>NC_079508.1:50696955-51896955 GCF_030052815.1 Hevea brasiliensis | reverse complement strand
TCGAAGGATCGGGTCCCAGCGAAGAACTCAAGCCGTGACTACCCGTCCTATCCATAGTCCACACCACATCACACGCACGCCAACGCACGCACACTGCTCCAAATTACCACAACAATATCATGGCACTTTAACATTTATCAATGCATCATAAATCGTGCCTAGAGTTTAACTACATAAATATATGCATATAAGTGATGCATGGGCATGTTGAACATATAATAATATCGAAATTACAATTAAAATTAATATTTTACTCACGGACTGGACAATCACCGTGGCGGGCGGAGGAAGAAGGTCATCGGCTCACCTGACAATTATATTACAATTATTTAATACAAATGACCCAATAAAAATCAAGAAAAGACCCAATACGTCCTAAGTCGTGCCGAAAATCCGGCAGACTCTCCCCTATACCTAGGACCTACCCAACCTGCAAAAGGGCTCAAAACACACTTCTATATCCACAATCCATATATCCACAACTCAATCACATCACACAGCCCTCTGGGCCCATCAAATCAATCATTCATCACAATATGTAAAATTTCAATTTAGTCCTTATAATTGATCATTTTTGCAAAAACGCTCAAATAAGCTCTAAAAATTATAAAACTACTTTGTGTCCTTAGAAATATTACTAAGCTATTGCAAAAGAATCGTAATTTTCTAAGCTACCACGAATATTTTATGGATTTTTAATCCTATTTAAGCACTAGAAAATTACGAAAAGCAAGGTTCGGGTTTACCTTTGCCGATTCGACTTCGAACGCGCCGGGATGCCCGACAATGGTGGGGTAGCCAAAACCTCGATCCAATTCGGAGACTTTTCCGAAATTCACAGATCCGGACAACTGTCGAATTTCCGCGAATTGAGGATACCTATACGAAGCCCAATAATAATATATAAAAATCAAGGGTGTTACATTCTTCCCCCCTTACAGAAAATTCGTCCTCGAATTTTACACAAGGCAGAATAAAGTACATGATTACACATTGAACAGATAAGGGTACTTGCTACGCATATCCCGTTCTGACTCCCAGGTGCACTCTTCCACTGACTGGCTCCTCCACAAAACCTTAACCATAGGGATCTGTTTGGATCTTAGCTGTCTTACTTGGTAGTCCACTATGGCTACAGGTTGCTCCTCAAATGTCAAGTTCTCTTTTAGCTCTATCACATCCGGCTGCAGTACATGAGAAGGATCGGGAATGTATTTCCTGAGCATGGAGATGTGAAACACGGGATGAACGTGAGAAAGGTTGGGTGGTAGCTCCAACCGGTAAGCAACTGCTCCAACTCTATCCGTGACCTCAAAAGGTCCAATATACCGAGGTGCTAACTTGCCCTTCTTTCCAAATCTCATGACTCCCTTCATTGGAGAAACCTTCAGGAATACATAGTCGCCCACAGTAAACTCCACATCCCTCCGTCTGGGGTCTGCATAACTCTTACATCTCTTGAAAAGTTTTGATCGTTCCACGATTAAAGGAACCACCTCAAGTGTCTTGCACTAAGTCTACATCATGCACCTTCGCTTCCCCATTTCCGTCCAACACAGAGGAGACCTACACTTTCTTCCATATAGTGCCTCATAGGTGCCATCCCTATGGAATGGTAATCGTTGTTATAGGCAAACACCACCAAAGCTAGCTCATCCCATTGACCTCCAAAATCCAAGACACTCATGCGAAGCATGTCTTCCGATGTTTGGATTGTCCTTTCACGAGGGTGGAAAGCCGCATCAAGTTCAATCAGGTGCCAAGTGCCTCGCAACTTTCTCCAAACCGAGAAGTGAATCAGCCTCTCGCCGATATTATGGAAGCAGGAACTCCATGCAATCGACTATTTCTCGAATGTAGAGCGGGCATCTTGTGAGTATGTAGTCTTTACAGCAAAAAGTGAGTGATTTGGTCGACGGTCTACAATTACCCATATCGAGTCATATCCTCGCGTGGTACGAGGCAACCTACCACAAAATCCATAGTGATCATTTCCCACTTCCATTCGGGATAGGGAGCTCTTGCGGCTTTCCCGACGGTCTCTCAGTGTTCAAACTTCACCTTCTGACAAGTCAAGCACTTGGACACAAAGTCTGCTATGTCTCTCTTCATGCCATTCCACCAGTAGCTATCTTTCACATCATGGTACATCTTGGTGGAACCTGGGTGGACACTGTACAGTGTATAGTGTGCCTCTCGCATGATTTCATTTCTGAGGTTGTCCACATCGGGCACACATATCCTAGAACCTTGCACTAGGGCGCCATCATTGGCAAATCCAAACTCACCACCTTCACCTTGCTGTACTCTTTCTATGATCTTCATCAATTGTTGGTCTCTGTGCTGGGAAACTCTAACTCTGTCCCTCAAGTCTGGCCTCACTGAAAAGTGAGCCAACAATACCCCCTTATCTAAAAGATCTAGGATTAAACCTTGATCCATCAACTCATGCACCTCCTGAATCAATGGTCTCTTCTCTACTGAAATGTGCGCCAAACTGCCAGAAGATTTTCTGCTCAAAGCATCTGCCACAACATTGGCCTTTCCTGGGTGGTACTGGATGGTGCAATCATAGTCTTTCAGAAGCTCCATCCATCTCCTCTGTCTCAAGTTCAAGTCCCTCTGTTGGAAGATGTACTTCAAACTCTTATGGTCGGTGTATATCTCGCACACTTCACCATACAGGTAGTGTCTCCAGATTTTTAGTGCAAAGACTACAGCCGCCATTTCCAAATCATGGGTGGGGTAGTTCTGCTCATGCCTCTTCAGCTGCCTTGAAGCATAAGCCACTACCTTCCCACTCTGCATCAAAACACACCCTAGGCCAACTCTGGAGGCGTCACAATACACGGTGTATCCTTCACCACTCACAGGTAGTGTCAACACAGGGGCAGTGGTTAAACACTCCTTAAGCTTCTAGAAACTCACCTCACAGTCATCTGTCCAAATGAATGGAACATTCTTTCTGGTCAACTTAGTTAGGGGAGCCGCTATCCTGGAGAAATCTTGTACAAAACGCCTGTAGTAGCCAGCTAAACCCAGAAAACTTCGCACCTCAGTGACTGTTGTAGGCCTAAGCCAATCAGTTACAGCTTCAATTTTCTTGGGATCCACTTGAATGCCGTCACTAGAAACCACGTGTCCCAAGAACGAGATGCTTTCTAGCCAAAATTCACATTTTGAAAATTTGGCATATAGCTGGTGCTCCCTCAACGTCTGCAACACCATCCTCAAGTGCCACACGTGTTCTTCCTCAGTCCGAGAGTACACCAAAATGTCATCTATGAATACGATGACAAAACGGTCCAAAAATGGCTTGAACACCCTGTTCATCAAGTCCATGAAGGCTGCTGGTGCATTAGTGAGTCCAAAAGACATCACCAAGAACTCATAATGACCATATCTTGTCCTGAAAGCCGTTTTGGACACGTCCTCATTCCTTATTCTCAACTGATGGTAGCCTGATCGCAGGTCTATCTTGGAAAATAATCTAGCTCCTTGGAGCTGATCAAACAAATCATCGATCCGAGGAAGTGGATACTTGTTCTTCACAGTGACTTTGTTCAGCTGTCTGTAGTCGATACACAACCTCAATGACCCGTCCTTGTCATTCTCCTTGCCAAGAATAACACTTAGCCTATCCTATATCTTAACTTTGTTCCTTTTATTATGCGCTCTTTAGGTTGTCCTTTCATTTATTTCCTTTGTCTTACCCAAAATAGAACTTGACTATTCTATCCCTGGTTCCATTCTTCTTCCTAACATAACAGCTGTACTTGCTAACTATATCTTTCAGAGTCTCTATCGCGTTATCATATGTCTGTGCTACTCAGATTTGGTCCTTTGACCACTCTAGCTAGTACTCCCACTGGCACTTAGATTATATTGCATTATAATCAATTATCTCAATTTTCATTCTACACTTTCTCTATCTACTGGCCTTCTGTGATTTATCTTCGCTAATTTATTACTCTTGACACTATTATAATTAGATTATACTACTGTTTGAACAATATGAAGTCAGAAAGGAACTCAGGAAATTGCAGTCATACCTTTATCGTATGATTTCTATTCTTATCCTTTAGCTTACATAATACCCTTACTACCTCGAGAACTGATTCTGCAGTAATTTTATTTATTATTATTTTTATTATTATTATTATTATTTTCCATGTTTACTCAATTCCAAAACTTAAGATTTCGGGCACCCAAATTCGTCATCCAATTCAAAGGATTTACATCCATCGTGATCTGATTATATATGATTCCTATAATGGAACTTGTATCCTCTCCAGGATACTCGAGCCAACTACTCTCTACCACACTCTACATCCCATCGCACTATTTTGTGGGTCACCATTATTAGTAATAACTTTGGTCCCTTCGAAAAGATCGGACTAAACCCTAACTTGCTGCAACAAAGGTACTACATTTACCACCTTGCCCAAAACCATGTCAATCTAATGTCTCTCTTATCATATCATAGCTCTGTAAATCATATATTCATAGTTTCGACCTTCTCTAGGTAGTAGGGTTGTACTTTATTCCATACTTATACACACAAGGTATACTATTCTCACTAAGCTCTAAGCAAAATGTTTGTCATCTGCAAAACCATTCAAAATTCCATACCAAGACTAGATGGTCTCACTCTATAGGTGTCACCTTTACTTTGCAACTCTTCAGTAACTCTAGCTCATGCTAGGTAAGTCATGACTCTAGTTACCACCCAACTGTGACCTTCGATATTCTAGCTCTAGATCCCTAACCAGGAGTTCCCAACTCCTTTGCAGATATAGAACTCTGTTCTGGCATTACTGTACCAAAACAGAGACTGCCTGCAACATCCTCATCATAAGCACTACAGGGAAGTACGCAGCTCTACACAATAATCTCATGTCGGTCTCAGCAGCTTACGAGCGGACATCGAGAACATTGTATAGTTACTACGATACGTCCCATGCACTAGGTCTCCTAATTTCTTATCTCTCCCGAATCTTCTATTATCACAAACTTATTGGTCATCTACGATGAGTGGTATCCTCATCCTTATCTAGGGCAACTGTACTTTTAAAACTCACTTTTATGTACTCGTGCCTTACACGAAATGGGCACACCATTTAAACCCATACTGACAAAAATATAACATTTCTTGGAGTACGTATCCTCGTGATAGACCTCACATGTCTACTAACTCTATTTCACATTTCTGTATACTCCACGAAAATCAAGACACTAACTGAGGTAATCTTATATTTCCCGAGGTATAACGTAGAATCTAGAAACAAAGAATTACAGGAAAAGACGAAACAGAATCCTATACTCCGCATGTGACTCCTAGTAGACTCTTCCCAACACTTAGATAATTTTTCCCTATGAATCTGGAGCCTAAGCTCTGATACCACATTTGTAACGACCCAGCCCAGCCCAGTCAGTATTGTCCGCTTTGGCCCGTGGGCCTCACGGATTTGTCCCTTGGGAGGTTTCGCTCCCAAAAGCGCGCTGACCAGTTTAGGCTGACCCCCACATATATGGCCCAGATTCCCTTCTCCCATTTCCGATGTGGGACGGGCGGCACCTGCAGGCGTTACGTATCGCCGTCCCCATGATTTTTATTGGGTCATTTGTATTAAATAATTGTAATATAATTGTCAGGTGAGCCGGGACAGCCTTCTTCCTCCGTCCAGCCGCCACAGTGATTGCCGTCAAGTCTGTGAGTAAAATATTAATTTTAATTGTAATTTCGATATTATTATATGTTCAACATGCCCATGCATCACTTATATGCATATATTTATGTAGTTAAACTCTAGGCACGATTTATGATGCATTGATAAATGTTAAAGTGCCATGATGTTGTTGTGGTAATTTGGAGCAGTGTGCGTGCGTTGGCGTGCGTGTGATGTGGTGTGGACTATGGATAGGACGGGTAGTCACGGCTTGAGTTCTTCGCTGGGACCCGATCCTTCGAGGGGTAGTCACGGCTTGAGTTCTTCAGGGACCCTCGATTTGGTTTATTAAGCGAAAGTCCGGCTTGAGTTCTTCACGCACCAGTTGGATTTAAGAGAGGCGTATAGGGATCGGCTCCATATGTTATGATTGATGCTACAGGGTGCGTGAGTGCTCCAAATTACCTTTTTGATGTTATGATGTGAAAATGTTGTTGATGTTGCATTTCACTCTACAGGGTGCATTAGTTTTAGATAGTTATAGGGATTATGGTTAAAATTGATATTTTACTCTCTGAGTCGAATGCTCACTCCTGTTCAAAAATTTTTACAGGCCACAGGAGGATATTTTTTGAGGTTAACCTGCTTTCTCCCTCGCAGGTCAATTATTACTGTTTGTATAAACTTGTTAAATCTTAGAATTTCCGCATGTGTTAGAAATGTTTATTTGATTTGGGTCTGTAAACTAAATTATTATTTTGGGACCTGTAAACTTATGCTATGCATGTTTGATGGATTGGATGAGGGAGCTGAGCTCCCATTTATTATTATGTTGATGAGTATGTGGAGGGTGAGCTGAGCTCCCCAATTGACTATATATTGCGTTTACGGGTCGGGTGAGTCGAAAACTCCCCGTTGGTAAGTCCATTTTATGGCCGGACTCTGTCCGTTTGTTTTCTTGATATTGGGCCCAAATGGGCCTTAGAGTTGGGTAAATGAATAGTTAAGGCTTACTACGGGTCTCGGGGGCTTTAGGCTGGCCCAGGTCCTAGTGCCGGTCCGGCCCATAGGTTGGGTCGTGACAAGATTAATATTTAATTTAGCTTATAAATTAAAAAAATATTTAAAATAAATTATAAATTATAAGTAATATACCTCTTACTAATAAATTATCTAATAATTTTAAAATTATTATAAAAGACTATATTATCCCATTAACTTTTAAAAATATCAACATTATCTTTATTTTAACAATTATAACACTTAATTATATATTTTTTTAGTCATTTTAATAAATTAAATTATTTTTAAGTACATTTTAAGTAAAAACTTAAACCATTTAAACTTAAATTTTAAATAATTTTATTAAATAAGTAATTATTTATTTTTAAATTAATTTATACATTAAAAAAAATTTTATACAGTGTCCTTTCAGCTTTAACCACAGAGATTAAAGTTTAAACCAGCGTGTACGAAAGGCGTACATTTTGGAATACGCTACCATCCTACCATACGACAAATACCCAAACATAAAACATCCTCCCAAAATCCACTCACCGCTTTTGTCAGCCACGTGTCACCGCGTTTTCCTCTCTGCTTCGACGGCGTTTACCAGTCTCTCTCTCCCCTTCTTGTTTGCCAGCAGGCTCAAAAGTTTCTCACTCGATCTCTTTTCAACCATTACGACTCTCTGTGGTCAGCTCCAAAAATATCACCCAAATTCACAGCGCCTGAGCCGTCACTGTTTTTATAAAGGTTGTTGTTTGGTTCTCGGGAATTTAATCTTTTGGAGATTTAGATGGATTTAGGTCTCTATGCATCACATACCTCGATTTTTCACTCATAGCAAGAGAGGCGGCCCTATGGACCCTAAGAATCGTAGAGGGCCGAGGCTGGATCGCCGAAATGCGGCGAAGCATATTGAGTACGAGGCGACGTCGTACTGCTCATCTCTGGACGACTCTTCATCGTCGTCTCTGGTTACTAGATCTCTTGATTTGCCAGATCGGACTAGTTTTAGGATTGAGGGAACGGATGGTGAGTTTGACCGCATTTGTCGGAGCCTGGGGTTGTCGGGTCCTGAAGATTTCGCAATTCCGGCGGCGGCTTGGGAAGCGATGAAAGTCCGGTCGGCGTCGGATCTTCTACCCCGGTCCAGATTGCACGAGGCAGATAGTCCCAGGATAGGGGACGAGAAACAACATCATCATCAGATGCAGAAGCAGGAGGAGAGTGAATTGTGTACTAGGGTTTTCGATAGTGTTAGAATTAGCGACGCTGCTGAGTTGACTCGGGATGAGCCGGTTGAGTCGGCTAAGTTAAATGCGTGTTGCGGTCCCTCAGGGGGAATCAAAGGGGTTAGGCCGCCGTTGTTGAAGCCGCCGCCTTCAATGACATTACCAGTGATCGATAACGCTTGTTCGACTTGGGATATATTAAGGGATTTTGCGCCTGAAAACGATAGAGGGTCCTTGGTACTGGCTAATGGACACTTCAACTCTGATGATGTGGAAGAAGGACTAGGTGAACAAGGACTTAATGCAGTTGCTATTAAGAGGGAAGAGGATGATAATTTGTTGAGGCCAGGGGTAATTGCTGTTTTATCGGGGTCATATTCGTTTACCACATCCAATGATGATGATTCATCGAGTACAACCACGGAGCCCATGTCCAACATTTCGCCGAATGAGAGATTTAGAAGGATTATTAATTACTGGGAAAAAGGAGAGCTTCTTGGACGTGGGTCGTTCGGATCGGTGTATGAAGGAATCTCTGAGTACGTGTTCAACCTCTGTGCCTCATTTTACTCCTTGACATAGCTCTTTAATTATCAATTTGCAATCATAGTATTTCCATTTTTCATATTGCTGTAGCTTCTTACAATCTGTTTTAAGTTTCTTGCCCATTGGCGGGTCAAGGCTGTTAGGCAGGTAAATTTGTGAAGAAACCGTGACAATTGGTAGTAACAAAAAATGGAGGACTAAACTATTCTTTTTTCTACATAATAGGGTAAATCACAGTTTAGCAGACACCAATTAATGTTACCTAAACAAGTGTACATGGAAATTGAGTTTTAAATGGTATCGCAGATACATTCAGTTAGCCTTTTCTAGTTTTGCATGACTAATTGAGGAAGGAAGGTCGCATGCCCAAAGAGAAAATAAAGGAAAAGAAGTTTTACTTTACCATTTTGGTGCCTTTGGAAGGCTGGGTTGAAGGCTTGAAGCTATGTTGTAGGGGCCTTTAGTGGAACATTAGTGGAAATCATAATTACTTTTCCGTACAGTGTACTAGATAGTGTATGTTTGGGAGGACATAATGTTTAAATGTTTATATTATCACAATTAACACTAGCAAATATGACTAGATAATTTGATACCATATGAATAAAATCACAGTTCATTACTAATTGAAATGGAGTTTAAAAGCTTTGTGCGACAATGCTTGTTAAGCGGTTTGAAATTATTGGTTGATGTTTTGCTTTCTAATTATATAGATGGTGAAATACACTCCCTCCCTCCCTCCTGATCATGCTTTGTTTATTATATATTCCTGCAGCGATGGATTCTTTTTTGCTGTAAAAGAGGTTTCCTTGCTTGATCAGGGAAGTCAAGGCAAGCAAAGTATTTACCAACTTGAGCAGGTGAAATAGTCATACTGAAGTAAATTCAAATCTGCTAGGTTATGAATGGGATTTCTTTTGAAACCTGAAGTAAATTAGTCTTTACATGAGCGTTCTTTTTCCTCATCACAGTTGATTCCTTGGTTTTTCAGGAGATTGCTCTTTTAAGTCAGTTTGAACATGAAAACATAGTTCAGTATTACGGCACTGATAAGGTAACATCTTAACTGATAGAAGTGAAGACACTACCTCCTTTTATTATTATTATTATTATTATTATTATTATTATTATTATTATTTTTGAAAATTTATAGTTTATATCTATATGTATACATTTAAAAAATTTACCAGCATTTGGATAAAAATTCACTGTGTAAATAATTTCTCCCTGTTTCCAACATATGGAAGTTATTATTTTGTTTTGTAAATGCATTTATAGCAGGATATTTTATGTTGATGTTGATGAGAATTGATCCTGTAGCTTGTCACACAGCTACATGTAACTAACTCCAGATAGTTTGAAACTGAGCTGGATGAGAATAATAAATTGACAAGATATTCTATTGATGTAGTGACTTTGGAACTTGCCAAATGTGATCAATTTAGCTACTTATAGCATCCTATGTATTATGTTTCTGTATTTCATATTGATTATTGGGAGTAACTGTATTGGCAATTCTTTTTGCATATGTATTTGGTCACTAATTGTCTTTACTATGTTGTTTTTTGCAGGATGAATCAAAACTATATATCTTTCTTGAGCTTGTAACTAAAGGCTCCCTCTTGAATCTCTATCAAAGATACAATCTTCGAGACTCACAAGTTTCTGCATACACAAGACAGATTTTGCATGGTTTGAAATATCTTCATGATCGAAATGTTGTTCATAGGTGAGTTAAAGTGATTGTATACTTTTTATCATGTGTTTTACCCATGGTTTTAATGGTTTTGATTCTCGCACCAGATTTTTTACTTTTATGGTGCTTCAAATATGTGTTACTTATGTTTACCTCTTTTATCTTTGATACTAATCATCTCAACTCAATCAGGCATTAATCCCAACTTAAAGCCTGTTTGGCATTGAGGTTGAAAGTTGAAACCCTCTTTTTGGAATTGTATCCTTTCCTTTTAGATGCTGGATGCTGCTGAAAAGAGCAGTATGAAAGAGCTGTTTAGCTGTTTTGAGATTTTATGATTGAAACATGTCAAATTTAATATAAAATTAATTTTGAATATCCTCAAACTAACATATTTAAGGTAATGCATTTCACAACAGTAGTTCAAGCAATAATGTCAAACAAACCCTTAGTTGTGGTCAGCCATATGGATTAGTCATTTTATTCCATTTTATTCAGGGCTACATCTTTAGAGATGGCTAGTTGCCTTGAGTTTTTGATTTTTTATTTCACCTCATGTCCTCCTTGGTCTACACCTCATATTCTTCTTCCTTTTTGTTACTTCAATATGCTTGACCTTCTGTACTTGTTTGCTGATATCAATCATTTGTCATGTAATTGTCATGCTTTAAGAATTATTAGATTTCTTTGATCAAAGGTAGTTTTTTCCCTTTTGACATTGTTATTTGGCTGGCATATGACCTTGTCTTTTCATGTTATTTCCTTTTTTAAGGATAATAGGATTTCTATACCACGATGCTGTACAATGCCTGTCAGCCCTTTTCTATCACCTTCTGGAACTTTGTCTTCATCGTACTGAATTAACTTTTGAGAGCTCTAAGGATGCCTTTGTTACTGTTCTGGGTTGCGTTCTTGCGTGACATTTGGTCTTTTAAATTTTCCCTTATTTATTTTTCATTTTTTTCCAGACAATGAACAGAGCAAGGATGAAGTATGATAGAGAGGGGTGTGAATTCTTCGTATCTTTTTTTCCTTCGATTTTTATTGTTCATGGTTGGCTTGATGCAACACATAACAATTCATTTGCTGGATTCCATTTTTTTGGGCTTCTTTTTTCACGATTTTATTTTATTTTGTTTCTTTTTGTATGTTTATTCAAGTAAATCTTGATATATGTTTTAAGATACAGAAGTTATTTGCAGTTGACTTATGTACACACCATGGACACACATACTAGCATATATAATTCTGAAATTTCAATCTCATTGCATTTTCTTCGGGTTTTTAGGGATATCAAATGTGCAAATATATTGGTAGATGCTAATGGATCAGTGAAGCTTGCAGATTTTGGATTAGCGAAGGTTTTTATTGAATTCTCAGATTTCAATTTCTTCATCATATTTTAAAGGTTCTGAAATATTGGTGAATTTCTTCTCTAAATTATGTATTATTTTCTTTTTTTAGGCGACAAAATTGAATGATGTTAAATCTTGCAAGGGGACTGCATTTTGGATGGCACCTGAGGTATGTGTTTATGCATTATTTAGTTTTAGATAAGATGAAATATACTTCCCGTGGTAGCATACTTTCTCTCTCTCCTGTTTTGATTCCTTCCCCCCCACCATTCCTGTAATGATATCCAAAATGCCTACCTGCAAGATGTGTCAGTATTGCATAATCTTCTAGACTGTCTGGTTAAGATCATGTTTAATATTTTCCATTAGGTTTTTTTCTGATTACTGAGCTCTTTATTGCAGGTTGTCAATAGGAGAAATCAGGGTTATGGGCTTCCAGCTGATATATGGAGTCTTGGATGCACTGTTTTGGAGATGTTAACCCGTCAGATTCCGTATTCTCATTTGGAATGTGTAAGTGCCATGCTTTTGCATTTCTTTCTTGTCCTAGTTATCGTTATATATTGATGGCAGGATAAAAGATTTGGATAACTTAGAGTTCTACTTCCTTCCTTTTATTAGCTAATCAATGCGTAAATTCTAGTATAAATTGGGCATTAAGTGCAAAAAGCAGCTAATTTCCTTTTTCCACATATGTACCGTGGTGCAACAGGACTGTTGTTTTTGGCTTTTAACTTCTACTCACTATTCTGTGATTCAACAGATGCAGGCATTATTTAGGATTGGCAGGGGTGAGCCACCACGTGTTCCTGATTCTCTTTCACAAGATGCACAAGATTTTATTTTGCAATGCCTACGAGTCAATCCCAATGATCGTCCTACTGCTGCTCAGCTCTTAGATCATTCATTTGTAAGACGGTCACTTTCCACATCATCGTCAGGTTCTGCGTCACCTTACATTGGCCGAAAGTTTTAGAAGCTTTTGCTCAGCAACAACTCTGACAGTTAGGTAAACTTTGTTCTCATATTGCTACCCACTCAATTCCCCACTACAGTTTTTTTTTTTCTCAAAAAAAAAAAAAACTCAAATTCTTACAGCTCCCTCATCAAAAGGGGTTATTCACAAATAAAGGGCCTGAATTTTTATTTAAGTTACAATTACAGCCCGTACTATAGTATTTGTTGCAATTATAGCCAAGCCAGTTAAATATAATCAGTCACATCTAAAATCGTTACTAATATGGCTATTATAGAGTATATGTTAACATAAAGATAACACTATTGATATTAAACTAATAAATTTATTAATTTGTTTAATTTTTCCATTTCTGTGTTAATTTTACAGGTAATCAAATGAATTTAGGTGGTTTGGGCAATGGATAAGTATAGGCTATAATTGCATATCCTTAAAGTTTAGGCTCTTTTTGTGTATGGAAAAGTTCAGGCCTGTTTTGTGATGGAATAAAGTTTAAATTTGCCCCTATACTTTTCAAAGAGGTTCAAATAAGCCCATTTTTAACTTTTTGACTAAATAAACCTAGTACTTTTTATTTATGTTCAAATTACTCCTAACTTAATAAAATGTTATTTTCTTTCTAATTTTTAAATATTATAAATTATTTAGTATTTTTAATTAAAATAAAAATTAAAAACATAAAAAATTTCAAGAACATGAGAACCCTAACTAAATAAACCCAGTAATTCAAATCCAAAATATCCAATTAAAACACAACCATTCAAGAACAAGAATTCTAACCCAACCATTCAAAACCAGCAACTCAAGAACATCAATTCTTTATTTTGATCCTAAACTGCAAAATTGAGGCCTGATGTTTTTGGCATTTTGAAATATGTCCAATTCCAGTTTCTTTCATCTTTGATATCCATCCAACTACAACAAATTTTGTCATTCCTTCATAAGCTTCCTGTTAGCTGGTGACTGCTTCAGCCATTCGAACAGCCAGCAATGGAAGTAGAATCTCCAACCCAACCAAACCCCTAGACCGCACCCTTCAAAAAAGGCACCAAGCAATGCTTGATTGCCTCTCTAACTGCCACCAAACCTTCAACGAATGATCCTTCTCCTCGTCTACTGAATCCTCTGCTTCTTTCCTCTCCAAATTCTGTGATTCCAGACGCTCTATTGAGTCCCAACTTTCTGAGTCATTGAAACTTGCCACCACCAATATTACACACCTGAAATCTCATCTCGTTGATATTTCCTTCTCTATCTTGGCCCTTGAACAACTTGTCGATGAAAACTCCTACTTACTCCCCTTCAATGAGCTTTGGTTCTCATTCTGCTCACCCACCACCAATATTACATGCCTCAAATCTCATCTTCTTGATATTTCCTCCATCTCAGCTCTTGAACAACTTGTCGCTGAAAACTCCTACTTACTCTCCTCCTATGAACTTTGTTTCTCCTTCTGCGCTGAACAGGTAATAATAATAATAATAATAGTAATAATAATAAGCTATTTTGGGCTTATTTGAACATCTCTAAAAGGTATAGGGGCAAATTTGGAATTTACTCAGTTTTGTGATTAACCTTAAAAAGTAACACTATGACATCATTCTTGTCACTTGTTGACCAAAATGGTTCCTTTCCCACGCTTGAAATATAAATTTGTTACATTCCTGTGTTGAAAATGTAATAGATCATGTAAGTGCTATTTATCAGGATATGTGTTACCACAGTTCTTTATTGATTTCTCATAAAAAAGAATTCTAAGCATCATTTTCTAGTAGCCTATGTTTTCATAGTATCCAAATTTTCATACTGCATCATTAGGTTGATGTACTCTGCCTGACATAATTATCTTTTTTATTTTGTCATTTTTGCTCAATGAATTGATGAGTTTGCTCTTGGAAACAGTTCTGTCCATGGCAAAGCGTGCAGGACCTGTTTATGATGTTTGCATAGACGTGGAGCAACTTGTTCTTGAACACAGTTTGGCAGCCATTAATTTTTTGTTGCATAAACTCAAAGTCTGCGAGCTTGGTATAAATTAATGAAGATTCAAATTTGAAATGATGTGCAGGATCTGGCCTTGGATCTTTACCTTCATGACATCAGAGTGGTAACTTGATCCATGCGTCCTGCACTGAGAATTTCTGCATTATAGATCTGACGGTTAATATGTAGGTAGTTGTCTGCTGTGGAAAGATAATCTCCTGATACCGCGTTGTTCAAAATTGCTAGTCTTTGCCTTTGATTATTATTTTTTGAATGTGGGAAGATTTGTGGGAGCAAGGTGTGAGATCAAGTGTTGTAAGAAGTAGGGAACAGACGCCATTGTGTATATATCCCATTATTGTAGTAAATGTCAGTAAGGTTTTAGTTATGTACTACTAACAGCTTTTGTAAAATGTATTCTACATGAATATATTGATTCTAAATTATTTCTTTGCCGTGGAATATTTGGTCATAAGCTTCCCCTTTCCATCTGCGTTTCCCACCAAGAAAAGGAAGAATTGGTTAACTCTATAGTAGTAATTGGTCTTGGAATGATGCAAGTGGCAGTGGCCTTGAGGAGTGTTTTATATATGTATAAGAATGCTTGTACATTTGACCTCTAGCGAGGCAAAGCAAAAGATACAAAGTTAGATTGCTTCAACGGGTTATGAGAAAAAAATAATAATAATCACGGAGTATTTTTTGTGTCATAGAATGAGTAGAACCATTACAACATTTATGAGCAAAACGAAAAGCATTTATGAACAAAATGAAAATCTAATATAGAAATAGAGTGAGAGATGGAAAATACCAAAAAAATCACTAGAAACATATTGTTCAACCGTGGTTGAGATAATATTCTTAAAATCTTCTTTCACAATGACAGCATCACACCGCTGGTTGGCAAAAATCAGAACTTCAAGATAAGTTAAAAGTTTTGCTTAGGGTTAACAATTCCAGAAAAGCGTTTGTAAAACCATCCAATCAGCGTACATGTGTATGTTCGCGCAATAGCTGCAACAACACCTATCTTCTTCTTCTTGACTTTATTAACGGCCGCATCAAAGTTTATTTTCACATGTGAAGGAGGAGGAGGAGGCTGTCAAGAGGTAGGAGCATGGCTTTCCCGGATGAGAAGAGGTTAGCGTCCTAAATATTTGATTAGCAGCACGGTATACTTTTGTTCTCTGTCTTGATTGATGGTGATAGATAGAACCGGGAAAATTATAGGTTGTTTGTATCGATCGAAGCCATGATCAGCTCTATGTGGCCTTTTAAATGATTAAAAAGAAACATATTTAATATTAAACAATTGTAGAGTGCGCCTTTCACATCCCATTCAACCTGTTCAGCTTCTGGACGGGCCTGCAAGTTTTGGTCCACGGGAAACCCAGCCCGACCCAACTCAAACCTCTAGGCATGGCTAGCGCCCACTCTCCAGCCTCTAGTGAAAGAAAAAGAAAAAAAGGTTTGAGAGAGACCGAGAAAGATTAGATGGGGTCCATGGCGAAAGAGAGAATTTGCACAATTATCGTCACAGTGGCGTTAGAATGATAGTCACTGCCAAGTGCCACCAATCGGAACATGTAAAAAGAGGGAGGGAAGTATCATAAAACCCCACCTACGCACGCCTTGTATCTTCGCTTCACGCAACCGCAACCTACGGCCGCCCTGACCGCGAAGATTGGGTGCTGCTCCTTCGCCCCCTCTCCGCACGTAATTCTCTGCCTTGCTCGACCCAAAAAGAGAAAAAAAAAGGGCAAAACTTTGTATAAAAAGACAACAAACTCCGATCGTCACTGCATTTTCCCTTTATTTATTATCTCTCTGCCAGGTAAAGCTCTGACTCTCGATCTCACCTTTTGATGTCTCTCACGATTGTCACTCTCTCTCTCTCTCTGTCTCTCTCTTTCTTTCTGTTTTTTGCCTTCTATGATCGTGTAAAATTTTGGTCTTTGATGATCCTTCCTTTGTCCAAATCCATTTTCTAGGGTTTATATATTTAATGCCTTGACTATTGATGAACTATTGGATTTCATATGTTAAATTATTTCTCATTTTCTTTGTAGAACATTTTTTTTGGGGGGAGGTCTAAGGCTAGGCCATGTCTCAAACTTATTTACAGTGAGATTGGATTTTTGGCATTTGGTTGCATGCCCTTGGAACTGTTAGCCGCTACCATGGCGGATTTGATAAAATTTTGTTGCAGTTTGGTTTTCACTTATAATGTCACAAAGGCCCTCCATCTATTGCACTTTAAACTGTTCTAAAATGGGAAATTGAAGGTTGAGAATGTCTTAAGCGTTTTCACTTAAAATGTTATGATGCTTTGCAAAAAGTTTAGTGTCCGTTCACTTGTGAAAGGCTGTGTAGTTTTCTGTAAAAAAATTGTACGAGTTTTTAAACGTAGAGTTGGAGAACTAGAGTATATTTACTTGTGCAAAATAAAAACAGTTATCTGTTTTTTTTTTTTTCCCATTTTATAACAAAATTCTAGTTTTTATTTTTTTCATGCAAAATAAAAAATATGAAAATTTTCTAACTAAAAAATTATTCATATCTATAAAATATTAGAAATTTATTTTACTTTTAAAATTTTTTAATGTGTTATTCATTTATTTTAATAATAATATAATTTATTTTTTATCATTATAGATAAATGTTTTCCGAAATGATTATTCAGTTTTAACGTGAAAAATTATAGTATAATTTTGGTTAAAGATAAATCTTTATTTTCCATTTAAAAAACATGACTATTGTTACAAAGGAAAACAATGTAAAACAACTTAAAGTGATTTTTTTTTTTAAATCTTAGTTAAATTTTGGAAAATTGGCGCTTATGAACTAGAAATTCTATTTCCCAATTTTCTGAGAAAATTTTTTCAAAGTAAACATGCCTTGGTTTTTATCAACTTTTCAAAATTTAACTAAAATTTGAAAAATAATTTTAACCTAATTTCTTCTGTTTTCCAAATAGAAAACAATGATTTTTCTATAACAAAAATTATACTATAGCTTTTTTATAACTAAAATTGAATAATTATTTAGGAAAAAGTATATTTACAATGATAAAAAAATTTTATAATATTATTATAAAATAAATGTATAACACATTATAATATTGTAAACTTAAAATAAGTTTCTAAATGTATTTTTATAATGATTTCATTTTTTAATTATGAAAGATATGAATAATTTTTTTAATTTTTTGAACTAGAAAACTTTTTTCTAGTATTGATAGGTGAACATTTTTTTAACTTTTTTTTTCTTAGTTTTGATGGAAAATGAAATTTTGGAGTTTTTTTCTTCTTTTTTTTGAAAGTGAAAAATGAAAAAGATAGAATTGTTTTCCATGATTAAACAGGCCCTTACTTGTTTAGTCGATGGCTTACAACATACCACTCTTGTATATGCTAAGGGTTGGTTTATAGGATTGAGTAGCTGTGTGATCATGGTGCCATCGTAATGAGCTGCTATGAACATTTTCATTGTGAACATTTTGTCATAGGTTAACGTGTTGCATAGAACATTTTCTGTTGGGAACATCTATGTGCTGAAATAATCATGTTCTAGCTTTATGCTTTTGAAAAGATTTGAAGCTTAAACAAGACTTGTCATTTTATGACTGCTTTCTGATTCTTGAAGTTGAGAAGAAAAATACATTTTGAACTTGAAGGTTCACTATAACTAAAAAGAATATTTTTTTGATGAGAAGGATACACAATTTAGAAAAGTAATTGGTGGACTATAATTTGCGGTAGAGAAAAATGCAAATGAATAAGAAAGCTTGGGATTAATTTGGTGGTTTTTAGCTTATGGATTTCAGGTTTAGCCTTAGAATGTAAAGGATATGGAGCGCTTAATGTTACCCTAGTTGACAAAACTGGCTGAGCAGTGAGCAGGTCCCTTCAAGGACACGTGTAAATAGTTGCCTACAACTGACCTGGTAGATGACCGCGTTATTCTGTTCCTGATGGGGTGTACATAAATCAATTCCATGATTTTGAGTACCACCTTCTTACGCCCATTTTGTTTAACTGTTTTCTGGCAAATCATATTGGGAAAACAGATTTGAATATTTGTCAGGATGTTTAAAATCTCTTTTTATTTAGCCTATTTTCTACCTTGTAACTCAAGAATTGTTTCACAAACCTTGTGTCACACTGCGTCATTTTTGAAAGTCATTTGTGCATTATTCCTAGGTATCATTTATTAGCCTTTAATTCAAGAATTATGATTTTATTCTGAACTGTTGTTTACTTAAGATGTTTTAACTCTTGAGCTTTACAATATTGACTTGAGCTTTACTACACTGACTCCAAATGATCTCATGCGTGTGTGTTCCCTCTTCCCTCTAAAATTTTGTACATCATGACCTTGCCATATGAGCACTTCTAGTGGTATGTGTTGTCATATAATTGATCAAAATAAAATTAGAAAAGTGTCTCCAGTTCCAGTATACTGTAGCTGAGTGTCCTTAATGTTATAATTTCACTTTAACTAAAGGTCTTTGGCCCAACATTTGCATTAGTTACCTGTAATATTTTGGATTCTGTGTAATGTAACAGGTTGTTTTCCAAGTGCATCTCAAAACAGTTTCTTTGCATGTAATTCGCATATTTGAAACCAGCAGCTACTTATCATTGGTAGAATTAATGGAACCATGCCCAGAGCTGCTTTTTTGTGGGTAGTTTCATGGCAGGATGGTCACCCCTAGTAGGTGTAATGGAGTGGGTTTTTTTAGATGGAATTCAGTACAAGATAAGGGCACCATATTGTGCAACATGATAAACAATAAAGAAGAAGAAGAAGAAAAGACTTAATAGTGTATTTTAAAACCTGGCTTTACCATGCATTCTTTTGCATTTATTTTTCTTCTAGTTGTTTAATAAACTAGACACTTACCTCATGTTGCACGGATATTTTTAACTTTTTTAAAATTATTAATTGAATAAATAATAAAAATATAGTATCTAAATTAAAAAATAAATAAATATGCAAAAAAAACTTAAATTTTAAGAACATACCTTATAAATAATTGTGGAAATTCTTGTTCACTATGTTCACGTACATTTTTTTACTGTAACTTTCAAGATCTAATGATGGAGGTTTATAATGATTTTAAATTTATTTAAGTTATATTTTTGCTATTAAAATTTAGTAGAATTATTTTTTAAATAGTAATTTTACTTGGTATGCATTCATGATTATATATTTGTGATTTTGACTTTTTATATACCATTCTTATGTTCATTAATTATTTTTCATTTCGCTTCTCATTAATCTATTTATCTTTCTATCATAACTCAGTTTTATATTATGATCTCATTTTATAACTTAATTTTATAATATTTATATAGATATAGATTTATATAGATATTATGTTAAAAATAAGGAAATCAAAAGTCATACTAATAAGTGATTTGTGATAATAATATGATCATAATTTTAGTAAGAACAATAAATTTTATTTAATATATACATATTAATTATTATTAATGATAAAAAATATACATATTTATTATTATTAATTATAAAACATACATATTTATTATTATTAATTATAAAACATACATATTTATTATTATTATTATTATTATTATTATTATTAATGATAAAAATGCATTCATGCATATGGATATATATTATTTTAGTTAATTTTTTATGTTAAGCATTAAGAAACTAAAATGTCACATATTAATGAGTGGTAATAATAAGACTAATAAATTTTATGTGTGTGTATTTATTAATGATAATTGAGCTAATAAAATGATACTCATCTCAACTCAACTAAGCTTTTATCCTAAAAATTTGGAGTCAGCTATATAGATTCTCTTTCTCCATTCTAAATGATTTTTGGTTAAATCCTCGGAAATGTATAATGCTTCTATGTCATGTTGTACTACTCTTCTCCAAGTCAGTTTTGGTCTACCCCTTCTCTTCTTTCTATCCTCTAACCTAATGTACTCTACTTGTCTAACTGGAGTCTTCGTATATCTACGCTTCACATGACTAAACCACTTCAATCTTTATTCTCTCAACTTACCCTCAATTAGCACCACTCCTACCTTTTCTCTGATACTCTCATTACGGACTTTATCCAGTCTAGTATGACCACTCATCCACCTTAACATTCTCATCTCCGCAACTCTTATCTTAGACACGTACGACTCCTTCAGTGCTCAGTGCTCAATACTCACTACCATATAACATGGCCAGTCGTATGGCTGTACGGTAAAATTTTCCTTTCAACTTATTGGGAATTTTGCGATCACATAAAACTCCCGTGGCACTTCTCCACTTCAACCATCCGGCTTTAATCCTATGACTAACATCCTCCTCACATCCCCCATCTACTTGAAGGATTGAGCCGAGATATTTAAAGTGATTACTTTGGGGCAGTACCACTCCATCCAAACTAACTCCTTCCCTATCACTAGTTCGGCCTTCCCTGAATTTGCAATGCATGTATTTTGTTTTCGTTCTACTTAACTTAAAACACTTTGACTCTAGAGTACTTCTCCAAAGCTCAAACTTTCTAGTGACTCCTTCTCGCGTCTCATCTATCAGAACTATATCATCTGCAAACATCATACACCAAAGGATACTCTTTTGTATATGTTTGGTCAATTCATCTAAAACTAATGTAAAAAGGTAAGAGTTTATAGCTGAACCTTGGTGTAATCCAATTGAGATAGGAAAATTTTTTGTGTCTTCTCCCATTGTGTGCACAATAGTAGTTGCTCCTTCATACATATCTTTCAATACTTGTATGTACTTAATAGATACCCTTTTTTGTTCTAACACTCTCCATAAGACATCTCTTGGATCACCATCATAAGCCTTCTCTAAATCGATAAAAACCATGTATAGATCTTTCTTCACATCTCTGTATTTCTCCATTAAGCTTTTAATGAGAAAGATCGCTTCCATAGTTGAATGACCGGGCATGAAGCCAAATTGATTGGGAGAGATAGAAGTGTCATGACGTAGTCGATGTTTCACAACTCTCTCCCACAATTTCATAGTATGGCTCATGAGTTTAATTCCCCTGTAGTACCCTTATTTTTAAAAATAGGTACTAAAATACTCTTCCTTCATTCATCAGGCATTTTCTTTGAGTTTACAATCTTATTAAACAATTTAGTTAACCATCTACTCTCATATCTCCCAAACACTTCCACACTTCAATTGGTATTCCGTAGGGTTCACAAGCTTTACCTACTTTCATTCTCTTAAGTGTTTCTTTTACTTCTAAAGATCTAATCCTTCTAGTATAAGTCACATTCTTTTCTATTGCTCTGTAGTCTATATTTACGCTATTACCACTTTGACTATTGTTAAAGAGATTATCAAAATAATTTCCCCATCTTTCTTTAATGTCCTCATCTTTCACCAACACTTTTCTTTCTTTATCCTTAATGCACCTAACTTGATTGAGATCTTGACATTTTTTCTCTCTCCGCCTTGCTAATCTATAAATATCTTTCTCCCCTTCTTTAGTTCAAAGTTTCTCATATAACTTTTCAAATGCCTGCGCTCTTACTTGACTAACTGCCTTTTTTGCCTCTTTGTTTGCTATCTTGTACTGTTCATATGCCTCATTATTATCACACTTGGGTAATTTTTTATACCATTTCCTCTTTCTCTTCACTGCCTTTTGTACTTCCTCATTCCACCACCATCTCTCTTTTGAGGGTGGTCCATGTCCTCTAGACTCTCCAAGTACTTTTCTAGCTATTTCTCTAATTTTTGATGCCATCTGTATCCACATATCATTGGCCTCCACATCCAGCTTCCATGCTTCGGACTCGAGAAGCTCATTTTTAAACTTCACTTGCTTTACTCCTTTCAACTCCCACCACTTTGTTCGAGCTACACTATTTCTTCTAACCTCACTTGAATCGTTCATAAACTTGACATCCAAGACCACTAACCGATGTTGACTTGTTAAAGCATCTCCTGAAATGACTTTGCAATCCTTGCATAGAGCTCTATTTGTCTTCCTAGTTAAGAGGAAGTTAATTTGGCTTCTATGTTGCCCACTTTTAAAAGTCACTAAATGTGACTCTCTTTTTATAAAGTAGGTATTTGCTAGTGTTGGGTCGTATGCCATAGCAAAATTCAGGATGTTTTTTCCCTCCTCATTTCGGCTGCCAAAATCAAAACCTCCATGAACATTCTCATAACCTTGCCTATCACTTCCTACATGTCCATTCAAATTTCCACCGATGAAAACATTCTCTTCATTCGGTATGCTTTGTATTAGATCATTCATATCTTCCCAAAACTTTTGTTTACTCTTACTATCTAGTCCTATTTGTGGGGTATAAGCACTAACTATATTTATTGTTTCTCCTTCTAGTAGTAGCTTTACTAGTATAATTCTATCTGCTACTCTTTTCACAGTTATTACAGCATCTTTCAATGTCCTATCTATGATTATGCCTACTCCGTTCTTGTTTTTCTCATTTCCGGTAAACCACAGTTTGTACCCTGAATTACCCACATCCTTGTTTTTCTCTCCTACCCATTTAGTCTTCTAAATGCAAGCAATATTCACCCTTCTTCTTTCTAAGGTATCCCCAAGCTCCATTAATTTTCCTGTAAGTGATCTAACATTCTAAGTACTAACCCTGATTCTCCTCCTAACTTGTTCATTCCTAATTGATCTCCTTCTATGATATCTTCTATTGTTCTCTATGCCTATCTTGTGTTCTGTTCCACTATCTGTTCTACTATTTGTCCTATGGACTAACTTCTTTACCCACACTCGTCCATGATGTGGGAACACTTGCTCATTTAACACCACACCCGGGTGCCGGCATGGTGCGTCGCTTTCGGTGAACGCCCTGCACCCTTGCATATTTCTCACTACACTCAGGTTCTGCGCGTCGTAAATAGAGGACGCCCCAACGTTTATATTATTTGAATCTATATCATAAGGTGTGACGAAATTTTTACACTGGTTGTTACCTACCGCAACCCTCCTCCTTTGTCCGGGCTTGGGACCGGCTAAGCACAAATTACTTAGGCAGAGTTGAGCCAATAAAATGATAATAAATATAATTTATAAATATAGATATATGTTAATTTTATTTAAATTTTCATGTTAAGCATTAAGAAACTAAAACCTAACATATTTAGGTGAACTTATTTAGAGATATACTTTATTATATTTATGTAATTATAGATTTTTGTGGTGTTCTTCTTTGGTGACTATTCGGGTATACTTCATACTTTGTCTTTGTGGGATTTGGGGAGGGTTAGATGTAGGTAACATTTCTCTTGCATTGCAAGAAGGCTGTGTTTTCATGCTTTGAACGAGTGCCTTTAGAACAATACAAGACCAAATTTTTTTTAGGTTATATGACTACGTGATGTAGAATAAAGAACACAAAAGGATGAGAGAGAAATTTTCTAAGGAGGAAGAGAAACAAATTCTCTAGAGAAATAAATTCTCAAAATGAAGAGAAACAAATTCTCAAATTTTATTAGTTCTCAATAATAATTTCATAGTAAGCTCTCTCTAATAAAATAGCTGGACGTAGGTATTTATAATATAATTTTAATCCTACTACTAGGGTTAGAAATCCCAAAATAAGGAAACACTAAACCAATAGTGATTAGGAATCCCAAATTAACTTAAACTCCCTAAATAAAATGCTACTTCTTATTAGGGGTGAGCATTCGGTTCAAACCGAACCGAATTAAATTATAAAAACTGAACCGTAAATTTTAGAAACCGAACCGAACAGAACCAAACCGAAATGTGTGAAAAACCGAATCGAACCGAACCGCTTTATTTCGGTTCGGTTTGGTTTGGTTTAAACCGATCGGTTTGATTTTTTATTGATTTTTTAATTTAAACTTGATTTTCAAGTTATTTGGTCTAATTTTAACTTTGGTTTGAACCTAATAACCATTAATCAATGAAATTAAACAATTAATATATATATATATAATTAAATATAATTCATAAATTTTTCATAAAAATAAATCAATTCAAAAATCGATTCGGTTCGATTTAGTTTGATTTGACTATATAAATTATTATTCGGTTCGGTTTAACCGATTTTTTTCTCTTCAAAACCGAACCGAACCGAACCGAACCGAACCGAAATTTTTATAATGTAAAATCGAACCAAATCGATTGAATTTTAAAACTGAACCGATTGAACCGAATTGACTCAGTTCAGTTCGGTTTTTTGGTTTGAACCGAATTCTGCTCAGCCCTACTTCTTATATAATAATAAAATCCTAAATAATATGAACTTCCTAATTGAAAGAAACCTAAATTTTCTAATTCTACAATGAAAAATTAAATTAAAATAATTCATAAATATACTCCCCCACACCAAACAACCCCACACCTTCTTCTCTCTTCGGAGCCAAATTTTGGTATTAAGGAAAGAAAGTTTACCTTCTTGAATTTTTTAATTAGTCTTGTATTGAAAGTGGCTAATGTAGCATAATACCACCTGTATCTAGTTTTCTACAATGACCATGTGAAATGTCATGGTCCTGTGTTTTACAACTATCTACAAAATACTAGGAAACATAATCACTGCTGATTACTTTTCACATCAGCATGAACTACTTAGGAAAATATTCAGTGAATTATGATGTATTTCTTTCTTCTGATTATTGGGTATGCATTGAATATGTCTCTGACATTCCTCTAAAAAAAAAAAGTCTCTGGAAGTAAAATTCCTCGATACATTGCTAAAAAAAGAGGGGTTTTCTTCTCTCTAAATGGTTAACTCATTATCAGTGACATCGTCACATCATATAATTAAAGTTTAGCAATACAATTATGAATTATGTGACATTCATGACTGGTTGCTGTTGGGATCTAAAACTCACATGTATGCTGTGCCTTGGTTTTTGCCATAAGCCTATGACTATGTATTACATGGTTTTAGGGGATCAGTGTGAAGTAAATTGTGACACTATGCTTGTTTTGTTGGAACATGAAATGCCCTCGTATGGAGATTTGAGAATAATAAATTGATTTATTTAGATAAAATGATATGGACTCATTTTGAGTACTCTTTGCTGTGGCTTGGTATTTGCTATAAGCCTATGACTATGTATTACATGGTTTTAGGGGATCAGTGTGAAGTAAATTGTGACAGTATGCTTGTTTTGTTGGAACATGAAATGCCCTTGTCTGGAGATTTGAGAATAATAAATTGATTTATTTAGATAAAATGATATGGACTCATTTTGAGTACTCTCTCTCTCTCTCTCTCTCTCTCACAGCTTGACTTTTGAATGGGGAAAGTTAATAAGGTGAAATGCAAGGCTGAATCCCAGCGTCACAGAGTGACTCCATATCCTTTGCCATCTTGCCAAAGGAAGAGTGCTAAAGATTGCCACTCAAAGAAGAAACATCCAAAAGCCTTGGAGAAGAATGATTGGGAAGGTGCAACCTGTTCTGTTTGTCTGGAATTTCCTCACAATGCAGTGCTCCTTCTTTGTTCCTCTTATAACAAGGGTTGTCGTCCATATATGTGTGCCACTAGTCGTCGATTTGCCAATTGTCTTGAACAATACAAAAAAGCCTATACTTTGAACAGGTCAGCAGACTATTCAAGTTTCCATTTGGGTGATGGGCAGGCTAAAGAGAAGATGGAAATTCCAGAACTGTTATGCCCACTCTGTCGGGGTCAGGTGAAGGGTTGGACGGTGGTGGAACCTGCCCGGAAGCATCTCAATGCCAAAAAAAGAATCTGCATGCAGGATAAGTGCTCATTTGTTGGAAATTATAAACAGCTCAGGAAGCATGTTAAGGCCAAGCATCCCTTGGCACGACCTCGAGCTGTGGACCCCATTCTTGAAGAAAAATGGAAGAAGCTTGAATGTGAGAGGGAGCAAAGTGATGTGATCAGCACAATTATGTCGTCATCTCCGGGGGCTGTGGTGCTGGGGGATTATGTGATTGAGCCAGGCCGTCATGGCATTTTTAATGGTTATGATTATGATTTGGATGAGCCTCTGAATGATCATTTCTTTCCTTTGGAGTCCTTTAATCGAGGACAGAGTAGTGGTCGTTATCGCAATGGATTTCACCTGGACTTTGATTCCTTGGATGAGGATGATTATGAGTTGCGTCGTCCTGTGGCTAGTGGTCCTGCTGCACTATCTGGTCGTGGTCTCCACAGGTTACTGTTGACAAGGGCAAGGAGACCTTGGAGGTTTAGAGGAGGCAATAGGAGTCGAAATTACTAATTAAAAAGGTTTGAGGACTTGATTTATCTTAAATTGTTTGTTTTAGATTGACTTGCTACTGCCATAGTATGCCACAGGTGATGGTTGCCACGACGGTGTTTGCCCTGATGTGGTATAGTGTGATTGGCAAGTGGTAAGTGATTTCAACAAATAGTAGAAATAGCAGTTTAGAGGGTCTTTTTCTAGATGATTACTTGTGATGAGGGCCAAGGCATTTCATTGGTCTGTTTCCTTGTAGGCTTATGATTCTGACTGTCATTTGATCATATTGCATATTCATTTGAATTGAGATGAAATTATGAGAAACGTTCTTGATATATTTGTTCTGAAGATGCTTTTTTCTTTTTCCTTATTCTCGTGCTTAATAATTTTGTGGGAAATTTTATATTGTTGTGCGGCTTGAAGAAAAAGATTTAGACATTAATGATCCAGCCTCCTGTCTCTCGTGTCTTTGCCTCTTGGTATTTACATTTAATCTTGTCGAGGCCTTGTTCTTGTTGATGAATGATCTTAGCTGATTATATCTTAAAAAGAAATAGGAATTTAAATGGTATTATAAATAGCAGTTGTAAACTGTTGATATCATGCTGTTGGGTTTAGTTCCAATATCTGAGTCTGGTTTAGTAGCTGACAGGTTGAAATTCCTGCCCTCTTCTGTTGCCTTAGAAGAAGCTTGAACCAAGGAAAAAACTGAGTGATTTGATAGAGTTGGCACAGTACAGTACAACTACAATCTATAGCGAGGCTACGATCTTTCTTTTCTTCTCACTTTTTCTTCGATTAACTTCCATTGAAAAGGTATCTGGAAAAGAGATCTTGGGAGAAATCCTCGCATCAAATTTAAGAAAATACCAACTGAAAACTAACTACCAAGACTCTTGAGAGAGTCAGTCCAGCTTTGGAGGTTTTGTGTAGTGGGGGTTGAGCTGGGAATACACTAGTTTATAATAATTGTCTTATTGAATTTGGAGGTTTTCTGGAATTTATGCCTTAGTTGGATAGAGGCGTAATATAGAGAGATTTTTTTTTTATTTAATTTTAATTGAAAATTTTATAATTTCAAAGGAGATTTGATCAAGACAAATATCTCCATTAATTTAAGGCCCCTTGACTGCGTGATTCAACCTTTATGTTTTTTTTTTCCAATTTTCTATGTAAAGATTCTGAACCATCTTGAATACGTAATCCAAATCTTTCTTTGTTAAGCATTGTTGTTTCTTGGTTTTGAAAGATAGCATTTTGGAGAAGTGGCTCCTGTTCGAAATATGATTCAATTTAAAATTGAGATTGATCAAATTTAGATCAATTGAAATAAATTAGTTCAATTTTATTTAAAATTAAAAATTTTCATTTAAAAAATTAAAAAAAAAAACTTTATAATATGATTTAATCAAAATCAAAAGCGGGAAAAACATAATTTAGTATCATGTGATTATATGCTTTTTCAACTTTTGTATGTGATTTTTTTTTTTTTAACAAATAAGTATATGCGGTTGTCATTGTTAGCAAAATCAAGATGAATAATCAACGCTTTTTGTTGACATGGCATTTTTTAATATTAGAAAAAAATACTAATATATCAGCAAGTGGATCACATAAAAAAAATAAAATAAAAAAGCAAGTAAAAGTGCAATTCATAATTATTGGAGACCTCAATTTTTTCAAATGAAATTCAACTCGCGTCGAATCAATTAATTTTGTCGATTCGCCGGACCTCGATATTGTGGAGGATGGGAATGGAGATGTCTTCTCCTTGTTTCAAATCCTCATAATTTGCACTGTATGGTAATATATTATTATTTTTATTAAAAATAATTTATTTTTATATATTTAAATATTATAAATTTTTAAAAAAAATAAATATATATTATTAAAATTACGTTTAAAATTTATATTTTTAATTATAATTTGTTTTAATAAATAAATTTATATTATATGATAATAAATTAAAATAAAAAGATGAATGAAATTAATATGCATTTTTCTAGAAGATGAAAATTTACAAAAATTATAAATTTTTTTTATCATTTTGAATATTCTAACTTGAAATTTATTTTTTAATAAACTCGTCTCGTCCGTCCCACTTTCTAACAGAAAAATCATCGTCTCGATTTTAAACTCTTGTAGGGTAAGAATGGTCAAGTGATTCCCGTCTCCAATCCGCTCAATTATCATTCCTTATAATCATTGCAAAGATCAAGGCATGACATAAGCATTTTCTTCTCCCTCCTGCTTAATTTCTCTATTTCACGCAAACTCAAGCTTCACAAATCGACATCAATAAAACTCAAGCTAGCGAGTTACCAGACCTAAAGGAGGATCATTGGAGGGTGGAGGGTGGCACTAGGTGGAGATGTTGAAAGAGGGTATTAAAGGGAAAATGGAGAGAAGGGGTGGTTGAGGAAAATAGTTAGGTTTTTTTTTTGTTTTCAGTATCGTGCAGAGTTGGTAGGTTAATATAGAAACATGTGATATCTGTTCATTGGGACTTTAATATGCTCAAATTAGAGTCAAAAAGATTTTGTAATGAGCTTCAAAATCTTCACATAGGCTATCTTTCTTTGTATGCAATGCTATGCATTTTCCCCTATCCGCTTCAATGGACATATGCATTAGGGTTGAGCAAAAATCATTATAACTATATGCCTTATACTATATAGTTATCAACCCCCCCCCCCCCCCCCCCTCTCTCTCTCTCTATATATATATATATAGAGAGAGGTTTGTGATTCTCTCTTTCTTCAATTTTTCTTCTTATTTTATGATTTTTCTTCTTTCCTTCGAAGAAGAGATAGCATATATAATTCAATGATTATATTTTAATTTGAATTTGTGATTTTGCAGTGTGATTATATTTTTAGATATATAATTTTATAATTTTAACATATGTTTATATATGTGTGATTGCATGTGTAATTTTCCTGTAATTATTCAAAAATTTGAAAATTTATTTCTCTAAAGATTATAGGTTGCAATGAAAATTTTTTCCATAGATTTAAAACTTGTTTTTCTGTAGATGGAGATAATTGATGAATCGAACTAAATAAAAAAATTTTCAATTTAATTTGACTTCAGTGTAGTTCTTATAATTTTAATTTTAATAATTCAGTTAATCTAATTTAGCTCGACTTCAACCATATCAGTTGAATGCTGTGCCCTACCATGCATCTCTCATATCCTGCTTGCTAGATTATGTACAGATTGGCCAACACCAAATTCATCCGTATGGTGGGCTGGAAAATGAATTAGCTCAAAGCTGGGCCCTAATATGCAGGCCTGGATTTGGCTTAATTGTTGCTTGAACATTTCCCTCTGCGTGTGTGTATAAATAGATGGCAAAGCAAAGCATTATTTAACGAGGTATTGGTTGCTTCTGGTGCAACCATTACATGTTCAGATGTATTAGCTCTAGAAGGAAACAATACTTCTTTTAACAAAAACCTTATTATATCATCCTTTTTTTTATCTCTATAATCCAATTTGTTGATGAAGAAATCCCAAATCGATGGCCAAACCAGAGGCAAGATCCGCAGGGATACATCTCAGGAATAAAATTACCAGGGCAAGGACCAACTCCAACAGAGTCATTATCAGCTTATATGTAGAATCACCAAGAAAATGTTCCCATCAGAAAACTGGTGATCTAAACAACAAAGCTAAGCAAAACCTATTATTCAGAAGGCCTCAGAGCACAAAAACAAAGTGTTATGATCGCCGGGCTGAGCTTCTAGCCTACGCTCGCGAGCTCAGAGACAGTGCTGCCTGTCATCAACAGGAACGGTGGCCTAGAAGGATCTCATCAAGACTCAAGTCTGAGGTAAGTTGTTAAGATCTTTCAATCTTTAGGATTTGTATCCTAAGAATGATAGGGACGTGCATGTAAGTGCATGGCATTGGAAACTGATAGAGAAATGGAAAATGGCTCCATGAACAGAAGTTGAAATGGTCAAGTGCACCAGTGAGGATCCAAGCATCAATTCAGAAGATTTTTCGACGAAATGAAAAGCAATATAGGTATGAGAAAATTGTATCAGAACAGAATAGTGGAGTATTCCGGGAATTCCATAGCAGAAAGAAAAAGACTCCCAGAGGCAACATTGCTTCTACTTTCTGTGTAAATGGCATTACCTTATTAATTAAATTTTCATCTCGTTAATTTTCAATCAGTAATTGCACTCTCTTCTCTTCCACTTTTTGTTTTTCCTTTTCTAATTTTTAACTTTATTTCTTTTGTGTTTGCATATGTGCAGAAGAAATTAAAGCGAATGCTCAAGGAGTTATCATGCGGGTTGACGTGCAGCAAAAGGTGATATTGATCGAATTTGGCTGATAGGGGCTTGGCAACGAGTGATGCTACTGTTGTCTAATGCTTGATCGCGGATGGAGTTAATTTATTTCAATTACGTAATATTACATATATGATTGTATCCCAGGAAAATTTTCTTAATTTAATGCAGATCCATCGACTTCAATTACGCAGTCTTATCTCATCTTGTGATCCTCAAAATTTGGATCTTTTGATCACTGAAAACTTTAAACCGATCCCATGTTTCTGCTAATTTTAACGTATTATGGCATCCAAGCTTGAACTTAGGGTTATGGTTTGATTTATTGGATCTCATCATCCGATCAGATAAATCATAATTAAGGATAAATCATTTTAAAATGTATATAATATCAAAATTCCTAATCACAACTGTTTTTACCGAGTCATGATCTGTAAATAATAAAAATATGGGAACAGTGTTGATCTTGTCATTTATCTGCCTGAGAATTGCTGATAATTTTGCTAATCTGCAGCCTTGTCAATCTAGAAAACCACTTAAATACCAGTTTATGATTAAATCAAACTAAAAATTGCATGTTTTGTTTTATTTATTATAAAATAGATGAAAATAGAAATAGATGGTTAAACTCTATATAATATTATTTTTAAATTTTATTTTAGGGTAATTAAATATAATATTTTACGTAAATTTATAAATTCGTCAAAAGTATTATTAAAAAATTTGAATTATTTTTATACTATTTTTTTAAATTGGAATTCTATTACAAGAACTAGATTTTAATTTCATTTAAGGATTTAATTAAATTAGTGGAGTTTGATTTCTGAGAGGACATTGCAATGAAAAACAATATGAAATATTTGTTAAAAGGTTTCATGTTCAAATGATATATTAATTGTTGTCACTATATTGTTAATTATATAATAAATCTAAAAGAAAGATCGAGCAATTTCATGTCAATGTCATGGGAACTAAGAATAAGTACCACTTTCCAAAAGAAATTGGCAAGTTGTAGGGAAACAAACAAAATATAGTGACTCCATAAATAGTAATTAATACCTGCAAAAATGGAAATATTCACTAAAATTTTCATTTATCTAGTGAAATATATGCCTTATTAATTAACAAACTAAGCAGCTAAGCTAGCATGAAAGCACATGATTTTTCTTGGGTAGGAATTATCTCCAATCAGCATAATTTTAGAATCTAATATCACAATCCGCATAACGTAATCATCCGAACAATTTGACGATAAGGAATTAAAGATAATGTCTTTAAAGCACAAGAATCTACCTTTACACAAAGGCACAGTAAAAGAATAACCACCATGTCTTGGTTCTTCTATTTATGGTAATTCTTTAGCAGAACTGCAAAGACAAGTTTACAGACTCATTCTAAGCATCCTGCATGGCACAATCTGAATCCCTCTCTGCAGAAATTGAGACACTGAGCCAGGTCTTGAGTCTGGTGGAGGCATTTAGAGCTTTTGACTCGGATAATGATGGCTTCATTACGGTAGCTGAGCTTGGTGGAATCCTGGGGTCACTCGGTTACAACGCTAGCGAACAAGATGTGAGGGCAATGATGCAGCAAGGAGACACAAACAAAGATGGTTTGCTAAGCATACAAGAGTTCTTAGAGATGTACACCAAGGATATGGAACTTGGTGAACTTGCAAACTCTCTGAAGCTCTCAACAGTCAACACTGATGGTGATGAGGCTGTGACTGCAGACGAGTTATATGAAGTTACAAGGAATAATGGGGGATTAGAATTGTCTTTCGAGGATTGCCAGAATATTATTGCTTCTATGGATGGGGATGGAGATGGCGTTGTTAGTCTTCAAGACTTCAATCTTATAGTCAATTCTCTCATCTAGTTTCCATTCCAAGTCTTAGTGTCTACTACTAATTAATAATTACAATCTGCGCTGCAATGGGACTTTAATTAATAAAATTTCTGAGAGAAATAAGCATGTACTAATTTCTAAATAAATAAGCTCTACTTGTTCGTCCCTTTTGTTGCTTTATCTGTGATTAATTGTTCAGGTTTGTATTGCCTTCCTCATGTTAGCTCAAAATAACTAGTAAGCCTTCTTGTTTCAAATCGAATTAAAACAATATTTTATTTTAATTATTGAGTTTTGATTTAATTTTCAGTTAGTCAATGAATTATTAGAAGTTAATCAACAAAAATAATTTTTTTTTTATACCTTCTAGAATGATTGCAAGGGAGGAAAATATATACTCATGAGATTCAATTTTTTCTTTTAAAAGGTTAAAATCAATGACTTTATATATTGTATATTTGCTTGATATGGAAAAGTTTTATGTATTATATTATAGCAATTCTGATTATTAATGAAGTTGATCTTTTATAGTATTAATTGTTTGTTTGTGCGAAATTTATAGTTAATGAACTATATGTTGGGAGTATTCATCCATTCTTTAAAATCAAGATCAGCCAAACTCTACTTCTAAGTCTACGTTACTTTCTCTAGATAGTTTATTTTGTTTGTGCTTTAAGCCTTATATTTGGACTGTATTTGTTGGACCTTTTATTAGGCGCTTTTTGGGCCTCGAAGAGGTTGATGGAAATATCCTATCTTTCGATATAATATCTACTACTGTTAGAAATGCGATTCTTTGTGCAAACGACATGTCGTTTTGCTTCCTCGATAAAACGTGGCAGATACTGATTTCACTTTGCGTGGTGGTTACTGGTCACTATTTGTTTTCTCCCTTGACGCATCAAAGAATAAAAGGGTTAGGCTGGATCCTTAAAAAAAAAAAAAAAAAAAGGTCAAAAGGATGGCAAACCAAGGCAGCGGCAGAGGCAGTTCGAGGCATGAGCCAAGTTGGAATTTCAGCTACCAGTCTGGTTTATCGCCGGATGGGAGTTGGACTTACAATTGGGCTGCAGGTTCAGGTCCTGGTGGAAGCACTTTTAGCTTTGGATCAGGTGCTGGTTGGAGGCCTGATGGTGCAACTGTAGGGTTTGGTTTCGGATGGGGCGGATCTAGCAGTGCAGGTTATGGATTTTACGGAGGCAGCAGTGGATTTGGATTTGGTGGAGGCAGTGGTGGTTTCAATTTTCATCATAATTTTGGTGGCGCCCAAGGTCAACGCACATCTGGCCAACCCAGAACCGACGGGACTCGCAATCGACTGGGTGGGAACAATTGATTACAACTCTGTATGATTGTAGTTCTTTTATTAAGGGATAGATGTGAGGGTTGAACTTGACCACCTGCTCTATGATGTATTGTAGATGATTGTGTATGCATATTTACTAATTTCTGTGTTTGTATAATGTAAGAAATTTGGTTATGATTGCAATCAAAAGAAATACAGATTATCCTGACATGCTATGATTTTGGCAATTGCAATTTTCCAAGCGATTACCTGAATTTGACTCTGGAGCCTGGAGATGTTTCAATAAAAGCTTAACATGACACAATCCTTTGTGGGCCTCAGTCTTGAGCCCAAATAAATGGCCAGTTACCCTACCCCATCTGCCTAGGCTCTGTTTGGATGGACTGAGTAAAGTTGGATAGATGAGTAATTAAATGGTAAAGAGAAAAATAAAAAGGGTTATAATAAAAAAAATTTGATGTTGAGGAAGAATAAATTAAGAAAAAAATAAAAAAAAATAGTATATATTTTTTATATTTAAAAAAAAATAAAAGATGGATAAATTTAAAAAAATATAAAAAAAAATATTCATAACTTTTATCATAAAATAATTACTTAACTCTCTTTGTCTTTATTTCTCCCCATCATCCCTCACATTCCAAACAGACCGTTATTAGCGATGATTTAGCATAGAAACAACAACGTTGTTCAGCTGTTGCATCACAATCCTCTTTCATTCTCTGGGTATTAACTTGGGATTGCAATGTTTGGTTCGCGTGGATCTTTTGGATTACTCGACAATATTAGTCGAGCTCTCTTTCAAAATTTGTCGGTGAGTTTCACTGATTCTCATCTACCGAGAAAAGTGCTCTGGATTTGTTAATTTGGTGATTACGATATCATATTCTACAGTTGAGGATCCATCAATTGGATGTTCTGTGTATGTGTTTACTGCATTTTGTTTCCTTGATCTCTCGTTTGGTTACCTACAAATCAAAGTGGAAGAAAGCGACCCATGGTCTGGTTCTTGTTTTTTAGTGTCTGTTTAATTGTGCTTTTCTGGTCAGCAATTACTGTCATAGTTTTGTTATTCTAATTCTTGGTAATGTTTATGGTATTCTCTGCTTGGTTTCATTTCATTGCTATTTTCAATTTCTCATGCTTCGTTTCAATTACAATCCACTGCAAAACCCTAAAATGGTGATGACCATCTCGTCACAGACCAGTTTATTTGATTCCGTTAACTATGTATTATGTTTATGACTTTATGCTATTTCTCTTGTATCTTTTCTGTTAAAATTTGGAAACTTTTTTATTTGGGTCTTAAAACCAGAACTTCGATTCACTTAATCACTTCTGTGCAGAGAAACAAAAGAAGATTTTGAACTGCTACTCAAATAACTCTTTTGATTTGAATTAAACTATCAAATAGGTGATTGGTTTTATTAAGCGCAGGTTCAAAATTAGTGAATACTGATTAGTTCTTGGCATGCAGCATAGAATTAAAGTTCTATGTATTTTTTTTATCAAATAATAATAGTTGACGCATGCTCATTTGGATGTTGATTCTAGTTTTTTATGTCCCTCCCTAACGATTTATATTTTGAAAGATTGCGACTTCCGAACCTTGCAAGCTTATTTTTTTGGATGTTCTCTCACAACTTCCTTTCACAGTTTCGTTGCCAAAGGGTCCAATGCCTTCGCATTGGTAATGCTGAAATCCCAAATGACAAGCGCTTGAGGTTTGCTCTTCAGCACATCCAGGGAATTGGCCGCCAAAGAGCTCACCAAATCCTAAATGACCTTAGCATAGGGAACAAATTTGCCAAGGACTTGACTGGATTGGAGCTCCACTCTCTTAGAGATGAAGTCTCTAAGTACTTGATTGGAGAAGACCTAGTAATCTCTCTCACTCTCTCTAGCAGTTTCTTTACTCTACTTTGTTTTCCTTTTGAGTTCCTCGCACTAACTGATTCAATTTTGGGTGGAATAGAAGCGATGTGTTAGAAGTGATATACAGAAATTGGTAGATGTTCGGTGCTACAGAGGATTCAATCATGTTTGCCTGTTGCCATGCAGAGGACAGCGAACTAGCACTAATGCCCGGACCAGGAAGGGTAAGAATGTTATTAATAGAGGAAATAGAGAGTTTGTTACTTGTCTAATCCAGTGACTTGTATTTATCAATTAAAATGCAAATCAGTCTTGTTTAGGAATCAGATTGGAACGCAGGACCTCATTTTGAGTCGACCAATTCAGTTGTTCAAAGCAATTCCATTTGTCCTTTTTTATTGGCAATTATTTTTTATTATTTTCATTTCTTTTTTCATTATTGCTCAGATCAAAGAAATCGTGATAGAAGCAAGTGGGATGCACATCAGTCTCTGGCAGAAACGATGCAGAAGCGTCAAGAAAGAAGGTAGGAGTGGTCAGCATGAGAGTCAATAATAGCTTTTGCACTGATTAACTTGCTCATATTTATCTGCTAGTTTTGGCTTTGCAATAATAACTCTTGTTTTCATGGTTAATGTCAATTGTGAACGTTTTTGTACTGGCGGCCAACTCATGGCATTACAAAAAACCATCCTGGGCAATCCATATCTAATGCGTTCTATTTATAATTGTCAATCATTGATATGCCAGATTTGCAGGATAAGTGGATGCGAATCTCAAACTAGCTGATTGTTTTACAGGCAAAACCTCTTAATTCAAGTAGTGTGGCAAAAGCATGACATTAATTAATGACATTATCATTACCTTGAATTTAATTGTAAAATGTACAATTCCAGCTAAATCTATCCAATTGATTTCATACCCTTCAAAGGGTCTGAGAGTGGACGATCTTGGATTTGAGTATGAGACTTTCTGCAGTCAAATTTTCCATTTTTATGGTGAATGCTTTGAAATATAGGGTTGCCTTTAATGGCTTACTTATTTTGTGTATTTTTGTTTTGAAAGCAACTCGTTGTGTACGTAAACTTAAATCAATTTTTTTTCTCATTTTAAAATAAAAATTAAACCAAATTTAGTAGACAATCAAACGGAATTGAACAAACTAAATATTTTTTTAATCAGTTTCAAATAATAACTGAATTGAATTTAATAAAAAACTGATCATAACCGAGTCAAATTTAGTAGAATAAATGGGACATAATCAAACTGAATTATTTTATGCAAGTCGAACACTGCACACCTCTTGTGATCTCCTTAAATAGAAGGAATAGTTCCATAGGATCGTAGGCTTTTCAACCGCATTATGGGCCTAGGATGAAAAGCCTATTACATCTACGTCGGCCTATGGCCTTGAAACGCAACGTTGCGTACGCAATCGTAGTACCGAGAACGTGGATGCTCCCGAAGTTCTTCGTTAGGATAAGCAATTAGCAAGCTCTGGAGTTCTTGGCCGTCCGTTGGGCTACCGAGAAACAGTGGCAGAAATAGAAGAGACTGAAAAAAAATGGCAAGAACACTGGAAATGCTGGTGGCCCCTTTGCTATGACCACTAACATGCAACGGTTGTTGAAGCAAGTCCCTCTAGTACTTAGTAGCTGGTTTAGAGGAAAAATTTTAAAATCCAACCGTAGCATCGATAATTAGAGTTTATTACACTGCACAAAATAAATTTTTAGGCATTGAGGTTAACTCGACGTCTCTGCCCTTTTGACCAATCTAGTGTTTGCTCCCTATTGCAGTAAAAATCTTTTCCACTATCCTTACCTTCCGTTTGAAAAATATAATTTTACAACAATTCAATTCTTTAATTGTTTTTAAAAAAATATATTAAAAGAAATAAAATTTATATATAATTGTGTAAAAATTATTTTAATTTTTTTATAAATGATTTATTTGAAAAAACCCTCAAAGAGCCTCAACCTTAAAACTGTCTTTAATAATATTTTTAAAGGTGCATATCCTTATTATTTTTGGTAATTATACAAACATAATAATTTAAGCATAATAATATTAAAATGTTTCTAAAATCGTAAATTTTAATTAGAGTATCAAATAAATATTAAATAAAATAAAACAAAGAGAGTAATTAAACCAAAGGAAGAACCACAAATAATTGCAATAACACAATGCTAATGACGGTTGCTTTAGGATCGATTTCTTCCAAGTTTCAAGACATTGACTAGGCTTGTGATGACTTGGAGCACAAGAAATTTCAGCTATAGCCCCCGAGCACAAATGGAAAAAACTTGATTAGCACAACTAGTTTTGAATGGCCACAGTCGCAACGGTTAGGTCAGTAAAATGTTGGACTTGAGCTTGTCCTCCCTAAAGGAGCCGACTGGTCCGTCAATTCCTACCTTTCCAAGAACCCATCTTTTTCTTTATTCTTTGCACTGGTTTCATACATTTCCAAGAACCCACCTAGCTCCTCCTTGTAATGCCCACTGGCTTCCCAGAAATCATCAGCTCTAGTTCCTCGACTATTTGGATAAACCAGAATCGAACATGGAAAGCGAGGAAGCGGCTAAATTCATCCAAAATGTACGCACATAACGAAAACAATCTCGAGCAACAAAACTATGTCTAAGAGTAACAAATCGGCCTGGTTCCCGCTGGGCGAGCACCACCGATCCAATTAGACTCGGCTAACAAGCCAAACTAGATAAACACTCGATCAAAATCAACGTACTTGATTCAATTGCTGCCAGTATTTTTTTCATTATATTTTATGATTTAATTTTGTATTGAAACTGAATTTATTTCAGCTCAACTCAAATCCTATTTTCAAGAATCCAAACCGAAAACTGGCCGGATCAAAATCCAAATGACAACCAGTCAACAGTTAGTAAAGCAGCTTTCCCAAAGGGAAAGGCGACTTGGGGAGAGAGAGAGAGAGAGAGAATAGGTTTGGCATAATTCAACCAGACTAGATTGTCAAGTATTAAAGTTGAATTGATATTCAGAATACAAGGATATGAATATGCATGCAAGACAAGATTTTAAAAAAATAGAAATTTGCAATTCTATCACTAAGCAACACAATATCTAACAAAAGATTCTACCGCTAGAAAAACTGGGAACAAAATAGTGCTCCTAATAATTTCTTATAAAACAAATCCCAACACTATTTGGCAAGTACAAATAGAGAACTATTTGCCTGTAGCTTCTACCTTATCATGTGCAAAAAGATTGTGTTGGCATAATTTAAAGATACACCTAAACACTAAACTAAACCTGCAGCTGCATACACAATGGATTTCTTCATGTAGAAAAATGTAACACGCTTGCAAACTATCCTTTTGAATTTCATCTAAATTGTAAAATAAATGTGGAACACAACAAAAACAAACTACAAATTCATGAAAGTAAGATCAACAACATTTAGATACCATTCCATCATATATCTCACAACATTTAATAGGTACAAGTTTGAAGCATCCAAATAAGATGGTGTTTTTAGTAGAGCTATCCCTTCGACAAGACAAGCACAAAACGCCAATCTAGTGTTTCCAATTCACCCAGATTTTGGCACCAAATTTGTGCTCACAACTAGGGAGAGAATGAAAACACAGGATTCTCAAACACAAAAGGCAGAGCGACTAAAGCACACAAACCCCTCCTATGGAGAAAACCCATGTATCCATTTCAACCCAGAATATGGGCTATGTAGCACCCCCTAACTCAGACTCCATCACCTATCTGGGGAGAACGCAAACACAGGTCATTCCTAACCGACTACTCTGCACAAATGATCCTTAGCCTGTAGTTAGCTAACAGATACTTATCTGGGACAATGACACAACATATGTATGTTGAGAGGGGGGAGAGAGAATAGTGAGAAAGAAAAGGAAGAACGGCGGGGAGGGCCGATACGACGGGAGGTGTTGAAAGAGGCCTAGGAGGAGGTTTATTTATTCAATGCTTCTTTTGGTTGGCCGTCAGCTCTTATCGGCGGCAATGCCCCAACCCCACGCCTACCAACAAGAATAGGTTTAGAGCGAACCAAACCGTCGCGTGGAGGAGAAAGAACCACTGGCAAATAACCATTTGTGTGACAATGGAATATGGAGTTCTTGAATTGGTTCTTGAGGGCTTCTTTGCCCTGGACATATGTAAACGTAAGCAACATCAATTAAAAAGATAATAAAGAAAAAGACTCAAGTGAAAAAAAAATTCCAAAAACTTTTGGATATGGACCTGTATTACTGCACAGGAGATTTCACATGTTTTCTTGTTGACAGAAACTTCCCATTTATACTTGTGGAAAGACTTGCAAAACCTCGAAGCTGCAACTACGCTTGTGAAATTCACAAATGCATAGCCGTAGTTCGCTCGATTCCTGATCACACCAAATTCAAATCTCAATGCTCACAAAAAAAATAATGAGAACGAAAGCTGCGATCAAAATTGGGGCAGGAAGGATACAGCTATACTAACCTGAAGTCCATAGGCAAATAAAGGAAATCGTACTCAGACTTCAAAGGGTCAGACTGCAACTTGGCCTTTCTGTTTTCTTCCAGGCAATGCTTGTCCAGTATGCGCAGCAGATCGTGCCTTCTGCTCCATATTACCATAAACAAACAATTAATTAAAGAAAGGCCTTTAATAAATGTATTAAAAAAAAATGGCATCAATGCATTGCATGCATGCGTAAATGGAATTGGCACAAAAGCATTGGGGTCTCTATTGTTTACGAGGCATTAAAAATCAACTAAATTCCTGATTCCTTTTTTCAGTAAAACAGAATAAAGACGAAAAAAGGAGGAAAAAAAAGAAAAGGGAGGCAAAACGATGACCAATAATCCTTGCCCCTTTCCATTTTTTAGAATCTTTTCGGTTACAGAAAGCTGCAGGAATCGCAAACACACGCACAGAGAGGGAGCCAGAGAGAAAGGAAGAGAGGATATGGAGAAGAGGGGGGGGGGGGGGGGGTGGGGGGGGTTTGGAGGTGTAGAAAAGCAGAACACAAAGACTAGAATTACCGAGGAAATGATCTGTGTTGGCAATAACTGTAATGGGAAAAAAGAATGAAAAGGACTATCCTAGAGTAGCATATACAAAAACAGAAAATAATTAAGCATGTGATCACCCAAATGTTTGAGGGATGGGAAGAGAGAGAGAGAGAGAGAGAGAGAGAGAGAGAGAGAGGAACCTACCCAAGCTGGTTTGGAATATTTCTGATCATTAAACTGGTTTTTCCATCAAGTTCAATTTCATTATCAGATAAAGAAGAAGATAGAACTCCATCACCACCATCAACCTTCTCATCTAACTTGCTTCCGATGCCAGCACCGCCACTCTTATTGTCCAATGAGGGCTTCTTTGGTACCCATAATCTCTCCGCACAAAAGTCCCTACTATCTCTTTTCTTTGAACTCATCCTCGATGCTAAATGCCTGGGCGAATACCTATTTTCTGCTCTCTTCTCTCCACAGCCAAAAAACCCAAAATCGCGCATACCCTTAACCGTCTCTTCCATTATCGCGTCAGCAAATCCCTTCTGATGCTCAATGATAGAGTAGTATGAGCTCGGGTTAGCCGCTACTGGCTGCGCATTTGTGTTGTAGCTAACCGATCTGTCCACATGCCCAGCATAGAACGGCATCGTGTTCGCTACGAAGGGCTGCTTATTTGAGTTATAGTACACCATTGTTGCTGGTGCTGAGTATTCCCAAGCTGGCGTGGGCACACAGTCTGGGGAGCAAATCCCACCATGAGCAACCAAAGGCATAGGCTGAGCCGCGGCTTGTGAATGGTTATGAAGAAGAAAGTGCTTCAACGGTAGCACGAGCTCAATCTTTGTTGGCGATAATGGTTTGATAAAAGGTGTGGCGTGGGGGTTCAAACGTTTGGAGCAAGGGTTAGATTTTAGCCCTGGGGAAGCCATTGAAAGAGGTGGATTCTGGCACATGATACAGAGAAAAAGAAGAAGACGACTTACAAGGCAAAGGACGAAATTGATCTCCAGAGAATTTGAAAGATGCTTATAAATACAAATCCTGCAGAAGCAAACAATTTCCCCTCTTGCGGCTAAAGAGTGCCGAAGAACTGAGAATAAGGTCAACAGAACCCAGAAGTGAAAGCGGAAAAGCGAAGCACGGAGAGACTGGGGAGTTTAGCTTGGTGGGAAGCGAAGAGGCGGTGTCGATGAGGCCGTAGAGAGAGAGTTTGTCTCCCTTAGTAAGATGTAAAATCAGCGTAATAATGGAAATTGGATTTGGATATCACTCGATATACCTTCTCATTTAATGTTGGCCTCCATTGCAAGACAAATCAAACCTATATATGGCGGCGTGATGTGCGAGAGAGAGAGAGAGAGGCATGCACACTTGCAGCGCAAAACCGATCTTGTCTGCAATCTGCCCTTCTGCAATATCGTGACTGTGACTTTCCACATTTTTCATTTTATTTTATTTTCGTTTTAGTACACTTTACATAAAAATTATGAGATTATATTACGAAACCTTTTAATATGAACTTTTTCACTGCATGCAGATAATTATTAAAATTTAATTGATAAATTATTTAATAATATTTTAATAAAAAATATCTTTTAAATTTCAAAAAATATTTATATAATACCATTATAATATAAAAAATAAATAGCATTTGAAAAAATAATAAATAATCAAATTAATAATGTAAAATATTTTATAAAATTATTAATAATGTAAAATATTTTATAAAATTAATGATAATGTAAAATAATAATGCAAAAGTTTGATGCTTAGAATTTCTATTTGCCTCCTCGTTTATTGTAAAGTAGCTATATATAATAAATTTTAACACAACGAATTTTTTTAACAATGTGATTTAAACGTCCTTAAGTTATAATTAATGACAATATAATTTTTTTATTATTGAATATATTTATTAACAATTTATAAAAAAAATTATTTTTTTAATATTTATGAAAGTCAAACTTAAATTCTCTTATTAAAAACATAATAAAACTTACCACTGTAAAACACTAGTTGGTAATATATTAATTATTTTTAATAATGTGATTTACATTTCCAAAATTATAATAAATGTAAACATTAAACTAAAAATGAAATTTAATTTTTTTAATCAAAATAGGATGATCTAATATAAACTCAGTTTCATAATTAAAAAATAAGTTTGATAATTATTATATCAAATATTTATATTTAAATTTATATAAAATTAATTAAAATATATATAGTAAAAGCACAAATTTATATATAAATATTAAACTTATATTAGATACACATTTAATAAAAATTAAAAAAATTTAAATAAAAATATATTTGTGAGGATGAATTTTTAATTTAATGTCTCACAAAAATTCATTGTCATATAAGGTCTGATGAGAAAACTCTCACTAATCTTTCTACTGGTTTGAGTTCCCACATCTCTTTTCCTTTTTTATTTTCATTTTCTTTTAATAGCGGTAGAGCTAAACAATAATATTTGGAGAGTCAAATAAAATTATAAAATATTTTATTAATAATTTATATTTACTGATAATTAAAAATGTATATTTTTTATATTTATATAAATAGTTAAAATATATTGTATAAAATATTTTAATTCTAAATCGTTATACTTTCAAAATAATATAAATTCCTTAAATTATTAATTTAATTTGTTTTATTTATTAATTTTTTTAAAAGTAAAACATATTTTAAAATAAAATAAATTTAAACCTTTTTTATTTTAAATATAAAATACCAATAAATAAAATATTTATTAGTTAAATTAATATGAAATTTATAATTTATATTTATTAAAAAACTTATAATTTTTATTTATTGTATAAATATTAATATGTAAAGTATAATTTTAAGAAATTTTTAATAAAAAATTCAGAGTTGGTGGAAAGGTTTGGTGCTCCGTGTACTTGCGTTCAATATCTTTAATATATTTATTTAAAAAAATTAAAAATTAATTTATTATAAAATTTTATTTTATCATTTTCTTTAATTTGAATTTGATTTGCCGTTTGTTCATAAAAAGAATTAATTTGCCGTCGTATAATAGAAATGAGCGTGATATGAAATGTTAATATATATATATATATATATCATAAAAAGAATTAATTTGCCGTCGTATAATAGAAATGAGCGTGATATGAAATGTTAATATATATATATATATATATATATATATATATATATATATATATTTTTAATAATTTAATATAAATATTTAATTTAATAATTATTTAATTCGCTTTTTGAGCTTTTATTCTTTTGATATGATTCCATCTCAGCAGGGCACAACCACTCACATGTCTTCATACACGCGTCATCCTGGGTAATAAGCAACACGCAACACATGTGCAACCTCCAGGCACTCGAGCAGCCCAAGGAAAAAGAGCCATGTAGCATTAAATGAAAAGAGGGGTTCGAGGTTGGCGTTTGGCATGGAATCCTGGAGTCGTAGAAAAAAAGGACAAATTTTCCATGGAAAAATCCTGCCATTAACATCTCTGAGTTTCAAGCTGGACATGCTAAAGGGGTTTAGGTTTTAATTTTTTTAATTTATTGAGCCATGCAAAAACTCCGCCTAAGTAGTTTGCGCTTAGTCGGTCTCAAGCCCGGATAAAGGAGGAAAATTGCGGTAGGTGACAACCAGCGTAAAAATTTCGTCACACCCTATGATATGGATTCAAATGATATAAACGTTGGGGCGTCCTCTACTAACGACGCGCTACATCGGAGCCCGATGTAGTGATAAATATGCAAGGGTGTAGGGCGTTCACAGAAAGCGATGCGCCATGCTGGCGCCCGGGTGTGGTGTTAAGTGAGCAAGGGTTCCCACATCATGGACGGGTGTGGGTAAAGAAGTTAGTCCATAGGACAGATAATAGAACAAATAGTGGAACAGAACACAAGATAGACATAGAAAATAATAGAAGATATCATAGAAGGAGACCAATTAGGAAGGAGCAGGATAGGAGGAGGATCAGGGTTGGTACTTGGAATGTTGGATCACTTACAGGAAAATTAATGGAGCTTGTGGATACCTTGGAAAGGAGAATGGTGAATATTGCTTGCATTCAGGAGACTAAATGGGTAGGAGAGAAAAGTAAGGAAGTGGGTAATTCAGGTTACAAATTGTGGTTTACCGGAAAGGAGAGAAACAAGAACGGAGTGGGTATAATCATAGACAGGACATTGAAAGACGCAGTAGTAGCTGTGAAAAGAGTAGGAGATAGAATTATACTAGTAAAGCTAGTACTAGACGGAGAAACAATAAATATAGTTAGTGCTTATGCCCCACAAATAGGACTAGACAGTGAGAGTAAACAAAGGTTTTGAGAATATATGGATGATTTAATGCAAAGCATACCGAATGAAGAGAATGTTTTCATTGGTGGAGATTTGAATGGACATGTAGGAAGTGATAGGCAAGGTTATGAGAATGTTCATGGAGGTTTTGGTTTTGACAGTCGAAATGAGGAGGAAAAAAGCATCCTGGATTTTGCTATGGCATACGACCTAATACTAGCAAATACCTACTTTATAAAAAGAGAGTCACATCTAGTGACTTTCAAAAGTGGGCAACATAGAAGCCAAATCGACTTCCTCTTAACCAGGAAGACAAATAGAGCTCTATGCAAGGATTGCAAAGTCATTCCAGGAGAGGCTTTAACAAGTCAACATAGGTTGGTGGTCTTGGATGTCAAGTTTAGGAACAATTCAAGTAAGGTCAGAAGAAATAGTGTAGCTCGAACAAAGTGGTGGGAGTTCAAAGGAGTAAAGCAAGTGAAGTTCAAAAATGAGCTTCTTGAGTCTGAAGTATGGAAGCTAGATATGGAGGCCAATGATATGTGGATACAGATGGCATCAAAGATTAGAGAAGTAGCTAGAAAAGTACTTGGGGAGTCTAAAGGACATGGACCACCCTCAAAAGAGAGATGGTGGTGGAATGAGGAAGTACAAAAGGCAGTGAAGAGAAAAAGGGAATGGTATAAGAAATTACCTAAATGTGATAATAATGAGGCATATGAACAGTACAAGATAGCAAAGAAAGAGGCAAAAAAGGCAGTTAGCCAAGCAAGAGCACAGGCCTTTGAAAAGTTATATGAGAAACTTGGAACTAAAGAAGGGAAAAAAGATATTTATAGATTAGCAAGGAGTAGAGAAAGGAAATGTCAAGATCTCAATCAAGTTAGGTGCATTAAGGATAAAGAAGGAAAAGTGTTGGTGAAAGATGAGGACATTAAAGAAAGATGGAGAAATTATTTTAATGATCTCTTTAATAATAGTCAAAATGGAAATAACGTGAATATAGATTATAGAACAATAGAAAAGAATGTAAATTATACTAGAAGGATTAGATCTTTAGAAGTAAAGGAAGCACTTAAGAGAATGAAAGTAGGTAAAGCCTGTGGACCCGATGAAATACCAATTGAAGTGTGGAAGTATTTGGGAGATATGGGAGTGGCATGGTTGACTAAATTATTTAATAAGATTCTAAACTCAAAGAAAATGCCTGATGAATGGAGGAAGAGTATTTTAGTACCTATTTTTAAAAATAAGGGAGACATACAGAGTTGCTCAAACTATAGGGGAATTAAACTCATGAGCCATACTATGAAGTTGTGGGAGAGAGTTGTGGAGCATCGACTACGCCATGATACTTCTATCTCTCTCAATCAATTTGGTTTCATGCCCGGTCGTTCAACTATGGAAGCGATCTTTCTCATTAGAAGCTTGATGGAGAAATATAGAGATGGGAAGAAAGATCTACACATGGTTTTTATTGATTTGGAGAAGGCTTATGATAGTGTTCCAAGAGAGGTCTTATGGAATGCGTTAGAACAAAAGAGGGTATCTATTAGGTACATACAAGTATTGAAAGATATGTATGAAGGAGCAACTACTATTGTGCGCACAAGGAGGGGACACAAGAGATTTTCCGATCTCAATTGGATTACACCAAGGATCACCATAAGCCCTTACCTTTTACATTAGTTTTAGATGAACTGAAACATATACAATATAGTATTCCTTGGTGCATGATATTTGCGGATGATATTGTTCTGATAGATGAGACACGAGAAGGAGTCAATAGGAAGCTAGAACTTTGGAGAAGTACTCTAGAGTCAAAGGGTTTTAAGTTAAGTAGAACGAAGACAGAATACATGCATTGCAAGTTCAGTGAAGGCCAAACTGGTGATAGGGAAGGAGTTAGTTTGAATGGAGTGGCACTGTCCCAAAGTAATCACTTTAAATATCTAGGCTCACCCTTCAAGTAGATGGGGATGTGAGGAGGATGTTAGTCATAGGATTAAAGCCGGATGGTTGAAGTGGAGACGTGCCACGGAGTTTTATGTGATCGTAAGATTCCCAATAAATTAAAAAAATTTTACCGCATGACCATACGACCGGCTATGCTATATGGTAGTGAGTGTTGGGCACTGAAAGAGTCGTATGCATCTAAGATAAGAGTTGCAGAGATGAGAATGTTAAGGTGGATGAGTGGTCATACTAGACTAGATAAAGTCCGTAATGAAAGTATTAGAGAAAAGGTAGGAGTGGTGCCAATTGAAGATAAGTTGAGAGAAGGGAGATTGAGGTGGTTTGGTCATGTGAAGCGTAGACATACGGAGGCTCCAGTTAGACAAGTAGAGCACATTAGGCTAGAGGATAGAAAGAAAAAAAGGGGTAGACCTAAATTGACTTGGAGGAGAGTAGTACAGCATGACTTAGAAGCATTACACATTTCTGATGATTTAACCCAAAATCGTTCAGAGTGGAAAAAGCGAATCCATATAGCCGACTCCAAATTTTTGGGATAAAAGCTTAGTTGAGTTGAGTTGAGTTGAGTATTGAGCCATGCAAAACCCCAGAAATCTAAAAAAGCCCTCCTCGCTCTCCATCTTTCTCTGAACAATGCCGCTTTGGCTTTAGCAAGCGAGAACAAGAACATTGTCTACCTGAACAAGCTTTGAGATTAGGGTTTCTGCGTTTGGGTGGTTAATTTCATTGTCTTTATGTGCGAGCCCCATTAGCCGATCGGTCACTTTCATTCCATGACCTTTGCTTTGCTCCTACTGCTATCAAATCAAATGCTTAAAACAATGTTAACAAGCAAGATATCCTATACTGTTCAGGACTAAGCTGTGTTAATGATTAACAAGGGTTGAGAGAGCTGAATATTTTTTTAACAACACTTGATCTGCAGGGTGAAATCAGTAGGGTAATAATAATAATAATAATAATAAAATTTTATAAAATAATATATCATATAATATATTAAATTTTTTATTACAAATAAAATTTAAAATAAATTAATCAATCATAATAAAAAATTAATATAAAAATAATTTTCAATAATCAACATGTTTTACAATTATTTTAGTGCATCAAAATATTAAAATAATCATTACACATTTTATTTATATCTTAAATTTTTATATATTATTTAAAAGATTAAAATAATTTATGTAAATAAATTATATAGTTATAAAAATATTTAAAATTAAATATATCATTTTAAATTTTTTATAAAGTTGGGCGGGTAAATTGCACCGTAGCTCCGCCACTGTTGATCTGTTTGTAAAATTTTTATTATAATATATATAAAATAACATATAATATGTACATAACATTATGAAAAAATTAATATATATTTTTTTCTTGATAAGATTGGAGAGGATATGATATTAATAGATAGTATCAGTAATGTAGAGTGTGTAGGATGTGATGCATGGCCTGACCCGGTGGAAAAGAAGCAAAATAGTGATAGTTGGTGAATGGAGATGACAAGCTGAGGCGGTGGAGGTAAGAGAACAGGGGTTTTGATGGGATTTGCTGCTTTGTGGCTACTTATTTTATTCAGGAAAATGGAAAGGCTGTCATGTCACCTGTCATTTGGTAAGCAGAGAAAGGACAGAGTGAAGGGATTTGTTTCCCCATTTTTTGCAAACTCTGATTTCTGAACCTCGTCAAAAACCCAATCTGCTTGGCCATTTCAATGGGATATCATGGGATTTGGAATATCTGTTCGGATATCCTAACTGTGCTGCCATAATTTGGAATTCCAATTCCAATTCCAATTCTTTACTTGTTTTAGTTCGATTTTAATTGGAATCCTTGTTCTATTATTCCGTGGTCAAGTCCTCCCATTTCAATGAACAGCGAGGGTTGCTCCTGTCACTTGAGTCGGATATATATGGTCTCTCGCATGAAAGGGTTAGGTTTCAAGACTCTATGTCCATTGATGTGTATAAGTAATTTATGTAGATTAATATATCTTCATAAAATTATTATAAATTTATTAAAAAATATATTTTATTACTAAATTATTTATATAAATGCATTTATTTTTGAAAATAAAATAATTGTATTTTATAAAATTTTAGTACGAATTAATAAATTTTAATTTAAAATGATTGAATATTTTTAAGAGATTATAAAAGTTCAAATTCTAATTAGAATTAAAGTTAATTATAATTTTTTTAAAACAAATTAGCGTGTTTACTTGCTTATTAATAAATTTGTGGCTTTTTTTATATGGTTATTGATTGCGATTCTTTTAACTTTTCGTTATGTGCATTGTGCAAGAATAAAGTTTTTAAAATTTATAATTAAGTTTCTATATATGTTAATAGTCTTTGTACTCTGTTTTGGAAAATAAAGTAACCCATGTAATGAACTTGAGAGAATCAACGATTCATGATAAAAGGAAATTTTTGATATTGAATGGAATAGAACAATAAAAATTGAACACTTGGACAACTTATTATTTTGTATTTTTTCTCCATGTTTTTCATTGGATTTACAGAGAAGCAAATATTAAAAAATAAATAATTAAAAAAAAAACTAATAAAATCAAAGAAATTTAGAACAACAGACATTATAAAAAAATAACGAGCTGAAAAAGTATATACGTATAAAAAATTAACTAATTAGTTTTAATATTTTAGTAATGATTGGTCTAAATTTAAATAAATTTATCTCATTTATTATGAACTCTTATTTTAGTCCACTCTTTTATTTTCATTTGTTTAACTCAATTAAGTGATATGGTAATAGAACAAGTCGAGCTCGAATTTAATTTTAGTTTAGTTTCAAGCTTAAGATTTAAGTATCAATCGGATATTAATTGTCACTTATAGATGAGTGCTAAGATTCTCACCTTGAAAATAAATAACAAGTTAAAAAGGCATATATTAGTGAAAGATAGACTAATTAATTGGTTAGCTTTAACTTTTTAGCAATGGTTGATTGAAATCCAACTATGCCTAACTCATACTTCTTGAATTCTTATTTCAGCTTATTTATTCACTTCTATTGCACGTTGAACACAAAGCCTTATCCTTCTTATACAATATAAATTATCTGACCATTAAATGCTATGTGTCTTTAAAAAAAAAAAAAAAAAAAGTTGTATAAAACATAGTAATCAGGTACCATGTATAGGTAGCAATATCTCATAAACTGTCTCACTACCTCGAAGTGCACCTTGTGCTCTTATATTACTCAGAAAAGAGCCCTTAATACAATCCGCGAGGCCAACTAATCGTATTATTAGTCAATACATCAAAGGCTAACTACTAGCTCTTTGAATGATCTCTAGGCTAATCGATCTCCCTATTTTGTAGTCATAATCTTGAAATTTTAAAATATACGACCTAGCAACACCTAAAAAGAAAGATGTAGGCAACCCTGAGATAGCTCAAACACTCATCCAACTTACGAGTTATCCGTTCTTTGTTAACAGGTCAGTTTGACCACCTATCTAATTTAGTATACTTATACTTGTAGACTACCTATAATCACTATTTCATATAATATTAGAATCATCGTTACCTCAAGTATAGTATGCAATGACCTTATGCAAAGATCTTGTTAAACGAGACAATCCCACTTGACATAAGCCTTAACTTGTTTGCTTATTATTTGACATTTTATAATATATATAGTTATCTATTATTTTAGGCAGAATGTTCTCACTACCCTTTTTACTTATTCTTATTGTCCTTTGTCTTCCACTTCTATACTAGTTTAAGCATCGAATTTCCAAGTAGGATAATCTCCTTGGCCCTCTAAACCTTATTATCTTGCAAGAGAACCAGTTTGATCCCATTTGAGCTTTGTCCAAATTATCTGGGAGTAGTCGTAGCCTTCTTAGTATCCTACCAAAGTACTCGAAAACAATTGTATAGTTATTAGGAATGGCAACGGGTCGAGTTTTTACGGGTATCCGATCCGACCAAACCATAATATGATGGATTTTTGTATTATATAATTAGGTTTATGATGGGTTTGAGTTTGAAAAATAATACATATGACGATTCGGATTGGGTATGAGTTTTACATATTGGGTATCCATTACCCAAATCCATTTATATAAATATATTAAATATAAAATATATTTTTTTTTATAATAATATTCATAAATTTTTATATATTTTATTTTGTGTAAAATAGAATTTAAATATTTTATGAAATTATTAAATTTTCAAAATATAAATAATTAATTAAAATAATTTTTAATGTAAAATATTAATTAAAATATATAAAAATAAACTGGTTTAAAAATTTTTCGGATAATAATAATTAAGTTTATAATGGGTTCGGATAATTGAAAATAAATTTTAATCAATTTTTGGATGGATTTAGGTTTTAATAATATTATTCAAATTCAAAATCGAGTAGAGTAACTTTCACGAATACTCTACTTATTGCTATCCCTAATAGCTATCCTAAGCACCCGTATCACCTCATTTCCATACCATATGCATTGTACACTTGTCCATCCAGACACTCCAATATCATAAATTATCAACTTATAAAACAACGTTTCATTTTGAAACTGCAAAACATCATTGTTTATGGGCAAAATGAAAATTACCTCGTCTCCCTCACAAAATACCTCCATTACCTCAACTCAACTATATGAAATTTTCAATCAAATTTTCTAACCCATCTGGTTTCTTTTAGGCTTTTGGCCTCTGCGATTCATTTTGCTATTTAAAGACTCCATTTTTTTTCTTTACTCCCTTCAATCTCTCTTTGAAGACCTATATGTTTCCTCTTAGACTTGAACTCACTGAAAAGCTCTTGAATCGATGGAGAATTTTCGACGGACTTAATTTCATCTACCGCATGTGATAAATAACATGAGAATATTTGTCAATGAGATAAATCCAATTATATTATAACACATAAAGATGTAATAAAAAAAAACTTGTGGTTAGATTTTTACTCTACAATCTATTATAAATTTAAAATACAAATATAAAAAATTTAGATATTTAATAAAGAATTTTGAATAGTGAAAAAAGTCCTTAGCATGATATCAACCTCCTCATACCCAACTCCTGGTAATCAAACCTTCAACCCTATTTAAAGACAAATCAAGAAACTCAAACCGAGAGAAATTGCCAAAAGCCAAAGGAATTGGACAACGAAAGCTATTGCCAGAAAGATCAAGCTGCTTTGAGCTTAGAGATCAAAGTCCCATTACCTCGAAGATACAACAAGCATCAAAATGCCTTCATTGGGTCCTTCTATTTCTTGCTGGATTAATTAAGCGTGCTTCAACATAGGAACTCAAATTTTCTTCACGCCATAGCTGAGTAATTTTACTATGTCCAAAAATCCCACTTTAATTCTCCACAATGATATAATTTTCATTTCTTCCATTTTGTCATTCTCACTTTCTTTTTTCTTCTTCTTTTTCCATTTGTAACAGTTTATCTCTCTAACCCTATCTACTCATCCTCTATTAAATTTGTCAAGTTTCTTCTTTATTAGATAACATTTTTTATTTTCAGGAGATAAAGAAGCATCAGATCCTAAAGATCCTTGATAGCTTGGTGTTATTATTTTGTTAATGTATTTTACAGTCATATGATTAAATATTTTCTTATCAACGACTCAAATTATTGATAATTAAATATAAAATTTTGAGAAAACACAAAGATCATCAGCTACAATATTTTGAATTTCCTTGATCGTTTGGCTATGGAGCACACACACGTGTATAAGCCTCTCCTATTCTTCAACCACCTTTTGTTTCTTCAAAATCCAGGCCATAAGAGTATTCAGCCCAGTTTAGCAACAACCCTTGGGTATATAATGGGTTTGGGCTAAACCTCCCTTCTATTAAATGTCCAAGATATCCTATTTTAGGCTTTCAGCCCCAAACATGCTAGCCGATTTTTATATTATATTATGTCCAGGAGCTTTAATTTTGTTTATATATAATATGCTATTCTACATGAAAAATAATTAATTTTTTTTAATATATATAAATAACACATTTAATTTCATTTATTTCATAAAAAATAACTTATAAATGGAAAATATTTTTCATGAAAATTATTTTCTAAGAAAATTATTTAGTTAAAATGGTATTCTATGTCACTAATTTTAGAATTATTTAGCTCTAATAAAAAAATAAAATATGGGTTGGCAGTCATATCAAAGAAATAATATATTTTAAAATGGCAAATCTAAAATATTAATATTTTAAAAAAATGAAGTAAAACGGATTGCACCAATTCCAAATTTGGCAATTGGTAACATTACAATGTGGCAACCATATGGGTATCCCTCATCTTTATAGAACCTTTTCGTACAGAGAAAATAAAACCAACTCAAATGGAGAAGGTGTAATCGTTCTGGTTGCAGGAAAGACACAGACAATATCATCTCCCACCACGTGATTGGGCAAAAGCATCCCCCTATCCTTTTTTTTTTTTTTTTTTTTAATTTTAAGGTTGATTTGATCAAAACTCAAAACCCCACAAAATTAAATTTCGGAGCAACTTCCCATCAGCTCGTGGGAAAAGGATTTGTCAAAATTAATTATATTTGTTATCACCATACCCACCAGAGTAGTTCAAACTTTTAACACAGAAACTGTCTCATAATTCGTTGGCGTGGGCTTATGTGTTGCCTCAAACAGAAACCACTCCATGCATGATGATTTCCTTTGTAATGTCTCATCTTTTATTTTTGTAATATCAACTCTCCATGACAATCGAGTTTTCTTTTTTTCTTTTTTTTTTCACCTTTCTTGTTCTCAAGTTAACAACATAGTGTATGTAAGGATAAATTATTACCAGGTACTTATATTTTGTAAAAATTAATTGTTTAATTTATATTTATTAAAATTCAATAATGTCTTTATATTTTATAAACTCAAAATCTATTGTTTTTCTGTTAGATTTCTATCAAAAGAAATGTTAGTCAACTTGTTTTAATTTTAATCAAAAAGACTAAATAGTACAGATAAATAAAATTATAAGACTAAACAAGATAAATATTCAATGTTACAATAAGTTGACTAACGTATTTTTTGACATAAAGATTAAAGATTTTGATTTTACAAAATACATGAATATTTTAATTAATTTTTTAAAAATTAAGGAGTATATTGTTAATTTTGATAAAGGGACATTCTAACCAAGGAAAAGGATCAACAACAGTTGGGCTTTCCAATGTACAGAAAACAATCCTTTAATGGGTGAATTTGGGCTTCTCATAATGCAAGAAACTATTACCCAAAAAATATCAATGACAATATTGGACACTTGGAAAATTCCAATTATGCAAGTTTGGATTGGCTAGCCAACTGCTATTAAATTTTTTTTTTTAAAGTGATTAATTTTAAGAGTTCCCAAACAAAAAAAAAAAGGAAATTGATAATTATTTATATATAAGTGTGATTGTCTGGTAAGCAACTAAAACTTAGAATGATTACAGAATCAAACTGGAAAATAAAAATGGGACCAAATGTAGGACCCAAGTTCATTCAAGTAGCAGGTGAAGGACGCATAATAGTGGGCTATATCTAAAATCTTCCTTCATCACACAAAATCACTTCCAACAATGGCCTCCACATTCCACTTGCATTTATATGCTCAACTTGCCTTTCTCTGTGTTCCTTTCATGTATTATAAGGCATAGAACATTAGATCTCTTTCACTTATCTCCCCAATTGTCTGCTACTGTTTGTCCACAGTATAGGCCATTCAGTCCTCTCATTTTTCTTTTTACCATTTTTAAAGACTTCTTCTATGTGTCCGCACAAATCCTCAGGACATTTGGACATGTCCATTGTTTACTTGGGCTCCAGTCCAGGAGAGGGCTCTTTCACACCATAAAGTGTTTTACCATACTATAAGCTTTTATTTTTTAATTAAAATTTAAATTTAACACATCATAATTTTTTTTTTATATATTTCATAGGTATTCCCAATTCAACAGGTTAAGGCTAATTTTATTTCCACTGAATCGGCCTAAGCACTCCCGATAAATATTTTCTTCGTTTATAAAAATTGAATATTCATCCTTAGTTAGAAGATAAAGGTGTGATGAGTATGTTATTAGTATTATTATTGTAGAGCGTAGCTAGCTTTTTGGAAGGTGGGACAACATTATTAAGGTTGCAATGCAGTGTCTAATCGTGTTTAGGTGGTCGAAAAATAATAGAGATGATGCAGACAAATGATTCTCGACGGCTTCTTTGGTAAATACAAAAATTCAAGAGAAGTACCACAAAAGAAAGAAATAGTCGAGCAAATGTCCCCTCCATTGCAACCTCATGTTGGCTATAATATAGACCAATGACCACACTTCTCTTTTCAAATATAAACATTTTCAATATTAGTTTACAGGATTACTCTTTCTTTTTTTTTTTTTTAAATAAATAAACAAATATTCTAATTAAATAAATCAAGAAATTATAATAAATAAATATGGTAAAGATAAGACCAATGACATAAGGAAACTAACGAGCGACCAACTGTCGTTCTTTCTTTCCACTTGTGAATTGAATGCGCCACCACCTTCTAGTTTTCAAGTGTTAGGTTTATAAGTTTCTCATCACTAATTATCTTTTTTTTTTTTTTAAATATATATACACACATATATTTTTAAATAGAGATAAGAATATATATATTTTTAAATGAATAATGATATGTTGTGGAAGTCACGTTTGTTCATTTATCTTCAAGTTTTGAGTTAGTGCAGTTGACGTTTCTTTGTTCATTCACTAATCTATTTCTATCCATATTTCTACGTTAAAATAAAATGAGGTGTATTTTGATTACTATTGAATTTAAATTATCACACCTATTTTTCTTATTTACTGAAAACAATTTGAAAATGGGCTAATCATGATGTTAATATGTTTAATTAAATATAATTGAGCTATTAGACTTTCATTATTTTTATATTTAAAAAAAAAATAAAGTCATATTTGCAACCACCACAATGATAATTATTGACCTGAACTATATATCTGCATGTCCAATTAATTAAAAGGAAAGAGAAGTTAAGCAGGGCTGGCAAAATAAAACGCATATCAAATCCATAGAAAATAATTTATATGTAAAAAAGCTTTTTATAAAAATTATTTTTTAAATAATATTTTTTATGAAAATAATTTTTATTATTTAATTGCAGTGTTAACACTATAAGGAAAACGCGAATTAATAAAATATTTTTTCTCTAACAGATTTGTAACTGATTTTTGTCCATTACAATGAGCTTCATTGCTAAATTAGCAATGAATTTTAATATCTCCTGCAATTAGCAACGGATAATTTTATTAATAATTTAATTAATTTAAAAAAAGATATAAAATTTTAAAAAAATTAATTACTATTTACAATTAATTTAGTAATGTATTTTTGTTGCTAATTACGACTTATTTATAATCCTGCTATTTAATATTATAAATTTTTAATTTTAATTTATAACCTATTTATAAATTTTAATTGATACATAAATTGTCATTAATAGTTATTATAGATACATAAAAAGTATTATTTCAAAAAAAAATAATGGTGAAAAAAAAATAAGAGAAAATTATATTAATAAAAATGAAAAATAAATAATAAATAATAAAAGTAAATAAAATGATAAGAAAAGTGAGGAAATGAGAGAAATGATAGAAGAAAATAATAAGGGAAAATGAAAGAAAATGACAAGAAAAGTGATAAAATGATAAGAGAATTAGGAAGAAAAGAGAAGAAAATGAAAGAAAATGGAAGAAATTAATGATAGAAAATGAAATAAAAAGGAAGAAAATGAAAGGAAAAGTGAGAAAATGATGAGAGAATTAAGAAGAAAAGGAAAGAAAGTGAAAGAAAATGAAAGAAATTAATGATAAAAAATGAAATAAAAGGGAAGAAAATGAAAAAAATAATAATAATTAGAGATTTGGAAAGAAAATGAAAGAAGATGGATAAAAATTAGATATTTGGAAAGAAAATGAAATAAAATGGAAGAAATTTGTGATAAAAAATCAATATAAAATGAAGAGAATGAAAGAAAAAGAAGAAAAATTTATAAAATTGAGAAAAAAAATGAAACAAGAGAGAAGAAAAATTATAATTGATAGAAGAAAATAAATGAATACATGATATGAAATGGAAAATGAGGTGTATAAATAAATATATACGTGAATTAACATTGCTAAATATAAACATCAAAATTCATTTTTTCCTCTCAAAAAATAGCAATAGATTTTGAAATTCGTTACTAAGTATATATGCTTTTGAATTTTTAATAGCGATATTTTTCTCTCGTAAAATTAGCAATGAACTTTAAAATTTGTTATTAAGTATAATTATATACACTTCAAAATTTTAATGACGATATTTTTTCCTTATAAAATTAGCAACAGATTTTATTTCGTTACTAATTTGACAAAACAATTTTAATGATTGTTGAAAAATTTATATAATTTTTTTTAATTTTATGAAAATAACAATGAATTAGAGATTTTGTTACTGTTAAAAACATATTTTATGAACCTGTTGCAAAATCAGCAACAGGTTTTAAATTCATTGCTAAATTTATATTTAAATATTTTTATAGTATCGATTTACAATAAATTTTAAATGAGAATATAAATCCATTGTTAAACAACAAAATTTTGTTTTTGTTGTTGAAGTGTTATTTCATGTAATTTTATTTCAAAATTATACAAAAATTAAAAATTGATTGCAAAATTTATTACTATTAATAACAGATTTATATTTTTTCTCGTAATATAAATTAATATTATGCATTTACATAATGTATACATAAATATTTTTATATTTTAATATAAAAATAATAAATTATTTTTCTTAAAATAAAAAATATGTTTTACAAAACACCAGTGTGTTATTAGGTATTCAATTTCCCATTAAATTTTTCATCAACCAGTTGTGAAGAAAATATAAATATATATATATTTTAGTTTGCAGTTGAGAATTGAATGTGGGCACAGCCTGACAAGAATCCAGGCCCTATGACTTGAAAAGTAAAATTAGGGTTTTTTTTCTAAGATGTTTTAATCAGGCATAGTTAATCTCCTATTTGGGAAGAAGAAACTATACATGATAAAAATATGTCCTCTAATTAATATGGGGAATGGGTTGTCCCCTTCCTAGCAAGCCTCATGTTGGGCATGATTTAGGCTTTCGGCCGACATGTGGCCGCAACCCATTTAAGAATTGGAGGCCATGCTAACCCACAGGTCCTTATCTCTGTCACTATGTGCAAGCTTTAGATCACATTGATTGGGGTTAGGTAATTAAGGTGATGTGTGCATTTTCTGCTAGGAACATGTCTGTTTTCTTCTCTTTCTAGCTCCAACGCTAGGTCTAAGCTGTTGTGTGGTTCAAAACTTGTAACCTACCATACATGATGTGGCCACTACTTCATCCATGTCGAAAATATGGCCAAAGCATGAGGTTATATCAAGTTTGGAAATATCATGCTCTTGCAGAAAATCTGTCTGAGAGAAAAGGACACAACATAATTTGGATGTGTGCGTATAATATTTTTATTTTTATTTATAATTTAATTTTATAATTTTAATAAAATTATTTTTTTTTTCGTATCTAAACTTATAAAATAAGAGAAAATATTAAATTAATTGACCTGAACGATATACTTAATTGTGATGGTTTGAATCATTCATATAGATATCAAGTAAACTCCTGTTTAAATTAGTCATGTGATTATAATAAGTTTATATTTTTGTGAATAATTATCTTTAGTGAATAGTATTTATATTAAATTAAAATTCAGCATTTTTTAACAGTGCTATATTATTTAAAAATAATTTTAATATATCTAAATGAAAATTAATTATTAATATTATTAGTAATATACTGTAAAATATCAATAAAGATAAAATCATGTAAAAGGGGTTCGATTTGACAAGTAAAGGAGGAATTTTTCCTTGTACATTGGATGTTGCACCGTACAACTTGTTCTTTGAACTTTTTCTTTCATTAATTTGATTTTAATTGAAATTTAAAATAATAATTTCTTAATTTTAAAAATAACTCTAACTTCATTAAATACAATAAAAATAAAAATTTTATAATTTAAAATCCAATTAATTAAAATTTGATAATGATTTATTCTTATTCTTCATTTGATAAGTATTTTAATAACTATTCATATATAATCAATAAATAAAATCATGAGAATTTTTCAATACGTAGGCTCTATTTATTTTTCAAAAAATAATTTATATAAAATAATATTTTTTAAAAAAATTATTTATTAAAAAATATTTTTTATTATTTAATTATAGCATTAAACTAATGATATATATATATAAGTATTTTTATATTTTAATAATATTATTAAAATCAGAAAAATATCTTTCTTTATGTCATTTTAATAAAAAATATTTATTTTTTATTAAAAAATATTTTATATTAACTCATTTTTCTTAATATTTTAAATGCCAAAAAATATAAAATAATATTTCTCAAGAAAAATATTGTCACGAAAAGCCAAATATTGTTATAGTACATAGATAATTGGACCCAAAAGCTAACTAATTCTAATCATTGGAGAAACAGAAACCAAATTTGGTTATGGTGGTCATGGGAGGTAGTTTTCAACCCATTAAAAAAAAAAATGAAAGGATTTTAGCTGTAAATGCTTCCATTTGCAAATGAACGTTCAGTCTCTATCGTTCTTAACTTGGATGGGTCCTTCACACGCATGCAAAAATTACATTCTGATTGGGATTTATATACGCAGAAATCAAAATACAGACAGACAGCACACACACCAAAACCCTAAACCTTATGTGCAAAATATTTATATTTCTCTGTGCGGTAGGAAAAGAGGACACTCTTTTAACCTAGGATTTTGAGGTTGGTCTTCCACATTTAAACTGCCTGAGACAACTTGTCTATCCACACGTGCATGCACATGCTTATACTTAATATATTCCACTGTATAACTACACCCCATCATTTTCCTCATCTACCCATAATTTTTTTTTCATCTTTTTTAAATATATAGTAATAATAATATTAAACTCCTTAGTGTGCATGCAACTCTATTCCCATTCCTTCCTCCTCCCATGCAAACTAGTGAATATTATTTTAATCAAGAAGATTATAACATTAATTAATTTTCAAGTCTTACATATTTCATATGTTAATTATTAGAGTGGAGATGAAGCAACTAACGAATGTCTGCCACAGCCCACAGACGGCAAATGTGTCTGAATTTACAAAGACAATACATAAATAGTAAGAGGGAGAGAGAGAGAATGGTTTTATTAAATACTAGTAATTAATATTAATTTCAACAAAATGATCAATTAATTAAATAATTAATGGTCCCAACATAAACCCATAAAAACAGATCACTCAAAAAAGATTTGAGGAAGAGTAATGGATTTGCAATATTCTTGTAAATAAGGTATGGAGTTTATACTTTTTAGGCATGTGGGATTATCACCTTCTTACCAAAGTAGCATTATACCCCCCATCAATGCTGTGTCCCTCCTCTACTTCCGCAACCTCCATTTACACGTCAGTTTCGAGATTTGTGCTACCACCTTCAACTTGCTCCTCCTCCTCTTCTTCTTCTTTCCCTGTTTGGTTGCTGGGAAACTGTGGAGAAAAATTCAAGGATTAGGGTTTAATTTGCTATTTTTTAAATTATTTTCTAGGTCATTGAAATTATTTTTACCGTTTATTAATCTTAAATTGTAAGTTGTTTTGCATATAATAAATGAGAGGAAGGAATCTAAGATCCAATCTTTTAAATTAAATTTGGAAAGTTTGAAGACGTTGGTATTTCATGAAGATGGTTTCGTGGGGAGATTAGCTTATTCACCTAATGTATTGACTCTGGTTTTTGGCAGTAACTCTTTTTAAATAATTTTTACACAAAAGGTAACGACTAATGCCACACCTAAAAACCTACGCAACACAAGGAGTCGTGTTGATTTGTTCCTTGAAATGGCAGGTGAGATGCACGTGAGGGCTATTTAGGTAATAATGCCTCATCCTCGGTGAGCTAGAGACAAGATTTAACTATTCAATTGCCTAACAGAAGTTAGGTGCCAATTCCAATTTCAGCTAACAAACCAATCCTAAACACGCCATACATTAGGCTCGTTAGTTTCGCCAGATAAAAAGGTTCACTCTTCTTTTTTTTTTTTTTTTTTTTAATTTCAATCTATTTTTCATTTATGTGGCCATATGAGATCACATATCGGGAAGATTTTAATAATGCTGATTATTTTTTTACACATAATTAGAATAATAATTAAATATTTTTCCAGCAATTACTCTTAAATGAGAAATTACTTGTATATAAAAAGAAAAAAAGAAGAATCGTTGAGGCAATGGTGATTATTGATACAGAAATAAAATGGTAAATTCCTTGACACAAATAAGAAGAAAGTCATTCTCAAGGCAACGAGAGATCCAAGGCAAATTGGCCCCAAATATCGCAGTGATACTGATATAAACCTGTGCTTTGGGCCTGAGCAAGCAGACAATAGAAGGTCCCAAAAGCAGGCAGCCACTAGAAATAGGTCAAAAAAGAAACAAAAAATACTCTACTTACCGTAGGTGCAAGGTAGGATTCGACCCCATCACTTTGACCACTCCAGTTTAAAACCCTTTGCACCATCCCCAAAAACCCTTTTTCAAATTACCAAATTGCCCTTCCAATTGCCCAATATTATCACAGTGGAGATGGGTCAATATTCAATTCAAGGAACAAGTAAAATTCAACAACAATAAAGAAAGACACGGTAAGCAAAGAGCAAGAAACACCAGCGCATCTTTCTCATGCTTTCTCTGCTTTTCACGTCTTAAGTCTTCCTGCACAATGCCACCCTTTCACTGCAAAAAGCAAAGCAATGACCCCATTTCTATACAACAGAGTTGCCCATTTATATACAATAGCTAAAAAAGTACAGGGAGAGAAATAGAGAGATGGATCCCATGGGGTCCTCTCTCCTGTAAGGTGATTCAAACATTTCGTTTTTTTTTTTTGATAGTCTCACAAAAAATATTCACGAAATTCCACAAACTATCCATCTCTTTTTCCATTAAGCTGTACACTTTCTTATTCCAAATCCCCCCTCCCATTTTGAATCTTCTCTCTGGGAAGCATTTTCCCTGTTCCCTATACCTATCTTTCAAATCTTCACAATTCACCACTCTTGGTTACCACAAAAAAAAAAAAAAAAAAAAAAAACCAAAAATATAATTAAAAAAAGAAGGAAATCAGAATACAAGTTTCCCTCTTCCCCCACCCCAAAAATGTACAACTGCCTTCCCCTTCATCACTTCGGCTGATATTCAAAATTCAGCCAGGAACATCCCCAAAATCCGCCAAGCTCTCCTACCACATCTGCAGTGGCTTGATCTCTCTCTCAGAAATTATTTGCTCAATCTACTGCCAGAAACCATGTAAAATTCCCTAACTTATGCCCTTAGAGGATGCCTTCAGATTCAAGCAAATTCACTTTGTTGTAACACACGAGTTTCAACTCGCAATTTCATCCCCATAGCTACCTGTCTTCTATAAATATCCTCCCAATGAAATCTCTGAATCTCTTTGAGTATAGTTTTGGATCTACTGCTGAGATTGAGGTAGGATCGGCTTGTAAGGATTTGTAGGCATGCTCCAACTTCTTGCTAATGTCATAGTCTTGTAAGATATCAATGATCCCAAAATAAAGGACTACTTCATATATCTCACCACTTCTAGAAGGGGTCAAGTGGCTAATCCCACCAGGGGTGTACTGATCAAAATCACTTCGCCGTGCCATTCGTTCTGCTCTTGCTGGCATGTTTGCTCCTAACCTTATCAGAGGCTTCCTGCAAAAACCACATTTTTAATTGACCACAGTATTTACAGCTCACCCACACGATTATAACTAAAAAACTAATTTTCAGACAATTGGTACACTGCCAAAATTGATATAAATCACAGAACCAACCATCAAAAATCATAATGGAATTCTTATAAAACCATTTAGCATTCATGCCCCAATAACTTCTACTTTATCTGCAGAATTCCCATCATGGATGATAAGATGGGAACAAGTAAAAAATAGTGAATATAATCATACTTTGCCAGCCACATTTATCACCCGAAAGAAACATAATTTCTGCTGAAACACAAACAACTCATACATATATATATGTATATGCCCGAGAATTCAGAACCGAGATATATTCAGCCAAAAAGATAAAAAATCAAGCCTCGGCTATTATAGCATAGGACCACCATCCCGTATAAGACCCACAAACAACTGTTGTCTACAAGACAAACCCCACAAATATGCATACAACACAAGCCACTTTCAATTATTCTATTTACACTGATAAATTGCATGGAAAAATTATTGGACACCTTTAATGCCAAAATCAACACAGCTACATTTTTTTGCAATTTTCAATTATATGAGTATCTCTTTGTCAATAACTGATTCAGCAGAAGCCCTTCGTTCCAAACCCAAATCACTTTTAGCTAACATTGCTGCAAAAGTAACTAATGAACAAAAGCAGAAGGAAAAAGATATATACCGGCCTGCTAAAATCCGATCTCTGTCTTGTAGCTCTGCCTCAAGGAAGCGGCAGCCGCGCATGAACTTTTCATTTTGATAGGAATCCTTATTTCCTGCATAAGAGGTATATTTAATCAGCATGATTATTACTGCAAAAACTTGTCCAAAGACACTGGAAAAATGATAATCCATTATGGACGATTATTGATTACCAGAACGCAGAACAAATGGTGACAACCCCATTTTGTCATAATTATTATCATCACGGAAGTGAAGACCAACCAAAAGACTATAATCCATGATTCTCTCAGCTTCCAAAAATTCACAATCTCTATTAATTTGCCTGCGCATTATCGACAGGAATGTTATAGAAAATGAAGGAGATACCAGCTGCAGAAGACAAGGGAGACAAATGCAGCCAGTAAAAATAAGTTATATTCTTTGAACTTACTTGATAAGCTCTTGGTACCAATTTCGTTGAAGACGAAACACAAAATTGAGATCCAGATCCTTGAGAGTTGTGGTTTCATCAATCTCACCCTCAGGCTTATCTGTTGTGCGGCCATGGGAGGACCCTTTAAGGTCAAATCTCCTATGTATTCTATACTCAGAGCAGAACAAATTGCCCATCACAATGAAACGGGTCTGAATTTCAAGAATAACATGTGATCAGAGTTGCAAACAAATAAAACAGTAGCAAACTAAAAATTTGACCACATACCTTCTGGGCCCCAATTGGTTTAACACAATGCACACCAAAGAATTTCGTCACCAATGAATTTTCGTACCGACATACATGTTGGTAATAACTGGGAAGCATCCTAATTAGCACCTAACCACAGATAAACAAAACTTGAGAAAGTGCAGGAGAAGCCAATAAACAAACAATTTACCAATTGCCAGTATGCAACATAACATTGAAATAATTATGTGCCTTCACAAACTCGAAAATTAATAAAACAGAAGTCAAAGGAGAGGACAACTAACCTTGACTTCTGATTTCTTTACTGTCTTGATCATAAATCTGTCATCCTGAGTAAGGTAAAAGAAGCTTCCACTCTTCCCCGGAGAAGAAAGCTCTCTAAGGGCATCATTTCCACATATAGCTAGCATGTAATCAGCAGTGTCGACTTGGAAATGTTCCCTCAAATGTCTAAGTCAGCAAGGGGAAAAAGGGAAAGAAATTTTCAGGTCAACCACCATAACATAAAGAGAAGAGAGACAGAAAAAATGAAGCATCCTGTCCATGCCAGCAGAACTTGAGAATATTCAGATCTAATCACATTGCCTCAAAACTTTAAGCCATACAAAACATAGCATAAATGGTAAAAACCTTGTAAGCCAAGAAATATTAAATATATGCAAATACCTAAAGACCATAGGACAGTAATCCTTCCACCGAAACTCCACGGATTGATGTGGAGGTGTAATCTTTGATCCTTCTGGTGGAAACCTCGTCCAGAACTTCTCCTTTGGATCAAAATCACTTGGCTTCAGGTCCCTCCGAATCTGCGCATGCTTCCCAACAGAATACCTGAATACAACACCGCCATAACAAAAATAAAAACCGAGCTCCAAAATGCACACATACTCGATAACAAAATCAACCAGACAAACCAGAGCAATAACATAAATAAATCTAGAAACCCACATCAGAAAAGCTAATAAATCATAAGTACCGGATACCCAATTGCAGATTAAGCATTAAATCGTAGTTTTTATGCCCTTTAGAAATTGTCTCTCCGGGCTTCTTCACCTCTCCGTTAAAACAACATGGCCCCCTTCTGAACTGCCTAATTCCATCTCGATCCAACCCCTCTCTGTAAATCATAGAAGCCTCGACAGTATCAATAATGTCACAAGTAATATCCCCAGCCTCACCGTCACTCTCCCATATACATATTCTCGGAAAATTCATGTTACTCCCTCTGGCCCCATCCACCGACGACCTTTTCCTCGTCGCCGTCGCCGGTAAGGCCAAATCGTTCTCGCTCCCTTTCAGGCAATGTTCTTTGCCATTCCCAGTATAGAAAGTCCCATTCAATTCCTGAGTCATTATATCTTTATTAATGTTCCAGGTACCGACACAACAACTCCCATCTGGCCATGTAAAAATCCCATTTCCCTTTGGTACTCCATTTTCCCATTGCCCATCATAGCGATTCCCATTTGCCCATATCAAAACCCCTCTCCCTGAAATGACACCGTTTTTCCATTCACCGTCATACACATTCCCATTTCTCCACACGTATCTTCCTTTCCCATCCTGGAGATTCTTCTTCCAAGATCCTTCGTAAAAATCCCCATTTGCGTAACGTTTCTGACCGTACCCGTGTTTACGATCGGCGCTCCACGAGCCACGGTAGGTATCCCCGTCGGATCCGATGAATGTGCCGAAGCCTTCCATCCGACCCGACTTGAATTCTCCCTCAAAGGTAGCACCAGAAGGCCACGAGAACTTTCCCTTTCCCGATGCTTTTCCCCGGCGCCACTCACCCTCGTACATGCACCCGTCAGTCCAGAGGTACTTTCCCGATCCGTGAGGCGCGTTTCCGGAGAATGACCCAGTGTAGAAATCGCCGTTGGGAAGAAGCTTCTCCACAGCAGTGGAACCTCCGGCGCTGCTCGTGTCAACTCCTGCGGCGTTGCTCGTGTTGGTGGGTGTGACTCTGCGGGTGGCGGACTGGGATCGAGGACGGTTAACGACTATGGGTTGCGGCGGGACTGAAACCACCAGTGAAAGCGGCTTTGAGGTATCCTTGTCTGCCACTAGAACAAGAACCTTGTCTGCTTCCTCTCCTGATTTCTTCTTCTTAGCACTGGAAACGACGTCACTCGGCTCATCAACGAGTAGTCCCTCACGCATTTTTGGCTCATAAAATTCCCGCTTCTCTTTCGTTCTATCTTCCAATCTCTATCTCTCTCTCTCTCTCTCTCTCTCTGTGCTGTTCCTATCTCTTCACTGCTGCATTTGCTGAGCTCCTATGTTTTGGGCGATAGAAATGGAGACGCCGGAGGGAAAGGGAAAGGCATTTCCGGTGCGTTTGGGCGTTTCTCTCTAGAAATTTCCCCTTTAGGTTTTAGTTTCTGTTTCCTTTCTCTCTCTAGCCTTCCCTTTCTTCTTTTCCTCTCTTTAGTGCTTTGTGTTTGGGGAAATAGGTGGGAATCCTACAAAACACAATACTAACACAGGCGGGACACTGTAGAGAGAGAGAGAGAGAGAGAGAGAGAGGAACGTAACCATAAATATTACTAGTAATTATTAGTAAACTAAAAAATTACAAAGGTGAGAGAGAGATGTGTGTAATGAGCCGGCTTTTGCCTAGGGAACGTTGCCGCTTACTTTGCAAGTAAATACTCTACAGCGCATACCCTAGCTCAGCCTTCTTTTTTTTTTTTTTAATTATTGCTAAATTCTTTTGTGACGAATATACCCTCACCTTTTGTCCGTAATTAGGCCTAACTTGCAAAAACTGTATGTAAGGAAACTAGGAGGATCTTCGGTTTCTCCTCCTGATCCGGTTTCATCGTGACGTGACGGAATCGCCTAGGAAGGGTATCGTTAAGTAATTTCTTCGTATCGTTTACTCTTGCCCTTCTTTTCCTCTATAATTATCTCAACTGCCATTTCATTTTTTCTCTATTTTTCCAGGGATTTCTTTTCCCCTGGACCCCTTGCAGTTTGACGGTTCTCTTCTGTTTTTAAACACCACCCCCCCTACTGGGCCCCCCTCTTTTTTTTTGTTATTTATTATATACATAATAAATAAAAAAAAAAAGTTGCATGTTTATGACATAATTCATATGTGTTTGTTAAGAAGAAATGACGAATACTCATTATATATATTTTTTTTTGAAGCGGGGGAATCCAAATTATTTTCTGGTAGGCAGATAATGTTGTACAACTGAGAGTTTTGGGAATTGCCTTGAAAGAAAGATTTAGAACCGAATCTGATATTGTATTTGATGATGAGAGACACCACCAGACATCCTAATAATAGAAAGAGGAAAACAAAAAGGGGCTGCCTATATGCAATGTGATTAATAAATAATTAGCAGAGTTTAAGGGTGGATGTACAACCTCGTGCAACACCCATTTGCAAATTTTTTAGTCTTTAAAGAGTAATCTCATGATAGCCATGATCACGGCTCGGTTTCAAGTTTGTAACTTGATTGACCCTAAATAGGATCTTTCAATCTTGGTTTCTTACAATTTCAACTCGTAATGGAATTGTTCTAAATTCGGTTTTAATTTGATTTAATTATTTATGGTACATAATTGTTCTAATTTTAAATTTAGCTAAATGTGATTATGAATTCATCTATTATTTTTTATGAAAAATTACTATTTAATTTATATATATTATCATTATTTATTATTTTATCATCTAATTTATCAATTGTATTGTTTCACCCTATAATATTTGGTTATATTTACAAAATGACTATTTTATATGTTTTTTTCACATTTAGTTCTAACTCATGATTGAAAAAAAATAATTGACACATTTAATTTAGTTATTAAATACAATTAATAATTAATTATAATTAATATAAATATTAAGTATTTACTAAAATTATACTTGATATATAAGGTAACTAATAATGACATTTATCATAATGATACATATGTGAACAAAAGTAATAATATACATCATATTATTTATTTTATTATTTAAAGAAACATATAATTATTAATTTACTATATAACATATATAAAAATTAAAATATATTTTTTCTTAAAGTATATACATATACTTTTTTGATCATATAATAATGAACATTTTAAGTAGCTTAACTATTATTATAGTTCTTTTATATTTATCTATCATTTTTTATAATTATAAATAATTTAATGATATAAAAAATTAATTCAAGACACAAGAATTTCATATTAATAAATTTTAATAGGGCCCTTCCTTTGCCTCAAAACCCATGAACTAATAAGCCTTCCCCCTTCTCCTTGCGTGCAACCCACCCACGCTGCTATCGTCGAAACCCTTCCATTTTTTCCGTGCCACTGTACCCCCTCATTCAACCTCTTCCTTACCTTGAAACCTAAGAAGCAGCTGAACCCTTGCCTTCCTCCTTCCTCCTTCCTCTTTTGTCGTGACCCACCCTCTCCATATGCTCTTATAGTTCCCTCTCCACAACTCGAGTCTAAAACTATTTCTGCTACAAGCCTAACTTGCCATTTTTTTTTTTATTTCAATTTCTATGGCAATAGAAAGGATCTTTTATAATAAATAGCTATAAGTTCAAACAAGTCATAAAAAATAATGAAGGGATTATGATATGAATAGCTGAGAACCATATGAAGAATAAGTTACGCAAATAAAATTCACCTAAAGACTTATTAACTTCTTAACAAAGTTGTTTATTAACAATGTGGGATTATGACAATGCTCAATGCCTAGTGAACCAACGTCGTTGATCGGCTATGTTAGTCATGATCACGTTAGTCATGGCTAATATCATCCATATCGAACCACCTGCGCTTATAAGATGGGCTTATATCACTATTCCGTAATTCATCACTCTGAATGTCAGGTCTTATAAGATAGGGTTAGTTATTCTAATATCAATTAATATGAATTATTGAGCACCACGAGTTGCAGAGATTAAACCATGTGAAAAATAAGTCATATAATATAAGCTCATTCCTAAAAATTATCTTATAAAGATATGGTGCCTATAAATTTATTAACCTCTTGTTAAGGTTGTTGTTTAGCAACATAAGATCGTCAAAATGATTTTGATGGCAGTGTGGTTACAAGAAGAGGATTGCTCTCAATCCCATCATTGCCATTCATAATCTTCTCGAAGGAGATTAGTGGTGGGAGCAAGAGTGAGCTTGCTATGATGCCAACGTTAGAAGAGTTATGCAATTGTGAGATTAGAACACATAAAGTTAGAAAATTCTACAATTTGTTGGATTGTCAGTTTAGAAGTTTAGAAAATAAAGCAATTTGTTGGAATTTGTTTATTACAGCCTGGTTGGAAATTTTGTATTTATTGATTTAGATGATGATTCCTATTCAATTGAGTTACTGCATCAATTTTTTTTTTTTTTTATAAACCCATTTCTTTTTCTTGTATTTGAAAATCTCATTGCTACCCATATAAATTTTCTAATGAGCGAAATTAAATGGTAATTGTACGGATTTCAACTATAGATTTATTGGAAAGGCATATTAATCGTATACATTAACATGTAACATGAGAACAAATATATTTATGATAAAAATATGTAATTATAAAGAGTTTAAATTCATATAAAAATAAATTTAATTATTATTAAATTAAATATTTATATATATATATACACACACGTGTCTTTATAAAATATATATATATTTGTATATTTATAATATATATAAATTTTAATATAAATTATTAATATAATAATTTTTTAATTTATTTTTATAAAAAATTAAATTTATAATAAATGTACCGTATAAATAAATTAAATTCGTCGCTGTACGTGAATATGTAATGGTCTTAGAATTTATCAATGAAATCGATTTTATATGGTAAAGTCTCAAATTTCAACTTTAGTCGCAGCCAAACTGAAAAAAAAAAAAAAAAAAAACCTTGGAATTTGGAAATGTTGGTGCGCCAATGGTGTGGGCCACCTTGAAGCCCATCCCAAAACGTGAGTGAGTTGTCCAAATGGAATTTGTAAAATGTGGAAGGGGTACAGGAAAGATTGAGAAGTGACATAACATCATTTTCACCTTTAACTTTGCATTGTTGTATTCAAAGTAGTCATTTTTCTATTTGGTTTAAGCTTGAATCCAATGTTATTTTACATATTTACCCACTTTGTTTAATTTTGATCATATTTTAATATAAAAATGTGATTAATTAATTATATGATAAATAAAAATATAAGAAAAAATTTAAAATAGTAAGAGAGAAAATAATATAATTTTTTTAATATTGATGAGTAATTAATTTCAAATAAAATTGATCGATAAAAAATAATTTATATAGTTGATTTTAATTAATTTAAGATTAATATTTAGTTATTGTTACTATTATTGTAATCAATAAATGAAATATAACTTAATGACTCTATTTAATTAAAGACAATTGAGGTTTAGTAGTTATTAATGAAAGATTAAACGCTAATTTTTTTACTGACATTTTTTTAAATGATAGTATAATTAAATAAAGGGTTTTATTTTCATAAAAAGTTATCCTAATTTAGATTGAGCTCATAAAAAATGAATTTTAAAATTACAATAATGAAAACGCGAAGACCATGCAAATCCATATTTTATTGCATTAATTATTGCATGAATAATATAAAATTAGGATTTTTAAGATCTCCCCTTTCTTATATATCTCCATTCTCCTTTGGTTCTTTTACTTCTTGAATTGTCATCTAGAGATCCACGACATGTGAAGACTCCAATGTATATGCAATCTTTGCCCATCATTTTTTTCCTTATTTAATAGCTCAAGTTGGCGTAAATATATATGACACAAGATTCATGTTGAACAAAAATAATCTTTAATAATTTTTTTTAAATTAATAATAAAACAAAAAGGGAATTGTAAAAGAAATGGGTATATATCATTTTCTTTAAAGTGTCTTTTATGATTCTTTTGTTTTTAATTTAATTTAATTTATTTATTTTTTACTTTTTTAGAAATAAAAAAAAAAACATATTGTTGAAGGACTCACATTTCTCAAAATTAATCTATGACTATTATTTTTTATCAAATCTGTGACTACTTAATCATGACAATGGAGACAAAATAGGAAGAAAGAAGAACTTCATTTAATGGCATAACTATCTTTACATTTCTCTACAACTTGGCCATGTTCACAGTAAGAAAATGAAAGAGCAGGAACCCTATCTCCTACTGTCTGAATGATATAATGGTATTTAAATTATTTTCAGGATTATAAATTTTCACCTAAAGTTTTAATTAAAATTATTATATAAAAAATAAATAAATCAAAAATCAAAATAAAAAGATTAAAAGGGATTATCAAGAAAGAAAAGAATCTTATATTTTCTTAGTAGAAGTCGACCAAACAATTACTATGGAGATATCATGCAGAAGATTTAGGACAAGCCAGTAACGAACAAACCTGTTAATTTGGATTTTCCTGTCATTAACATTCGTTAATTTCCCGAAACAACAAAATATTAATAAAATTAAAAAAAACAATAAAAAGAAATACTTTATGACAATGAGAATGACGTATTGACTCTGCCTCGTCGAATTGATACAATTGCCACAAACCTACGATGGCTCGCCAATAATTTATAGGTTGATTAATCTCTTTCAATTGTAATTATAATCATAATTAGTACCAATGAAAACCAAATTAGTTGGTGGCATTGATATGATCTCCCTGATTTAAGTCTAACTATAAATTAATTAGAGCATTGATTATTCGTTCAGATAAAATAAAATAATTCCAATTAATTCATTGGCAATTCTATAATATTAAAAATAATACTAGAGAAATCACCCTCTAATCATTTTTGGCCATGCATCTCCATAGCTAATTTCAACGCACAACTCTTTTTTTTTTTTAATGAGATGGTGATATTCCATTTAAAATATGAATATTTAGGTTTGAATTATTTTTTAATAATTTTTAATGTTTGATCTTATAATTAATTAATTAATTAATTAATTGGGTTACCTTCTATGTTCTAAATTAAATGGAAACAATCCAGCCAAACAGTCGCTGTTACTGTTGGAAAGGGGCGGCCTGAGCTGGCAGAATCATGGGACCTGCGTTGTTTTTCTTTGTTTTTCCTTTTTTTCCTTCATAAGTTGTCTGTCTGTGTGTGGGGCCTTGTTACGACGTTGCTTTCTTAACAGTCAGACGTGCGACGCTGTCTGCCAACTCGACTGTTCAACGTGGACATTATCGTCGTTCATAAGTGTCCAGGAGGACATTTTAAATAAGCCACGTATTCCTTGTAAGTTGGATCGGATGTGTTCTGCTCCTGTATAAAATTCTGCCGCTCCACGCGTTTCTTTGCCACGTGTACAGTTGTGTCACCAAATAGAACAATCCACGTGTTTCTTTAAAAACATTTATGGGCGGTGTATAGGGAATTTTTGGAAAAAAAAAAGGTCCATATATTAGTTGACTCCAATGAGAGCCAATTTACATTAGCTGAAACCTATCATAATTTTAATTAATATAATAATTATAAATTAATTAAATATAAACACCTAAAATATAAAAAATATATATATAAATAATTTAATTATTTATAGAAATTTATATTAAAAGTTGAATTAATGTCTAATTTACTGATAGTCTCCCTGAATTTTACAATTAGCACATATTTACAGAATAAAGAAGAAAGGAAATAGAAAAAAGGGAAGATGTCAAGATCGAAACGTCAAATATAAGAAGAAAGTTTCTGCAAAATGAGGTCACAGTGTGAGGCAAAAAATTTCATGGTGGGATTGATTTCAAAATAGAAAATAGAAGAAATGTCAAAGCAAAGATGAAAAAAAGGAACATCAACATGGATAAGCATATGCGTATACAGAGATGATGAGAACAAAAACAAAAACAAAACACGCAATTGGGTGGTGGTTTCGACCGATGTATGACACTCGTGACCGGCGTGTAGGAAACTACACGGTGATCGGTGGGGTTTACTGTTTACGCACTCCAGTTCCATTAGGCCCACCAACCATGTGACCTATCTTTATCTCCTCCCCAAATCCTTGTGAGAGAAAAAAATTGGTCCAGTGGACAGTTCACAAAAGGAAATGGTGTTTGAATTCTGTTACTATCTTAGCGGTTGTAGTCATTTAAATTGAAAGGTTACTGTTACTATTTTAGGTAAATATTTGTTTTAGTGGGAAATTGGATGAGTAGAAACTCAAAAATGGCTCTGTTAAGTTAATAATATACTTTTAGCCAATGTACTGAATCAAATTACATAATTATTCAATATTTTTCATACATTTTAAATATAGTGCATTCTGTATGAAATTATGGAGTAAATACTTTATAAAAATAAAATAATATTTATCATTTAAAATTTTATTTCTTTGAATAATATTTTGAGTAATAGTACTAAATGTACTAAATCAATCTGAGTAAAAGTATACTCCTAATATGGTGGAGAGAGAATTTAGTATGAGACACATATATCATAAATTCCAATGTTGTTCTGAGAATAGGAGCTTAGCTAAGAAAACACAATGAGGGTTCTTTCACTGTTAAAACTGTATTTTTCTGGCATGAGCAGAAGCTCAGGTGTCATTGGTTGTCGTTAATGGACCTGGTATGGTCCCAAAAGATGACTTAAGGGATACAACCACCAGCTTTAAGAGCAACATTTTGTCTTGTAATGAAATTAAATACAGGTACCATGCAGCTGAAAATATACCCGGATGGACAGACAACTCACCATATCTTATTTTCTCATATTTTGTTTCAGGTAGATGAATATTCTCTGGCAGTTCATTTTACATGCTGTTAATGATAACAAAGACTTGCCTTCTACGCTCAACTTCAAAGAAAGTGTTGTATTTCTACTGGGAAGTAATGAAATATTTTTACTGGCAAGGTAGTTTTGTTCCCAATTTGGCTGTCTGCTTAGTTTTAGGGAATTGGTGTTGAGATTCAACGGGGAAGTCAGGATCTCGTATTTTTCTAGAAAGGCTAATATTTGTGCAGATTAATTGGCTAATTTTCTCTTGGGTGTTCATTTGATTGAGGTGCCGCCGGCGGCTCTTGAGAAGCTGATACTTCATGGTATGGTAGGAGTTGCCTGTTCTAGGCATTGTAGTGATTAGTGGTGTTCTTTTCTTCATTGTATTAAAAGTTAAAAAAAAAAAAGATAACTGAACTGATTTTATCTTTCACAACAAAAGGGTATCTTCAGTTCGAGAGACAAGACCAAACGATCTAGTAGCATTCAAAAATCAAAATGAAAAAAGCCCCGCACCATGCTATCTGGCCTCTCTGCTGGCTTGTAACGAAGTTCAGTGACTACATCTTGCAAGAAACACGTCAGGAAATTCTATAAACTCTGATGCGATAAGAGAGGCGGGGAAACACGAGATGACATTACATGGAACTTTTTTTTTTTTCCCAAAAAAACCGAGCGCCTCGTTTTGCAGAATTTGTAGATTAAGTGAGAGTATGCTTGTTTAGAGGATCTGCGAGCATGTTGGTTTCTCTGGAAAATCTTGGCTCTTTAAAATAACAAATCCAGAAATAATAAGAATCTGATATTCTGACGCGAGAGAAGCAGAACTGGGAACATTAATAATCTTTTTTTTTTTGTTTAGCTGTTAAGAGCTGGCCGGCTAGTTTGTTAGTTCTCTTGTAAAGCAAGCGATTGAACGATCCTGATTGATTGGACGGCTAGATCACGCCGTAGGGATATGGGGTACTGTTTAGTCACCATCCATCTAATCTTAGCATGCAAAAAAAGAAAACAGAAGAAGATGACTTTTGTTAGCAGCAAATGGTATCTTCCTCTTCTTCAATTGTCATTGTCAGAATACAAAATACCACCCATTGCGTCATCTCACAAACCACGCAGTGTTACGATTTTGTCAGCTTGGGCTCTACCTTGACGAAGGAAGGATGGTCTTGTCAGATACTATACAAATAGTGTACCAAGCGTGATCTCACAAACCAACCAGTGTGCGATTTTGCGAGCTTGGGCTATATCTGGAACTAGAAGAAAGACCCATACATGGTCTTGTCAGATACTACACAAAAGTCCTATGCGTTATAATCTAGAATTCCAAACTAGTAGAGATGTAGAGTAACACATAAAGCAGTGTTTAAGCTTTTGATCTATATGCTTTCTTACTTCTCATATTATAAAAATGTACCTCTACCATGACATCCACAACACGAGGCGAATTTACTGATTCTATGGGCGAGAAGAGGGTGATTTGAAAAAAAAAAAAAAGAATCTGTTATTACCGGATCTTAATTTACTTGTAGGGATTTCATGGGCACCTGAACTGCAAACAACAGCAGTTGTCCGCTATCTCTATCCCCAAAAAAATTGAAAAAGAATTTGATGGCAATTGAACTTTAATCCTGATCAGTAGTAACTTGGCCAAATATATCAGGACATGACTCCCAATTTCCCTGTTGCCTGGCCTCCCAATATCCGCCAATATATCGATATGAATCACTTCCTTTATCTTTTGCAAACCATCTTGGCTTCCAACCCCTCTCTTGCATCTTCCGGGCCTAATACAAACCCAAACAATACATCATCAGAACAACATAACAAGAAATGGCTTATCAATGACCTTGCAACATAACACCTGTCATGATGTCTTAGGCATACAACCTTAATTACGAGTACATCATTGTGCATCGCATCATCTTCTCAAATTTGACCAGTTAATTGAGTCAACAATCCTTTTTAAACAAACTCTCATGATACAAGGGCATATTACAGGCATTGTTGCTTGGAATTCAATTAAAAGATTAGGTGTCAAATTATACACCTTGGGGGGAGACAGTCGACTAATCTAGTGCTCATTTATGGAATTCATTACTCAAACAAACACAAGGTGGAGAGGGAGCAACTTACCTGGCGTTGCCGCTGCTCGAGTCTCAGTTTCTCTGAATTTGCCATTTCGAATTCACCATTTTCCAAGTATCTTTGATCGGGCCTAAGCCTAGAATCTGTAGGCGGCAGCTTTTCCTGCATAAAACAATTAATATCAGAAATCAATGCTCCAAGGAACTACAGAGGCTGCTATGAAGGTCCAAGGGATTCATAGAAAAAAACCTGTTCTTTTTCTTTTTATATTTCTATTATTTTCCATAGACGTGAGAAATGGTAGAAACAAACAGTATGCTCTCTAAATGATTTATATGGGGCTGTTCACTTTCACTAAGGAAAGCCCAGTGTAACATTCAAGTATTTTGTGTTCTTTCAATTTATTATATAACACTTCAGGTTTGACTCTGCATGCACATGTTTAAAAGCAATTGAACACCGGATTTGATAACCAGCTTTTCACTCTATTGTAATGTGCATAAACACCTAATTAAACAAGATGGGTAGCAAGCTATAAAATGGCAACAACAGCATGAAAATAACCTTAAGTCCTGGGGTGAGTTCATTCAATGTCATGGCTAAGCGTGTCAAGTTATATCTGGTGGGAAATTTAGGAGGCTTGCTTTGCTTCCAAAGCAGATGGGCATCTTTTAGAGATTCAAATCCTTTTCCCTTCACAGGGCAGTCATCCTTCATGTAATGCATGCTCTCATCCCACTTTCCAAAAAGAGTTGCCACTCTTTTACCATTCCTGTCTTGAACTGTTCCATGCACCTGCAAAAAAACGAAGTATCCATAAACTGATAGTGTCCATGACAATGGTTCTAGTACACATTAGTGGAAGCAAATATCCTTGTTTACTTTTTAAAACAAGTATAGAATCTCTCTCTCTCTCTCTCTCTCTCTCTCTCTCTTTTTAATAGCATCTAGAATCAGGAAATTGTATATGTCTTCCGACAACATTCATTAAATTTTAGCATTTGAAAGAAAAGTTTCACTGGAGTGTGAAACACAATGCCACGATGACCAATATTCACATCAATGACATTGGAGAGAACCATTGGGCAAAATGCAAAATTGACAGATTTTAAAAACTACTTGTTAACATGATATACCACTTGGTTGCCCCGTTTAGGCCCATATGTCTAGTACCCAAAGTTAATAGTTATTTTATGTATGTTGAAGCTATGCAGGTACTATCTCAGTGATATTAGCTAAAGATGGTACTAAAGTGATAACATATGAAAATCAGAAGGCGCTAAAATGATTTATCTTATTTATTTCTTAAAACAAAAGCCCCCAAAGTGCAGAAGTTTTAAATTACAGAGTAATTTTTTCAACTTTTCCACTTTTTAATCATATTTGATGAGCAAAAATTAATCTGTGAACATTACAGGATCAACAAGCATTACCAACAGGTTAAAATTATCTGTGCATCCCTTGGCCATGGAATATAAAAAATCATCGCACTTCAACAGATCTTTGACACATATAGAGGTCAGAGACATAGTTAGCAGTTGAGAGAGAGAGTGCACACCTGGTGAGGATTTCGGTCTATGATGGACTGCTCCTTAAATTTCAGTTTGCATGAATATTCACGATTTCCATCTATTCGCATTGTACCATAGTGATCACAGTACAGTTTGCCCAATATAAGATTGTATATTGATGTTGTAACCTAACATTTTAAAAAAATAAAATTTCAGACTGGATCCCGACAGAAAAAAATATATATAGTCTGGATGTTTACCTTGCTCCATTGAAAAACTTCTCCATCATCAAATTCCAAAGTTAAAAGACCAACAGGATCAAGCTGAATTGAGCGACCCCAAAATTTGCTCTTTAGATTGCTATCTCCCCAAAATTTCCATCCTGTACCCTCGCAATGACATGCAACAATCATGGGGTGATGACTGACCTGACAACAACAGTAAGCTTCTTGACACATGGAATTTTTATAAAGAAGTTGAAAAAGGAAAAGAAAATAGTAACCAAAATAACAAGAAGTCAATTGCACCAAAGATTAACAAAAGAAGTATTCTTTTTCAGGGATCACTAGCCAGTAATAATGCAACAGCATCAAGGCCAATTTCCCTGCCAAAAGAGGAGACATCATCTTCCTGGTACTCCTGACATACATATTTTGTTCTAGTGGTTGATTAACTGCCCCATAAGTTTGTTCTTAATTATAATTTATAACTTCCCCCTTCTAACAAGGTTCATCATCTTCATGATTTATCTTCCCTAATCTCTATTGTCTTTCTGTTCATTATAGATTCTCATAAAAAGAAAATAAATAAATTCAAAACTAGCACCATTCTATATCTTTTTTCTCACTGTAATAGACAGCAGCGGTGTCTAATAGTAGTAACAGAAATATTAGAACTTTACAATAATAATAAAAAGTGTCCATAAGATCAACTAAAACCTACACCTACTTTCCACCCACAATCAAGTGGCAGGTCAAATAATCTTTGTTTCTTAAGTTTAGGATGGGTTTTACCTGAGCTAAAAATTGTAAAATAGATCACACTGATAGTACAATTTGAACTATCAGGAAGATGCCTAACCTTCTCAGAGAAAAATCGAATGCCTTTATCTGGATAGTCAGCCTCATATGTTTCCCCTAATAATGGATTGAATGGTTTGCAAATTCTTCCTTCAGTTGAAGCATATCCGGATACAGCAAAAGCAGCGACATTAAGAATCCTCATAAGGCTATTACCCTGAGGCAATTAAGAATGTAAATGTACCAAATATCTAACCCATGAGAGTGAGAGAGAGAGAGAGAGAGAGAAAGAGAGAGAGAGTGCAGTGCTTTTAACATCATTGCTACACTGAAAGGCCACCAAGGAACAGTGACTACTAACTATAGGGTAAATTAGTATTTAGTTCCTTAATTATGTTAAAATTAATGATTTGGCCATTATATTTTCAAAAATACATGAATTAGTCTCTCACATTTGATTCTGTTAACTATTTGGTCTTTCCATCCATTTTTGTCCATTTAACCATTAGTTAAGAGACTAAAAAGGTGGTCAAATGAGGGAATAATGGTAAAAAACTCAGGAATGAAAATGTTTAACATTAATGGCAAAAATTGAGAAAAATAGATGGAGGGATAAAAATTTATGATGGAATCAAAAAACAAACTAATGTTTTTTCAATATACAAGGACCAAATCATTAATTTCTCCATAATATAGGGACTAAATAGTAATTTTTCCCTAACTATATAACAGTAATCTGGAGGGCTTTCCTCAGGTGGAACAGTGACTACTAACTATGGGATAAATTACTCTCTAGTCCCTTGACTATGTTAAAATTAATGATTTGGCCACCATATTTTCAAAAATACATGAATTAGTCTCACATTTGATTCCATTAACTATTTGGTCCCTCCGTCCATTTTTGTCAATTTAACCGTTAATTAAGAGTCTAAAAGGTGGTCAAATGAGGGAATAATGGTAAGAACTTAGGAAGGAAAAGGTTTATCATTAATGGCAAAAATTGAGAAAAATAGACAGAGAGATAAAAGCGTATGATGGAATCAAAACTTAGGGATAAACTAATGGTTTTTCAATGCACGAGGACCAAATCATTAATTTCTCCATAATGCAGGGACAAAATAGTAATTTCCCCTAACAATATAATAGTAATCTGGAGGGCTTTCCTCAGGTGGATGAGTACTGTGATAGTGTTTAAACCTTGATATTGATGAAGTATGCAAGAGAATCCATGAAGTACATTCTATGAAATTCAATAACAGCCATTATTGGCAACAACAGCAATATGTTATGCAACAAGGAGATGGTCTCACTAGATATCTAAAATAACTAGAATTATATGAAACTCAATAGAATTTCAGAAAGAAATATGTGTCTTTCCCTGCAAACATGCAAGTGATAAAAACATTTATATCAAAATAATGGACAATCTGAGAAGTATATCAAATTTCATAAAAGAAACAGCACCTTGCATAAATGAAGTAGAAGCTGTGAGTTCCTAACTACTGATGAGTTGATGAAGCAAAGACATGAATAACAATTACCATGCTGTTTTCAGGATGAAGAAGAAGAGAGAAAGATACAAATCTACCATAAGGAGACTTACCCTTCTTCCCCATTCATATGCCCGGTCAAGGAGGTACGAGTATTCCAAATCCTCAAAACATTTTTGTAGAGAAGAGAGGGGTTCATTAAAGTAAACTGGAAGACAAACTTTAGTGAGGTCCTTCCCAATATTATCCTTGATCATTGACCAAAGGCTAACACCTTTTTCTTTTTCAACTGGGTCAGGTAACTTCTTACGCCGCTTAACACAAGGATAATTTTTCCCAACAGGTCTAATGGAAGGATCGATATCATCTTCTGATTCAAATGCATAAATCCCTTCATCATCAGAAGAGAAAGATGATGTCCTAAAATCAGATCCACTGCTTTTGAAGGAACATGATGATAGAAAGTCACGAGTATCAAAGAAGGTATTCTCATCATCATCAGTTTCTTCCTCTGCAGCATCAATTCTTTCATTCTCATCATCAGATTCAGTTGCACTTGCTTCTGGAAGGAAAAACCAAAAAAAAAAAAAAAAAAAAAAATTTCAATCAGATATTCTATAATGTAGCCAAGACAATAACCACCAAAACAAAATGCCATAAAACCATGGATATCTGAAACTACTTCAATACATGATTTACCATTAAAAATGAAGGAGTTATTTAAAAGCAAATTAAAAAGACAGTTAAAGCAAAATAGTGAAACAAGAAATTAAAGACAAGGGGGAAAAAGCATTATTAAATTACCATTCAACAAGTAACCAGCAATTAAAACTTAAAATGAAGAGAGATGAAAGAATATCCATTTTGAGTCAACTCAGCATCAAGTTCAGATCTTAACACTGCAACTACCTCAATCCTGTAAGTTAACAATTATATGTCTTCTGCTATTCAGCCTAGCAGACTATAAATACTCTCAGATTCCAAGTTGAATCACCATTGACACTACTAACAAAGGAAGTTGCACGGTTAGTTGTAAATAACTAACTTGATGAAAAGCAATAACAACCCTAGGAAGATTTAACCAGGTTATCTTTTCCGCTAATAAATTTCAGCAGGCAAACTCAATCAATTTTGCCGATCTTGTAAACTATAGGCTCATGAGAACATCGATAGCAGTTCAGAATATGATTTAAAAATGCCCAGACACTATATAACTGAAATATGAAGGACTATTTATAAAATCAATCAGATGCAAGTGCCATGCTGTAGTTGCTATCATTAACTGAACGGTCCATATCATAGTGCCAGTAAAATCAACATCTGCGATTAAACAATTTCACAGTAAAACCACTTACCACTGGACTGGACTTGTCTTAAGATAGAAGAAGCCTCTTGATCATTGAACTGTCTTTGACTCTCATCAACCACTGTATTTTCCAGGTCAACCTTTTCTGTCTACAAAATACAAAATAAAAAGCAGTTCCTCAGTAGAACTTGAGAACCTGTGATACAAATAACCTCAAACCAGAAACAAGGTCACAGAAATTTATTTCAGACACTCAAATGGAAATATTACTGAGTTTGTAAATCAAATTGTTAATAAATTGAATTGACAGTAACTGAGATATTAATTGTGTCCTACGGAACTATAGTTTAATTGAAGCATCACGAATTAACAAAACTTTTCCGCCATGATGTATGGATCAATAAAATGTGAATACAGCCCCTGCAATTCAAATAGCTTCTTTAGCTAATATATACTATCAAGCATCAAATTTCCCAAATATTAAAATAGCCATTGAAAACAGAATTCATTGTCTATCTTTCAGCATTAAATTGTCAAAACCATAAAAATAATAATAACAAGCGACAGAAGCAGATTGTTAGTATTCCTGTCCTAAAAGCTTCATGGTGTCAAGTTTTTCGCAATGTTCTCTACTCCATAGGTCTTAGCCAAAAAGAAGTTACGCTGGCAACTATTCAAGCCTGCCTTAACAGTTAGTATATTAAAAGCTCTGCCTTTTCTATCAACCAGTAATAAATTATTTTTTAAATAAATTTAGCGTGAAACCTAGATTAACATGAAAGGGTAATGATTCACAAAACAACAGAACAAGTTGCATGAGCCAACTTCCAAAAAACGGTGATTGAAGGTGATCCTAAAATCACAACAACAATAAAGAAATCAATATTCCAAAATCAACTAACACCAAAAATTCACTATAAGGATAATGCTTCTGTGCAGGAAAATGCAAAGTCATGATCAATCCTTATTTATTTCATATTACAAAAAGGATAGCCATTATCCATAAAAAACATATGCATGCAAACTTGGCATCCCTTCTTTATCATTCTTGTTTCTCAATAAGGCGCGTAAAAAAAAAAAAAGCTACATCTTTTGCTTAATACAGAAACCATAATTTACAAGAATGTCCTATGGAACTCGCTCATTGGTAAGAAAAAGTATCTAGATCAGTGAACATCATAACAGTTAACAATTAAAAACTGTTAGAGCAACTAATGTATAATTTTAAACACTAAAAAATTTTGGAAGCACACCAACATGATGAAGTAAGTGCGTATATATGGCATAAATGAATAAGAAATGCTATATTCAGCCTTCAAATACAGGCATTTCATGTTTCAGTATAAAGTATACACCACAGAGCCTATGGCAATTCTCAGGCCAATCAAAGACAAAAAGCATATAAAATTGTCTTGCCAGGCCTACAAACAGCAAAAGATAAAGGTGAGAAAATTATAGATGTAGCCTCTAATCAGAAGACCACTCACAAACCCCTAAAATCAGGGAATCAAAATTCTAACAATTATTGATTATTATCTCATAACGATACACCAATGTTCTAAACGCCACCTCAACACCTCTGCCTTCTATATGTTCAATTTACTTCTATGGTCTTAAATCATATGGAATTTGCACAATTCTGCATGGTAGGAAAAACAGTAGAAGTAGAAGCAGAGGAAAAAGAAATAGTAGTAGCACAAGAATTCCGAATTAGAATGACATGCTCTTTTCTGCTTATAACTACATGTACCTCTAACTGGCGCAGCGTGTCGATGAGGAGCCATTGCTTCTGCTTGAGCAGCACAATCTGGTTCTGCAGCGATCCAAATTCGCTCCTCATAAGCTGCTCGGAATCCTGGATTGCCTCCTCCCTCACGCCCTCTTCCTGAAGCCGCTGCCTCAACTTCTCCGTTGAGACGGCCACTTTATCTATCGGAGCCATTAGTTCGCTGTTGGACATGCGAGGGAACATGTCCTTCACTGCCTGCAATGCCTCCATCCACGCCAAACGATCCTCCCGCGTCTCCGCTCTCAAATGGACCCTCTTTGTGCCGGTGAATATCGAGAACCTCTTATCATCTGATCTGCTCTCACGGATCGATGACACCTAAAAAATCGATCCATTTTTTATTTAAAAAAAAAAATTGAAATCCAATAAAGGGGAAAAAAATTTGATTTACGAAATAATTAAAAAGGACCTTGAGATGGATTTCGCCGACTGGATTGCGCTTGAGCTGAGTGTTACCATTTTTAGGCCTCGAAATCCTTCTCATAGATTCTTCCCCAATGACTTTGGATCCTTTCTCCGTCTCTCGATTAACGACGATCTTATCGGGCCCATGAATCTTATAATACGATAACACACCATCCTGCAAAACGAACCATCTCGGCCTCCAGCCTTTCCCGTAATTCACCCACTTATACAGAATGCCCGATATTCCATTCCCAACTATATCATTTATCCTGACATCAACCTGCTGCTCTCGCGGCAACGACACCGTATTAACAGCCAAAGCAGCCGCCAAGACTCTCTGGCTGGGCCGATTATTATTGCCGTTATTACAATCGATGCCGTTGTGGTGGTGGTTGGGATGGTTCAATAAATGAGCCTGGTGGTTGTTATTGGCAGAGAGGGATCGGGTAATCGGGTCGGATCTAGACGTGATTGCCATGGGTAAGGAATGGGCCGAGGAATGGTCGGAGACGGTGGAAATACAACAAAGATGATGCATAGGAGAGGGAAATTCAGAATGAACAGAGAAACAGATCCGAGCAGATCATAGTGAGAAGTTTTTTCATGTTTTGTTGAGAGAGAAAAGAAACGTATACCTGAGAAAAAGCAATATAAAACGGTTACAGAGAAATTGCGTGAAATAGAAGGGACTATTGATTCCGTTAAAAGATTTTAGGTTGAATAGGGCCAGAATTTTAGAGAGAGACAAAGTGGATTTAGGGAAGGAAACGAATAGAAGGAATTCAAATCCACTATGAATTGAATTCAATTGAATTGCTTCGCTTTGAGAATTGAAATTAAAATTCGAAAATTTTCAACAACAAAAATCAGATTAGATTATACATATATAATAATGCGGGACACGGGAGGGAGGCAGTTTAAAATGCGAAGCGGTTGGTTACGCGAGTTTGTGACTTAGGACTCTCTCGCTCGCTCGCTCGCTCGCTCTCCGTCTCTTTTTTAGATTTTGGGAGGTGATGTTTGTATGTGGAGGGATACAGATAAGAAGATAGGGATTTGCCGCCGGCTAATCAGGATAATGACGTAAAGGATGAAGATGTTGAAACGTGGAAGGTGCTCAGCGGGTAAACGTGTGGTGAGGGTGTTTGACGGGCAACTGGGCGACCGCTGGAGGACGCGGGACGTAGTGTTCCAATAGTGAACCGGTTTAAATTTCGGTCTGGTTACAAAGGAGCGAATTATATAGTAGCATTTTAATTTAAATTTTACAAATTTTTTTAACATAAATTATTTTTTTGACATCACAATCTCAGTTTCAAACTGAGCCGTGGCCCTGTGCGTCACAGATTATTACCAAGTAACAACTGGGACAGGGCTTTGTTTGGGGAGAAACGGGATGATACACGTGGCATATACCTTTTGGAGAAATTATGAAAACTACTGTTATTTTATTTCTTTTTGGTAACATCTAGGAGTTTAGGCCAAGGCAAAGATCCGATCCGTTGCGACGGAGCAAATAACGATACTTGTGTTCCCTCCTGGCTGTCATCCGTAAGTCTAAGGTACTAACGTCGTTCTATTTAACTGGTTGACATGGAATAATGTAAAATTCGGTATTATCTATATTCTTTTGCTCGTTTGAAAAAGCCCTAATTTGCTTGTTTGAATGAGCCCTAATGTGCTTGTTTGGGGGGCAGGGGAGAAAAATTTTCTATTACTTTTGTGCTTGTTTTTTCTTTACACTCATACATTTAAAGAAGAAAAAAGATATATCTAATATGTTTATTATTTTCTTTTTTTTTAATTTTTTAGAATATTGTTGCATAAGTATAATATTTTTCATTAAGTCTATTAAATAAGAGCTTAACTACTTATATTGTCCATGTATCACGCAAATTATTTTTTATTTATTTTGATAATATAGTTTAATATTTATTTTTATATTTTGTATCTTTAAAAATCATATTAAAATTTTATTTATGCAAATTAAATTTTATTAAATTTTTTATCATTGGTATCATTGGCCAGTCTGAAGGAGATGCATGAAAATGGGTACTCTTGTGAAAACTTTTATTATCTTATCTTTTGGCCAAATATATTTTTTTAATCTAATATCAATAATGATTAAAATGAGATTATTAAGTCAAACATTATCCAATACTTTTAATTAAATTTACAATTAAAAAAGATAAATTAAAATGAAATTTCAACTACTTATCTAATATTTTTGTTCAATAAATATTTTTATTTTTAAAATTTTAAATATTTTTTATAACTAATAATTAAAAAAAAAAAAGTTAACTAACATGAAAATTTAAATATTTTACATTATTTAAATTCTAAATATTTTATATTTTAAAATAAAATTAGTTTAAAAAGTGACTTTTTTTGTCAAATATTATATATTTTAACAGATATTAATGATAATTGTATTTAGAAAATGACAAATAGCAAAATTTTATATTACTTTCTTAAGCATGTGACATGATTTTGTGAATCTATTTATACTTTAGTTTATATATATATATATAATAACCATTTAGTGGTCTAATGTCACTAAATAAATGTTAAAGAACTAGGAAAAAATTAGGAGCAAAACGATGCGTTTTGGATTTTGGCAAATATATTTTCAATTTTCATACAAAACTCATGAAAGCCTTGGTCCAATATTTTGTGAATCGTACAAACTATTTGATATTCTTTGGCAATCGATAAAAATAAAATAGTATAAAAATGTATATTATAGCTAAACAGTACTCTAAATATTGTATAAACTAACACTATGTTTGGATGAAAGAAAATAAAATAATAAAAAAAATAAAATGAGAAGAAAAATATATTTTTTTTATGTTTGGATATTAAAAAGAGATAAAAAAAGTTATTTTTTAAATAATAAAATTATAATTTTACTCTAAATATTCAAATAAAAACTTAAAAATATAGGGATATATATTTTAATTATAATTTCAAACATTTTCCTTCTATAAACATAAAATAGAGTGAAATCTAACATTTATTTTTTTAAAATTTTTTTCTATATTTTTTTCTTAACTAAACACAAATAGAGTAAAAAATAAATTTATTTTCCTTTAAAATTATTTTCTCCTTATTTTCCTTCCCTCCAAACAGCACATACCATAAGTTGAAGTTAATATATAGTGGATGCTTTTCCATTTGGTAATAAATAAAAAAATATAATATATTTCTATTTCTATGGCCAACTTTCTTATGAGTGTGATTAGGAAGTCAATATTTGTAGGTGTTTCTCGTGCTAGGAGTAATCTTTTTCTATTACACCTGACACCGTCCCTGGTTGCAAATATGCTTCTTCTTATTTGTTTATTTATTTTCCTTACCATAACACTCATTCAAACTTGGCTTCCTTCAAAAAATATATATCCTTGACTATGAAAATTTGAGCATCTTATATAAATATCAAGTAAACTCTTATTTAAATGAGCCGTATAATTATAATATATTCTTATTTTAGTAAAAATGTAATTTAAAAAAAGTGAGATATTCATTCTAGTGAATAATAATTTATATTAGGTTAAAATATCAAACATTTAAATATTTTGGATGTTACTGTATTGATGAAAACTTTGATGAGGTTTGCCTTTAAGCTTTATTTTATAGGTCATAATATTAATCATTTTGAGGAAATTTATTTAACAAATATGGTTGATATGTAATTATGAATGATATATTTTATTTTAGATATATTTTTCATATTATGGGTTGATTGAATCAAACAAACAGTAGTTGAAAATACTAGTTAAAAGAATTACAAGTTTAATATAAAATAAAACCAAAATAATTACTGAGTAATAAAAAAATTGTAAAAAAATTGGAATCAATTCCCGTTAATTATCTCAATAATCAACAACTATAAATAATTTTTATATTATTAAGCGGATGGATCTAATTATTCATCCAAAAGAATAAATTATAGCATATTAGTACCCAAACAAAGCCTTCAAGGAGTATCCATGCATCATATTACAAACAAAAAAAAAAAAAATAGAATATTGTTTAAGAAAGATCCGAAAATTGCCTCATGTAAGTTCTTTGTTTTGAAGAAAAAACCAAAAAAATTGCATTGCGTTTTCTTGATTTATAGGTTGGATTAGTTATTCTTCTTACAATAACAATTAAATTTTAATCTCAAATTAATTATATTGAAAATATGAATCATTCTTCATTATACAACTTCATTAGGGATTAATTATATATCAATATTCAATACTTATAGTAAATCTTTTAAAAAGACTTACACTTAGGAGTATTTATTTTTTTCTTCTTACTTTTTTTTCCTATTAATTTATTATATTTTCATACAGAAATATTTATTTATTTATATTGGATATGATCAAATTATTTTAAACGATTTTTCTTATTTTATTTAATATATATTATAATATGATCATTTATATTTAAATACTTTAATGTATAATATAATATAATAAATTTTTTTTATAGGCATATAAATGTAAGCCTATTAACTTCACATTTGCTTTGCAGCCATCAAAATCAAAGCAATGGCGAAAAAGAATTTGGAATCCTATCCTCTCAATATGCTTATGCTTATAGGATTTTTTTTCCCTCCCTCCTTTTGGCTTGGTCTTTTCAGAATAAAAAGAAAAGAAAGAATATGGAATCTCCCTTTGAAAAGATCCCAAAATCCCATTTTCTTTTCTCCATTCACCAAACAATGTAAAAATTGTTGTATATAAATATTAAATAAAAATAAAAATAAATTTATATCATAATTTCTTGCAATTGAAATTGCCAAGTTAACCACAAAATGCAACACTGCACCGACCTGATATTTTAATTACATCATATTATATTTAATTTAATTTGATTTAATTATAATATTTAAATTTCGGAGATATTAAAAATATAGCAGTGTTGAGAATTCGTCAAGTAGACAATTGTTGTTGGGTGCTTTAAAGGAAACACGTGTTGGGATATCACTTTCAGGTGGGGGCGTGTCAGAGTCACAGATAATCCAGAGAAAAAGGAAGAGCCGCAACACTGCTTGTTAACGTGTGCCAGAAAACAGAGGATCACTGGTACATTCCTAATCAACCAGTAATTTGACCGAACTTAGTCAAATTTTTGCCTGACAACACGTGGCTGTCGCTCGTTAGTAGTTATAATACAACCGTGCTGTCGGCACTTGCGCTCTTCTATAGCTTCTCTGCTTTTTGGGTTGTACCTGTGCCCTTTTGCATCACTACCGTTCAAACAAGTCTTCCTTTATCATCCCCCGTTAATCTTTTGTCCCCACTTACACGCTGACGTGGCTTGTCTATCGGGACCATTGATGAAGATTTGATCTTTGCGTGTGATTAGATGTCACGTGTCTATAATATAGTTTTTGTTAAATAATTATTTTTACTGCATAAATTTAAATTATTAAAAAAAATCTTATTCTTTTATTTTTAATTAAAAAAATATAAATACCTTTGAAATAAAAATCATTTAACACCATGAATTATTTTTATTTAAAGTTATCAGAAATGAAAAATATCATCACAACTTTTTATATAATTAAACTAAAAGAGAAATATAAAATGAAATAAAGACTTTATTTAATATATTTTAATTTTATTATTTTTGAAATGAATTGAACTAACATTATCTTTATCCGATTTTCTGTGATTATCTGGAAATATATATAACGTGGAGGACAGCCGGTTACAGCCGGTTAAGTACTGAGTTTTAAAAATTGAAATTTTTTTTTTATTTTAGATGTTGTTAAAAGGAATAATTTTAAAAAAATATTTTTATTATTTTAATATTTTTATGATTAAAATTTATTAAATTTAATTTTTAATTAATTTTTTTATATTCTCTAATTAATATATTTAAAAAAATAATTTGATCAACAATAATTTTAACACCAATGTTAAACAGGTATTTAATTTAATTCATAAATCAATCAAAGTTTTATTTTATACAATTTGTAAAAATTATAACAAATATTAATTTTTCATGCTAGATGTATATGGATACTTTAGTACCCACTATGCAACCTACAAATCTACTCCTTCGGGATTTTATATTATATGGTGAGGGTGTATGTGCGCAAGTTATATAGGATTAAGAAATCTGTTAAAATTGTAAAAGTTTTAATAGCAATCCAATCATGTTCCTCATTCGTGTGTGTTCTCTTCCTTCAACAAAAAAAAAAGTAACCGTCTGAATAAAAATACATGAGAGGTAAGAGTCCATGATAGTGGCCTTAGTTGAGATCAGCGAGTTAGTGAGTATACCCAGAAACTAGTATTTTGAGATTTCACATCATGTGATGAGAGTGTTTATGTATGAGTTATATAAAATAAAAAACTATATTAAAATTACTATAATTTTAGTAACATTCTAATCCTATTCTTATCCACTAACGCTCTTTTTGTATTAAAAAGATATTATTAAGTATTATATTTTTAACAATATTTCTGACACTTTATGTTTTGACAAAATTAAGATTTCGTTTAAAAAATATTTCTAAAATATTATTTATATGCAATTAAGAAATAATTTATTACTTAATAAATTTAGAATTTTATGATTAAATATATAATTTTAAATTAAATTTTTAATATTATCTGATGTTAACATATTTAAAAAATTATTTTTTTAATTACAAGACATGATTGTTATATAAATTAGAAGAATGACAGGGCATGATAAAGCAATCCACTATTTAATTAATTAGCTGGAGCTAACCATGTGCCTTTTGACTACTCTCCGGACTCCATGAGAAGCCCATTATTCTTAATCATCATCAATTGAATCTTTACATAGTTGCATGCTTGTAAACGCCGAACACGCAAATCCAAGGATATGGAGAAAGACAGAAGTGCCATGTTTTGTCTTTCTTTTTCTTCTTATTATTATATTTTTATTTTCTTGAGAGTGGTTTGCTGACTTTGACATATATCAGGCATTAAACACCAAAATGATCATGAATAAATTGATCTTTGTCCTTCACCCAATGCATGCTAGCTCTCAATGGACTAGAATGAGCATATCAGGAATTGGTGCCCCACTACGCCATGGAAAAATTGAATTAAAGAAAAAGGCAGAATAATCATCAAGTAAAACTGTGGTTTCAGAAACTAGCAACGTGCCTTTGTGAATATAATTTGCTTAGTTTCTATTCCGTCCCACCTGACGGCATCTTTGTTGTGTGTTTCCTCTTATGTCTTTATCTGTAAATATTAACCCGCCATCATGTTGATTCTCTCATAGATACCCACCTCGGTCCACCATGCCTGCTGGCCATGTGATTAACCTCAAGGATGGCTTTGACTCGTCTCATTATTCCTTTCTTATTCAGTTTATCATACTTTGCTCTTCTTGTACATTCTCTCAATGTGAAATCCTCAACTTCTATTTATTTTTTTTTAATTTTTCTCATCATGACCTATCCTTTTTCCATTTCTTTATGTTGAGACCCTATTCCTACTATTACACAAAAGGAAAGAAGAATATAACGGGAATCATTTTGCAGACCATATGAAGATCTTAATTAAGGGCAACACTTGCTCAATCCAAATAAGCAACTTGGTAAAGCAAAGAAACCACCTTGGTATTAACTTCACTTGGGTCCATTATATTTACACCCTAGTCTTTATTTCTTCATCGTGGAAATAAGACACAGTTTTTAAACCCCAGTCTTCATGATAAAGCTAAGAAAGCTACAGTAATTCCGTTCCATCCACACAAGCATCCTCTCTTAATTAAGCATATAAATAATCCGAAGGAAAAAAAAAAGGGCTAATATCACATCATTGGTTACTTAATCAAGATGGGACACAGTAATAATTAAAAAGGACAGATTTTTGCTGAATCTAATCCATGATTCACTTGTCTCACGATCACAGCTACAGACAATAATCAGACACTTTTATACGGCATCCCAAAACTAGAAAGAACATTACATTTGTATTATACTAGAGAGATAATAATAATAAGAAGAAGAGCATGCTATCCCTAACGTCTGTGCAAATGGACACAACTCATGCAAAGACAAAACTATGATAGACAAAAGCTGTAGGTTGACGCGTTTGGCATACTGGGGGGACCCTAAACTTGGAAATGGAACCTAAAAAAGCTTTAATAAAATGACAAATAAATAGAACGTATTAACTTCTCTCTCTGGTTGCTTTGCAGCCTTCTGAGGAAGAATGATCCTTGAGATATATCATTACAAATTATGAACGAGACAATGTTCGCAAGTTGGAACCTTGGAATGGGTGTTGGACACTCCAATAATATAATATCAAAGTTAGAACCTTTTGTTCCATGTAGAAACTAGTGTTTCAGAGGGTTACAGTGGGGGGTCTTTTTCTTTTTACTTTTTCTTTTCCTTCAAAACATAAAGCATGATCACGGTACACATATAAGCAGAGAGTTAGGAAAGTGAAAGAAAAAGGGACAGTGGCCCCCACAATCGTAGAATATAGAACATACCAGTGATTTCGACTGCTCCATAGTCGAGAATAAGATATCCTCTGTGATAATCAGCCTCGGGAGAAGAACTTCTACCCTTGCACATTTCAGCCAAGCAACAGTAATAATGGTAATGTAACAATGACAAACCCCTTAAACAATGTTCTTTTGACACCTGGGTCATTATAGGGTCAATGGAGCCAGCTACACAAATTAAAGCATATCTTTCAACAATGGCCCTTGAACCCAAACGATGTAGACATTGAACCGTAATCAATTATACAGCTGCTTATTTCATATCATTTCATACATGTCATAGAAGAGACCAAATTTCCAACAAATGATTGATTAAGTGATAGATCTTGACTCAATTTCCACAAAGTAATTCCTGTGATTCAAAAACCAAAAAATATGTGATTTCAGTTTGCAACAGTACAAAAAAGTTGCACAATGGTCATAGTTTACAAAATCTGACCTAATTAAATAAAGAAAGATTAATGATTAGAAAAAGGGGACAAAGAAGATAGATTTGTATAATTGTTACCAGATCTCATTTTAAAAAATCTACTTGAATATTAAACATTTTATTTTATTAAACTAAATAAGTGTAGAACAAAAGACAAAAGGGAAGTTCATAAAACGCCCTCTGTTGTGCACATGTTCCAACACGACTGTTCAAGTTGCTTCCGGTTGATGGTTCTGAAAGAATGTTCTTCATTCAAGTTTCCTTCTGACCAGTCCTTTGAAGAAGTCAAAACTGCAGCCACATGAGAAACAAGACTTTGATTACTTCCAGCAAGACAACAATCGGAACAGGGATATATAGAAACAGAACTTCAAATGTAAAATCACGCGGAAATAATTGCTTATTGATACAAGCATACTATAATTAAGATTTTCTAGTTGCTTAGCTGATGACCAGAAAAATTCTGAAAGCTGTAAGGAAGCTGCCAATGACCTTCCTCAGCTTCACATACAAAATATTGGCAGCAGGTGGCAGAACAAGGCATCCAGGTTGAGTGAAATTATTTTACTCATTGATGCATAAGGGCCCATTGTAAATTCTCAGAGAGAGAAAATAGGAGAGATCAATACATATTTTTCCACGTATAGCTACACCAAGACACATCAGATTCTACGTTGGTTACTCCAAATTATTCAAAAGATAGGAGAAAGCCATATATTATTAGAGGAGAGATTTTGGACTGGATGCTAGACATAAGCACATATACAAAGACCCACCTAAATTTATCTATATGCAGTTATGCACACATACAATTAGGTAATAAGTACTAGATATTGCAAAATCAAACATGATAGTCTTACCTAGAGAACAAACCTTGAGATACGAACCATGAGCGAGTATGCATTCTAAAATATGTAGTTTTGAAGACAATGATAAAATAAAGGGTGAAAACGTTAGAACACCTCCCCCTTCAAAAAGAAAAATCTGTGCTTTTGGGCAGAAAAAAGAAGGGAAAAACTGAAAATGCAAAAACCAGAAAAATTATTTGCAGGGTTTCTCAAGAAAGGGACTAAAAAAAACAATTTAAAAGTACAGTCTCCAAGCATATATCCTTCAATGTTGTCGACAGAGACCATAACATAATAACATTTAACAAAATCAGGTGAGTCATTCAGCCAACATTATTGATCCTAATCATTCATGGAAAGATGAGGACAAACAAAAAAGCTCAAGTGCTCATCAATAATGAGAAAGCAAGCAATAAAATTTTCAAAGATGAGATGGAATATTCAAGAGTTTCTAAAGATCTTATATGGTACTCTTTAAATGGCAATTGATAAAAATATAAAGATGACAAGGTTTAGGTTGAGAAATGTAAGCCTGATTTTTTCTCTTACATTATCCATGGATGATCAACTAAAATTTGTAATTCGACAAAAAATTCTTCCACATTTTACCAGAGCATTTGAAAAGCTACACTAATGAGATCAATGACGGCTGGAACTGTGGAAGTTAATTGCAATTCCAGGGAAAACAGAATTATACAAAGCAAAACGAATATGAGATGTTACAACCTCAGTTAGGCCACTGATGGATGCCCCTTTTTGAAGACAATAAAAAATCAATAAAATGCATGAGAGTAATCACCTTTTGTGGTGCTACTTGCTGGCAATACAAGTCTTTGAGATGTTCCTCATGGTGTTGGTAAATAAAGCTGAAGATATGTTCCAGAGCAAAACTATTTTTTCCAAATATCAAAAGTCATCATTTTTAAGTTCCAATAGCTTATCTTACTAAACACCTAAAATATACATAAGCCCCTGATAAAGGGTAAAGGGTAAGTAATGGAATCTAGCTACAGCCCCATAGTGAATCTAGCATTATATACTTGAAGAACTGATAGTCAACATTTGAACTGTCTTTTTCCCTCTCTATGCAGAAATGAATAGGTATATCGATTGTGCTCATAGAAAATTTTCCAAACTGTGCGCCTCTTGCATGTTTTGAGCCTTTAAGAAAGAAAAGGGGTAGAATGACTTTTATTTGGCAGCACTTAACTTTAGAGTTTGGATAATGAGAGCCTTTGCCACTAGCACGGTGGTACCAGTCGTTCCTACATAACCCAAAATTGAGGAATCCATATAAACCTTTTTTCCTCCAAGGGAAAAAAAGAAATTGGCATGTCATAGAACCAGGACTTATTTGTTCATCACATGGTCTCTCAAAATTAAACTGTCCCAGATTTTTTATTTGGTAAATACTCTCACGCATAGCTTAGCACTACAAAAACCAGAGTCCCTTCATATTCAATTGGAAACTATCACAAGACATTGAATGCAATCTTCAACGAGAAAATAAACTCCACCTATTGCCATCAGGATGAAGCTCGCAAATTTGATTGTCGTCGCCAATAGCGAATAAATACCCTGAGGATGTCAAGCCCTGCAAATAAAAGAGTGAACTAAATACAAAAGAATGCATTCTTTCAAGTCCCAGCAACAGTACCCCTTGTGAAATGTGATGGCACCTGAACCACTTACATTGTATTTTCCCCCAATTAAAGACATTCTTATTGATTATTCCCATCGGATTAAGGATCTCCATGCATAGAAAGATTGTCAAAAGTCCCAGTGTTCAAAAGAAAATAAAAAAAGGTTATAGCAACTTAATTGGAATCCTAAACTCAATTTGACAAATTATCTACAAGTTTTATTAGTTTTGGAAGAAAACTATAAGATCTCCTGCATATTAATTTTTCTAAAAATAGAAATAAAAACCAGGTGGCTACAGATGGTCAAGCAAGAAGCTAATTGCAGAGCTAGCAAGAAGCTAATTGCAGAGCTAACATGTTGTTCTGTAAGCTTAAAGCCTAAGAAAAATAGGCTTATGGTAACTAATACTCAAGCAAATTTACTTGAAACAAAGAATAAAAAAAAAAAAAAGCATGACATCCCAAGTTTTTTAACAAAACCCTTTGCCTTCAGTCTACATTGGAACAAAGTGCATAGACAATTTAATGTTCATGTGCATGCATATTCAGGCTTAAACCAAGTGAAATGAAGGAAAATGATTCATATATTTGATCCCAATCAGTTTCAAATAAAGCTTAGTTGAGTTGTATATGCCATGCATGCACAAATTTGCACTGTAGCAACAGATCTAGAAACTCTTTCAATTGGCTATACCTGGATAGTGACCACATTCTCCACTACTTGATCCCCATTATTTTCTTGTATGATGACTCTCTGCCCACTACATGCACATGACAAAAAAACAAAAATCACAACTATGCTTGCAAAAGATGATAAAAGTATAGGACATGTTAAACCTTTATCTTGACAACAACATTCAAGAGTTCAGTTGGGTTAACTGAAGAACAAATTTATAGCTTCAAGACAGGAAAAATGGATGCTCTTCTGACAAGAAAGCTTGCTGATAAAAGTATAGGATATATTAAACCTTCATCTTGACAACAACATTCAAGAGTTCAGTTTGGTTAAGTGAAGAACAAGTTTATAGCTTCAAGACAGGAAAAACGGATGCTCTTCTGACAAGAAAGCTTGCATATTTGGAAACATCCTTGCCAAAACAGATTGAAGAAAAAATGAGGATGTTCTGGAGATAAGCATTTTACAATGTGTTTGCCTACAGTTCGTGCAACTTAAAAGCTTTAGTCCACAACAATTATGGAACAAAAAGTGAGCAGTCATCTAGCCTGATGAGCAAAGAAGTGAAGCAGTTACAAGGATAAAGACTGATAAACAGCAATCAGAACTTAAAACATATGAGAGAAGATTAAATTAGCAATGACTGAAGAGAAGAAAAGCTTGTTGATTTAACTATATGCAAGCTGTGCAAATGAAACCTATTCCCATATAGCTTGTGTAAGTGTTTTTTCAAAGAGTTCTTTTCATTTTCAATGGTTGTACAGAGAAGGATTTCCTGGTTCAGTCAAGTTATTTGAAGGTTAGTTCAGTGATGAAGGTTTATAAAACCAAAATGTGAAGGATTATGGGGGTTTCAATACATTTAATTGCCGCAGAATTATTGGACACATGGTCATCAATCAAACACCCTTCAAGATTTCTCTGCTTTACAACATGTATGGACATGACATTTGAAGGAGAAAATGATACCATGAGAAACTCTCTAAGGTTCTGATGGACATGAATGTGTACCAATAATAAAAGTGATACATATGTAGGTGATAGAGAGAGAAAAAAGTTGCACATGTCACCTGTGTAACCATGTTCTATGGTACAGCTCCTCAAGAGTTTGGAATCCTGAATCATATACAATAAAACTTGCCATCATCATACATACAGTTTGTAGTTAGGACAAAGAATTATGCTATTCAGTGAAACAATTTGCGGTTCTTAAAGTTTTTCTCGTGCTGCCAGGGGAAATACTTTTTGCTAATTAATTTCAACTAATATTTAGATATTCTCAAGCAGGCGGCATGCCTGATGCCAGCAGTTTGCTGTTTCATTTTTGATAGGTTGAGTCCTAATTAATATACGACTAAAGTGGATTTTAATTTCAGATTTTATTTTAAGGGCTATGAATACTTTTGTAAACAAGGGGAGAATCGTAATTTCTTTGAGGGCAAAAAAGGGTTATCATGAAAAGCAAGTATTCGGCTTCTGCAGAGAAGTTCAGTCCCTTCAATAGTTTGACTAAAAAAACAGATAAATTCAGGCTAGCTTTTCCTTAATATCCAACATTATATGTTAATGCAACTCCTATAACTTCTAAATTTTATTTGTCATTACCGTATTTCTCTTCCTTTCATGAAGTTTAGAGAATGAGAGGAAAATAGTGTATAATCTATATCTGTTTCTTCAGAAGACTATAAACTAACAAATTTAGGCACAACTTACTGTTTTGAATAAATTATTCAATTTCCACTAGTAAATAATAGTTTCGACAGGCATGAAATCAGAGAAGGCATCAGATTGCACAGTCAGGTGATGTTTCCACAGAATAACTGATCATTGAAAATAGTACATTTGGAATTGATTTCATAACAATTGAAAACATAAATTCACCTTGATTTATGAAAAGATCGTAGAGATTTTCAAATTTGTTAAAAAAAGCTGCAATAATTTCTTCTCTTCTTAATTGGAAAGCAGCAGCAGATAATTCTCTTATTATTGCATTCAAGCATGTCGTTGGTTTCTCATTATTGACATTCAAACCTATACCTGCAAGAGGGAGGATGATACATTATTTCGATCATGCAGAAGAATTTACAACTGGCCTCTTCTGCATAGGATAAATTATGGACAGCTTACAGCCAGCTATACAGAAGCATGAGTACTCAGAACAACAGAAAAAAATAATGTATTTACCAGCACTAACATTGAACTTCTTTGATTTATATGTTGAAGTGCATAGGATGCCACCAACTTTAAGGCCATTTAGGTAAAGATCATTTGGCCATTTTATCTTAACATCGAGAAATGGCAAGCCCTGAAATGGGTGATATTGCCAAAATGAGCATAGCAGTGTCTTAAAAATTCATAAATTGGCTAAAAGAATTATAACATAATTATCATGCAAAGCATCAATGGTCCGAGTGCCAAAAGCAAAAAAATGGAATATATATTTTTTCTCATCAGAAAGATAATCTAAAATAAATTCTTGGCTTGGTCCTAACTGATATCTTAAAAATGGCTAAGCTATTAAAGATAACAAAAGTTCCATTAGCTTTTAGTACCTTGTTTATGGATGATAATATACTATAAAATAATCCATTTTTGTAACACAACATCATCACTCTTATAACTCTTGCCTTTCATTTATACACCGCTCTAATGAGTTCCTGTAACTTCAATCTCTACCACATACTATAAGACACAACTTAACAAAATCCACTTATTTAAGTCATCATTTTCCCTACTTACGCAAGCATCGCTAAAGAGACACTAAAAATCAGTATAAAAGGTTGCAACTCCGATAAATTTAGAAAACAAATTTCAGTGTACTCACTAAATGGTAATTCATTATTGAAAACTACTTACTTTTCTGTGACAAACATCTTTTATTGCCTCTGTAACAGCAAGGGACACCACGTATTGCAACAAAGGCACAACTCGCCCATCCTCCATTTGAACAGTAAACGAAAACAACAAGCAACCTAATGGAGATTCCCACACATTCTTTGATCGACCTTAGCAATCAATCAATAAACGATTACTAACTAGAAAAGCATGTAGAACCGCCAAGTCACAAACAAAAGAATTATAACTCCAAACCTCGTCCCTTATATTGAACATCAGCAACACAAGCTGCGCCGATTGGAAGCTCACAGAAATTGCTTTCAAAAACCAAACCATAACAAAAACGTTCAATTATGCACGCAAACGAGGGAAGGAAAGATTTCAATTTGGTGATGCTTACTGCGAAACGACATCGTGAGTCGAAGTTAATCGAGGAGACCAAATGAGGAACCTACCGAATCTACTAGTGGAAAGAGAATTGAAGAACAGCTCTACATTGAAAGGCTCTTCTTTGTCCAGTTTAGCAATCTCCGATTCCAAGAGTATGGAAACTTCGTTATTGTCAGGGAGTTTGATAGCACTATTCTTCTTCACAGATTCAGCGATTTCCTTCTCTGCTGTTGATTTTCCAGATAATACCAGCGTACAGGTCGAGCTACTACTGCTGCCGCCGCCGCCGCTATCCATGGAGGCTACTGATCGGCAGAGGGCGTAGTTCGTTTTGGTTCTTTCAGATATGCGCTTGTCTAGAAAGCGAAACGACAGAGAGGTAAATCGTAGGAGGCAACTCAAGGGTGGCATGAGCCAGAGAAGTTCTCCTTCGGTTATTCTGAGAAGGAGGCTTTTCTCATTACAGGGACGGAGGAAACTATAAGAGTTATTGGCACAGCAATGCTTGAAAATATTTTCTCACAGGCGGCTTTACAGCCGTAGATTTTAATAAGTATGGGACCCATCGTATTCATGGTTCGGTTGAGACGGCTTAACTCGTAACTTTTTGCTACTTTATAACAGTGGGCATTTTGAACGTTCTGGTGGCAGGAGGAGAAGAGAGCGTGCCGCGTGCGTGTCAATAGAGGAGTCGCAAAGAGGCCTTCAAGATCGGCGTTTAGCTGTTTCAAATGTTGAGAGGCTTTATCAGATGTTGATGGAGTTGGAAGACTGGAGAGAAGCTGTGTCATATTGCAAATTGACCATTCCTCTGTAAGAAAGCGTCAGGCTTCAAAATTTTGTGTCGCGATTGGTACATAATTTATATATTTTTAAATTATATAAATTTTATTAAAATATTTTAAATAAATATATTATTATTTATTAATCTTAAAAATAGATAAAATCTATATAAATAAAATATTGAATAAATAATATAAATATCCCATAAATAAATTATGGAGTTTATATAGATTTCAAATAAAAAATTAAACTATTCAATAAACTAAATTAATTATCGTGAGAATAAATTAAATATTTTCTCTCTCCAGAAAATAGACTAAATTTTGGATCAGCTGCAGAATTCTATTGATCTAAAACAAATAATAGACAGAGAAAACATGATTTGAGCTAATGCTCAGTAAATGATAATTACAACACACAATGAAACAGAAGCAAGCAGACGTTTGATTAATTTCATAATAAATTTTCTATTCAATAAAATCATGCTCATACTATTAAAATCATTAATAAAATAATTTCATAAAATATATATATAAAAGAAATTTATTCAATAAAATTTTATGGTACAGTATACCAGGGTGATGATACCCCACATAACCAAAGGCCAGATGGTAAGCGCACTACCAGATACTAGATATATTTCTCCTTCCTCATAGATATCAATGCATATGATACTAATGCAAACCATAAATTGCAATGATGCATGACTCAACAATACAACCTAATACCGTGATAGTCCACATGATGGGACCAGATAACAGATACAGATACTGAGCACAAGTACTAATTCAAAACAGAAAATTAATTTACACAAATCAATTAAAATCAACAACAAAAAAAATTTCAGATAGCAAATAATAACTGATAATGTAATTCTAACAGTTTATTTCAATAATTTCAGAGAGTCAATAAGATCAAATCAATTTCAAATCACTTAAGTATAATACATCGATAAATTTTATAGTCATATATCAATTAATATAAAGACATTAAAGGCTTGTTCCCTAAATCCTAATGGCTCTAATGCAAAGATAATTGATAAAATTAATTATTTAAACAAAATCGAAATAAAATTCAAAAATAAAATAAAACTATAGAAATCACATGTAAAATAATTGTTAAAATATTGATTTAAAATTTTATTTAATAATAAATTTAATGTTAAGAAATTTTAAAAGGGACTAAAACGATACTATGTACTATAAGTACTACTCACTTGAAACCTCCAAAATAATAGATAGATTCAATAAAAGATAGACAATTTTAGCTGATAGATTGAATAGTCGAATCTCCTACATATTCAAAATATAGTAAAAATTTGATCAACTAAACTAATATGACAAATCCATTGAATATATATTATATAAAAAAAATTTAATATAACAACAAAATATATATATATATATATATATCCCATAATAATCATGATCAATCCAATTAAATATCAATGGTCAAAGAAAAAAATAAATTTCTAGAGTAATTCTAACAATTCAAGGAAAAAAAATAAAAATCAAATTCATCCATTATTTAACAAAGGACGAGAATTTTTTTCCTTGAAAACATAATTCAAGGTGGTGAATAGAGAAATGAGAATTTGGAAATTCTCTGTGCACATTAAATTATAAATCGTAAATATATATATATATATATAAAACAATAAATGAAAGATGATGAAAATACCTGTTGAGGATATTTGATAAAAAAAAGAAGGTAATAAATGGATTTTGAGAGCAAAGTCTAGTAGAAAGAGATGATTAAGGTCTATATATTTCAAGAGTTCTGTAACATCCTCACTTTAGCTAGTCCGTACAGTTTACTATTCCAGTGACCAGTGTCGGCCCGGACAGTTAGAACATCCGGAAAAATATTTAAATTAAAGTGAGGAACCATAATTAACTCAAATATTAATAAGAAAAATTTAGGAAAAATTTTAGAAATAAAATACAACCAAGTTAAATGAGCCGGTGCCCTAGCGATGGGTAACTTATTGAGATGTTGCGGTTCTCGCAACTAGGAGCCCTAGACCCGGGGGAAAAATTATAAAATAATTTCGGGGACTCCAGAGAAGGGTTATTAAGGTTCTTATGGTATTAGAATGCCAAGAAAATACGTAGAAAAAATTTTCAATCGGTACAGACAATTTTAGCCCGTTAAGCCAAACGGAGGGCATTTTGGTCATTTCGCCTTCAGAGATGATTTTTGGCCGACTTGTCCAGTTATGTAAATAATTATTATGACATGAAATGTGAATAAATATTACTAAAAATTGAATTGAAAATGAGTAGAAAAGAAAAAGAAAAAAATGAATTAAATGAGAATTTATGATATCACATGATGTCATTAGTGTGCCTTCACCCAACCCAATGTTGACACATTGCATAACTATATTTAAAAGAGACAAATGGGCTGAAAAATGAGAGAAAAACCAGATTTCTCATTTCTTCTTTCTTCCTTGCCGTAAACCATTTCTTCCCTAACTTCCATGGACAAGCTTTTTCAAGCTTGATTTTCCCTAGCTTCCACACCATAAAAGCCCTAGTTGTCTTCACAAAAAATTCACCCCACACCTTGAGGAAGGTTTGGGCAGCAAAATTTTGAAGAAAAATTAAAGTTTTGGTTGGCTTGGATTTGAGCTAAAAGAGGTTAGTGACTTAAACTTATGTTTCTCTTCAAATTTATGTTGAGTAAGTATAAATGAGTGTAAATTACAAAGTAAAATTGTTGAATACCAATTGTATGTGTCGACACCATATTTTGGCCGATCCCCAGAATCAATAAACTTTGAAACCGATCCCCAGTACTAAGTCTCCCTTTGACAGCTAACCACATTTTCGATCCCTCCTTGTTAGATAACCACATTTCCGATCTCTCATCACAAGGAATTGAATCAATGTTAAGTCCTCACATCAGTCTAAGCCTTACCGGTCTATTAAATCACTCACCGATCTCTCAAACCCTGTTGAATCTTCAGACCAGTCAAGTGTATTCCCGATCTCTGTTGACAAACACTAGGTCTTTGTTACCAATTTTATTGCCGATCTCCCTTTCAAAAGTTTAAGAATAATCAAAGGTTCCGTTCCGGTTTAATGATAATTCCGATCTTAAATGTTCAAGCCAAATTTCCAATTTTACTCAAGTCCCGTTTAGCGTTGGTTCTCTACCGATCTCATGCTCATTGTGTTTTCCGATCTCTCACACTGAGGTTAATAATCACTTTCAGTTATTTCAACATACTCAGACAATCAAGTGTTTAATAATTTAGAAATTTTCCGATCGCAATCATTCATCGGACAAAAGAGGCATTCCATTTCATTTCATTTCAAGAATTTGTACAAGTTATTCAGCTGGAGGATCACCCCCAGCCTGATCTACATTTTGCCCGTCTCCCCTCTCACCATCATCAGATAAGGTTATCACGATTATTCGATCACCGGGATCGTAAATTTTTAGTCGGGGAATAAAGAGGTCCATCGGAAAGGGATCAACAGCCACAATCATGGCCGGAACTACTGTCGGAGCAGCTAGAACAGGAAAGTAAGAAGGAAGAGAGGAAAATCGAATAAGGAAAGTCTCTTCTGTCAGGGGTATATATAGGGAAAATCGGGCATTTATTGCTAAGCAGAAAACGAAGCGGACACTTCGGGAATCGAGGGGAGTTAATGCTTTGACCAGACCGGGCCTGATTAATAGAAGGATTGGAATAATAGAGATCGGAAGATGGGAGACCGGTATGAAAGATCGAAAAAGGAACGTGTTAAGAAGATCATAAAAGAGGAGAGATCGGAAGGCAAAGAGAATAAGACAAATCCCAATAACTGTCGCCTGAGAATCGCCCGCAATGCTGACAGGTGCCAGAGTATGTCATGACAGTCCTGTACATCTCAATCGCCACCGTTGATCCCACTTGTAAGGACGAGCCAGGAGCCCTTGGATCAAAGAGGAAGACGACAAGGCCACGCCTTTCATTCCCAGTCCTTGGATCGCCCAGGTCAGCAAAGTTTGGGACCGTCAGATTAGAAGAGGAAAAGGACAAATATTCTGGAGAGGATCTCAGCCGTTCATTTTAATTCTCTTTAATTCTCAAGCATCCGATCATGTCCTTTGAAATCTTGACCCTCCATCTCCCTCAAGATAAATCCTGACCCTTCACGGGGAGCACCTGGTCCCTATAAATACCTGCATGAAAAACTGTTCAAGGGGGGAACAAAAAAAAAGAAGGTTGTTACTATAGCGGAAGAACTCTGAAATTTAATTCAGATAGTTACTCTGCTTTCATAAGAAGAACTTTTGGAACCAGTTTCCTTAAGTGTTTTCTTAAAAAGATTTTGAACACCGAAACTCTTCATTTTCGGCTCGTTCATTATCCCGTAACGTTCACATTTTCATTTCCTTGTTATCTTCATTTTCCCTTCCATCGTCCATTTAAACTCGGGTACAAATCTGACTCGATTGCATTTAGAGAAGCACTCTTTGTTCCAAGGCGGACCTTAATTTCCAGGCTATCAACTCGCAATCTTATTGCTATTTGTCATCTCGTAGTTATTTCAATAGATTTGGCCCCCTTACAGGTAAGTGCTCATATTGCCGTTTTTATTAAGTGTTCGTTTTTATTTTACGCATTTCCATTGTTCTTTTTATGTATGTAATTTTCTCCAAGTTCATATTGTGCTAAAAAAACCCAAAGAATGTTATTCTCGAGTTTACTTCTTTATTGATCAGTCTATTCTTTTCGTTAATCTTTGTTATTCCTAAATGAAAGTCTTCTAGTCCCTAGTAGCGCATAAGTGGTTGGATAAAACATAGGTAACTGTATTTTAAGGATCTCTTTAAAAGAGAGGGTCTAAATAACACGTCAGGGAAATGGCAAAATTGAATTACTAGGCTGACGTAGAAGGCGATCCGGCATAACGCCATAAGGCGGAATAAAAACCAAATCTCAGATAAGTAAAATGGAACAGATAGGATACTGGTAAGGCGACCACATGGGAGGTCGGTAAAATTCAGTCCGGCATCCCTTATTTAGTCACAAAGTACCAATGAGTTAAAAGAAGCCTTATTACAACCCTTGGCATCTTTGAATACTAGAACTCTTAAACTTAGGTTCTTATGATATATAGCTGTGATCAAATTTCGAAGGGATCGGAAGAGTCTTTATCCGAGTCCCATTAAAATAAAAGAGATTGGAGGAGAGTTCTTATCCGGTTCTCAAACTAAAAATGTTAATAAATATTTAAAAGGAGATCGGAGGAGAGTTCTTATCCGGTTCTCAAACTAAAATTTTTAATAAATATTTAAAAGAGGTCGGATGAGAGTTCTTATCCGGTTCTCAGACTAAAAATTTTAATAAATATTTAAAAGAGGTAGGAGGAGAGTTCTTATCCGATCCTCAAGCTAGAATTTTAATAAATATTTAAAAGAGATCGGAGGAGAGTCCTTATCCGATTCTCTCTTAAAAACTTTAACAAACATTTAAAAGAGATCAGAGGAGAGTTCTTATCCGATTCTCATCCCAAAATTTTAATTAAAAGAGATCGGAGGAGAGTTCTTATCCGATTCTCAATCCAAAATTTTAAAAGTGATCGGAGAAGAGTTCTTATTCGATCCAAAATTCGAATCTTAATCTAAAAGAGATCGGAGGAGAGTTCTTATCCGATTCTCAAATTGAATTTTAACCAAATAGCCCCTTCAAACAAAATTAACACATAACAGTAACTCACTAAGGTCGTCTCATTTACTTATGTATCTGGGTAATCCGAATTTAGTGAAAAATCAAATATTCCTTTTTGTTAAAAGGATTAACATTTCCATTCAAGCCCTCCTAACTAATTTATAAAGAATGCAAAGTTAAATCTACTTACCCTTATTAAGGGACGAGGTGGGGTGCCTAACACCTTCTCCACCCGTTTACGGACCCCGAACTTAGAATCTCTGTTTTGAAGTGGTTTTATCTCAATTTATCTTCACAAATGGTTTTGTTTAGTTTCCCTCAAAATTAAAGTGGCGACTCCTCATTCTTTTCCACTTCGGTGAGGGTTCGTTCAGGCGACCGCAAAGCACCTTGCGATAGCTTGGCGACTCCACTGGGGACGTTTGACTTAACCCTGGTCTAGAGGTCCAAAAGTAGATTTAATTTTTCGATCAAATTATAGTTAGGTGAGCTCACCCGGTAATATTTTATGTGTTAATTATTGTTTATTCCTACTAACTGTTCCGCTTGTTTTGCTTGTTTTACTCCTTACAGTGCTCTTCGTTTGAAAAAAAAAAAGAAAAGAAGAAAAATGGAAAAATAAAATCCCCCTGAATTGGGAAGAGGTAAAGATGTCCCTTCACACACTAAACACTCACGCGATGTCCTTACACACTTCAGCCCTATACCCGGGCTTTCTTACCCTTTTAGGAAAGTAGGAGGGGGTCATGTAGCGGTACCCGTGGGTTCTACCCTGTTAGTATCCGTGAAGGCTTCTGCTCAGATTGAAACTCGTTCTATCCACTGTGATACCCGTGGAATTTTCCCGACAATATCATGGTTATAGAATGGGGCTCTACTGTTTACAGTAGGGGCAATTTGGGAACCTGTGGCTTTTAGAAAATTAGACCTTGAGCTAAACTATCACGATAGCTGGAAACCGTAGCAAGCTACCCTATAAGATAGAACTATCCAATTAGGTAGCACCCACCCGGTACTAGGATTTTCCCTATTATAGGACAAAAGGGGCATACTTACTCTTACCCTATTCTTCTTATGTTCTATTTAGTTCTTATTTTTAAGGGTAATCTTGGATCATACTGTTAAGTAAACCTACACACTTTCCTACTTTGATAAATGTGTAGGTGTCACTCTGCCAACAGTATAATCCAAGATTACCTGAATCTATCCCGCTAATAAGTTTTTCCTACAGACATCACTAAATTAAGGTCTGTAAAAGATAAGCATCATTTTTAACATGGCATTCTCGAGTCAGTTGGCAGAAGAAGTTCTTAGACCAGAACAGAATACTAAACCATTGTTGAACCTATGAGGCGGTTCGGGCCATGGTTTAGCAAAATTGTGAATGGATAGTATGACTCCCGTAGGTACTCCCTCGTTAGGGTTATGCGAAAAGTTGGAAGCGCCATATGGACAAGTACCATAGAGGCGTGTTCAATCCAGTCATTCACCGTCAGACTATCGAACAATGCCATGATAAAATTGATGCAATTATCCTTCTCCAGACCCCATTTTGGCTCCCAAATGCCACTGTATCCTTCGTCCGGACCAGGACTTTTAGTTTTTTACAAAATTCGAAATTCATTAAAAATCTTTTTTTTACTCCTTACAGGAAATCAACATTGCTCCAAACAAGGCAAGTCTATCCAAGCACACAGTTCAACCCAAGCGAGTGTACTTAACAAGATCTCGAACAAAGAAGATAATGGAAGATCAGGAACAAGTACAGAACCTACAAGGGCAGGTTTCCGAATTGAAGGATCAGGTCTCAGAACTTATGAGACTAATGAGGGAAATGTCCCAGAATAAACCCACAGCAGAACCTAACTTACCACTACCTCCTCCACCTCCTACAACAATGGATCCTCACCAAGCTTCAACTTCTTTTACCTTTCAGTCACCTATTCCGGACCCGACAATCACTGTCAATCCAGCTACCATGAATAATGACCTACCTTACTCTCATTACCCAACCGTTTCAAACACCGACCCATACCCTTCAATTCTAATCCCTCTAGTTCACTCCACTCCTCATCTCCCAACTGGGGGAGCATTTCATGCAGTGGGAGGAGAAAATAAGACGAGAGAAAACGAGAAACTATTTGCTCTAGAAGAGAGATTGAGAGCGATCGAAGGACTGAATATGTATGGTTCAGTCGATGTGGCATCGCTTAGATTGGTTCCTGATGTGGTGGTGCCGCCCAAGTTCAAGGTCCCTGATTTCGACAAGTACATTGGGAATTCAGACCCTCGCATTCACTTGGCCACCTATATCGCCAAGATGTCCGCTCTGACAGATGATGACAGACTGCTAGTCCACTTCTTTCATGAGAGCCTCTCCGGGGTAGCCCTGAGGTAGTGCATTCAGTTGGACAGGAGTAAACTGCACTCCTGGAAAGATTTGGCAGATGCTTTCCTGAAACAGTACAAATTTAATTGCGATGTGGCCCCCACAAGGAGGGACCTCCAGAACCTGGTGCAGAAAGATAGGGAAAGCTTCAAGGAGTATGCCCAGAGATGGAGAGAAAAGGCGGCAGAAGTACACCCCCCGGTGACCAACAATGAGCTATGTTCTCTATTCATCGAGACTTTGAAGGCTCCTTACTTCAACTTGATGATTGGAAACACTTCCAACAGCTTCTCTGACATCATCCAGGCCGGTGAAAGAATAGAGGCCAACTTAAGAATGGGGACATTGGAGTTGGTGAGAACCACAAAGAAGGCGCAATTTTGGCAAGAAAAAGGAGGGTGATGTGCATTCCATCACTCGGCAGAATAATTACTCCCCACTTCCCCAAAATAACTACAAGCCATATCCTTCCCCTCATGGCCAAACTATCACAAACATTCCGCCTCTTTTCCCGAATTATCCACACCCGCGCCCACAGTATCCCCCACCTTCAAATTACCAACCTAGACCACCTCCTCCTCCTGCTCAACCGAGGCCACCACAAAACAACCCAAGACCCCCAAGAAACCCTGATCCACCTCTTCCTCTCCCGCTCAGTGAAATATACTGATACCTTGTCGGTATAAACCAAATTGTACCAGTTCCCCTAGACCCAATTCAGCCTCTATATCCCAGGTGGTATGATGCCATTGCCCATTGTGAGTATCATGGAGGGGCACAAGGGCATTCAACTGACAACTGCGGAGCACTCAGGGGGAGGGTGCACGCTTTAATCCGGAACGGGTGACTGAAAATTGAGGGAAATGGTTCCCTCCCCAATGTTACCTCAAACCCATTGCCCAACCATAATGCGGGCAATGGTATAAATATGATAGAACCTGGGGATGAAAGTAAAGAATTCCCCGATGAGCCATCCATCGATATCATCCACCTGGATTCCTTCTATGAGGCTCTGGTCTCGCCAACAGCTGAGGGGCAAGAACTGGACAACTGGACAGCAGAGGACATCCCTGTACTCAATTTCGAGTAAAGTACCTTTGGTTATCTACACTTGATCATTTCGTCCATGGTGGCAAGTGTAATACTGTAAATGGACCTTTTTCTTATGGCAAAAATGTTAATTAATTAATAGCGCATTTTAAATCCAATTCTCTCTTTCTTTCCTTTTGAATTCCATCCTTATAATATGTTCTATTTTCATTCATTCAGGACCATTCATCAATTAACACCTAATAATTCAATAGACTCAGAAATTCTTCTGGTTAATTTTGAAATCTCCATAACTGCCATTACTTCAAGTGATTCTGAGGAAGATCTCACAGAAGAAAGCAATGAAAGGAATGAACCTTCCCTCGTGCCTCGTGAAGACAAAACACGCACCATAAACTTAGGCACGAAAGAAGAGAAAAGGGAACTTAAGGTGGTGGAAAGTGAAGAATTAGAAGATATGATCAGTTTGCTCAGAGAATTCCTAGATGTATTTTCATGGAGCTATGATGATATGGTTGGTTTGGACCCCCAAATAGTGGCACACAAAATTCCCCTTATTCCAGGGACAATCCCGGTGAAACAGAAACTAAGAAGAATGAATCCTGACACACTACTCAAAGTTCGGGATGAAGTCAAGAAACAGTATGATGCTGGGTTCCTGGAAGTAGTCAAATATCCCCAATGGGTAGCTAATGTGGTCCCGGTAATGAAGAAGGATGGGAGAGTTCGGGTGTGCGTTGATTACAGGGATCTTAATAAAGCAAGTTTAAAAGATGATTTCCCTCTCCCTCACATTGATGTGTTAATAGTCAATGCTGCGGGATTGGGCAGGTGTTCATGCATTGATGGGGCATCTGGGTACAATCAAATCCCAATGGATGAGGAAGACAAAGAGAAAACCGCTTTCATCACTCAATGGGGGGTATTTTACTATCGGGTTATGCCTTTTGTAACATCCTCCCGGTAGCAACTCTGTACATTCTACTGTTCCGGTGACCAGTGTCGGTCCGGACAGCTAGAACGTCCGGAAAAATATTTAAACTAAAGTGAGGAACCATAATTAACTCAAATATTAATGAGAAAAATTTAGTAAAAATTTTAGAAATAAAATACAACCAAGTCAAATGAGCCGGTGCCCAAGCGATGGGTAACCAGAGGGAAGTTGCGGTTCTCGCAACTAGGAGCCCTAGACCCGGGGAAAAATTCATAAAATAATTTTTGGGACTCCAGAGAAGGGTCATTGAGGTTCCTATGGCATTAGAATGCCAATAAAATATTTAGAAAATTTTTTCAATCGGTACAGACAATTTTGACCCGTTAAGCCAAACGGAGGGCATTTTGGTCATTTCGCCTTCAGATACGATTTTTGGCCGACTTGTCCAGTTAAGTAAATAATTATTATGACTCAAAATATGAATAAATATTGCTAAAAATTAAATTGAAATGTGGTAGAAAAGAAAAGAAAAGAAAAATAGTGGAAATTAAGGATAATGACATCACATGATGTCATTTACTTTCTCCCAACCAATCACCATTTAACAAGCTTTCTTAAATCACTTAAAAGAGTCAAAGAAGACCAAAAAAATTCTGCTCTTCTTCTTCTTCTTCCTCAAGACGTGAACCTCTCCTCCATAACCCTCCATGAATGTTTCCTTTAATTACTTCCATTTCCCATAAAATTCCACTACTAAACCCTAAGTCACCTTCACTAAAACTTGTCCACTCATCTTGGGAAAGTGTTTGGTAGCCTAGAAAAGGAAAGAAAGTGAAGTTTGAGCTTGGAAAATTCTGCCCTACAAGAGGTTAGTGCATATACACACCTTAAACTCTTTATTTCCATGATAAGAGACTTGAATTAAGTAAGAAATTGTAGCTTAAATGAATAAAAATTGTGTGTATGTCCACCATGAATTTCGGCTACCCTAATGAAGGAATAGGAATGAGTGTTTTTGATGAACTTAGAGTGAACTAGAAATCATGTTTAAAGTATATGAATATAAGAATAATGAATTAGTAGTTAACTAAGGTGAATTGTGTAAACCATGAATTTGAGCTAGGGTTTTGGGAGTAAAATGTGGACTTGGCTTATGAAATTGTTAAAGAACATTCTAATAGTCAATTAGTGACCATTTGAGGAAATTTGACCATAATTTGGACTGAAATATAGCATGGCAAAGTGAATGAGTATGTTGCCCAATGAGTGCAGCAGGGTGGCTGTGATTCCAGCCCACTTGGACTGCCATATCTTTGGCTGTGTTGGTCCAATTGGTGTTTGGCTGATTGGACATGAAACTAGACTTATAATGACACATTTTTGCTGAAGAAACCATGCCCAAAAGACCAAAGCAAGAGGACCAAAAGTTGGCCCCAATCCGGATACCCTGCAAACAGGTTCTACAGAATGACCAAATGAACAGTAAACTCACTGTAGAAATGGTCAATTGACCTGAAATTTTTACAGCAACAAGTTAAGACATAGACAAACAACTTTCATGAAGAAACATACCCCAAATTATGACCAGAACCTAACCCAAATGGCAGTCACAGTCACTGTTCATTGTACTATAGATTTGGTAATTCTGCAGTTTTTCTAATCTGGCCAGCTGTGATTTTTGGACCATATCTGGGGCTACAAAACTCCAAATGGAGTGATTCAAAAAAGGAAATTCAACTAGACAAAATAAGGAACAACTTTTATGTTTACCATTTCCTCAAATTCCCACTAAAACAGTGCTTAATGGAACAGTAAAGTTAGGCTTCAAAACTGAAAATTCTGCCCTCTTGTTTTAAGCTTAGAAATGGTAATGGTAATCAATTCCAACAAGTTTAAAATGTAAAATGTGGTGCATTGGGAGTGTTAAAACCAATGTACCTATTTTCTATCCAAAAGTTAACATTTTTGTTGACCAATGAGGTGAATAGTGACACCAAAACTTGAAATTCAAAATTTAAAATTAGAAATGCATCTAGGGGACTTTAAATTGCAATTGGCAATTAATACTAGCAAATGTAAAACTCAAAATGTGGGATCTTGGTGTAATTAGAATTAATATATCCATTAAGTATAAAAAAGTCAACATTTTGGTTGACTAGTAAGGTGAATAGTAATCAAAATGATTAGTAAATTAAGACGAAGACCTAGAACCAATTCTAAGCTTAAATGCTTAGAATTGTATGACAAATGTGGACTATGCATCCTAGTCAAAATTGTTAAAAAAAGAAATTAAGGCCATAAATTTGAAATCCATGAAATATTCATGGATTACTTGAAACATAAAAAATAAGTCACCTAATTGTTGTGAATAGATAGTTAGGGCTTATATGCCCATCACAAATGGAATTCATAAAATATTAATAACTCAACTTGAAATATAAAATTTGTGACTACATAAGTAGATTCTTAAATGTATAAATGAGAAAGGAAAAATGTTTTGAATACAATTGTGACACCCCTTACCCGACTACAGTGTAGCCGAGCAAGTTATGCCACTCAGTGTGCCGAACACTCTATTTTATCTTAATTCATTTTTATTCTTCCTTTTGAATATAACTTGTGAAATATAATTTATTTAAGCCTTTTATCGAAATTATAATTTATTTGAGGTTCTGAGAATTTTATAGAAAATCCGGCAGAGTACCGGCTAAAAATAGAGAAAACAGTTCTTCGGAACCTGTGAAAAACACTTCCTATGATCATATTCAATCATCTCATCACTTTCAAACTTCAATATCAAAATCTCAACATTTTTCACCATTCATTTCTCAATCATTCATCTCATGTGATAATCATGTACAAGTCATAGTTATGTATTCACTTTTCCTTTCACAAACACAATTTTCTTAACAATTCCTCTATTTGTCATTCATTCATTTCACATCATCATTAGACTCAAATCATAAATAAATTCTCACATGTGATTTATAATCACAAATTACAAGTACTTACATTAATACAAAATTATATTACATTTGTTTCAAATACACATGATAAAATAATAGTTTAATTACAAAATTTACAAAAATCTCAAAATACAAAATGGGACCTAGTGTCCTACCAATGCACTGTAGATGGTGAGGTGACACGGACACTATGCAGAACTATGAACTACTTTACCAAATCTGTGGTCTACTGGGCCCTCTGTCCAAATCTTCAGTACCTACGCGTTGCAAAAGCGACGCGCTAAGCATAAAGCTTAGTGGTGCCAATAATACAAGAAAATATAATATGCAAATAAAAATAATAATTTCCTTGCTATTGTGTTCATAAGAAATGAATAATTACTAACTTATTGTTTAGTCGAGGGCAAATCATGTTTTATGATATTAATTTCTTCATGCATTTTGTTAATTATTTTCTTCATGATCTTGAGCTTCTTTGTATTTTTGTAATCATTCCTGATACTTAATTTTTCGTATTTTCTTTAATAATCAGTGCAACCACAGTTATACTTTTCCATGCCCAAGTAACCTATACTGGACGACTGGACTGGATAACGGGTCGTTGGCACTGGACACCGCGGTGCCTCGGGCCGTCATACCATGGGACGCAGAACGTCAACCATGTATGCAGTCAGTATGGCTAAAAAGCCATGATATCACATAATCGGGCATAAAAGCCATGCATACGGGCATAAAAGCCATGAATATGGGCATAAAGCTATGAATACAGGCATAAAGCCTTTCGCAGTACTGCTAAAACAATACCCTATTGGCATGCCAAACTATCCAAACCAACCTTGTTAGGTATACTAGGGCATTTGATACTTTAAAATTCTTCAATCTTTGAATTTTAACTTTTGGTGTCACTATTCATTTCATTGGTCAACAAGGAAGTTGACTTTTGCATAGAAAGTAGGTACATTGACTTTGGCACTTCAAACATACCGCATTTTTCATTTAAAACTTGTTGGAAGTGATCACCATTACCATTTCTAGGCTTAAACCAAGAGAAACAAAATTTTCGATTTTTAAAGCTTAACTTTACTATTCCATTAAGCACTGTTACAGTGGGAATTTGAGGAAATGGTAAACATGAAAGTTGTTCCTTATTTTGTCTAGTTGAATTTCCTTTTTTGAATCACTCCATTTGGAGTTTTGTAGCTCAAGTTATGGCCAAAATAAGTTTACTGTTCACGTGTACTGTTCCTGCTGAAATTTTGGGTTTTGGCAGATTTTGGTCCAACTTTGGTCAGTAATTTGACCAAGTTAAGTTCATAATTTGGTCTAACTTTCTTCATATGAAATTTTCTACCATGCCTTAGGTTTCCATCGGTTCAAGAATCACCTAAATCCGAGTTTTCTAGAGAAAGTTATAGCCATCCAAACATTACTGTTCAAATGTAAATCTGCAGAGTTGCAGGTTTGATAACTCAACTTTGTTCAATAATTTGAATGGGTTAATGGCATAATTTGGGGTAGGTTTCTTCATGAAAGTTGTTTGTCTATATCATATCTTGTTACTGTAAAAATTTCAGGATAATTGAGCATATCTACAGTGAGTTATGGCCAAATGAACAGTTAACTGTTCATTTGGTCATTTCTGCAGGTGCTGTTGCAGGGTATCCGGATTGGGGCCAACTTTTGGTCCTCTTGCTTTGGTCTTTTGGGCATGGTTTCTTCAGCAAAAATGTGCCATTATAAGCCTAGTTTCATGTCCAATTGGCCAAACACCAATTGGACCTACACAGCCAAAGATATGGCAGTCCAAACAGGCTGGACTCACAGCCTTGTTACTGCTGTCACTAGGCAGCCTACCAATTGGGTTTGTAACACTTTAGTTCACTTCAAATTATGATTAACTTGCCTCAAATGGTCACTAATTGACCATTAGGATGTTCACTCACCATTTCACAAGCAAAGTCTAAGTTTCTCTCTCAAAACCCTAGCTCAAATTCAAGGTTCACACAACACACACCAATTAAACATACTAATCACACTTCTCATCATAACCAAACAAGTTATCCATTTTATTTGCAATAAAACACTTCAAATCCTACTCCTACACAAGCTGGCTGGATTCTTAGTCTAACATATATCCATCAATTTCAACATTTATCATGTAATCCTAGTGTAACTCACTTTATTTTCATCATTTATCATGTAATTCTAGTGTAATTCACTTTATTTTCATCATTATAAGAGGAAGAAGTAAGAATTTAGCACTAACCTTAAGAGGGCAGAATTTTCTCTTAGCCAAACTTTAATTTTCCTTCACTTTCTTGGCAGCCAATCACTTGCTCAAGATGTAATATTAAATTTTTATGAAGAAAGGTAGGGATTTTATGGTGAAAAATTCAAAGTTAGCAAGGTGTAATGAAGGATAACAATGGTGGAAATGGGAGAGGTGGCTGCTGGCTGGTTTTGGGAGAGAAGATGCAGATTTTGTTTTTCAATTTTTGTCTCAATTATCTCCTTTTAAAGTGCTTGTTGAAATTTGATTGGTGGAGGGCATTGCAATGACATCATGTGATGTCATTATTCTCAATTTCTTTCATTTTTCTTTTCTTTTCTTTTCTACTCATTTTCAATTCAATTTTTAGCAATATTTATTCATATTTTAGATTATAATAATTATTTACTTAACTGGACAAGTCGGCCAAAAATCACATCTGAAGGCGAAATGACCAAAATGCCCTCCGTTTGGCTTAACGGGTCAAAATTGGCTGTATCGATTGAAAAATTTTTCTAGGTATTTTCTTGGCATTCTAATGCCATGGGAACCTCAATAACCCTTCTCTAGAGTCCCAAAAATTATTTTATGAATTTTTCCCCGGGTCTAGGGCTCTTCGTTACGAGAACCGCAACTTCCCTCTGGTTACCCATCGCTTGGGCACCGGCTCATTTGACTTGGTTGTATTTTATTCTAAAATTTTTACTAAGTGTTTCTTATTAATATTTGAGTTAATTATGATTCCTAACTTTAGTTTAAATATTTTTCCAGAAGGTCTAGCTGTCCGGACCGACACTGGTCACCGGAACAGTAGACTGTGCGGAATTGCTACCGGGAGGATGTTACAACAATGGTACATGTGAACCATTGTTTAGAAGTGTGATCAATATGAATAACATAATGAATGAATAAATGAACCATATTAATGTATGAATGAGACATTAGTTCTCATTATTATAGAGAGGAGAAGTATTTTGAGTACAATGGTAAAAAAGGATAATTGATGTGAATTGTGATCATATAAATGATCAAATGAATGTATGAATTATAATTGAAATTTTATCATTAAATAATGAAGTCATAAAACACAATATATTAATATTTAATGATATTATGTGCCCTTGTATTTCCTAGACACGTGTGTCAGATTGGATAGATTGGCATGCCAATAGGGTATTGTTTTAGCAGTACTGCGAAAGGCTTTATGCCTGTATTCATGGCTTTATGCCCGTATTCATGGCTTTATGCCAACATTCATGGCTTTTATGCCCAATTATGGGTTATCATGGCTTTTTAGCCATACTGACTGCATACGTGGTTGACATTCTGCGACCCATGGTATGACGGCCCGAGGCACCGCGGTGTCCAGTGCCAACGACCCCTTATCCAGTTTAGTCAGCCTGTCATAGGTTACTTGGGCAGTGAAATTTATTGAGATAAGTTAAGAATATTAGCAATTAAAAATATTAGAAATTAAATAAAGTAAATGAGTAAGATGACCTAGAATAAATTAGGATAGTTATTTATTAGAAAGAATCGAAATGAACTGGATCGATATCAAAATTTACTTATTATGAGATAATCTGAGACAACCTAGCAAGTATAGAGAAAACGCTAAAAGATTAGCAAAGAAAATTATAACATAAATAAATATTGCAAATGTGACTTATATAATAATATAAGAATAAATTTATTATTTTCAGATCATTTTTCTTTATACATTATTACTGTACATTGGCGAAATAAATACTTTCAAAGAAGACTAAATTAGGATAAAACATATTAAATTTTTAGAACCACATGTGAAGTATAAATAAATCTTAATTATTTAAATTATGTTTTATTTCTATCTTTATTTGTATATTATTTCCTTGTATATTATTGCACCACTAAGCAGCAATGCTTAGCGCGATGGAATTGTTTCCTCGCGCAGGTACTGAAGTTAAAGCTCAGCGAATACTAAACAGAGATTTTGGAGTTCTGATCTGTAGAGCGTTCAAGGTTGTCACCTCCTCAGCAATGCATGTAGATAGGGCTCACATTAAGCATATCATGTATTTTGTGTATGTTATTTATTTCTTACATTATAATATAAATTAGCAAATTGTAATTAATTTGTATATCATGTAAATTAAGGATTTATTTAATTATTGCAAATGATTTAAATTAATGCAAATTTGAGAATTTTGCTATAAGAATGGAGCATGAATGAATTTGTACAAATGAGTATAGATTTGAATTACATAATGATTTTCCAAATGATGATATGAGTATGGAAATGATCATGAAATTGAAATGTATGGATGAGATTTGAAATATGAGAAAATTATGAGAATGATTGATGAGATAATTATGATTAGCATAGATGAGATATTTTTTTTTTTTTTTAAAATATTGTTGAACCTCAAACAGGTGAATACTGAAATACGCCAAACGATAATAAAATAGGGGAAACTCCACTGGTTTCTCCGTCGAAAAATAATTAATATTAAATTAAACAAATTCAAAATTATTAAAAAAATAAAGTAAAATAAGTTAGGGTGCTCCGGCACCGATTGTAGCACGTCTTGCTCGGCTACACTGTAGTCGGGTGAGGGGTGTTACACCTTTCGGGTTGAAGAATGCCGGCGCCACCTACCAACGCGCTATGGTCACATTATTCCACGATATGATGCATAAAGAAGTGGAGGTGTACGTGGATGATATGATCATCAAATCTAGGGGAGAAGAGAGCCACATGCAGGTGATGAGGAAAGTATTTGAGAGACTCAGGAAATATCAGTTGAAACTGAACCCTGCCAAATGTATATTCGGAGCTAGGTCAGGGAAATTGTTGGGATTCATAGTGAGCGAGAAGGGAATAGAGGTAGATCCAGACAAGGTTCGAGCTATTCAAGAGATGCCATCCCTAAGAACAGAAAGGGAGGTGCGCAGTTTCCTGGGAAAATTGAACTACATATCAAGATTTATTTCCAATCTCACCGCTAAGGCCGAGCCTATTTTTAGACTACTCCGAAAGAACAACACCACTCAATGGGATTCAGTTTGTCAAGAGGCTTTCGAGACAATCAAGCGGTATCTGTCAAGCCCACCAGTATTGGTTCCACCCGTGGCGGGGAGGCCTCTGATCCTGTATATGGCAGTCCAACAGAACTCGATGGGATGTGTTTTGGGACAACATGATGATACTGGCCGAAAGGAGAGGGCTATCTATTATCTGAGTAAAAAGTTCAATGATTGCGAGTCGAGGTACTATTTCCTAGAGAAAACTTGCTGCGCGTTAGCCTGGACAGCAAATCGCCTCAAACACTACATGTTGAATCACAAGACATGGCTCATCTCCAGGATGGATCCTATCAAATATGTATTCGAAAGCCCATTCGTGCCAGGTAGGATAGCCAAGTGGCAGGTCATACTCTCCCAATATGACATAGTCTATATGACCCGAAAAGCGGTGAAAGGTAGCGTGATCGCTGACCTCCTAGCAGAAAACCCTATCCAGGATTATGAAGCTCTGGATTTTGAGTTTCCTAATGAGCATATTAATGAAGTAGACTGCGAAGAAGAGGGGCCAGCCGATGTATGGGAAATGTATTTCGACGGAGCTGTCAATTTGTCCGATAATGGAGTTAGAGCTGTATTGATATCCCCGGATAGAAAACACTTTCCGATGGCTGTCAAGTTGAGATTTGACTGCACCAACAACGTCGCAGAATACGAAGCTTGTGTGATGGGTCTACAGGCTGCCATCGAAATGAAAATCAGGAAGTTGGAAGTATACGGAGACTCAGCCCTGATTATTTATCAGGTCAAGGGAGAATGGCAAACTAAGGATCCGAAGCTGATCCCTTATCAGAAATACTTACTGGAGCTGATTAAGAAATTTGAAGAAATCTCTTTCACTCATCTTAGTAGAGACAAGAATCAATTTGCTGATGCCTTAGCTACTCTAGCTGTTATGGCTCAAATCGAAGAAGGGCAGATGACTCAGATATTGAAGATTAAGGCAAGGAATGAGCCAGCTTATTACTTCATGATTGAAGAAGAACCAGATGGTGAACCTTGGTATCATGACATCCTGGTTTACTGCAAAACCAGAGAATTCCCTTCGGGGCCAAGCAAGAACGAAAAGAGGATGATTCGAAGATTAGCATTGGGATACTTCCCCAGTGGAGAAACCCTATACAAGAGGAGCTCCAATGGCAGATTATTGAGATGTGTGGATGTAAAAGAGGCGAACAAGATCCTTTTTCAGACTCATGAGGGAAATTGTGCAACCCATGCCAATGGGCACATGATGGCTAAGCAAATCATGCGACGTGGGTATTTTTGGACTACAATGGAAAAGGATTGCATCGAGTATTTCCGAAAGTGCCATAAGTGTCAGATTTATGCGGATCCGATAAATGTGCCACTCACAAGTTGTTTAACCTTGTCTCACCGTGGCCTTTCACAATGTGGGGCATCGATGTGATTGGTCCCATCAACCCTAAGGCATCCAATGGGCACAGGTTTATCCTGGTAGCAATCGACTATTTTTCTAAATGGGTCGAAGCCACGTCATACGCCCATATTACACAGAACACGTTTCTCAAATTCCTCAGAAACAATATCATCTGCCGGCATGGTCTCCCCAATGAAATCGTCACTGACAACGCCAAGAATCTCAATGGTCCAAAGATTCAGAGATTGTGTGATCAATACAAAATCCGACATCTCAATTCCTCCCCATACCGTCCCCAGATGAATGGAGCTGTGGAAGCCGCAAACAAAAATCTCAAGAGGATAATATGGAAAATGACTGTCACATATAGGGATTGGCATGATATGCTTCCCTACGCCCTTCACGCATACAGGACTTCTGTAAGAACCTCAATCGGGCCAACTCCATACTCACTGGTTTACGGGATGGAAGCAGTATTACCTATTGAAGTTAAAATTCCTTCCCTAAGGATTCTGAAGGAATCAGGGATTGATGAGTCAGAATGGATCCAGTCAAGGTTGGATCAGTTAAACTTGCTGGATGAGAAAAGGTTAACAGCAGCATGTCATGGGCAATTATACCAGAGGAGAATGGCTAAGGCATTTGACAAAAGCGTTCGCCCACGCGAATTCCAACCTGGGGACACAGTTACGAAGAAAGTCTTTGCCGAATCAAAACGATCCCCAGGGCAAATGGTCACCAACCTACGAGGGACCCTATGTGGTTAAAAAGGCATTTTCTGGAGGAGCCTTGATCTTGAACCAAATGGACGGTAAAGAATTCCCAAGACCTGTGAATGCTGACACCGTTAAGAGATACTATGCCTAAAAAAAAAAAAAAAAAGGGTAGGAGAGAAAACCCAAAAGGGCGCTCCTAGCAAAATGTGTGAAAGAAGGCGAAAACCCCGAAGGGGCACTTTCTGTAAAATGAGTGAAGGATGAAAACCCGAAAGGGCGTCCTGAAAAAGCGAGCCTTAAAAAAAAAAATAAAAAAAAAAGAGGGGAACTAGGGGTGAAAACCCGAAAGGGCATCCCAAGAACCAAAAGGGAGAAATAAGGAATAAGGCAGGAAACTGAGGATGGAGAGCAAACTGTCACGGCACGAGACTTCAGAGAACTTGAAATAATGGCAGTTAAGGGATTTCAAAGCCAACCACAAGGAATATGTGAGATCTATCCTTGTACCCTTTTCTTTTGAAACTCTATCTTTGTTTTTATAATAAAGTCATACTTCGTTCCCTGTGTTTTTATCTTCCCTTTATACTCACTCTTTAACACTATCTTTCTGCAATCTCATTATATAATGCGCTATTAATCAGTTAAAATTTTTTCCACAAGATTAAGATTTGACAATTAATAACCTCATGTACTTTACTATGAGATTTGCAGGGAATGTAAAAAAAAAAAAAAAAAATAGAGGTGAAAACCCGGAAGGGCGCTTCTAGTCATATAGACGAAGGGGAAGTGAAAACCCGCAAGGGCGCTTTTCGGAGAAAGTCAAAGAACAGAAAAGGGTCATTTGAAGAAATGGGGTTATAGGTCAAGTCTTGCAACTCGTCCTCCATTAATCATTGGCCTTCGGGATTCTGTTAAGTACACTTCATCGGGGAAGAACTTCTTGTGTCCAGAGTAGGCTTGCTTTGTAAGTACAATTTACATTTCCTGTTATCAACCTCTGGTTCCTTGATCTAAGTTGATTTTAATTTCTTGCAATTTAAAATTCCTGCTATCAACCTCTGGTTCCTTGATCTAAGTTGATTTTAATTTCATGCAATTCAAAATTCCTGTTATCAACCTCTGGTTCCTTGATCTAAGTTGATTTTAATTTCCTGCAATTTAAATTCCTGTTATCAACCTCTGGTTCCTTGATCTAAGTTGATTTTAATTTCCTGCAATTTAAATTTCCTGTTATCAACTTCTGGTTCCTTGATCTAAGTTGATTTTAATTTCCTGCAATTTAAAATTCCTGTTATCAACCTCTGGTTCCTTGATCTAAGTTGATTTTAATTTCCTGCAATTTACATTTCCTGTTATCAACCTCTGGTTCCTTGATATAAGTTGATTTTAATTTCCTGCAATTTACATTTCCTGCTATCAACCTCTGGTTCCTTGATCTAAGTTGATTTTAATTTCCTACAATTTAAATTTCCTGCTATCAACCTCTGGTTCCTTGATCTAAGTTGATTTTAATTTCCTGCAATTTAAAATTCTTGCTATCAACCTCTGGTTCCTTGATCTAAGTTGATTTTAATTTCATGCAATTTAAAATTCCTGTTATCAACCTCTGGTTCCTTGATCTAAGTTGATTTTAATTTCCTGCAATTTATATTTCCTGCTATCAACCTCTGATTCCTTGATCTAAGTTGATTTTAATTTCCTGCAATTTAAAATTCCTGTTATCAACCTCTGGTTCCTTGATCTAAGTTGATTTTAATTTCCCGCAATTTACATTTCCTGCTATCAACCTCTGGTTTCTTGATCTAAGTTGATTTTAATTTCAAGCAATTTAAAATTCCTGTTATCAACTTCTGGTTCCTTGATCTAAGTTGATTTTAATTTCATGCAATTTAAAATTCCTGTTATCAACCTCTGGTTCCTTGATCTAAGTTGATTTTAATTTCCTGCAATTTACATTTCCTGTTATCAACCTCTGGTTCCTTGATCTAAGTTGATTTTAATTTCCTGCAATTTAAAATTCCTGCTATCAACCTCTGGTTCCTTGATCTAAGTTGATTTTAATTTCATGCAATTTAAAATTCCTGTTATCAACCTCTGGTTCCTTGATCTAAGTTGATTTTAATTTCCTGCAATTTACATTTCCTGCTATCAACCTCTGGTTCCTTGATCTAAGTTGATTTTAATTTCCTGCAATTTAAAATTCCTGTTATCAATCTCTGGTTCCTTGATCTAAGTTGATTTTAATTTCCTGCAATTTAAATTCCTGTTATCAACCTCTGGTTCCTTGATTTAAGTTGATTTTAATTTCCTGCAATTTAAAATTCCTGCTATCAACCTTTGGTTCCTTGATCTAAGTTGATTTTAATTTCCTGCAATTTACATTTTCTGCTATCAACCTCTGGTTCCTTGATCTAAGTTGATTTTAATTTCATGCAATTTAAAATTCTTGTTATCAACCTCTGGTTCCTTGATCTAAGTTGATTTTAATTTCATGCAATTTAAAATTCCTGTTATCAACCTCTGGTTCCTTGATCTAAGTTGATTTTAATTTCTTGCAATTTACATTTCCTGTTATCAACCTCTGGTTCCTTGATCTAAGTTGATTCTAATTTCCTGCAATTTACATTTCCTGTTATCAATCTCTGATTCCTTGATCCAAGTTGATTTTAATTTAACTTCTGTTGCCGATTTCTAGGTCACTAACTTAAGTATGCTTTAGTTCCCTAACTTCGAACACCTAATCGTCCAAAATACGGGTCTGAATCTTTACATAATTCCTACACGGTAAATTTTTCCCTTTAATAGAAATTATGTAAAGAGGGGCAGCTGTCGACACCATATTTTGGCCGATCCCCAGAATCAATAAACTTTGAAACCGATCCCCAGTACTAAGTCTCCCTTTGACAGCTAACCACATTTCCGATCCCTCCTTGCTAGATAATCACATTTCCGATCCCTCCTTGCTAGATAACCACATTTCCGATCTCTCCTCACAAGGAATTGAATCAATGCTAAGTCCTCACATCAGTCTAAGCTTTACCGGTCTAGTAAATCACTCACCGATCTCTCAAACCCTGTCGAATCTTCAGACCAGTCAAGTGTATTCCCGATCTCTGTTGACAAACACTAGGTCTTTGTTACCGATTTTATTGCCGATCTCCCTTTCAAAAGTTTAAGAATAATCAAAGGTTCCGTTCCGGTTTAATGATAATTCCGATCTTAAATGTTCAAGCCAAATTTCCAATTTTACTCAAGTCCTGTTTAGCGTTGGTTCTCTACCGATCTCATGCTCATTGTGTTTTCCGATCTCTCACACTGAGGTTAATAATCACTTTCAGTTATTTCAACATACTCAGACAATCAAGTGTTTAATAATTTAGAAATTTTCCGATCACAACCATTCATCGGACAAAAGAGGCATTCCATTTCATTTCATTTTAAGAATTTGTACAAGTTATTCAGCTGGAGGATCACCCCCAGCCTGATTTACATTTTGCCCGTCTCCCCTCTCACCATCATCAGATAAGGTTATCACGATTATTCGATCACCGGGATCGTAAATTTTCAGTCGGGAAATAAAGAGGTCCATCGGAAAGGGATCAACAGCCACAATCATGGCCGGAACTACTGCCGGAGCAGCTAGAACAGGAAAGTAAGAAGGAAGAGAGGAAAATCGAATAAGGAAAGTCTCTTCTGTCAGGGGTATATATAGGGAAAATCGAGCATGTATTGCTAAGCAGAAAACGAAGCGGACACTTCGGGAATCGAGGGGAATTAATGCTTTGACCAGACCGGGCCTGATTAACAGAAGGATTGGAATAATAGAGATCGGAAGATGGGAGACCGGTATGAAAGATCGAAAAAGGAGCGTGTTAAGAAGATTAGAAAAGAGGAGAGATCGGAAGGCAAAGAGAATAAGACAAATCCCAATAACTGTCGCCTGAGAATCGCCCGCAATGCTAACAGGTGCCAGAGTATGTCATGACAGTCCTGTACATCTCAATCGCCACCGTTGATCCCACTTGTAAGGACGAGCCAGGAGCCCTTGGATCAAAGAGGAAGACGACAAGGCCAGCGCCTTTCATTCCCAATCCTTGGATCGCCCAGGTCAGCAAAGTTTGGGATCGTCAGATTAGAAGAGGAAAAGGACAAATATTCTGGAGAGGATCTCAGCCGTTCATTTTAATTCTCTTTAATTCTCAAGCATCCGATCATGTCCTTTGAAATCTTGACCCTCCATCTCCCTCAAGATAAATCCTGACCCTTCACGGGGAGCACCCGGTCCCTATAAATACCTAAATGAAAAACTGTTCAAGGGGGGAACAAAAAAAAAGAAGGTTGTTACTATAGCGGAAGAACTCTGAAATTTAATTCAGATCGTTACTCTGCTTTCATAAGAAGAACTTTTGGAACTAGTTTCCTGAAGTGTTTTCTTAAAAAGATTTTGAACACCGAAACTCTTCATTTTCGGCTCGTTCATTATCCCGTAACGTTCACATTTTCATTTCCTTGTTATCTTCATTTTCCCTTCCATCGTCCATTTAAACTCGGGTACAAATCTGACTCGATTGCATTTAGAGAAGCACTCTTTGTTCCAAGGCGGACCTTAATCTCCCGGCTATTAACTCGCAATCTTATTGCGATTTGTCATCTCGTAGTTATTTCAATAGATTTGGCCCCCTTACAGGTAAGTGCTCATATTGCTGTTTTTATTAAGTGTTCGTTTTTATTTTACGCATTTCCATTGTTCTTTTTATGTATGTAATTTTCTCCAAGTTCATATTGTGCTAAAAAAACCCAAAGAATGTTATTCCCGAGTTTACTTCTTTATTGATCAGTCTATTCTTTTCGTTAATCTTTGTTATTCCTAAATGCAAGTCTTCTAGTCCCTAGTAGCGCATAAGTGGTTGGATAAAACATAGGTAACTGTATTTTAAGGGTCTCTTTAAAAGAGAGGGTCTAAATAACACGTCAGGAAAATGGCAAAATTGAATTACTAGGCTGACGTAGAAGGCGATCCGGCATAACGCCATAAGGCGGAATAAAAACTAAATCTCAGATAAGTAAAATGGAACAGATAGGATACTGGTAAGGCGACCACATGGGAGGTCGGTAAAATTCAGTCCGGCATCCCTTATTTAGTCACAAAGTACCAATGAGTTAAAAGAAGCCTTATTATAACCCTTGACATCTTTGAATACTAGAACTCTTAAACTTAGGCTCTTATGATATATAGCTGTGATCAAATTTCGAAGGGATCGGAAGAGTCTTTATCCGAGTCCCATTAAAATAAAAGAGATCGGAGGAGAGTTCTTATCCGGTTCTCAAACTAAAAATGTTAATAAATATTTAAAAGGAGATCGGAGGAGAGTTCTTATCCGGTTCTCAAACTAAAAATGTTAATAAATATTTAAAAGGAGATCGGAGGAGAGTTCTTATCCGATTTTCAAACTAAAAATTTTAATAAATATTTAAAAGAGGTCGGAGGAGAGTTCTTATCCGCTTCTCAGACTAAAAATTTTAATAAATATTTAAAAGAGGTAGGAGGAGAGTTCTTATCCGATCCTCAAGCTAGAATTTTAATAAATATTTAAAAGAGATCGGAGGAGAGTCCTTATCTGATTCTCTCTTAAAAACTTTAACAAACATTTAAAAGAGATCGGAGGAGAGTTCTTATCCGATTCTCAACCCAAAATTTTAAAAGTGATCGGAGAAGAGTTCTTATTCGATCCAAAATTCGAATCTTAATCTAAAAGAGATCGGAGGAGAGTTCTTATCCGATTCTCAAATTGAATTTTAACCAAATAGCCCCTTCAAACAAAATTAACACATAACAGTAACTCACTAAGGTCGTCTCATTTACTTATGTATCTGGGTAATCCAAATTTAGTGAAAAATCAAATATTCCTTTTTGTTAAAAGGATTAACATTTCCATTCAAGCCCTCCTAACTAATTTATAAAGAATGCAAAGTTAAATCTACTTACCCTTATTAAGGGACGAGGTGGGGTGCCTAACACCTTCTCCACCCGTTTACGGACCCCGAGCTTAGAATCTCTGTTTTGAAGTGGTTTTATCTCAATTTATCTTCACAAATGGTTTTGTTTAGTTTCCCTCAAAATTAAAGTGGCGACTCCTCATTCTTTTCCACTTCGGTGAGGGTTCGTTCAGGTGACCGCAAAACACCTTGCTACAGTATGTAAACCCTAAATTTTTGGCAGCCATGGTTAGGGTTTGTTTATGATGATTTAATGAAGTTAAAAGGTTATTATGGCTGCCCTTAATGTGCATTTTGTAAGTGGATTGAAGAAATGCAATGAAAATGCATGAATGGTAATGTTTGAGTTAGGGTTTGGGGTGGAGAAATGGGATTTTGACCATGTGATGATGAAAATGGGTATTAATGGTCAATTAGTGACCATTTAGTTCTATTTAAACCAAAAATGAAGTGTGTTGAGTGATGGGATTTAGGTTTAGTGTGGCTGCCCTAGGTGACCTTCAGAATTGGACATGAGTCCAGTAGGTTTGGGCAGCTATAACTTGAATTGTAGATGTTCAATTGGTGTTTGGCTAATTGGAAATGAAACTAGACACATAATGGCACAACTTTGGTGAAGAAACCATGCCCATAAGACCAAAGCAAGTGGACCAAAAGCTTGCCCCAATCCGGGTGACCTGCAGTCTATTTCTGCAGAATGACCAAATGAACAGTGTTTGGTCATTTGGCCATAACTCAGTGTAGAATGGTCCAATTGACCTGAAATTTTACCCACAATGAGATATATACCAACAACTTTTATGAAGAAATCTAACCCAAATTATGACCAGAACCTATTCAACAAGTGAGTTGAATTCACTGTTCACTGCACTGTAGATATGGTCAGTCCAGAAAAATTTCAATCCGGCCAGTTGTGGTTTTTGGATTATAACTTGAGATACAAAACTCCAAATGGAGTGATTCAAAAAAGGAAATTCAACTAGACAAAATAAGGAACAACTTTCATGTTTATCATTTTTCCAAATTCCCACTGTAACAGTAACTAATGGAACAGTAACCCAGAGCTTGAAAACTAAAAATTCTGTCAAATTCACATTAAGCTTAGAGATGGTATTGGCAACCAATACCAACAAGTTTAAAATGCAAAATGTGGTATGTTGATGATATTTAAACTAATTTACCTATTGCCAATGCAAAAGTCAATATTTTGGTTGACCAATGAAATGAATAGTAATCATAAAAATTCAATTTCAAAGAATTACATAAATAAAAAGTGTTAAATGCCCTAGTAGGCCTAATGTGATTGGTTTGGATAGGTTGGCATGCCAATAGGGTTCTGTTAGCAGTACTGCATATGACTTCATGCCATTTTGTATTTCATGGCTTTCCATGCCATTCTGTGACATAATAGCCTTTGGCTATGATATTGAGTTGTTATGCTCGGGTTTAATCCCCGATAATTATTACAGCTTATTAGCTGTTCTGTTGCACACCGGGAGACACTATGTGACCGATGGTGTGATGGTCCGAGGTACTTAGTACCCAGTACCAGTTTACCCATTTATCCAGTCCAGTCAACTAATATAGGTTACTCGGGCAATATTAATAAATCTTACCAAACTTTAATCGAATAATATTGCAATAAATATTTGAAATTAAGTCTACAAAAAATGTAAACATACATTCTGTATATATGTTATTATTTTGTTTTATTTTATTTTATATTGTCAACACTAAGCAGAATTGCTTAGCACGTCGCTTTTGCCACGCGCAGGTACTGGAGACATAGCTGGGGAGTCCAGCAGACCTCATACAGGGTGAGTTTTTAGATCTACACTCAGAGTTCAAAGTTACCTCACAAATTGTAGTGCATTGGTAGGACATTGGGCTACCTAAATCTTTTGTATTTGTAAACTTTTGTTATGTATATTATAAACTCATGTAATCATATTTTTGCTGTAATTACCTATGAGCTGTGTTCAGAAATAAATATGAGTATTTCTCATTGAATTGGGTGTGATATGAGATGAATGTGAATTTTGAGATACTGAATTGATTTGAGAAATTGTTGAAAAATGTTGGTGGTTGACTGAGATTGAGATTATAATTATATTGGAAATGTTTTTAAACAGGTTCAGAAGAACTGTTTTCCAATTTATAGCCGACACTCTGCCGGATTTTCTATAAAATTTACAAAAAAATTTAGATTTATAAAAAATTATAAATAAATGAATAAAAAGGAATTAATTGAAATTGAAACATGAATTGGTGTTTTGACACACTGAGTGGCATAACTTGCTCGGCTACACTGTAGACGGGTAAGGGGTGTCACAAGTTCTATTAGGTATAAAATGAGATAAGAGTTATCATTAAACTGGATTGTTCAGATTACAGATATATATTTAATTATATATATATATATATATATATATATATATATATATATATATATATATATATAAGCAGGCCATCCAATAAAATATTCTATTTTTTTTTAGATAAATTTATTAAATCATTGTTAGCTAATTAAAATAAATAAATAGATAAAATATTGAGTTTCCACATATTTCCCCCCTTAAAAGAAATTTGATCCCTGAATTTAAATAGACAAAATTTTAACCTAAAGATCAAATAAGTGAGGATATTTGACTTGTATTTCAGATTCTGCCTTCCATGTGGCCTCACTACTTAAGTGATTATGCCACAAGACTTTGACCAAAGCCACTTCCTTAGACCGGAGTTTCCTAATTTATCGATCTAAAATCTTTATTGGTTGCTCCTCATATGACATATCATCCCTAAACTGTATGGTCTGAGGTTGTAAAACATGAGATGGATCTGGTACATACTTCCTAAGCATAGAAATATGAAAAACTGGATGTACATGTGCCAAAACAAGTTGGAAGGGCTAAATGATAAACAACTGCTCCAATTCTCTCCAAAATTTTAAATGGACAAACAAAACGAGGACTAAGCTTCCCTTTTTTCCCAAACCTCATGATTCCTTTTATAGGAGAAACTCTCAGAAATATATGATCACCAACCATAAACTCTACATCTTTACACTTAGGGTCAATACAACTTCTTTGTCGACTTTGAGCAGTCAAAAGTCTATTATGAATCAACCGAACCTTCTTTGATGTTAACTGTATCAACTCTGGTCTAGTAAGCCTTCTTTCTCCAACTTCATCCCAACAAATTGATGACCTACACCTTCGACCATATAATGCCTCATATGGAGCCATCTCTATACTTGCCCGATAACTGTTATTATAAGCAAACTCCACTAAAGGCAAATGATAATCCCAACAGCCACCAAAATCCATAACACATGCATGAAGCATGTCCTTCAACGTCTATATGGTCTTTTCTGACTGTCCATCTGTTTAAAGGTGAAAAGCAGTACTAAGGTCTACTCGTGTTTCCAAAGCTTCTTAGAATTTTTTCCAAAATCGAGAAGTAATTTGAGTACCACGATCAGAGACAATGGAAATTGAAACACCATGAAGACTAACAATCTTGTCTATATACAACTGTGCAAGTTTAGTAAAGTCATATGTAGTCTTCACAGGAAGGAAATGAGCAAATTTTGTCAATCTGTCCATTATCACCCAGATTGCATTATAACTACCTCGTGTACTAGGTAAACCCATAATAAAGTCCATGGCAATGTGTTCCCACTTTTACTTGGGAATTGGCAACGGCTGAAGTAACCCAGACGGTCTCTGATGTTCTACCTTAACTTATTGACAAGTCAAAAACTTAGCAACAAAGTTAGCAACATCCTTCTTCATGCCACCCCACCAATTATGCTCTTATAAATCATGGTACATCTTAGTTGAACCTGGGTGTATTGTGTAATCAGAATGGTGTGCCTCCTCCATGATTTCTCTTCTCAACTCATCAACACTGGGGACACAAAGTCTAGTGCCATAACGAAGAACTCCATCATCATCTAACATGAACCCTTGAGCTTGGCCTTGATGAATACTATCTATAATCTTACACAACTAAGAATCCCTCTTCTGAGCAGCCTTAATTCGATTAATCAAGATAGGCCTAACTCAAAAATGTGCTAAGAATGATCCAGATACGATTTCAAACTCTACTCCCTGATCTAGCAACTCATGTACTTCACTGATCAGAGACTTCCTCTTAGTAGATATATGGGCAAAACTACCAGAAGACTTCATGCTTAGAGCATCAGCCACCACATTAGCTTTTCCAGGGTGATACTGTATGGTGCAATCATAATCCTTCAGCAATTCTACCCATCTCCTTTGCCTAAGATTAAGATCATGTTGGTCAAAGATGTATTTGAGACTTTTGTGGTCAGTGAAGATTTCACAAGTCTCACCATACAGATAGTGCCTCCAGATTTTCAAAGTAAAAATTATTGCAGCCATTTTCAAATCATGAGTTGGGTAATTTTGCTCGTGCCTTTTCAACTGATGAGAAACATAAGCAATAACCCATCCATGCTGCATCAGAACACATCCTAAATCAACTCTAGAGGCATCACAATATACTGCATATCGTCCTGATCCAAACAGAAGAGCAAACACTGATGCTATAGTCAAACGAGTCTTAAGCTCCTGAAAACTCCTTTCACAAGCCTCATACCACTGAAATTTCACATTCTTCTTCGTCAACTTAGTTAAAGGTGCTGCAATACGAGAGAAGTATTGAACAAACCGTCTATAATACCCTGCTAAACCCAAGAAACTATGAATCTCTAACACAGTTGTTAGTCTAGGCCAATGAAGCACTGCCTCAACTTTCTTCTTATCAACACACACCCCATCCTTAGACACTGTATGGCCTAGGAAAGCCACACTATCTAACCAGAACTCACATTTTAAAAACTTGGCATATAGCTTGTGTTCCCATAAGGTCTGAAGGACAATTCTCAAATGCTGCTCATGCTCCTCTTTACTCTTTGAGTATACTAGAATGTCATTGATGAACACTATAACAAATTGATCTAAGAAAGGCTTGAAAACTCTATTCGTAAGATCCATAAAAGCAGCTGGAGCATTGGTAAGACCAAAAGGCATTATAAAAAATTTATAGTGTCCATACTTAGTCCTAAAGGTAGTCTTGAGTCTGTTTTCTTTTTTGACCCTTAATTGATGATACCCAGATTGAAGATCAATCTTGGAAAAATACTTTGCACCTTGAAGTTGGTCAAACAGGTCATCTATGCATGGAAGATGATACTTATTATGCACAGTCACCTTATTCAATTGCCTGTAATCAATGCACATTCTCAAAGACCCATTCTTCTTTCACACAAATAACACACAAGCACCCTATGGAGAAATACTAGGGCGAATAAATCCCTTATCTAGTAGGTCCTCTAACTACTCCTTCAACTCCTTAAGTTCTACGGGTTTCATATGATAAGGTGGGATAGATATGGACTCAGTTCCAGGAACTAAGTCTATACTAAACTCTACCTCTTGCTCCGAGGGTAAACCTAATAAATCTTCTGAAAACACATCAAGGAACTCCTTAACCACTGTAACATTCTCCAAACCTGCACCTTCTGCCTGAAAATCTTTAACATAAGCTAGATACCCCTTACACCTCTTTCGTAATAATCGGCTAGCACTCACTGCTGAGATAAGATTACTAGAGGCTATACTGCGATCTCCTTGAAATTGAAATTCTGTCTCCCCATAAATTTTAGAGAAAAAACTTTATTATGACAATCCAATGAAATGTAATAAATGACTAACCAGTCCATGCCTAAAATCACATCAAACTCAAACATATCTAAAGAAACAAGATCTGCAGCTAATTCTCTATCTCCAATTTGAACTATACATCCCCTATACACCATGTCAGTTTCTATTGTATTCCCCATAGGTATTGATACTGATAAAGGATACTCTAATAAAGTAGGTGGTACACTAAATCTCATAGAAAAGTATGGAGAAACAAAGGAATTAGTGGAATTGGGATCAAACAGTACTCTAGCATCAAATGAATAAATAGAAAGTGCACCTGTCACTACTACATTAAATGCCTGAGCATCCTGCTAAGTCAAAGCAAAAACCCTGGCTTGACCTCTACCACCAGATGTTTGTCCCTGAGTTTGAGCAGATCCTCTACCACCAGAACCTCTACCACCCTGACCACGACCACCAGAACCCTAAGTTCTACCACTATACTTTGAAACTGGCTGAACCTGAAGGGAGTAGAATGTTCTGCTTGACCAACACCATGAGTTGTCCCACTAGTAGGACAGTTCTGTCTACGGTGTCCCAGCTATCCACAACCAAAGCATGCTCCAGTGACCCAATGACAAGTGCCCTTATGTTGCTTACCACAATGCTGATAAGGAGTGGAAACAAGCCCAGTGCTAATCTGACTATACCAAGCATTCCCTGCATGAGTCCTTTGCTCACTTCCTTGATCAATTCCAGATTGATGTGCCCTATTGCCAACTGTAGACTAAGAACCCTGCTTATTACCTTAATAAGAACCCTGATGACTCTGTCCTCTGTTAAACTGATTACCCTGACCATCTTTCTTAAATTGCTTGCACTGCTTATGAGCCCAACGTTCATCATTATATATCGTCATCTGTCTAGTCCGATCAACCATCTCCTCATATTTAGGTAGTCATAAAGGAGCTACACGATCAATTAGCCTATTTCGTAAGCCCCTTTCAAACTTGCAAGCCTTCTTCTCCTCATTTGGAATCAAGTGTTTACCAAAGTGGGATAATTTGGTAAACTTCATCTCATTTTCTGTAACTGTCATGTTGCCTTGCTTTAAGGTTTCAAACTCTAAAGCCTTAGCCTCTTGAACACTAGGAGGGAGAAATTGCTCTAAGAGGAGAGAGTGAAACTCATGCCAGAGGATAGAACCTTCGGGTTGCCCATTCTTCTTAGAGAGATACCACTCACGAGCAACTCCCTTAAGTTGATTTCCTGCCAACATCACCATTTTAGCACTACTACAACCCATAGTGTCATAACACCTCTCCATTGCATCTAGAAAATCTAAGGGATCAGCTAATGCATCCTCTCCAGTGAACTCCTTTGGTTTTAGCTTTAGAAAGTCTGTAGAGTCAAGAAATTGAGCCCTATCCTGAGCTGGTGCTGAAATAGGGCCAACCACTGGTTGCTGTTGTTAAGTTGTAAGGTACTCAATTATAGTATTAATAGCACGATTCATTGCATGCAATTCTCCTACCGGATCTGCCACAGTAACCTGATCAACTCTAGGTGCTTGAGCTGCAGTAGCTAATTGGAATGGTTGTGCCCCAGTCTTAGTCATAGGCGTTTGTTCAAATGTCTGATTAATGGTTTAAGGTGGTACCCTCCTGTTGGATCAAAGTTTGCGCCATTAAGACCCTTGGCCCTAGCTCTCCTCTTACGTTTAACAGACCCGGGCATCTATTCATTTTAATAAATAAGCATTAAATCTGAAAATGTGAGCCAAATTAAGATAGGTGAAAAAGTACGAAGGACACAAATATCTAAAGCAATGATAAACTGAAAAGACACTAAGGATCCTATGCTCCGCAAGTTTACTAGACCTAAACCGGGCTCTAATACTAACTTTGTCACAACCCAAAATTTTGTGTCGTGACTGACGCATAATTTAAGTATTCTTAAATCATGCAAGCCTTATCAGAGTATCTTGAATAAATATATTATTACTTACTAATCTCAAAAATAGATAAAATCCAAATAAACAAAACACTGAATAAACAACATAAATATTTCATAAATAAATTGCGGAGTCTCTACAGATTTCAAATAAAAACTTAAACTGTTCAATAAACTAAACTAATTATTAGCCTGAGGAAATAGGAATTCGGGCATACCATAAGAACAAATCAAAGATTTTCTCTCTCTAGAAAATAAACTAAATATTTGGATCAATTGCAAAATTCTGCTGATCTAAAATAGATAACAGATAGAGAAAATGTAATTTAAGCTAATGCTCAGTGAATGATAATTACAGCACACAACAGAACAGGAACAGGCAGACGCTTGATTAATTTTACAATAAATTTTCTATTCAATAAAATTATGTTCATGCTATCAAAATCATTAATAAAATAATTTCATAAAACATATATATAAAAGAAATTCATTCAATAAAATTTTATGGTATAGTGAACCAGGGTGATGATACTCCACATCACTAAAAGCCAGATGGTAAGCGCGCTACGAGATATTAGATACATTTCTCCTCCTTCATAGTTATCAATGCATATGATATTAATGCAAACCATAAATTGCAATGATGCATGATTCAACAATGCAATCTAATACCGTGATAGTCCACACGGTGGGGCTAGATAACAGATACAGATACTGGGCATAGGTACCAATTCAAAACAGAAGATCAATTTGCACAAATCAATCAAAATCAACAACAAAAAAAATTTCAGATTGCAAATAACAACTGATAGTGCAATTCCAACAGTTTATTTCATTAATTTCAGAGAGTCAATAAGATCAAATCAATCTCAAATCACTTCAGTATAATATATCGGTAAATTTTATAGTCAGATATCAATCAATATAAAAACATTAAAGGTCTGTTCCCGGAATCTTAATGGCTCTAATACAAAGATAATTGACAAAATCAATTATTTAATCAAAATCAAAATAAAATTCAATAATAAAATAATACTCTAGAAAATCGCATATAAAATAATTATTAAAATATTGATTTAAAATTTCATTTAATAACAAATTTAATGCTAAGAAATTTTAAAATGGATTAAAACGGTGCCATGTACTATAATTACCACTCACTTTGAACCTCCAAAACAATAGCTATATTCAATTAAAAGAGAGACAATTTCAGCTGACAGATTGAATATTCGAATCTCCTACATATTCAAAATATAGTAAAAGTTTGATCAACTAAACTAATACGACAGACCCTTCGAATATATATCATATAAAAAAAATTTAATAAAAATATATATATATATATGTCCCATAATAATCATGATCAACCCAATTAAATATCAATGATCAAAGAAAAAAAAAATTCTAGAGTAATTGTAACAATTTAAGGAAAGAAAATAAAAATCAAATTCACCCATTATTGAACCAAGAGAATTTTTTTACCTTGAAAACATAATTCAAGGTGGTGAATAGAGAAATAAGAATTTAGAAATTCTCTGCGCACATCAAATTATAAATCGTAAATATATATAACAATAAATAAAAGATGATGAAAATACCTGTTGAGAGTATTTGGTAGAAAAATAAGGTAATAAACGAGTTTTGAGAGCAAAATTTAGCAGAAAGAGATGATTAAGGTATATATATTTTAAGAGTTCTATTTGGCATAAAATGAGATAAGAGTTATTATTGAACTGAATTATTTAGATTACATATATATATATATATATATATATATATATATTGAACTGAATTATTTAGATTATATATATATATATATAAGCATGTCATTCAATAAAATATTTTTTTTTAGATAAATATATTAAATCATTATTAGTTAATTAAAATAAATGAATAAATAAATAGATAAAATATTGAGTTTTCATATAAGTATGCTGTACTTCAACTTCAATCTTGAAATAGAACATGCATAACACACCGCTTTAATTATTCTCAGGCCTTCAATAACATAATGAATTTATAGGTAAATATTCTCAAGAATCAAGCTTTGAGAGACAAAAATATCTACGTCAGTCTTGAAATGCTACTAAAAGCTTTCTTGCACAGATTGAGTCAGCATTCTAAGTTCATAAGTATATACTTCGAAGTCACTCTTATGGTTGCAAAAGCTTATTAATAACCACAGGATGGTGCTTTTCATCAAATGTTTCTTGTACTTTGCATTTGTTTGAACCGTATATTCCGTTGCAAAGTTGAAATTCATATTGCCACTGACATCCTGAATTTAGGTTTCTATATTGTTGCAGAAGTATATCCAGAATTTCAACCTTTGCTTGGATTGCAATATCAAACCAGTGGAAAACTTGAGTGGTTAGGGTTTTTCTTCCCTTCGAGATGTAATTCTGTTACCTGAAACTCACTGTTCTCCATTTTTCTCCCTTGGTTAATTCTTCAGGATGGATAGAGGAAATCCCCTCAAAAAAAACCAATCTCCTTTGCTTGAAGTGGACAAAGGCTTAAACTTTCTGCTTTCTAGATCAAAGTTGCCACTGGGCATTTGAAACTTAAAATTACAGAAACTCTGTTATACATTAGCATGGATTGTGGATTATAATTATGCTAGGATCTCCTTTAGATAAATGCTTTCAATCATGTCTTGAAGAATTCATGACTATACCAATTTGTCAACTGGCCATGGTGCAAGTATTAATGAACTGGTTGGAATGTATTATGTCCAAAGAAATGGGGCATAGGCAGGTTTTGTGTTAATGATCTGAAGCTGCTCCAACTTGTGAAGCAATTTGTTTTCAAGCATTGTTCCTGTTCTTTCTTTTTCCCTATTCTTCTTGTTTTTATAAAATGATCTATAAAATCTCTTGGCTTCTATGATACAACACATGAAAACCTGAGATCATATCTGCAACTGGCATATTTTTAGGATATGGTGATCATATCCTTATTTATATTTCATAATGGTCAGGCAGGCCTGCTGCCAATTGAACTGGACCAGATGCTTACAATACCCTGACCACTTCTGCGAGAAACATAACCATTGTCACTATTGATTTGTTTTGTTGGTCTTGTACTTTGCAATAGATCACAATAACACAACAGAGATTATTAAAATATTACAAACAAATGGAATGGGATAGAACATGACTTTCATATTTCCCCACAGGCCAAATGGCTCCTACAATTGATACACTTGAACACTTTGTACAGCTGAATCTATTCCTAGCCTCTCTCCAACTTTGTCAAACATTCTCTCAGTTGAAAGCAAAGTTTAGACATTTCTGAGAGCAACTTACATTGTTGGTCTCGTGATGTTAATGACTGAAACGTTAGGGGTGTGACTGGGTCCCTAAGCAGTTGTTGGAGGCCACAGCAGAGCTTAGAGGCCTCCTGATTGTTAGCACAAGCTTCAGCAACAAGTTGAAGCAGCATACAGCCTTGCTCTTGGGGTGAGGATAGTTGGGGAGGGACTGGGGGAACAAGAAAAGGATGATGAAGTAGTTGAGGAATTCTCCATCTTTCATTCCGATCCCAAGCAAGACATTTTTTCATGAGATCAAGAAGCCAGGGATTGGAAACTGGACCATAAGTTATTTCATGGTTCGGGTCTGTTATAACTTTGAACTTAGCCCAGAAAGTCTTGTACTCTGAAAAAGGGGTTCTCCCATATACCATTTGGTAGAGTATGCAGCCAAGCGACCAAATATCTGATGGCCGACCACACTTTATTGTGTTTCCATTTGCATCACTCTCATTGCACATGAATGCCTCAGGAGACATGTAGCTTAGCGTACCCACCTGCAGTAGCAAAACATAAACTTTAAGGAACCAGTATGACTGAAAACCTCAGGTGATGAATTCCACATAAACTCAAAAGCATAGCAAGTAGAATTGGTAGCTGATATGAAGTCCCAGATTCTAGATCTAACAAGCAACCTTAAATTAGAAATTCCAATTGCTACTTTGACAACTAAAAATAATGAAAAATGAGGATAAAACAGTTCATAATTCTAAAAGCAAAAGTTAGCCATTCAACAATATAAGAAGATAAATAACTCACGCATTTACCAGCGTAATAACTTTTCACCATTATTCAATATCCAATAACATCAATTAATAGACTACTGTAGAAGAGACCAACATCATGTCTACCATTTAATGAATCCAGATTCTCAATAAAATCATAATCCATGTTGGAATAAAAATTCAAACATCCTTTAAAAACAGCACATTTTTACCTTAGAAATTTACTAGATCAAAAAGTAAAAGCAGAAAAACATATACACACATATGGAGCACATTACTTCTGCAGGCAGACAGCATTAGCAATGCGCATTTTATATTCTGATATTGCACATCGGTAAACAGAAAATAGCATAAAAAATCAACAAAATACAATGTGCTTGGTAATCAGATTGTTTCTGTCGTTTGGCGTTCAAAAAAATATGTAGTACTGGTGCTCCTTAAATATGATTGATCAATCCACTGCCTCCAGAAAATTTAAAAAAGCCAGTATTCCCTAACAGCAAGACATAGCAAGTCACCAGAGAGGACCATAATGTGGAAGCAATCTACATCCTGGTGCAATCTACTTATAATGAAACAATAATTTGAAGAGACAGGGAAGGCACAAGTGAAGATTACCTGTGAATCCCTTTGGATGTTAGTTGTATCACTCATTATGGCTTTAGCAATACCAAAATCAATCAACTTTAGAGCACCTTTGACAAGAAGAAAATTAGCAGGCTTCAAGTCAGAGTGCACTATGCGTTCTTCATGTATGGTGTTGACAGCTTGAAGTATTTGCTACAAAATGTTTTAAATAAATAATGTCAGTCTTTCATTTTCTTAAAATGAGATTGATCACTATGTTTAAAGACTGAAAAGTTCATTGTGTTCTTAAGGTCATTTGGTGCTACAATATTAAGACAATGCCATGATCAGCTACTTAAAATAGTTTCTCTTTCGGAATAACCTATATAAGAGCCCTTAAACTCTCAAGAAAAACCTATTAAGAAAAACCCTCAACTTTTGTTTTAACCTATTTGGCCCTTGAATTTTTTTCTTTGTATCTATTGGATCTGATTTTGTTTCACATATATGCATAAAAAGGTTAGCATGGCAGTACATGTCATTATGCCTCCTCAGTATATCAACATTAAAAATAAAATCTCCAAAATAACACACACACACGCACACGCACACTACTAGCCATTTTTGCCACATCCTGATATGTAATAATCCAACTCTCCCATTTCTCTTGTCATTTTTATTCTTTCATGAACAAATATTTGACACTCATGACTTAGGAGTTTTTTTTTGGACAAATTAGACTCAATATATTTAAACATAAAAATTCAAGGGCTTAATAGGTCAAAATAAAAGTTGTTGGACTTAGTAGGTTTCTTTAAAGTTCAAGGGCCTTTAAAAGAATTATTCTGGAAAGAAAAAAAATTAAAAAGAAAATGGAAACATGTAATATTGGGAAAATGAATAGCAGCAACGACCTAGTTCATATCAAATGTAAGAGCTTATTCAACTTATACAGTCCAAAGTCTACTGGTGAGACTAGTGTCCGTGAAGAAAAAAAAAAAAAAAAAAAAGCAAGGCACCCATATTTCAAGTTCAAAGTGACTTCATTCGAGTAGTAAGACCAACACATATGTTTAATAATTAGTAACCACAATCACTGAATGTTTATACTGACTTTGACCAGAATAAGCCAGTAAAAATTTCCCCAAAAAGACCTATAGGCTATAGAGCAAAATACTGTAAATATAATTAGCAACTATGACAGTATAAATTGTAGTCAAGTACCTGCCAGTAAAATCTCAGCCAATTCTCATCTATGATCTGATTGTTGCTATCCAGTTCCTTCCATTTCTGCGAAAGCATGTGAGCCAAATCAATTTCCCCATATTCAAGGACCATGTATATATACCCATCATCCTTAACTCTACCATCTTTGTTACTTGTAGATCCATTCACGACTTCACGGAGCAAATTTTTATCTGTCACCTAATACCAAGAGGAAGTATTAGAGATACACCCAATACAAAAATCTAGAATAAAGCCTTTTAGACCCTAAGCTTTTGAAATATGGGATTCTCATAAACAACATTAGTTCCATATAATTAAGCAGGAAAGTAAGTCCCTAAAGCATGAGATACTTCAAATGTTCAACAATATCTTGGAGCACTAGTGCTACCATTTCAACAATATCTTGGAGAACTAGTGCTACCGCCACTATGGAGTATGCCAATATATGCATAAAGAAGTAGAGCAAGAGATATCAATTATTCATCCTCATATATCATGTCTTGATTATTGATAAATGCATTAAACTGTCTTCCTTGAGGTATCACATCTTTAATTATTAATATGTATCTTAAACAATCCTTCTCTCTCTCTGGTAGAATAGCAAAAAATGGCTTAAATTTGCAGCAGTTACCACATGCAAAGAATTTTGCATTAAGTGGTGTGATACCAATAAATAAGCCATTATATATGCATAGCACTTCTAAATTGAGAAACACAATTACAAAGATCATATGCAAGGAAATTTTACATTGCTCCAAAGATGAATCAAATGTTATATCATAAGCAAAATATTGATATCCACAGCATAGCACCAAATTAAATCTAAGGCATGTTCTTCCCAAATCGCACCAAAGTTTCTTATCAAAGCATAATAGGAGAAATAACATGGGAATATTCTATATGCAATCATGATTGGAGTAAATTAAATCTGTATGCTAATGAATGCAGAAATTTCAGTAGCAAGCGAGTACCTCATAGTCTATTAACTGTATAATATTGTTCTTTCCCTTCAATTTGTTTAGATAATCAATTTCCTGACAAAAACCGTATGCAGTTGCATAATCGCGACCCTTGAGTTTGATTTTCTTGAGTGCATAGATTGTACAATCTGAAGAGATGACTTTGTGGACCTCACTACTCCCTCCGCTCCCTATCTTACCAAGCCTTTGATAGAGCTTCCCATTAACTTTAAAGAACAAGTCAGGGTCATAATTCTTTTTACGAGCCGCTGAAACACCTTTACCACTTGTGACCTTTTCTTGCTTTTCCCGTTTAGAAGGCTCCAACTTCACATCTGAGGATGGGTTTTTTGACAATGGATTCTGAGCTTGTGCATCATGAATGCCGTCTGCTGAGCCTCTCTCTTTAATTGGGTTATCACAAACATATGAAGGATTCTTTGAAATGCCAGCCTCCTTGGCCAGATTGCCCTGTTTCTCCCTTGGCAGGTGATTTTCCTTAATTTGGGCATCAATAGCAGATGTAGAAGTTTGGGCTGCAATGGCTGTCTGGTCAATTAGCAGCCCATTTGTGTCCTTTAGTGAAGTATAAGACAACTGCTCCATATTTCTTTGATTAACATGCTGAGAATTCATATTAATATCTCCCAATGGTTCAACTCCCCCATGAGTGCCACTCTCTGGATGTGAACGGGAATAATAACTCATTGAGTTAAGCATAGGTGCTGAAGTAGAATGGACAGATGTTGTGGTGGCACAAGATGAGCCAACAACTGAAGATTGAGTTGCAGGTTGGCCCAAAAAGCTTCTAAATTGATGCAGTTGGTCCTGAACAAGCTTCGTTCTTTTTGCCAACAAAGATGTTGCACCATCAGTCCTCAAACTGATATCAGATTCCATGTTCTGAAAATTCTGATGCTTTGATTCATCATTGATAACATTCAGTGCCTCTATTTGATTGCTTACATCCCATTCCATTTCTGTCAATGCAAGTGAACCAATATGAGAAGATAAGTCCTCCAATTCAGTGGCCATTTCATCATCGGCCCCTGCATGTTGGAAGAGAAGGGGAAAAAATATATCCAGAACATTGTGACAAATTCAAGAATGATTTCTCATCAGCAAGAACTCAAAAACTTTTATTGCTCATCTTCAAGAACGTGAGAGAAAAACAGTACAGCTGACTTTGAGACTAGAAACTCAAAATAATAGCAAGCAATATATTACCTTGGGAATTAGCATTTTTTGCCACTGAAAACTGGACCCTTCTCTTGCCATCAACATGTGACAAGATCATTGGATTATTCTCTTTACAATCAATAACAGATGTGGATTGATTCCTCTGCACATCAGATGGGTTAAAACTCTCATCAAAGGTCTTTGTGGTGGTGCCTAAAATGGAAGGAGGAGTAATAGACTCTTCTTGAGTTTCCCTAACGACAGCAACTGGATTTTTGGTTTGTATAATTGAATTTTTTACAGTAAGACTCATTGGAATAACATGTTCAGGCTTCTTCATGCTTGTCTTAGGATCCACATCAGAAACTGCAGCTTTAGACGTTTCAGGTTGCTGAACCAACACGCGCCTAGGCCCTACACTATAGGTTGGCCTGGTACCTAAAATAAATGTATCAAGCATTCAATAAGTTGACAAGCTTTTGTAATTGAATGGCCAAAAGTGACATCTGAAGTGTTCTCTTTGCTGGATAAAGAAACTTCCTCAACCATCAAATTCTCCAAACTCAAATTTATATAGCAGGCATGCAATTCCTATATTTTATATTCACAGAGTCACTAATGCATATAGTCATCCACATTCCCAAATGGAAAACATCAACTAGATGGAACATACAAAAGTTTTCATGGCACATAATTTAGCCCAATCAAGTTTATTCTGATTAATAGAATGCACCCGCCACAACTATATCATTTTTGCAAAACAAAGCAATGAAAGAATGGAGCAAAATTTGAAGAAGCCCACAATCTGAGTTGAAAATTCAACAGAAAATCCCTATAAATGCACTAACTTAACACATCTAACCTATATTTATCACTGTAAGTGACAACAACAATACAAAGTTTCACCTTCAATTGACAGGGGATGCATGCCAGAATTACAACAAATAAAATCCTAATTTTTCACAATTGTAAGGAACGACGAACCTAGGGAAAGAAAACACAACAATAAAACCATTTCACATACAGCTATGCATATGCATATACGTATATACGCAGAGAGAAAGAGAGGGAGAGAACGACGTACAGAGAGGGCGGTGGCGCTTGAAGGCAGCTTGAACATGCTTAAGAAAGTCCGGAGGGGAGGAGGAAGAGAAAGACGAGGACGAGGAAGACGTCGTGTCAGCGTTGATCATCGGACGGACGAAATTCCTGGGTGGAGGAGCAGCTGAGACCGGAAGTTTAGCCTCCCCGTCCATGGCCGGATCTCAACGGCATTTCCGTAGAAATAGAGAAGAAAATGAAGATAACAAAACTGATTCAACCGGGGAAAATTAGGTTTTAGGCCGTGCCCATCGAGGAGAACTGAGATTCAACAGAGAGTGAGCAGTGAAGGACCGGAACAGCACTCACTGATCTAACTGGCCACTGCCAAGTTCCAACCAAAAGCCAGAAAGAAGACTCTGATTTGAAATTGGCTTATTGGCGCTCTCGAGCTTTGTTGGGCCGTAATTGGGCTCATTTGTAAGCTTTAGGCTTTAATGGTCCTGTTATTTGGTCCAAGTGGTTTTCAGTACTTGAGCCTGTTGGAGAAATGGCCTGACATTATATGATATGGAAGGCCCACTAAATGCATCAACTTGGAAAAAAAATTTTCTCGAGAAAGGGGAAAGTGAGGGGTGAGGATCATCATTACAACGCTCTGATTTGTGATTAAAGGAATAATAATTGGGTTTGGGAGAAGGCCCTACACGTATAGAAAAGGCTATGCGTGCTCCAGTATTGATTAGTTTTGTCTATAAAGCTGAGCAATGTACGCACAGAGGTTTCCTACTTATCAAACATGTTCAGTAATACAAAGCCCAGCATTCTCCCAATACATGCTGATACTGTTTTGCCCTTTGTGCTATATCATCAAATACTCTTATCAGATATGGTAGATATCATCATGTATTGGGAGTTTCCCACTCATGAAATGACCAATATCACATTCATAAATTTAGTATAAAAAAAATTTACTATATTCATCAAGTTGTTACAAAAGTATCAAAACAGCCAGAAAATTTAATTTCCCCCTTGCTAAGTGGCAGCAAAATTAGGGTATAATTATTACCACATGATAGTACTATTGACCTTTAAAAACCTCGAAGAATGCTTCATAGACCTCCATATTCTCTGGGCAACTATTGCTGTGGGTTCAGAGTCTGCTTCCAAGTGGACAAAATATATATATATATATATATATATATATATATATATATATATATATATAATTTGTGATTTTAATTCTTTTATTTTTGGCTTTTCAATGTTGCATGGCATTAGCATTCAAAATTCAAATGGGGGATCTACTTGTCTTTTTTTTTGTTTTTCTTTTTGTCTTGATAAAATGCTCATAGCAACGGTTACTAGAGCCATTTTTCTCATGGGTTGAAATGGTTTTGGAATAATATTTGGGTTAAAGGAGGGTAAAGGTGAAAAGCAAGAGTTGACAGTCCATTAATTTTGAGGTAATTAATTATTAAAGTAGAAAGCTTTATTCCAGAGCATTTGGGGAGGGGTGTTATTTTATGATTTTGAGGCAAAAGGAATCATGCAGCTTTTCCCCATAATTAAGAAGCCCATTTTGGTGTAATTAGTGTGCGACTTCTTGGTGATGGGCGTGGCTCTTCGGCCAAAAAATCCACCTTGGGTTTTCAAGCCTATGCCTACTTCTGCTTCATGCACTCTTCAATGAATTTTCAACCTGCACGGGACAAGGTCCAAGATTAGGTTGTGTCTGAAATCCCATAAAAGTTCTATTCAATAATATTAACCGTTTCACTATCTTATTAATCTATTAAATATTAATTATTAATAATTAATTAAAAATTTAAAATAATTATTAAATATAAAAATAATAATATTATTTTATTAATCTAATCAAAATACTCAATTAATCTCTAAATTAAAAGTTTTAATTTAAATTATTTAATTAAAATAATTGAATTACACTAAACTCAATCGAACTAAAATTACTTTTTAACTAATATCATATAATTCAATTCAAAATTTTGCAAACAAATAACTCGAAATTAAACTGTAGCCGGATTTACTGCTAGCTTTCATTTATGAAATATCTGAATAAAGCATAAATATAAAAATAATGACAATTTAATCATTATGAAGTCCAAATCAGCTCTTCTTTGGTAGTAAATCTTTGAAATCAGCTACCTGCATGGTATCAATTTTTTACTCTGTCGACCCTCCATTAATATCTTGTATAATGATCTAGGTAGAGTAGGCAACCAAAAAGAAACTTCATCAATAATAGATAGGGTCACGCAATTGAAAATGCACCAAAAAACAAAAAAAAAAACCTAAATAGCATAACTATATGTGCACAGTGCCGGCAATTGTTGATCAATTTACTGGGCAAAGCAGAGAGTTCATACAGTAATTTAATAGGAGGGACCCATGTTGATTTCTTTTGCAACTGATCTAAGTATCTCTCACGTAATTGAACGGTCAGATTCCCATCATGAACAATGTAAATGTGATATTAATCTACTATAAATACAAATTTGTCCGTATCACTAGGCCACCATGATTCCCTAATCCACAGAAAATCTCCTGCAAAACAAAGCTTCAGTCCTCTGATCTTAATAACCAGCAGTTTAGGGCATGTGAGGAAAACCCCAAGTACCATACCATTTATTTAGCTCAAGCTCCAGTTCTTGATAACTGCTCAATGGCTAAACCTAAACCTCCAATAAAACCCATCAAGGAAATCCACCAGAACCAAAACCAGCATCCCCAAAAATCAGAAAAACCACCTTCATGGTTCGTTGTTAGAAGTCTTTTTACCTGTAAGGACCAACAAAGACAGCAGCAGCAGCAGCAGCAGCAGGAACTAAAGCAACAAAGGCAACCACAACAGGAAAAGCAAGAGCAGCAGAAGAAGAAGGAGAAAAAACATCATCAACATCAAGAGCAAGCCCTGGAGGAAATAACCAGCAAGAAATGCAAGAAAATAAAGTGTTCAGGCTCACTATGCAGCAACACGAAGGTGATGCACAGACCTGAAACAGCCTCCCCTGAAGTCCTTAAAAAAAGGGCTTCAATGGGATTAAGTAGTAGCAATGATACTTCAAGCAGATCCATGAAGGTTCCTTTAAATGAAATTAACGGGGTTCCTTCCTCTACTAATTCCTTAGTGTCTGTATCTTCTAATTCATCCATTAATAATGTGGGGTCTTTCAGAGGAATGCCATTCAGGAGATTATCCGGCTGCTATGAGTGTAGAATGGTGGTAGATCCTGTTCTTGGATTCACCAGAGACCCATCTTTGAGAAGTAGTATTTGTTCTTGCCCTGAATGTGGTGAGATCTTCGTGAAAGCTGAAAATCTGGAGCTTCATCAGGCTTTTAGACATGCAGGTTAAATTTCCATCAAAATTTCTCTCCTCCATCTTGTAAACGACACTTTTCTCCTCTGTCTGCAAACTTTCTATTTTCTAATTCATTTTGCCTGCTATTTTTTAAGTACATAAATTTGTTTGCTGAAGCAAATATAGGTTGATTTCACTTTTGATCCATTTTTTATTCATGGGTTCCCGGTATATATGCCTTAAATTTTGAGGCCAGATAAAACCAGGTATGGGTTAATTTCATTTTATTTATGCTTGGATTCAATTTTTGCTATTTGTTTTACTGCATTATCTTCATTTCAATGCCCATTGCATAAATCCATGGAAAATGCACCAATACCAAATCAAGCTCCTTAACTCCCTCAATTTGGAATCAAACTTTACAGTATCAGAACTGGGTCCCGAGGACACAAGCAAGAACATAGTGGAAATTATATTCCAGTCAAGCTGGCTGAAGAAACAAGCGCCCATTTGCCAAATAGACAGGATCCTCAAAGTCCATAATACCCAAAGAACCATCTCCAAATTTGAAGAGTACAGAGACTCCATCAAAGCCAAAGCCACCAAATTCCCAAAGAAACACCCACGTTGCATAGCAGATGGCAATGAGCTCCTCAGGTTTTACTGCACCAGCTTTGCCTGCTCACTAGGCCTAAATGGCTCATCCAATCTGTGCAATTCAATCCCACGTTGTAACGTATGCAGCATCATCAAGAACGGGTTTAAAGAATCCAGTAGCACTGAAGGAGTCAATGGGAATGGGATTTTGACCACAGCAACAAGTGGTAAAGCACATGACAAAGCTGCAATATTAGAGGAGAGTAATGGCAATAGTGATAAGAGGGCAATGCTGGTCTGCAGGGTAATAGCAGGAAGAGTTAAGAAGAGCGCGGAGGGTAACATGGAGGAGTACGACTCATTAGCTGGAGCTGTGGGAGTTTACTCCAATTTGGATGAGTTGTATGTGTTTAATGCCAGGGCTATTTTGCCTTGTTTTGTTGTTATCTATAGCGGGTTTTAGTAGGGTCTAAAATTCAGTACTTGTAATTTGTGACTATAAGAGGGAAGGTGATGCTGCCTATTTTGTTCGATTGCTTTGTGCGTTTGCCCAGGAAAATCTCATTTTTTTTTTTGTTTATAATGATATTTGGCTTTATGTGAGGATCCACCAGCAAAAAGATATTGCAAATTTGCAAGAACACAGCTGGGGATTTGTGAGAACAATTAACAATAAATTGTTGGGGTGCAGCTTGGAGGGTGTATAGCATACAAAGCATTAATTGTAGAGCATGTGCTTTGTTCGACTTACCAGAGCATTGCACTCGTAGCAATAATTTTTTTTTATTTATTTGCTTTTTTTTTTTAACATGCGGAGTCCTCGGTTCATCTACTAATACACTAACTACTAGGCCAAAAAAGAAATCGCGAGAGAATATATATATATATATATATATAGAATAATTTTTATGAAATTTTCTTCATTTTAATAAAAATAATTTGCTTAATCCTTTGATTTTATTGAGTCTTTAAATTTTTTGGTAAGATATAAAATTATTATTCTTAAATTTAAAGTTAAGACAAATTAATTAAATTAGCCATTAAAATTAAAGTTTTTAATAATTTAAATACATACAAAAATATTAAAACATTATATCTAATTTTTTAACATAAAAGGGAGGGCAATTTTTTTTTTTTTTTTTAAAAAGAGGTGCCCCTTGACTAAACTTGAATTTGCCCTCTCTATCATAATTTTAATCGAAATGACAATTGATAATTAACTGAGTGTATGTATTTGAGTGTAAGTAAGAATTATTTAAAATATACTTACTCACTTTACAAATAACTTGAAATTTCTTACTTATGCTAATAGAAAATTATATAAATATGTTATTATATGGAATTATTATGATATTATTTAAATTGATAATTGGTTGAATACATGAGTAGGTAAGAATTACACTCGCTCGCTCGGCACCTAACATCAGTGGGAGTAGTTACTGAGGAAGCAGGATCAGGAAGGAGGGAAGGGACACAGGACTGAAACCCTCAGTCTGTTCCCCAATGTGAGCTGATATAGCCCTGACCATGCACCAAAAAGCAAGGCTAATACCTAGTGGGTCAACCGTCATTGGGTCAGGGTGGTCAGGCACCACCATAACCAATAGTTTTATATCTAGCTTTGTTTTTGTAGCCTGTATTTGCTGTCGAGCATGGGTTCTTGATTTGTGTTGCGTTTTCCATCCTAGATTTACTATATTAATTGACCCTTGTTTTGTACTCATTGCCTCATCATTTCGAAATTTCTTGATTTCCAAACACAAAAGGGTGAGCAAGTATGGGCTTAATAAGCACTTAATTCACTTAAAAGTTTTTGAAAATGGAAATCAGATAGGTTTCTCAGTGGATGCCAATGAAGTTGCCCCATCTCTATCATGTAGATGCAATTCAAGAACATGCAATAGCAATTTTTTTTTCATAGGAAAGCTACATGAAATTCAACTTTGAAATCTCTGACAGCTTTAAAGAGTATGATAAAATAAATCAAAAGCCTGGAATCTCTTGGTTCCAAGATCTCAACCTTGGCTAATTGGTTCACGTAACAACTTATGTTAGACTAAGGAAAATTTTATCATACTTTGTTACCTTGTTCTTGTAGTTGTGCTATGGCGCCAAAGAGATGGTCCTAGAGGAATTTTTCTATCTCTGCTGGCGGTAGCTTTTTTGCGGTGCTTTTGGTTTTAGATTCATTGAAAAGATGGAAAAGAGAGAATTGCACAGCTTACAAGAAGAAACACATTCACGATTCATAATGTAGATCAGTAGAGATAGAGGGAGAAATGATTGAGTAAAGAAACGTTGCAGGAGAAAACTGCAAAGAGTGTTTTAAGACAGTCAACTGGTACAGAAATGGAATGAAGCCTTACAAAACAAGGGATCGAAGCTTTGCAATCAACTGGGACAAATGGTCTGGTGGGGCTCACTGGTCTGGATCAGCTGGAACCCACACCCGTTTGCAGTTGCTTGCTCATTTGTGTTGGGTCGTGGTCATATGGCTCGACCAGGATGAGAGCGAGGACCATTCCATTTTTTATCCTCTAGTAACTATTGCAGGTCTGTGTCAGAAGCAATGATACTGAATTTCCAGGAGTGGGTCATATTAGATAAATTTTAACAACCGTCCTCTGAATTTATATAATTGTAACATAATAGTCTCTCAATTTAAAAATATAATATAAAATTTCATCAACTTTCAAATTTTGCACAGTAAAATTCCTCTAATTTTCAATTAACAGTTTTCAGTTAGATACTGACCTGGACAATTTTAACATAGAGCTTAGTCAATATTTCTCTAATTTTTCTCAAGTAATATGTAAATTAAATCATTCTTCTTTCTATAGATAGAATAATTTTTCATGCATAAATAGAATAATTTTACACTTTGCATAAGAGAGGAGAGAGAAATGTTACTAATCGCCATGAAAAAGCTATTCACATCAGTTTCTAACTGTATAAAATTTGAAAGTTTATGGGGTTTTATATTATATTTTAAAGTTAAAGGACTGTAATGTTACAACTATATAAGTTTAAGGATAGTTATTAAAATTTATTTGATATATTTGCTAAACTGAGAATTTTAGAAGGATTCTAATTCAGCATATGCTTGTGTTACAGTCTAACCAACGTGATATTAAATCACGCTACGAACGAATAGACAAATGACATTTAATACGTACAATACTCATTCGTTCATGCTCATAAGTAAGATTAATCATTGCCATTTTGCTAACGAAACTAGGATCATGTTTGAGTTGACGTTTACAGACCATTTTAGAGAGCAAATCACAAAATGAGCGTAGAAAAATCCCCTGTAATTTTCCTTTTCTTATGAGATCAAAATTGTACCTAAAATAGTCAGAGAGACTTGGGAAAATCACCGGAAAGAACATGATCCTAGCAAAAATTTTGATTGCAAAAGTTGGACTCAGAGAGGCAGCCTCTGTTTAAGACTGGCCATATTACCTCTCAGGAGGAGGTACTTGATGGCTCAGCCCAATATTGGCTTAATTGGTTATTAAATTGCGACTGTTCAAGTCGACTGAATCCCTCTTTTGCCATCTATTTTGGCTAAACATATTAAAAAAGAAAAGTCATTTTCAGCACTTGAAATGACTTGCTATAAGAGAAGAGGCAAGAAGAAAATGCTGAAGGAGGTATAAGTTGTGCGTGATATATTTATACATGAATCTCATAAAGGTCATCATAATTTTAATTTTAAAACTCATTTGTTTAATGAAAAATAACTTGTATATAAAAAATATTTTCTATAAAAAATTATTTTTCGTTGTTTGATTGAAATGCTAAATTGATGATATATGTTTATTTAATATATATACACAAGTGTGTTCACATTTTAATAAAATTATCAAAATTTAAAGAACATATAATGGCTTTCAATGTTAGAAAATATGAAAAATATTTTTTGTGAAATAAATAGAGCTTTATTATTATTTTTTTATTTATATATCTCATTGAAAAATTATAGTAAAATTTACGAAATGCACACCAAGTAAAACTTATTAAAACTCGAACTCTCAACTTAATAGAGTAATAATTGAGCTTTACCAACCGAATCAGACCTTATTAGCTATTACTTTATTAATTTGTCAACATGTTATTACAAGGAAACTTTTATGCATTTACATACAGATACTTTTTACACGTTGCCATAATGGCCCTTGCCACTCAATTTCTCTGCCTCCTTGAAACATCCAATTTGACAAAAGAAGTTCAACCATGAAATAATAATGTTCTATATGAGGTTCAAGTCCATAGTCAAATTTCATGGACTTAAATATGTTTCATGCCTCTTCAACGAAACCAGCATGTCTGCAGGCAGTAAGTAGGGGTGTGCAGTTTGATTTAGAGTCTGTCTAAGAACCAGAATCGAACCAAAATTTTGATACGATTCCAATTCGATTTTTCATTATTTTGGTTCTGGTTCATAAATCTCGATTCTTGGATTTTAGTTTGGTTTGGTTTGGTATGGTCTAGTTCTTGATTCTTAGTTCTTGAAACAATTTTATATAATTATTTCTTTAAAAAGTTATATTTGAATTAGTATTTTAGTTTTAAATTAAATTATTAATACATAATATATCATGTAATATATCTTTTAACTATTTTTAAATATATAATCTTTAAATATAAAGTGCATATATAATTTAGAATTAAGTATATTATATAATATAATAGTATAAATATATCATATAATATACATTTTAACTATTTATTAATTATGTAATATGTAACTATAAGATACAAATATAATTATAAATTAATACACACATATATAATACATTTATAATTAATAATTATAAAGTAATTTAATGTATGTATAACTAAAACTATTAAGAAAATACAGAGAAATGAAATGTAATATTATGTTGTATTTATTTCATAACTAAATATATATATATATATATATATATATATATATATATATATATATATATATATATAATTATATTAAAAATTATATAATACATCTAAAAACACATATATAAATTCGATTCTCGATTCAGTTTCAATTCGATATGATTCCCAATTCGGTACAGTTCCGATTCAATTTCAGTATAATTTCGTTTCGATTCTTCGTAAATAATCAGAATCGAACCGAAATATCAAAATAATTTCAATTCGATTCAATATAGTTTTTCGATTCAATTTGCAACTCGAAAAATCGTGCATAGCCCTAGTAGTAAGAGTGCCTAGAAAGCTGACTTCACTTGGCCTTAACTCTATTAGTACCATCTTTTGGTAAAATTCAACAGTTTTCTTAGCTTTTATATTCTCTAATGAACAGAAACTCCAATTATTCACAAATCTAGCAATTATGCAATTCCAGAAAACAGCATTTGGCTTTGGAATTCGACTAAAAAAATGCACTGCCTCCATAAACCTTTCCTTGCATGTGTTCTGCATATTTATATCTCAAGTTCATAATAGACTGAATCTAAACATGAATTTTCCTTCCATGTAGTCGAATCTGCACTCACAAGTATACCATCAAAACTTTTCTTGCTTCATCGAACTGCCACATTTAACATGCATATCCAAAAGGGTATTCATTAAGACATTGTTATTATGCAATTTCCGGTATTCATTCAGACATTCTTATTATGCAATTTCTATCTAGAAGTTCTCTTATGAATCGGTTAACCAGGTTCAATATCGCCCACAAGACCACAGGCTTTCAGAACCACAGAATACATGAATCCATTGGGCACCTCAGCTTCAGAATCTAACATCTGGTTGTATGATTTAAAAACTTCATAAGGTTTTCCACTGCCGGTATATGCAGAGACCATCGTCATCCAAGTAACAATATTTTTATCAGGCATTTCATATAAGTAACAATATCAACATACAGTGGCTTTGTGTTCGAAAATGGAGGCTCAAATTCTGATACCATGTTGAAAAACAAAGAAAGAAGAGCAAAAAATATTTTTCATCAAAAATAAAACAAAAGCTTCCCATTACTACAACAAATAGAGATTAAAGATGGATAAAGAACAGTAGTTTCATTAATAAAACAAAACAATACAAACACTAAATATCAACTCTCCCCACACTTCTCCTCCTCTTTCTCCACGCATCACTCTCTTTAAGGAAAGCATTCTTCAAGTAAACAAATCCACACTAAATACAAGACATCAAAATATTTCATTTTCTTCCACGCATAATTTTCTACCAAATATTCTCCAAAAACAAATCAACTCCAACACTTTTAAGCCATTCGACATATATAGACAATTTTCATTGCAACCTAATAAAAGAAATTACAAAAATTTCTGAAGCTGCCGCAATCTTTTATTGACCTCAAGGATGCTTTCCCTCTACCCACCACCAAACAGATCATATCATTCCAGAAATCTTGATGCTGGATCAATGCTTAAGAACAAGAGGGAAGTGATGATGATTCATGCCTGTGCATAATTACATTAAACAAAGACCGGGGAATGTGGATCTAAATTTAGAGGGGAAAAGAGAGAGTAATCAGAGCTTGCAAGTGACTCTCCATCTCAACTCCTGAATGCTAAAAACGCATTGCAGCACACACCAAACAACAATTGCCTATTTGCAGCCAATTAACACTTGAAAAACTAGATACAAAACCACCGAGCCAAGCTCAGTGTCATTAGATTCGTCTCCAAGACAATAAGATATTAAATTGAGTCCTAATTGGAGCCAAATCAACCCAAAAAAAAACAAAGAAAAAAGAAACTCTAGATACAAAGAAAATTGACCAATGTTTTTGAAGAGTGTGAATGATTTTTGCAGCTTTTGCAACCAAAACAAAGAAGATGAAGAATTCCTTAAATTATCAAAACCGGAATTCCTGAATCTCTAAATGACATCTAGCCGCCATACGCTTTTCCAAGCAAGATTTGATCAATGGGCCACAGAAAGAACAATATAATTGAAGAGAATAATCCAAGCTGCGCATGTTATAGCTGCATGATTGATGTAACTAACAGGGCAAGGAATCTGTTGGTTATCTAGTGGACTCTGGCAAAGTATCAGGCATGCTTGTACCACGTGTTAATTTAAGTGATGACTTGTGTGATAGGAGACACCAACATTCTGGTAAAGGATATGCATAAACGGAAGTTTTTCTATTAATTTTTCTGACTCTGGGTACCACCACTCCCTGGCGATCACTTTCTGTAAGCATTGCTTCCATCTGATCCTTGAAGGCCTTCCAACTGCAAATCAGAAGTAGACATTGTGTCATCATCGACTAACACAATCTTGTTTACAATGACCCCTCACCAAAATCCTGGAGTTCTACTTTGTCCTTAGAAAAGGCCCAGAAACAACTGCCTCAGATTTCTAAACTCCAGCTTTTAGCCTACAAAACTCTGCCTAAGTAGTTTGCCCTTAGCCGGTCCCAAGCCCGGATAAAGGAGGAGGGTTGCGGTAGGTGACAACCAGCGTAAAAATTTCGTCACACCCTATGATATGGATTCAAATGATATAAACGTTGGGGCGTCCTCTACTAACGACGCGCTACATCGGAGCCCGGGTGTAGTGATAAATATGCAAGGGTGTAGGGCGTTCACCGAAAGCGACGCGCCATGCCGGCGCCCGGGTGTGGTGTTAAGTGAGCAAGGGTTCCCACATCATGGACGGGTGTGGGTAAAGAAGTTAGTCCATAGGACAGATAATAGAACAAATAGTGGAACAGAACACAAGATAGACATAGAAAATAATAGAAGATATCATAGAAGGAGACCAATTAGGAAGGAGCAGGATAGGAGGAGGATCAGGGTTGGTACTTGGAATGTTGGATCACTTACAGGAAAATTAATGGAGCTTGTGGATACCTTGAAAAGGAGAAGGGTGAATATTGCTTGCATTCAGGAGACTAAATGGGTAGGAGAGAAAAGTAAGGAAGTGGGTAATTCAGGGTACAAACTGTGGTTTACCGGAAAGGAGAGAAACAAGAACGGAGTGGGTATAATCATAGACAGAACATTGAAAGACGCAGTAGTAGCTGTGAAAAGAGTAGGAGATAGAATTATACTAGTAAAGCTAGTACTAGACGGAGAAACAATAAATATAGTTAGTGCTTATGCCCCACAAATAGGACTAGACAGTGAGAGTAAACAAAGGTTTTGGGAAGATATGGATGATTTAATGCAAAGCATACCGAATGAAGAGAATGTTTTCATTGGTGGAGATTTGAATGGACATGTAGGAAGTGATAGGCAAGGTTATGAGAATGTTCATGGAGGTTTTGGTTTTGGCAGTCGAAATGAGGAGGGAAAAAGCATCCTGGATTTTGCTATGGCATACGACCTAATACTAGCAAATACCTACTTTATAAAAAGAGAGTCACATTTAGTGACTTTCAAAAGTGGGCAACATAGAAGTCAAATCGACTTCCTCTTAACCAGGAAGACAAATAGAGCTCTATGCAAGGATTGCAAGGTCATTCCAGGAGAGGCTTTAACAAGTCAACATAGGTTGGTGGTCTTGGATGTCAAGTTTAGGAACAATTCAAGTAAGGTCAGAAGAAATAGTGTAGTTCGAACAAAGTGGTGGGAGTTCAAAGGAGTAAAGCAAGTGAAGTTCAAAAATGAGCTTCTTGAGTCTGAAGTATGGAAGCTAGATATGGAGGCCAATGATATGTGGATACAGATGGCATCAAAGATTAGAGAAGTAGCTAGAAAAGTACTTGGGGAGTCTAAAGGACATGGACCACCCTCAAAAGAGATATGGTGGTGGAATGAGGAAGTACAAAAGGCAGTGAAGAGAAAAAGGGAATGGTATAAGAAATTACCTAAATGTGATAATAATGAGGCATATGAACAAAGACAAGATAGCAAAGAAAGAGGCAAAAAGGCGATTAGCCAAGCAAGAGCAGGCCATTGAAAAGTTATATGAGAAACTTGGAACTAAAGAAGGGGAGAAAGATATTTATAGATTAGCAAGGAGTAGAGAAAAGAAATGTCAAGATCTCAATCAAGTTAGGTGCATTGAGGATAAAGAAGGAAAAGTGTTGGTGAAAGATGAGGACATTAAAGAAAGATGGAGAAATTATTTTAATGATCTCTTTAATAATAGTCAAAATGGAAATAGCGTGAATATAGATTATAGAACAATAGAAAAGAATGTAAATTATACTAGAAGGATTAGATCTTTAGAAGTAAAGGAAGCACTTAAGAGAATGAAAGTAGGTAAAGCCTGTGGACCCGATGAAATACCAATTGAAGTGTGGAAGTATTTGGGAGATATGGGAGTGGCATGGTTAACTAAATTATTTAATAAGATTCTAAACTCAAAGAAAATGCCTGATGAATGGAGGAAGAGTATTTTAGTACCTATTTTTAAAAATAAGGGAGACATACAGAGTTGCTCAAACTATAGGGGAATTAAACTCATGAGCCATACTATGAAGTTGTGGGAGAGAGTTGTGGAGTATCGACTACGTCATGATACTTCTATCTCTCTCAATCAATTTGGTTTCATGTCTGGTCGTTCAACTATGGAAGCGATCTTTCTCATTAGAAGCTTGATGGAGAAATATAGAGATGGGAAGAAAGATCTACACATGGTTTTTATTGATTTGGAGAAGGCTTATGATAGTGTTCCAAGAGAGGTTTTATGGAATGCGTTAGAACAAAAGAGGGTATCTATTAGGTACATACAAGTATTGAAAGATATGTATGAAGGAGCAACTACTATTGTGCGCACAGTGGGAGGGGACACAAGAGATTTTCCGATCTCAATTGGATTACACCAAGGATCAGCCATAAGCCCTTACCTTTTTACATTAGTTTTAGATGAACTGACGAAACATATACAAGAGAGTATTCATTGGTGCATGATGTTTGCGGATGATATTGTTCTGATAGATGAGACACGAGAAGGAGTCAATAGGAAGCTAAAACTTTGGAGAAGTACTCTAGAGTCAAAGGGTTTTAAGTTAAGTAGAACGAAGACAGAATACATGCATTGCAAGTTCAAGAAGGCCAAACGGTGATAGGGAAGGAGTTAGTTTGAATGGAGTGGCACTGTCCCAAAGTAATCACTTTAAATATCTAGGCTCAGTCCTTCAAGTAGATGGGGGATGTGAGGAGGATGTTAGTCATAGGATTAAAGCCGGATGGTTGAAGTGGAGACGTGCCACGGGAGTTTTATGTGATCGTAAGATTCCCAATAAATTAAAAAGAAAATTTTACCGTACAGCCATACGACCGGCTATGCTATATGGTAGTGAGTGTTGGGCACTGAAAGAGTCGTATGCATCTAAGATAAGAGTTGCAGAGATGAGAATGTTAAGGTGGATGAGTGGTCATACTAGACTAGATAAAGTCCGTAATGAAAGTATTAGAGAAAAGGTAGGAGTGGTGCCAATTGAAGATAAGTTGAGAGAAGGGAGATTGAGGTGGTTTGGCCATGTGAAGCGTAGACATACGGAGGCTCCAGTTAGACAAGTAGAGCACATTAGGCTAGAGGATAGAAAGAAAAAAAGGGGTAGACCTAAATTGACTTGGAGGAGAGTAGTACAGCATGACTTAGAAGCATTACACATTTCTGAGGATTTAACCCAAAATCGTTCAGAGTGAAAAAAGCGAATCCATATAGCCGACCCCAAATTTTTGGGATAAAGGCTTAGTTGAGTTGAGTTGAGTAGCTTTTAGCCTACAACCCAAGCATATCTTACAAAACATACATCACTTTTACCGCAAGCTCCTAAGTCAGTTAAAAAAAACCTTCATATTTAAAAATAATTTAAAAAAAAAAACTCTTCTATAGTTTAACTGTGATGTTCAACCCACGCCATGTAACTAGAGCATTCCAATTAGCCCAATCAATAGGACTTCTACTTTAAATAACAAACCACAGATTCTAAGTGCGACACTGCCACCCTATCTCTATCCCTATGAGTTACCAAACATCATGATACGCACTATTTCCTATTGAATTACGGTCTGGCAAAAGTCATAATATCATCAAGTGGTCAAGATAGAAGGGTCAAGTCAAAATTTTGAAACACTATCTGACATGCATAAATTCCTTGAAACATCAGTAGTAATGAGGAATAATGCATGGGTAAGATACCTGATTTCCATATCCTGCAGGAGAACAACAAGCTTGCGTTTATCAGGCTTAATAGTCTTTGCATGCCCATCAAAAAGGAATCTCCGTTGACCCATCAGAAAATGTGGGAAGTTTCCACCCTGAGTTGTCACAAAAACCTCACTAAACAAGCATACAGTGTAATCCAAAGCTGCCAACCTCGAAAAATAGCCCTAACAACAGGGAGAGAAAAGTGAAGAGCAAATCAATAGAGAATGAATTGAATCAGCAAATTATAATAATTTACTTCATCTGTTCATTCCACTCAGTAATTCTTTTTGAGAATTTCCACTGAGCAATTCTGAGAGATAAAAAAAAAAATGCAACAATCTAGCCAGTCTATGCGTGGTCAGTTGTTAAATTAATTAAAGTAATCCCTGAAAATTCCAAAAATCCAACTCAACTGATTGAAACACAAGACCATTTATTTCAAAGAAACAATTCAAAAGAAATAACATTGGGGACCATTTTCTAATGATCGAATGGTCTAATTGATGCACTTCAGTTTGATGCCATGATCAGTTTTTATGGCACCATGTTGAATGAATTGCCTACCTGATACATTGCTTTCTAATAAATTTATGAAGCCAATCAATATAGGAAAAAACAGAATGGCTTTATAGGGAGAAAAGGCCATAGTTGGATTTAGCCATCCAGTGACTCATGCTTCAGAGTTCAGACAAAAATAGTATTAAGATATGGCATCTAGATGTTAACACTGGTCAATTTTCAAAACCAACAACACCAGGAGATTCCTTCAACCATATATAGCAAGTAGAATTAACAGATACCTCAAAAGAAGCAAGCTCATCTGGGGTTGCAAGAGAGTCCTTGGTGTAAAGAAGGGGGAACATCTGCAACAAAGGAGTTAAATATCTTTCTGCTTTGTAAATTTTCCCCGATGCTAAATAAATTGACGTGTTGTTATCAAATCCCATACCACGCAGCATCATCCCAACCTATGCTGACAGTAAAAATATCATGCAACAAAAAGATTTATGTTTTGCCAAAATAGATTAGCATGAATGAAAATCAGCAAGGTGTAATTGAAAGAAAACGTAAAATGTTAACCAAATGTAGCAAGCATGGCATGTTATGCAAAAATAACATAGCATCAAAATTACTTCTGTTTTAGTTTGTACATTATAAAACGGTGTTCAAATATCTTGTTTCACTTTTCACATGGTAATGCATGGATTGCAAATATCAAACAGAAGGATCCAAATGAAGTTGAGTTCAATAAGCTATGAACTTAGAAAGGCTCTAAAGTCCGTCTTTTTCAGGCTACATTAACATTACATGCGTAAAACAAGTATAAAAAATGAAACTCTTAACATTTTGAAACATAAAAAAATTTGGAGGGGAACAAAATGGCCTACACCAAGCCAGAATATAAAAAATCAAAACGTACAAATAACTATTTGAGTTGGCCACAAAACCCCAGGCCATTATGTTCTTACCTACAGCCTTAAAAGAATGTTTCATCTGATGCTCCCATCATGCTTTGCAGAATGTTGAAATAAATAACTAATGCTACAAGAAAAAGCTAAAGACCAGAGAAATTTCTTTTAAGCTTGTCAGCAAAGCACAATAGCAACTGCTTCAATGATAAGGAAAATCCTAGCCAAAGCTGTTGCAAAAAGAGCTCAAATCAAAATGTCAAAGGCCCAAAAAGCAAGAGAGGATGCGTATATATGGGGTACCTACCTCCAAGGGAGTTAGAGGGCATTTTCCTTCAATACGATTGAGACCAGGTATAATGACACGGTCTTTTCTTTTGAACTTTCTCCTCCACCCTATTTCTCTAATTGAATCCATTTTGAGCTTTTCAGCCTCTCCTCCATCATACACACAACATAAGAAGGCCACCATGTCCTGAATTTAAGAGATATTTAGTAGCCATCTTAAGTTGATCTAGATATTTAAATATAACACACAAAAACTACAGAAACTTGTTTAAAAGATAACAAGTTATAATATTTGCACCTCCTCAAAGCGGAGGTGGATAGAGACATATTTTCCACCAGTCCTTGAGCTCTTCTCAATCATTCTGTTTACTAGTTTGTGTGCAAGTGTTGATATAGGGGAAGAGAACCTGAGCGCTTTATAATTTGCCATGCATCTCAGCAACTGAATATGAGGTGGGACACTGATTGCCAATCTATTGGCAAAGGGAGCAATGCGGATAACCCAGCTTTCAGACAGCAAAAATTAGAAACAACCTGGAATTTTATTTCTACTGATTGTTTAGATAATATAGTTACAGAAACCAATTAAGATACATGTAATGAAGTAGCAAGTTGAATATTGGCAATCCTTTAAAGTATTTGTGTGTTTCCAGTCTCACTTTCCAAACAATGATTTTTTTATCACAAGACATGAGAAAATGGAATTACAAAAAAATACTCCAACATACACTTTCTCCTTAAGGACAGGATAAACTTCACCCAGGTAATAATTAGCCGGAGCCCAAGCTTGGACACGGATGTTTGGAATATTACTACTGTTGTAGTCATATCTTTCCATCACTTCATCAGGTAGCTCTTTAACCACTTTCACATGACCCTCAAGGGTGGCTATAAAGTGGTCCTCATCATATATGTCTCTAAATTCACTGCAAAGGACCCATTTCAAAACAAACTCATCACAATTAAGACAAGGGGGTGACATTGAACTCATCATTTACATAATTTTTCACTCCAGAAAATGCATTTTTAGCAAGCTTTCAAATGCTGAGGTTTTCTCTCCCAGCAAAAATTGATTTGTTGGAATGTCTGTGTAGCACTTGTATGTATTTGGATCATGCAATTGACAGTGGATGAATGGAACAATTTGAAGCACCTAGCAATTTAGAGAGGAATGCATATTAAATGAGTAATGGTGTTCAACCTGAAAGATTGTTGTGGCAAGTCCCTATGCTTTTATCCAAAACAATGAGCTTATGATGATAACAAGAAATTTTGATTATGTCCGTTATAAGGTAGGAGATATGCTTGGCAATCAATTAGTGCTTAGAAATCAATTCTTAGTTAGCCACAGTTGGAGATACAACCCTAAGAAAAACAGAAGTGCCATCCCTCGCAAATTCATGGAATCCACAACCATTTAGTCTCAATTTACATTCAGGGATGTCAAATTCATTTGCAATCTTCCTATATAAGATGCTGTCTAAAAGTGAGGGTGTAGCAATGTGTTGTGCGTGCTTGCACATGTGCATGCAGGTGTTTCTGTCATTACAAACATTAGCAACTGTTACATATTATAGGAAGAGGAAGAAGAATAGTAACAAGTAGTGAGAGTTGGGTAGCTGAGATTTTTGGAGGGAAAAGATACTTTAGTAATTGACTTTTCTGTTGTTTGTTAGAGGCAGTTACACTACTCTGTTGTTTACACTTCTCTTGCATAAAAGGGAAGTCTTTTCCTGTATTCATTCATTCAAGAATCAATGACAGAAATCTTTTCTCTCTTCCTCAATATTTTTCTATTCTTTTCTCATCCAAATCTCTATTCTCTTCTTATCCAATCTTCTATAATTCTGCTTTAATCTCTCTATTTCAGAGACTAATTCAGATCTGATCTTTAAGAATTTGATATCAGAGCTTGTAGCATGACGGAACCAGCCAATTTCAGATCTGGAGTGTCGCAAGATGACTAGATCTGGGACAGTTACTCAAGAATATAGGGTTTCAGAGTTGGAGGAACAAGTTAGGGTTTTACAGGAGGATTTTAAGAAGAATAAAGAGGAATCGCGTGGGGAAATCAAGCAATCTGCAATAGAATTAAGGGAGGAAATCAAGCAATCTACAATTGATACCAGGAAAATTATCCTGGAGGAGTTCCGATCCTTGTTTGGTGCAAATTCATGCAATGAGGAGGCTAGTACTTCTATGGCTACTCTTGGAGGAAGGGGAATTCTTCCTGTGCCAAGGGAGAACATTAATACAAGTTAGAGAGGGGCTAATAGTGCTGGATCTACAACTAAAGTTGAAGGTATGTCCAAATTTTTGCCCAAAATTAAGTTGATTACTTTTGATGGCAAAGAACCTAGGGCTTGGCTTAGGAAATGTATTAAATATTTTGAAGTGTATGATGTTCCCAACGATCAAAAGGCGGGAATAGCAAGTTTATTTTTGGCGGATAGGGCTGATTCATGGTACCATAACTGGATTAAGGGGGATGGAGGACATTCTTGGGAAGATTTTGAAAAGAAGTTGTGTAGTAGATTTGGAGATGAAGGAGTGGGGGATATAATTGAAGAATTTATGAGAATGAGGCAAGAAGGTACTCTTGAAGAGTATCAAGACAAATTTGAAGACATTAGAATTAGATTGGAAAGGGAAATACCTCATTTAGGAGAAACCTATTTTCTGTCCAGCTTTGTAAGTGGATTGAGGGATGATATTCGACCTATGGTCAAAATGTTCAAACCAACAACTCTTTCTCAAGCTATTGAAACTGCAAGATTGCAAGAGCAGCTTTTGAATAATACCAGAAAACCTAATGCCTATTCTAGATCTTACCAAAGCAATTATAGACCTAATAATTCTCAATCTTCATTACCTACTACCCGCAGAACTGTTCAAAATTCTCAATAATATCCTTATGCCCCTAAACCACCTAATGCAGACCAGAATTTCCATTTGAAACAGCCTAATTTCACCAATCAAAATCAGTCTACACAGAAAACTTTACTCACCACTAGTCAATCTTCTGTCAACCAACCAGCTATTAAACCCAATTTCACCAACTCCAATGCTTCTAACTACATCAGACAGCCCAAACCTTGCTTTAAATGTGGAGAAATATATTTCCTTGGCCATCAATGCAAGCAAAAAACATTAATGTCCTTGCAAATGTCTGAAGAAGAAGGAGAAGTTTTTCAATTGCAAGGATTAGAGGAAGGAGAGGAGGAATGGCATGATGTAATGGAAGGGGATATGCCTGATAGTATAGAGGCAATAACTCTTTCAGTCCATGCTATTGAGGGAATTCAAGGAGCTGAAACTATAAGGGTCATTGGGAGGCATCAAAATAGGGAGCTACTGATTTTGGTAGACAGTGGTACTACTCACAGTTTTTTGGATGCTAAAGTAGCGAGTGAATTGAAGGTCCCATTGGTAGAAGTCCCTGCAATATCTGTTACAGTAGTAGATGGCAGAAAAATTACAAGCAATAGTGTGTGCACTGCATTTAGCTGGAAGATTCAACAATACTCTTTCAATTTTGACTTGAGGTTGTTGGAAATGGGAAGTTTTGATATGATCTTGGAAGTTGACTGGATGAAAACATGTAATTCCATTCTGTTTGATTTTCAAAATTCAAAAATCAGTTTTAAGAAGGATGGGAAATCAGTAATTTTGCAAGGAATTAGTGATTTGGATTCTCACTCTAATCTACTGAATTGTATGAGTTGTCAACAACTTTTACATAAGCAGGGAAGGATTTTCAAACTCCCTTGTTTTGTATACAAGTTTCTGAGTCACATTCTTCAGTAATTCCAAACACTGCAGCATCCTCAAGTAGTTTTGTTGCATTTCAAGGTACTGTAGCACCCTCAAGTCCTTATTTAGTTGAATTGCAGTCATTATTAGATGAGTATCATGGGATTTTTGAGGATCCAAAAGGGCTGCCACCTTTCAGAAGTCACAACCATTCAATTCCCTTGGTACCTTCTGCATTACTTGTCAATATCAGGCCTTATAGGTACCCACATTTCCAGAAGACAGAAATAGAGAAACTTATGGATGAAATGTTACAAAATGAGGTTATTCAGCCTAGCACTAGTCCATATTCTTCTCCAGTACTACTTGTCAAGAAGAAGATGGCACTTGAAGATTTTGCATTGACTACAGGAAGTTGAATGATCTTACCATTAAAGATAAGTTCCCAATTCCGATCATAGATGATCTTCTAGATGAGCTTCATGGTGCTTCAATCTTTTCTAAGATTGATTTAAAAGCTAGATACCATCAGATTAGGATGAATCCTTCTGATATTCACAAAACAACTTTTAGAACACATCATGGGCATTATGAATTTACTGTCATGCCCTTTGGACTAACAAATGCCCCTGCAATATTTCAAGCACTCATGAACCACATCTTCCAGCCTTATTTGAGGAAGTTTGTATTAGTGTTCTGTGATGATATTTTGATCTATAGCTCATCTTGGGAAACAACATTTGCACCATTTGAAATTAGTCTTTTAAGTTTTGTAGCAGCAACAATTGTTTGAAAAACTTAGTAAATGTTCATTTGGCAAGGGTGAGATTGATTATTTAGGCCATATTATATCAGGGGAAGGGGTAGCAACAGACCCTACCAAGATTAAAGCTGTTTTGTCTTGGCCAGTACCAACTTTAGTCAAAGAGTTGAGGAGTTTTTTGGGATTAACTGGGTAATACAGAAAATTTGTTCAACACTGTGGTATTATCAGTAAACCACTCACTGACATGCTTAAGAAAGATGCTTTTCAGTGGGGTAAGACAGCTCAAAGAGCATTTGATCATCTCAGAATAGCCATGTCTCAAGCTCCAGTTTAGCACTTCCAGATTTCAATAAACCTTTCATTGTTGAAACTGATGCTAGTGGGTCAGGTATGGGGGCAGTTTTGCGGCAGAATGGACATCCTATAGCCTTTATCTCTAAGGCTTTTGGCCCAAGAACTAAAGCACTGTCAGTCTATGAGAGAGAGCTGCTAGCCATTACTTTTGTTGTCTCTAAATGGAGACATTACCTAGAGCAGGGGCCATTCTTTATTAAGACTGACCATGAGAGCATCAAACATTTATTGGGGCAAAGGTTGCACACTAATTTGCAATTGAGGGGTGTTTCAAAATTATTGGGGCTGCAATATAAAATTATATATAGAAGAGGGGTTGAAAACAAAGTTGGCGATGCCTTATCAAGGAAACCTACTGTGGATGGTCAACTTTATGCTTTACACTCTTCATTGCAGCCTACTTGGATGACACAATTGATTCATAGCTATGAAGGGGATGTTAAGATTGTTGAATTCATCTCACATTTGTCAATAGATGAGCAAGCCCACTCTGATTATTCCTATAGAAATGGATTGCTATTCCATAAGGATAGGTTGTATGTGGGCAGCAATGCTAATTTGAGAGAGCATTTGCTGGTTCTTTACCATAATTCTCATCTGGGAGGCCATTCTGGAATTAATGCTACTTTTGTGAGGTTGAGCAGACATTTTTACTAGCCTCGTATATTGAAATCAGTGGTGGACTGGATTAAAAGCTGTGATACTTGTGCTAGGTGTAAAACAGAAACACGTGCCTCTCCAGGGCTTTTACAACCTTTATCTATTCCGACTCAGGCATGGCAGCATGTTACAATGGATTTTGTGGAGCAACTACCAAAATCTCAAGGCAAGGATACTATTCTGGTGGTGATTTGCAGACTTACAAAGTATGGGCACTTTATTCCATTACAACATCCTTTCACAGCCTCAACTGTTATCACTGATAGAGACAAGATTTTTACAAGTTTATTCTGGAAAGAATTGTTTAAAATGATGGGAACTAAGCTTGCTTATAGTATAGCCTATTACCCTCAGTCAAATAGCCAATCTGAAAGATTAAATCAGAGTATGGAAGGGTATTTGAGGTGTCTTTGTTTTCAAGCACCTCATTCATGGGTTAAATGGCTTCCTTTAGCTGAGTGGTGGTATAACACCAGCTATCATAGTGCCTTGAAGCTGTCTCCATTTGAAGCTTTATATGGTTACAAGCCAGCTCCATTGACTTTTTTGCCCCTTGAGAATGCTTCAGTAGGTGCAGCGACTGATTTTGTGAAAGATAAACAGCACATGTCTCAGCTTATTAGAGATAACTTGCTAGCAGCACATAATAGAATGAAACAATATGCTAATAAAAAGAGGTATGAAAGAATTTTTGAATTGGGGGATTGGGAGTATCTCAAATTACAACCGTACAAGCATAGTTCTATAGCTTTAAGGAAAAACTTCAAGCTGGCAGCAAGGTATTATTGGCCTTTTCAGGTGGAAGCTAAAGTTGGTACTGTGGCTTAAAAACTGAAACTACCCCCTAATTCCACTGTACATCCTGTGTTCCATGTTTCGTTATTAAAGAAAAATGTAGGAGACAATATTGTGATTGTTCAGGATCTACCCCTTTTCCAGGATGATACAATGGTAGTGGCTCCAGAAAAAGTTTTGCATATCAGAATAATTACCAGGCATGATCAGCAAGTTCTTCAGGGACTTATCAAGTGGAAGAATTTACCTGAAGAAGAAGCTACCTGGGAGGATCAAACCTTTATTCTTTCTCAATTTCCTGAGTTTCAATCTTCTTGGGGACAAGAAGATACTGTTTTAGGGGGGAGGGGGGGGGGGGAGGAGGGGTGTGGTTATTGTTATATATTATAGGAAGAGGAAGAAGAATAGTAATAAGTAGTGAGAGTTGGGTAGCTGAGATTTTTGGAGGGAAAAGATACTTTAATAATTGACTTTTCTGTTGTTTGTTAGAGGCAGTTACACTACTCTGTTGTACAAGCAGTTACACTTCTCTTGTATAAAAGGGAAGTCTTTTCCTGTATTCATTCATTCAAGAATCAATGACAGAAATCTTTTCTCTCTTCCTCAATATTTTTCTATTCTTTTCTCATCCAAATCTCTATTCTCTTCTCATCTAATCTTCTATAATTCTGCTTTAATCTCTCTATTTCAGAGACTAATTCAGATCTGATCTTTAACAGCAACTTGGTCTTACCTTGGATCTCTCCGAACACTGTTGAATTCAAAGAGAGGGATGACTAGTATTGCATTCATAAGTCCAGCTAAAGCAACTGCATTGCAGATCTACACCAAAACATAAACCATGAGGAACAAGAAAGTAGCAGATATTGACATATCAGTTACTTTATGCATGCTTATAATGACTTGAGATAGATAAAAACTGGCAAGTAATTAATATCAAAGCAATAACATACTGCAGAACGCTGCTGGTTGAGACCACCATTTGCCTCAATAATCAAGTAACCATTAGGGCCAGCTGACTCTGCAATTCAATAGACAAATAAAAGCTTTAATTTACATAACACAGCTAATTTCTCCCAAGGCAACATGCGAAAGTTATCTTAAAAGAGGGGGTAATATGTCACTGTCACAACTCGCACAGTTCATAAGCACTTGTAGGTTGAGGGTAAGAGATGAAAGATGGCCCCTTGCTTATAATCGTAGTAAAGAGAAAAAGGTATATAATTTTTTTTTTCTGTATATTTCATCCAATTCGAGCGTTTAAAGCCGTGCTGCTTGCAACACCCAAAAGAATATGCCTTAGCAAGTAGCTACAACTCCTAGGTTAAAAGTTGCCCGTAAGACAAATTCAAACATTGTGCCAGAAATTGAATTTAGCTAACCTTCATTTGCAGCAAAATGTTGTTGCCTAGCAGTTGAATTGCGACATGGTTTCTGCACTTTCAACCTCCTTTTGAATTTCCATACAGATGATAACTGTAGCAAGAAATGGCACCTTTGCCAATTATAATGTAATAGGCAAAATAGCATTACAAATAACATCATCAAATTCATCTCAAATCAACCCTACCCTTAATAGAAATTAGTAATTCACCTAAAGCAGAAAAATCTAAGACCCCTTTAAAATATCAAGTGATCCAATCATTCGTGATCAGAAATAACAAAGACTAGTTAACTCAACTTCAAGAAGCCCAAATGCAGCAACAGTAACTAGAATATCCTTACATCATAAATAAATTAGAAACAAAAGTTCAAACAAAATCATTTGATACTAAAATGTCATTTTACTGAGTTCCATCGAGTTCCATCAGGAACAATCATAGCTTTCAATTTTTCATTTTTCTTTTTTCATTTTACCTTCGGTCCCAAGTGATAATTCAACGGTCACAAACTATTTATTTCTTCCTCTGCTTTCCTTTTTCCACTTTTTCTCAACAACCCAGTAGAAAATAAGACCAAAAAAGGGGCGAAAATTAACTAAAATAAGAGGTGTAAAATGAAACCTCAATTGCACTAGAATTATCAGCTGCAATATCAGGCCAGAGCTTTGCAAACAACTCATGGCTCCGATACACCGCACCGGGAAGAGTAGGCCGAAGCAAAGCGGAGAAGGGCCCCACACACATGATCAAACCAGAAATATACAGCAAGGGCAAGACCAGCAAATACCGGATGTTCCACCGGAGAAGGATCCCAGCAGTCAAGTTCTCCCGGCGAAAATGAGACTGAACTTTAGAGCGAAGCCGACGGCGGCATTGAGAGATGCCGGTCTGGAAGCGACGGCGGGGCGACGGCGGAGGGCTAGGAGAGTTGCTGTCGGCGATGCCCTCGCTGGCGCAGCCGGTATTGCCAATTCCATTGTTGACCGCGGCTTTCACTACAGTAACAGTGTTTATCGCCATGCCAACAGAGAGAGAGAGAGAGAGAGAGAGAGAGAGAGAGTAGTCTGTTTCTAGTGAGTGGAGAAAATGAAAAATATGGGTTTTGATTTTATATGCGGTGCAGTGACGCACGGAGCTTCTGCTTTTTCTAATGCCGTTTTCAGGATTTTTATTTTTTTTTTGTGCGCGTTCAGAGAACACTAGAACAGTGCACAGAGAGAGAGAGAGATAGAGAGAGAGAGAGGCATACTCCTGGGATTTTGGATTTCCATGCCTTAACTGAATTAACAATCTGATTTGAACCACAAAAAATCCAGCGCTTACATGTCTTTTCTGCAATATAGTTTTCTTCTATAATTTAACAACATATTTAAAAGTAAATATTTTTAATTACCATTATTTTTCTATAATTATTAATCATTAATTTCTAATTTTAATTACAATATTAAGGTTCTTAGTCAATTATTTATACAATAATTTAAAATAAATATATTTAATAAAAATAATTATTAAATTAATTTTTTATGAATCATTTTTTTTAATTTGTAAAAATATTATTATAAATATTAATATTATATTATCAAATAATATAAATAAAAAAATAATATTTTAAAAACTATTTTAAAAACTATTACAAAACATACCTAAATGAAAACATTTTAAGTAATCACTTCTTTTTGAACTGATTACAATCAGTCCATCACTAAAACAAAATTGAGAAAAAAAAAACATTTTATTTAATGAGTTCACTTTTTTAACTCGTCAAACCCCACATGGCCCCATAATAAACATATATTTGTTTAGCAAAAAATTATTAATTTAATTTAATTGTTGTTCTAATAGTAGGCCAATTACAAAAATTATTATTAATAAATGAAATATAGACAAAGTTATTAGATATATTAAAAATTACCAACTTTTCACACTTTGTCATGCCTAAGAATCACATTCGCAGCTTTGACTAATACGTCATGCTCATGCTAACAGTATTTTGCTAAACCGTGATTATGCAATTAATGACGAATTTAAAGGACAGAATCATAAACGGACAGCGAAAGAACGGAACGGGCAGTCATGTCAGTGTCGCATGCCAGTCGCCAGAGACGGGAAATAACGGGTTACAAGTCCGTCAGCAAGTGCGTCTCGGGCTCCGTTAACACCCCCACGGGAAAGGGACAGGGGCAGCGCCAGGGGCCATGACGCTTCCATCACTTCATGGTTATCGTTTTTGGACCGATGTGCCCTGCACGTATTCGGTTGACAAGTCCACCGTTTTTTGTGGGCATCAAACGATTTTGGAACACATCACCGCTTTCTACGTGTCACCCCCCTAACTAATTTTTACTTTCATTTGAGATTTAAATCAATAATAATTTAACAATTTTTAAAAAAATGACTGAAAATAAAAATCCTTGATTAAAAATTAATTCATTGAATATTACTTTTCTAAAGTAAACAAATAATAATAAAATATTTATAATAAAATATATCTTTTAAATTTAAAATATTATAATAAATAATCAATTTCAATGCCAAAATTTATAATAATAATAATAATAATAATAATAATAGCATGTCCTAGTCGTAGGTAAGTTTGCTGCATGCGTTAGTGGGAGGAGGGTCTTTCTCTCTCTAGTTTTTAGAAAGAGAATTTTCTCTGAATTTTGTTCGCATTTAGGAGGTTGGCTTCTTTGTCTGTCATTAGTATGTGGCTTCTCTGTCCCTTTCGAGCAAGGGGAGCTACTCTTCTCTACTTGCATTGTGGATTTAACCTTCTTCTCACTGGGGATAGGGATTGTACATAATTTTTGAGTTTCTATTTTGAGTTGCAGGGAGAGTTTTTCATGAGTGATCTGTTGCTATTTTTTTGCACTGGTTTGTTTTGTTTCTATTTCTAGTCTTGCAAGTTTACAGCTCCAGTGATGAAAGATGTAACGAGAGGCTGTCGTGGTTGCTCACGGGCAAGCTAGATGACTGGCTTGGAAGGCACGATTGGGACGCTAAAAAACACCATTGCAGCTTGTCCTCTGCTCTTATCGATTTTGTTGTATTGCATCCAATGGAGCACCTGTTGTTTCGATTCTGGTTTATCTTCCTAGAGGCTATCGGGAAGTGACGGGAAAGAGAACATTCTTTGAGCATGAACAGGAACAAATAACTTTGATGCCCACTATTTTGCTTTGAAGAGACTTATCCGATGCTTCTCTGTGTGGTTTAAGTCTGTCTTTATGGATGAAGGGTTGGCTTGGTGATGGTAGTGGCATTAAGAGGTTTGATACAAATGATAGCTAGATTATGATTCTATTTGGGTCGAATACCCATTTCTTGCCTTAGGGTTAATTGAGTAAGTTCTGGCTTTCCTTATGGGCTTTAAGCATTTGGGTGAGCCACTAAGATGGCTTCTTGTAATTGGCCCATGTACATTATATATTCTATATAAATGAACTTGAAAGAAATAAAAGATATGTTTGTTGCAATAATACTCCTAGTCCTAACAAAGCCATTACCTCAATACTCTATAAACTTAGGTTTTATTTGATAATATTAACTATTATAATATGTTTCAGTAATTATTAATTGTTTTACTAATTGTTAATAATTAACTGTTTATATTAACATTTAAAAGCAGAAGTGTTCGATAAAAATAATTAGATTAGTTGTTAAATATAATAATATTTGTGTCATCTTATTGACCTTGATCAAAATACTCTCTTAACCTTAAAATTTAAGAAGGATAATTTTTTATAAACCACTCTCTCAATCTCTAAACACTAATATAAACATTGTTATTAAATGATATAAATAAGAGGGGTAGCTAGTACTTTGACTATGGTCAAAACACTAAACGCTATCTTAAAAATTGTTGTCGAATATGGACTTAGACTATAGTCTATGCTTCAAATAGAAATAGTATAGAGAAGACAAAATAAACCTGATGTGAAATCGGATATTCATATAAAAAAAAAAACAAATAAATTACTATTAAGGATAATAAATTCAATTTACTTTACAGAAATATAAAATTTACTTCACATAAATGTAAAATTTACTTCTCATTACTTATGAAAAATCACACACATATATCATCGTAATATCTATTATTTTTTAATTTATAAAAAATGTCTTTAAAAAGCTTTAACTAGTATTATTTAGGACCGTTAGAATTTAAGTTCTAATCATCAACTAATATATATATATATATATATCATCAAAATTACCCAATAAAGTCCTACCAAGTTTTCTTTGCACATAATATAATTTAATCAACAGTCATTGGAGGCTGAAATTACAGATCAATATATCATCACGTAAAATCAATAAAGCCTAGAAAATAAGTTGTCAAGAAAACAACAATCAAAACATTTGAAATGGCATAAAAAATTTATAGATTATTGCTATAGAAGATGTTTAATCTTATTAGACCGCCATATTTTTAAGGGACTAAGTACATTTTGATTATTAACTTTTATCTGAAAAGTTAGTGGCATTTAATTTTTAAAAATATTTTCTCTCATAACTCAATTTTTAAAAAAGTGAGATTAAATGAATCTTATGATCCCAATCAACATTAAAATTAAAGGAGCGATTAAATTAATTGAGGATATCACTAGACTTTTTTAATGAAAATCAGAGGTTAATTAATGTATTCAACATCCTTAAATTTATTAAATTATTACAGTTTAAAAATGAGATGAGACATTTTTAAAATTAAGAATGCTACTAAACTTTTTTTTGATAAACATTAAAAGTTATTTTATGCATTCAATCTATTTTTAGGCTCATAAAGACAAGGGTACTCCAATTAAATTAGACAGCTCCTACAGCTAAAAAAAACTGGACCTTGGAGGAGAGGAAAGTCTCCCCCTCAATTACACTTAGAGGCATTAACAGGAACGTAAATGAAGCAACCCAAACCTAAGGCTCAAGCTTGACTTGAACTTTAATATTACAGTTTGAGCTTAATTCATTTTAAATATACTAAATTTAAACACGATTGGTGTCAAATATTTTATTTATATTATAAATAAACTAAACTCAAGTTCATTAATATTATTATATTAAATTAAAATATAATTTTTATTAAATTTAAATTAAAATATAATTTATCAAGCTAACTCACAATTATTAAATGAGCCAACGAGTTAGCTCATAAACTTATTAAATAATTATGTTCACGAAACTTTAACTGTGCCAACTCGCAATTTTTATTAAGCCAAAATATCAATAAGCTCACACTTTACACATTTATTATATAATTCTAAAAATAAGGCTCAAACTCACCTATTTTTTAAACAAATTAAATTAAATCAAAAATTTTATCGAACCAAATTTTAAACCGCTCAATTCATTTACATACTTAAGCATTAAATAGCAGTCACATTACCCTCCGTAAATGCCACCAAAACTTGATCAAAGCTCTAATTATATCACCTTTACTTAGCCATTAGATCATCCAAACAAAATTCTTATCAGCTGATTCCTCCTCAAGAACACAACATCGCTTGATCTAAGATAAAATTGAAAAACTCAAATCACCTAGAGCGCAAAACGAGAATAAAATCTCAAATGTAGTAAAAAAAAAAAAAAACCCAAGAGGGATAGCAAATATACCAAGTAGGACTAGAAACTAAGAAAAAAAAATCATAAAAAATCAGAAAAATAATAGCCATGAGTGCCGAGTGCACTAGGATATGGAGAGACGTGTCTACCTTTTGGGCACTACAATTGAAATACCATGGGGCCCTCCATCCATACTGTTGTCTAATTAGGACGTTAACAGGTCACTGAAAGTGATGATGCCCACTGCTTACAGATTCAAGTGCATTCGTCCTCATTCACCCTCCACCCACTTTATACGATCCCACAATAACAATTGCAATGACGATGGTCTTCATGGTGGACCTCCTCTTCATTAGGCCACTCTATTACCGACTTGTTAGATTATGGCTTCGCTGGCTGCTTGCGGAGGAAACGCTGAACCAAAGAGCGAGAAAGAGACTGGAACGCAATCTTTACCTTTTTGAATTCTCTAGGATATCTATCGTTTTCACAGCTCGTCATCTCCCAGCCGTCTACGGGTGCACGTATTAAACTCCAACTCCTTATGCACAATTAAACACCTCTCAAAGAACAGATCAGGTTTAGAATTAAATGCAAAATGACAAGATAAAGACTAGAAATGATTTTACAGTTTATAAACAGGAGCATTCATTGAATGCCTGGATGCTAAGTCCACATTGTTGGTAAAGCCATAAATACGATCATGTGAGATTTCTGAATGGGGCCTTCATTTTAGTTATTGATCTGCAGTAAGACATGGCCGTTTCTGGGTCTGGATGATCCGCTTTAAATACCGTAGCGCCCGGACTTCAATAAGTTGGCCACGATAGAACAATGCTATTAGTATCTTATTAAGTCCAAAGAGAGCAGGTAAACAACTAGAGCCTCAATTATTAACTAAACAGCTACGACATGTAGCCAACTTTCGTATCAATCTCAGTATTTCACAAACTTTATGGTATCAGTTAAACATTATAATGCCCAAAAGGACGCTTTCACCATTATTCCAGTTTGTACGCAGAAAACAAAACTAGATTAACCAGAATGATAAAAAAGTCATCCAGACTGTTGCTTTCTTTACTCAGTAGCTCCAACCCTATCCCGTGGGATCAAGCGCAGATCGGAACCATGTTTAAGGAAGACGTTGCCTGAGCCAATCACATTCATGTGAAAAGAAATATCTAAAATAGCATTGACATAATGGAACCACCAAATATTCAATCATGGTAGAATCATAAAATTTGACTAATAAGCAACAACTGCAGAATTACAATATCACAATCTTATTATGCGGTGTCATGTTGATGTTATCAAAATTAAGCAAGTGCTGCTCATACTATAGATTAAACCATAACCTTCTTTCTGGAGTGGTGGAATTTAGATCTTACACACAGTGGTATTACACAAAGTAGAGTACAACAAAACCCACATAAGTATCACGAAAAGCAAATCAAATGAAATCACAAAGTTTATTGGTATAGAGAATGTATTAGCATACCTGCACTTTGTTGAGGATTGATTCCTACCCCATCTGGACGTAAACACAATAGTTTGATGAAAGACGACAAATAATAAAGGATTAGTTAAAAATGCTGACAAGTCCTTATATTGTAGAATTTGACTAAACTATGCTGTAGGCCAGTTGAAGAAAGAAGACATACATTACATTTAAGCTATAAAAAGCTCAAATCTAGAAATATATGAGCAGAGATTAGTATAGTCAATTCATTTATGACACACAACCTTTTTTTTTTTCCTCCTTTGTGCATTTTTTTTTTCTATGATCTCTCTTTCCAGCAGTCTTAACCAATTGTCATTCCTTTTATATCTAGGCTGCCAAACAAATTTTGCCCTAGAGGAATAGAAATGTAAGAATATTGATTTCAATGCAATAGCTATTATCACTTATAATAATCAAGGCCTGGAGACCAAGCAAGTCCTAAAGAAATCCAACTTTCTGATGACAATCATTTCAGGAACTGGATTGTGAAACTGAGTTAGTTTTCAGAATGAAATTATCTTCCAGGCTCAAAATTGGCACTCGAAGAGACCATACACATTGGATGTGCACCTCACATCAGTAGAGCAACTTTTCAATTTCAGTAAAAGAACTAACATAGGACAAATTTTTTGCTTGCACTGAAGATTGGATCTTTGTTCCTCAAAACATTACATTCTTTGTTCCTCGAAGCAATAAAACTTAAAAAATGGAACCTTTTGACAGTCAGAGAATGATCATTTTTCTACAAAATAAACAGAAGAATTATGGGAAAAAAAACTGGATTGTCACGACCCAACCTATGGGCCGGACCGGCACTAGGACCTGGGCTAGCTTAAAGCCCCTGAGGCCCATAATAAGCCTAACTATTCCTCAAATCCATAACCAGGCCCACAATTTAGACCCAATATGCATATAAGATAATTTAAATTAAACTGTTATAATTTCATTTCGGGCCAACTTAGCCCAGAAATTTTCAGAAAACTAAAATCAGGGGAGCCCAGCTCAACCCTGTTACCTCATTTACAAACTGTTTAAATACCATACAAATCTTCATTTATAAATCTCAAAAATTTAAATTAACACAATTTCTAACAAGGTCCACACTATTACTAACACATGCGGAGTTCTAGATTTTAAATTTAGAAAAGATAGTAAAACAATTAAATAATCGACGTTAAACCTGCGAGGAAGAAAACAGGTTGCTCTGTAAAATAACTCCTCCTGTGGCCTGGAAAAAAAATATTGAACAGGAGTGAGCGTTCGATTCAGAGAGTAAAATATCAATTTTAACCATGATCTCTATAACTATCTAAAGCTAATACACCCTGTAGAGTGAAATGCAACATTAACAACAATTGCACATCATAACATCAAAAAGGTAATTTAGAGCACTCACACACCCAGTAATATCAATCATAATATATGGGAGCTAATCCCCTATACAGCTCTCTTAAATCCAACCTGGTGCCAACGAAGAATTCAAGCCGGATTTTCGCTTAATAAACCAAATCGGGGTCCCAGCGAAGAACTCAAGCCGTGACTACCTCCGAAGGATCGGGTCCCAGCGAAGATCTCAAGCCGTGAATACCCGTCCTATCCATAGCCAACACCACATCACACGCACGCCAATGCACGCACACTGCTCCAAATTACCACAACAACATACATGGCACTTTAACAGTTGTGAATGCAACATAAAACGTGCCTAGAGTTTAACTACATAGATATATGCATATAGGTGATGCATGGGCATGCTTGAACATATAATAATATTGAAATTACAATTAAAATTAATATTTTACTCTGATTATTGTGGCTGCTGGATGCAGAAAAATAGCTGACATCGATCACCTAATAATTAAATTATAAATTTATTAATACTAAGTCAAAATAAAACTCTAAAGAGACAACAGACAGCCTAATTTATGCCGGAAATTCGGCAGAGTTTCCCCTATACGTGGGACCTACCCAACCTGCAAGAAGGCTCAATTAACACTTCTAAATTCAACTCATATCTCATCATCATTATATGGCCCCTCCTGGACCCTCCAAACCAAGCAATACTCAAAACCTTAAAAATTACGTTTTAGTCCTTATAATTGACATTTTGTAAAAATCCACTCAAACATGCTCTAAAAATTTTAAAATTTTGTCCCGTGGTCCTTAATAATATTATAAAGCTATTGCAAAATGAATTGTAATTTTCTAATCACCCATGAATATTTTATTCAAGAATTTTACTCGATTCCATAAGTTTTCAACAGCTAACATATTCTTAATTCAACCCAATTCAATATTCACATATTTAAATCTCCATCCTCAAGCTTCAACCAATTATATAAAATTTAAATATCTTAATTTCAAATAATCTTATATACCCATATGCTAAAAATCTAACTAAAATCCAACTATATTTCTCAAAAATTTAACTAACGCCATATAATATCTCCAAATAATTTTACTTTCATCATATATTTTTCTTAGAATTTTTCCTGTTTAAGAAACACTGTATTTATGCTCCACAGACAGAGAAATAATAAAAATAGTCTTACCCGAAGTTTATCTGTGTCTCAAAAATTCCAAAAATTTATGAGGAAGCCTCTGGAAGTTGAATCATCTCCATAGCCCACCGGAGCCACCGCGCACGGTGGCCGGCCACCAGTCGCCGGCGACATTTGTCGGATCTGATCACACCACCATGTTCCTCTCCTCTTCCTCAGTCCATAGGTGGTCTCGGATCGTCGATCCAACGGTAGGATCGTCGTAGATCTAACGAAAAAGCTTGAAAAACCCGAAACTTCTCTCCCCCATATCTCACTCATCCGACCTCCATTTGCTGCAAAATTGATATCAAAAGAAAGCTCTCGGAACAAGCTTTCCAACGCCACCTGAATCACCTCGATCGGACGTCGGATGAAGCCAAATTGCGCCGGAAAGTCGCTGCCCACTGTGGGCGCATTTTCTCTCTCTTCTCCCTCTCTTGCCGCCATTTCTAGTGGTCTGGACGTCGCCAGAGGATCGCCGGCCGGATGGGGAGCCGCTTGGGAGGTCGCCGGCCGGTCACCGGAGAAAGAAAGAAGAAGAAGAGAGGGGAGGGGAGGAGAGGAGAGAAGAGAAAATGGGGAGGGGGGGTTCCTCCTCCCGTTTTTGATTTTTTTTTTTTTTTAATTAAAAAGGCTGGCTGTGATAGTGGAAACCCACTGTCACACGCCAAAACCCCATCATTCTTTTTTAAAGGTCGGGCCGTGAAACCCATCGTCATTGCCAAAACCCCATCATTCTTTTTTAATTAATTTTTTTTTAATTAAAAGTTATCGTGATGAAACCCATCGTCATTATCGCTCATCATTCTTTTTAAAGGTCGGTTGGGTTTTGGCGCAGACAATGGGTTTCCAACCGTCCCCAAACAAATTTTTAAAAAAGAATGATGGGGTTTTGGCGCAGACGAAGGTTTCACCGCCACACAAATTTTTAAAAAAGAATGATGGGGTTTATAAACTCATCGTCATTATCGCCAAAACCCCATCATTCTTTTTTAAAGGTCGGTTGGGTTTTGGCGTAATGATGGGTTTCCACTGTCCCAGCCAGCCTTTAAAAAAGAATGATGGGGTTTTGGCGTGTGACAGTGGGTTTCCACTGTCACAGCCAGCCTTTAAAAAAGAATGATGGGATTTTGGCGTTTCACAGTGGGTTTCCACTATCACAGCCAGGCTTTTTAATTAAAAAAAAAAATCAATTAAAAAAGAATGATTCCGTTTTGGCGTGTGACAATGGGTTTCCACTATCACAGCCAGCCCTTTTAATTAAAAAAAAAAAAAAATCAAAAACGGGAGGAGGAACCCCCTCCCCATTTTCTCTTCTCTCCTCTCCTCCCCTCTCTTCTTCTTCTTTCTTTCTCCGGTGACCGGCCGGCGACCTCCCAAGCGGCTCCCCATTCCGCCGGCGACTCTCCGGCGACGGCCAGACCACCAGAAACGGCGGCAAGAGAGGGAGAAGAGAGAGAAAACGCGCGCACAGTGGGTAGCGACTTTCCGGCGCGATTCCACGTCCGATCGAGGCGATTCAAGTGGTGTTGGAAAGCTTGTTCCGAGATCATACGCCAAAACCCCATCATTCTTTATTAAAAAAGAATGATGGGGTTTTGGCGTGTGACAGTGGGCTTCCACTGTCACAGCCAGCCTTTTCAATTAAAATAAAAAAAAAAAAATCAAAAACAGGAGGAACCCCCCCTCCCCATCCCCATTTTCTCTTCTCTCCTCTCCTCCCCTCTCTTCTTCTTCATTCTTTCTTCGGTGACCGGCCGGCGAACTCCCAAGCGGCTCCCCATCCGGCCGGCGACCCTCCGGCGACGGCCAGACCACCAGAAACGGCGACAAGAGAGGGAGAAGAGAGAGAAAACGCGTGCACAGTAGGCAACGACTTTCCAACGCGATTCCGGCTTCATCCGACGTCCGATCGAGGCGATTCAGGTGGCGTTGGAAAGCTTGTTCCGAAAGCTTTCTTTTGATACCAATTTTGCAACAAATGGAGGTCGGATGAGTGAGATATGGAGGAGAGAAGTTTCGGGTTTTTCAAGCTTTTTCGTTAGATCTACGACGATCCGACGGTTGGATCGACGATCCGAGACCATCTATGGACTGAGGAAGAGGAGAGGAACATGGTGATATGATCAGATCCGGCAAATGTCGACGGCGGCCGGCGGCCGGCCACCATGCGCGGTGGTTCCGGCAGTGGCTCCGGTGGGCTATGGAGATGATTCAACTTCCAGAGGCTTCCTCATAAATTTTTGAAATTTTTGAGACACAGATAAACTTCGGGTTAGACTATTTTTATTATTTCTCTGTCTGTGGAGCATAAATACAGTGTTTCTTAAACAGGAAAAATTAGAGAAAAATTCTAAGAAAAATATATGATGAAAGTAAAATTATTTGGAGATATTCTATGGTGTTAGTTAAATTTTTGAGTGATTGTAGAATATTTTTGAGAAATATAAATGAATTTTAGTTAGATTTTTAGCATATGGGCATATAAGATTATTTGAAATTAAGATATTTAAATTTTATATAATTGGTTGAAGTTTGAGGATGGAGGTTTAAATATGTGAATATTGAATTAGGTTGAATTAAGAATATGTTAGCTGTTGGAAACTAATGGAATCAAGTAAAATTCTTGAATAAAATATTGATGGGTGATTAGAAAATTACAATTCATTTTGCAATAACCTTATAATATTATTAAGAACCACGGGATAAAATTTTAAATTTTTAGAGCATGTTTGAGTGGATTTTTACAAAATGTCAATTATAGGGACTAAAACGTAATTTTTAAGGTTTTGAGTATTGCTTGGTTTGGAGGGCCCAGGAGGGGCCATATAATGATGATGAGATATGAGTTGAATTTAGAAGTGTTAATTGAGCCTTCTTGCAGGTTGGGTAGGTCCCAGGTATAGGGAAAACTCTGCCGAATTTCCGGCATAAATTAATATGTCTGTTGCCTCTTTGGAGTTTTATTTTGACTTAGTACTAATAAATTTATAATTTAATTATTAGGTGATCGATGTCAGCTATTTTCCTGCATCCAGTAGCCACAATAATCATCGGTGTACTGTGAGTAAAATATTAATTTTAATTGTAATTTCAATATTATTATATGTTCAAGCATGCCCATACATCACCTACATGCATATATCTATGTAGTTAAACTCTAGGCACGTTTTATGTTGCATTCACAACTGTTAAAGTGCCATGTATGTTGTTGAGGTAATTTGGAGCAGTGTACGTGCGTTGGCGTGCGTGTGATGTGGTGTTGGCTATGGATATGACGGGTAGTCACGGCTTGAGATCTTCGCTGGGACCCGATTCTTCGGGGGTAGTTACGGCTTGAGCTCTTCGCTGGGACCCCGATTTGGTTTATTAAGCGAAAGTCCGACTTGAGTTCTTAGCTGGCACCAGGTTGGATTTAAGAGAGCTGTATAGGGGATCAGCTCCCATATATTATGATTGATATTACTAGGCGTGTGAGTGCTCCAAATTACCTTTTTGATGTTATGATGTGCAATTGTTGTTGATGTCTACAGGGTGCATTAGCTTTAGATAATTATAGAGATTATGGTTAAAATTGATATTTTACTCTCTGAGTCGAACGCTCACTCCTGTTCAATATTTTTTTTCCAGGCCACAGGAGGAGTTATTTTACAGAGCAACCTGTTTTCTTCCTCGCAGGTTTAACGTCGATTATTTAATTGTTTTACTATTTTTTCTAAAGTTAAAATCTAGAACTCCGCATGTGTTAGTAATAGTGTGGACCTTGTTAGAAATTGTTAATTTAAATTTTTGAGATTTATAAATGAAGATTTGTATGGTATTTTAAACAGTTTGTAAATGACGTGACAGGGTTGAGCTGGGCTCCCCTGATTTTAGTTTTCTGAAAATTTCTAGGCTAAGTTGGCCCGAAATGAAATTATAACAGTTTAATTTAAATTATCTTATATGCATTGTGAGCCTGGTTATGGATTTGAGGAATAGTTAGGCTTACTACGGGCCTCGGGGGCTTTAAGCTGACCCAGGTCCTAGTGCCGGTCTGGCCCATAGGTTGGGTCGTGACATGGATTATCGAACACAAAGTATTTTTCAGAATGATATTATCTTCCAAGCTCAAAATTGTCACTCAATGAAACCATAGTTGACTAGATTCCAATTATATCTGGGGGAGCATGAAGCAAATGCCAAACCAATTTTGTCCAAGAGGAATAGAAAGTGTAAGAATATTCATTTTAATGCGTTAGCTATTACCACTTATAATAATCAAGGCCAGGAGACAATGCAAATCCCAAAGAAATCCAACATTCCGATGACAATCATATCAGTAAATATTTTGTGAAACACCAGTTAGCTTTCACAATGAAACTATCTTGGGCAACTTTCCAATTTCAGTAAAAGAAATAATACCAGACTAATCATTTGCTTGCGCAGAAGATAGAATCTTTGTTCCTCAAAACATTAAAACATTGGGGATCTTTGTTACTCAAAGCATTAAAACCTAAAAATGGAGCCTTTTGAAAGTCCTGACAATGATCATTTCTCTAAAAAATAAGTAGAAGAATTTTGAAAAAAAAAAAAAATACAGGAACCGGATTGTTGGGATGCCAGGTAGTTTTCAGAATGACAATCTTCTGAGCTCAAAATAGTAACTCCATGAAACCATATGCAATCTTTAGAAAAATATATATAAAACATTCTGAAACTCCTGAAAGTTATCACTTTTCTGAGAAATAAGAATTTTAGGGGGGAAAAAATACAGGGACTAGATTCCATTTATATCTGGGGGAGGACGAAGCAAATGCCAAACCAATTTTGCCCGAGAGGGACAGAAAGTATAAGAATATTGATTTCAATGCAATAGTTATTATCACTTATAATAATCAAGCGCTGAAGACAATGCAAGTCCAAAAGAAATCCAACTTTCTGATGACAATCATTTCAGGAACTGGATTGTTATAAACCAGTAAGTTTCAGAATGAAATTATTTTCCAGGCTCAAAATTGGCACTCGAAGAGACCATATGCAATCTACAATAACACATTGCAAGTAGCACCTCTGTTCATCAGTAGAAAACCTTTTAAATTTCAGTCAAAGAACTAATACAGGATCAATTATTTTATTGTGCAGAAGATTGAATCTCTGTTCCTCAAAACATTAAAACATTAGGATCTCTGCTCCTCAAAGCATTAAAACTTAAAAATAAAACCTTTTGAAGTCCCGAGAATGATCATTTTTCTAAAAAAATAAGCAAAAGAATTTTGAAAAAAAAAAAATTACAGGAACTGGATTGTGGGACACCAGGTAGCTTTCAGAATGACATTAGCTTCCAAGCTCAAAATTGGCACTCAACGAAACCATACGCAATCTTTAGAAAAATAAAAAGAAACCTTCTAAAGTCCTGAAACTCATCACTTTCCTGAGAAATAAGAAGAAATTTAGGGGAAAAAAAAATACAGGGACTAGATTCCATTTGTACCTAGGGGAGGATGAAGCAAATGCCAAACCAATTTTGTCAAAAAGGAATAGAAACTGTAAGAATATTGATTTAAATGCAATAGCTATTTATCAAGGCCTGGAGATTATGCAAGTCCAAAAGAAATCCAACTTTCTGGTGACAACCATTTCAGGAAACGGATTGTGCAACACCAGTTAGTTTTCAGAAGAATTATCTTCGAGGCTCAAATTGGCACTCAAAAAGACCACATGCAATCCACAATGACACATTGCAAGTTGCACCTCAGTTCAGTCTTTTATGCATTAGTAGAGCAATTTTTCAAATTCAGTAAAAGAACTAACACAGGACAAATAATTTGCTTGCACAGAAGATTGAATCTTTGTTCCTTGAAACATTAAAACATTAGGACCTTTGTTCCTCAAACCCTTAAAACATAAAAATGGAACCTTTTGAAAGTCCCAAGAATGATAATTTTTCTAAAAAATATGCAGAAGAATTTTGAAAAAAAAAAATACAGGAACATTATTGTGGGACACTAGGTAGTTTTGGCATTATCTTCCAACCTCAAAAATGTGACTCAATGAAACCATATGCAATCTTCAGAAATATAAAAATGAAAACTTCTGAAAGTCCTGAAACTTATCACTTTTCATCGAAATAAGAAGAATTTTAGGGGGATAAAATACAGCGACTAGATTCCATTTGTATCTGGGGAAGGATGTAGCAAATGCCATTCCAATTTTGTCCAAGAGGAATAGTAAGTGTAAGAATATTGATTTCAATGCAATAGCTATTATCACTTAAAATAATCAAGCCCTGGAGACAATGCAAGTCCAAAAGAAATCCAACTTTTAATCATTTCAGCAAATGGATTGTGAAACACCAGTTAGTTTAAAGAATGAAATTATCTTCCAGGCTCAAAATTGGCACTCAAAGAGACCATATGCAATCCACAATACCATATTGCTTGTTGCACCTCAGTTCAGTGTTTATGCATTAGCAGAGCAACTTTTCAATTCCAGTAAAAAAACTATCACAATACTAATAATTTGCTTGCGCAGAAGATTGAATCTTTGTTCGTCAAAACATTAATGCATTAAAACTCAAAAATGGAACCCTTTGAAAGTCCCGAGAATGATCTTTTTTCTAAAAAAACAAGGAAAAGAATTTTGAAAACAAAAGAAATACAGGAACCAGACCGTGGGACACAAGGCAGCTTTTAGAATGACAATATCTTCAAATCTCAAAATTGTCACTCAATGAAAGCATACACAATCTTTAGAAACATACAAATGAAACCTTCAGAAAGTCCTGAAACTTATCATTTCCCTGAAAAATAAGAAGAATTTTAGGGAAAAAAAATACAGGGACTAGATTCCATTTGCATCTAGGGAAGGATGAAGCAAATGCTGAACCAATTTTGTCCAAGAGGAATACAAAGTGTGAGAAAATTGATTTCAATGCAAAAGCTATTATACATTATAATAATCAAGGCCTTGACAATGCAAAGTCCAAAGAAATCCAACTTTCTGATGAGACTCATTTCAGAAATTGGATTGTAAAACACCATTTAGTTTTCAGAATGAAATTATCTTCCAAGCTCAAAATTGGCACTTGAAGAGACAATATGCAATCTACAATACCACATTGCATGTTGCACGTGCATCTCAGTTCAGTGTTTATGAATCAGAACAGCAACTTCCCAATTTGAGTAAAAGAACTAACACTTGACCAATTATTTGCTTGTGCAGAAGATTGAATCTTTGTTCCTCAAAACACTAAAACATTAGGATCTTTGTTCCTGAAAGACTTAAAACTTCAAAATGGAACCTTTTGAAAGTCCTGAGAACGATCATTTTTCTAAAAAATACGTAGAAGAATTTTGAAAACTAAGAAATTCAGGGACAGGATTGTGGGATACCAGATCATTTTCAGAAAGGCATTATCTTTGAAGCTCAAAATTATCACTCGATGAAACCATACACAATCTTTTGAAAATAAAAATGAAACCTTCAAATGTCCTTAAACATATCACTTTTCAGAGAAATAAGAAGAACTTTAGGAAAAAAAATACAGGGACAAGATTCCGTTTGTATCTGGGGACGGATGAAGCAAATGCCAAACAAATTTGTCCAATAGTAAGCGTACGAATGTTGAATTTAATGAAATAGCTATTAACACTTATAAAAATCATGGCCTGGAAACATTGCAAGTTCAAAAGAAACCCAACTTTCTGATGACAATCATTACAGGAACTGGATTGTGAAAAATCAGCTAGCTTTCAGAATGAAATTTTATTCCAGGCTCAAAATAGGAACTTGAAGAGACCATATGCAATCTACAATATCACATTGCATGTTGCACCTCGGTTCAGTGTTTATGCATCAGTAGAGCAACTTTTCAATTTCAGTAAAAGAACTAATACAGGACTAATTATTTGCTTGCGCAGAAGATTGAATCTTTGTTCCTAAAAGCATTAGGATCTTTGTTAAGCATTAAAACATAAAAATGAAGCCTTTTGAAAGTCCCGAGAATGATCATTTTTCTAAAAAATAAGGAAAAGAATTTTGAAAACAAAGAAATACAGGAACTGGATTGTGGGACACCAGGCAGCTTTTAGAATGACAATATCTTCAGAGCTCAAAATTGTCACTCAACGAAAGCATATGCAATCTTTCGAAAAATACAGATGAAACCTTCTGAAAGTCCTGAAACATATCAATTATTTGAGAAATAAGAAGAATTTTAGGAAAAAAAAAATACAGGGACTAGATTCCATTTGTATCTGGGGGAGGATGAAGCAAATGCCAAACCAATTATGTCCAAGAGGAATAGAAAGTGTACTTGATTTTAATGAAATAGCTATTATCACTTATAAAAATCATGGCCTGGAAACATTGCAAGTCCAAAGAAATCCAACTTTCTGATGAGACTCACTTCAGAAACTGGATTGTAAAACACTCAGTTAGATTAAGCTCAATTGGCACTTGAAGAGACAATATGCAATCTACAATACCACATTGCACGTTGCACGTGCATCTCAGTTCAGTGTTTATGCATCAGTACAGCAACTTTCCAATTTGAGTAAAAGAACTAGTACATGACCAATTATTTGCTTGTGCAGAAGATTGAATCTTTGTTCCTCAAAACACTAAAATGTTAGGATCTTTGTTCCTGAAAGCCTTAAAACTTCAAAAGGGAACCTTTTGAAAGTCCTGAGAACTATCATTTTTCTAAAAAATATGCAGAAGAATTTAAAAAAAAAAAAATAGTCACTCAATGAAACCATTCGCAATCTTTAGAAAAATAAAATGAAATCTTCTCAAAGTCCTGAAAATTATAAATTTTCAGAGAAAAAAAGAAGAATTTTAGGGAAAAAAAATATAGAGACTAGATTCCATTTGTATCTGGGGGAGGATGAAGCAAATGCCAAACCAATGCAATTGCTATTATCACATATAATAATCAAGGCCTATAGACAATCCAAGTCCAAAAGACATCCATATTTCCAATGACAATCAGAATTGGATTATGAAACACCAGTTAGATTTCAGAATGAAATTATCTTACAGGCTCAAAATTGGCACTACCAGAGACCATATGCAATCTACAATACCAAATTGCATGTTGCACCTCAGTTTAGTGTTTATGCATCAGTAGAGCAACTTTTCAATTTCCGTAAAAGAGCTAATACATGACTAATTATTTGCTTGCAGAGAAGATTGAATCTTTGTTCCTCAAAACATTAAAACTTCAAAACGGAACCTTTTGAAAGTCCTGAGAATGATCATTTTTCTAAAACCAAAAAAAGCAGAAGAATTTTGAAAAAAAAAATAATAATAAAGGATCTGGATTGTGGGGCTCCAGGTAGTTTTCAAAAGGACATTATCTTTCAAGCTCAAAATTGTCACCGAATGAAACCATATGCAATCTTTAGAAAAATTAAAATGATACGTTCTGAAAATTCTTAAAATTATGACTTTTCTGAGAAATAAGAGAAGAATTTTAGGGGAAAAATAAAGGGACTAGATTGTGAAGGATGAGGTAGTTTTCAGAATTTTTTTCCCCTGGGTTGTGGAGTAAGTTTTCAACTTCAAAAGAAGACTTAATATAGGCCTAATCGTTTGCTTGCACAAATCAGGAACTTTGCTTGTGAAAGATGGGGGAAACAAAATGAAACCTTCCGAAAGCCTTGAGAATCATCATTTTTCTAGAAAACAAGAAGAATTTTGAAAACAAAAAACGTTTTCTAGAAAAACAAGAAGAATTTTGAAAACAAAAAACGTACAGGAACAGCATTGTGAAATATTAGATTCCAGAATAACATTATCTTCTATGAACAAAATAAGTGTTCAATGAGACCATGTGCAATCTTTAAAAAAATAAAAATAAAAATGAAAGCTTCTTAAAGTCCTGAAAATTATCACTTTGCTGAAGAAATAAACAGAAGAATTAAAAAAAGAAGAAGAAGAAGAAGAAGGAAATACAGAAACTAGATTGTTAAACAACACGTAGTTTAAATAATGACATTCTCTTCCAAACTCAAGATTGGCACTCAACAAAAACATATGCAATCTATAAAACAATAAAACTGAAACCTTAGAAAAATTTTGGAAGGAAAAGAAATACAGGAACCGGAATGTGAAACAGCAGCTAGTTTTCAGGATAACATTATCTTCCAGGCTCTAAATACCACATCGTATATGGTAACTCAGTTCAGTGTTCATGCATCACTAGCGCAACATGTAAAAATTAAGATCTTTGTTCCCCAAAGCATTAAAAGAAGTAGAAAAGAAATCAATTGAGAGTCCTGAGAATGATCTCTTTTCATAAGAATTTCGGGAAAAAAGACAAAAACACAAAATCAACCATAATCAATGTGTGAATGTTCACACCTAGAATAACAAAAAAGATTATCATATACCATTGGTGATGATAGCGCTGGTTTGGGGAGGGACTTTAAATTCCTCGGCTGCAAATTTCAGAACAGCGGTAAATGGGGCTGCTTCCGGTACGCTAAACCTAAAATCAGAACAACAAAAACTCCAATTAGGCATAATCGGAAAGGGAAAACAAAGAAGACAAGGACAGAAGCGAATCAGTAAAGTATAAAATCGAAAGGATTATACGTACACCTTGAAAGGGAGCTTGGGATCGGAGGTGAGCGTCACTTTGAAGGAGACCTTTCCTCCACCGCCAGTAGCAGCACCACTGCTCGCCATGTCGAACTTTTTTACTTCCGCTATGTTTGTCCTTCTTATTCCAGTGTATTAATATATGGTACATACTGTCGTGTATTCGGCGCGTATTTATGACACAACCCGGAGGCGGTACTGTCCTTTTTTTTTTTGGGCCTTTGTCATTTATTTTCTATCTGTTGACGCCCAATGGATCTTATATAAATTTAGTGTATATTTAGAATAATATAATATAATATAAATAATAAATTAAAATGAAATTTTATTTATTATTTTATTAAAACTTTATTTAACTATATCCTTTAATTAGCAAGCACATAAAGAGAAAATCAGAATTAAAAATGTTAGATTGAATTGAACATTACATCTGGATGGATAATTGCAAATGGTTTATGGCCTTGGACAAGAAGAAAAAAAAAAAACAATAACAAATCTATAATTACAGTTTCCCCGTTGGACATTTTATCCAGCAAAGAGAAGAACAAAATCCTTCCACAAATTGTACTGGGAAAGCCTAATTATCAAAGAATAAAACCACTACGCTCTGATTAATTGAAAACCCAAAAGATAAACTACTATACAATTCACCAATTAACCATCAATGGCAGTGCAAGCATGAGAGCCCACCATCCTCCAATTAAGGATTTTAATCCTTGTGATCCACCACAAATAAGCTTGTTATTATGGTATGTGCAAACTGGCTGCTTCCTGAAAGATTATCAACAAAAAATAACAATAAAATATACTCAATTCCTGTCAAAATTAAAACTCGTAATCCGAAAGGTTTGCTCACCTAGATGCACAAAACGTGATAACATAATCAGTTCCAGAGCAAGTAAAAATGCTGGTGGGATCATCATATGCATAACTATAAGCAGTAGGACAAGCCTCTTTGAACTTGTTGGAATAATATGTAGGCTGACATATAACAGGATTCCCATAAACTCCTCTACAGCAATACTCATCAGTATTGAACACATCACAGGCACTTCGGCAACCGATAACCTTTCCTTTCGACTTGACAGCGAGTTCCGATGGGCAATCAGACCTTAAGTCCATGTCACAACCGGCAATGCTGCAATTCCCTTGACCATTAATCGGTGTAACAACTAATGGCAAATTGAACCCATCCACTAAGCTAACATCATAGTAATCCACAGCTGCCAAAGTGAATTCAGCTAGCGAAGCTGGGGTTTGACCTGAAGTCTTACACTTTAGAGTTGTGCCACAGGCACCGGTTTGGCATGATCCATTGTCGTTTTTGTCGAACTTGCAACCGGTGCGAGCCCATATTCGACCAACCCATCCAACCGGGGCATTGAAAACAATAGATTGTCCTGATTTCAATGCTAATCCACCTCCATTGAAGTTTTCGCCTGGCATAATTGCAGGCCATATTGTCTCTTTGCAGTCATTAATTATGGTAAAAACTCGTGCACATTCGATCATTTTTGTCTCTAACAATAATTTAAAATAAATTAATCACTTTACATAAAATAGAAAGCTAAACAGAAAGAAAAAAAAAAAAAAAAAAAAACACAAGGTGTTAGAAAATATGTACCTAAAGAAATCATGAGCAGAATAAACAGAAGTGCTGAAAGCACATTAAGATTTGCCATCTCTTTCTTGGTTTGTCTGTTCTTTGTGCTAGAAGATTTAATATGAAGCTAAAATATAAAGCAAAGTGGTGAAGAATACGTGCGGAGGGAGGGATGATAAAATCACAACCGACCATTAGCCCATTGTAGGAAAAGGTAGATGATTCCTTCCCTAATCCTTTCTTGCAAGCTTATGCAGGTTCCATTCTTCCCTTTTTATACTTTTTGATTCCAAATTTAACTGTGGTCAGTGGATCAACAGAATCTGCCACATCAAGACAATTGCTTGGTTATTGCCTTCATTTTAAAAAATAAATTCTACCATTATTTTGGTTCCTACTGGGGCTTAATACAACTCCAGTACAATGGTACTGGAATACTGTTTGGTCCTTTCTTTTGTAATTAATTACTAAAGGACTTAATACAACTCTCCATACTATTTAAGTTCTGTTTGCTTTAAAGATAACCGATTGTGTTTAATAAAATTATATTTAATTATTATTATTAATATATAAAATAATTAATAAAAATATATATTATATGTATTATTTTATTATTAAAATAATAATAGAGAAAAGATAGGAGCGATAGAGGATAAATTGAGATAAGAGAGATTAAGATGGTTTGGTCATGTGAAGCGTAGACATACTGAGACTCCAGTTAGACAAGTAAAATACATTAATAGAAAGAAAAAAAGTTGTAGACATAAACTGACTTTTAGGAGAATAGTACAACATGACCTAAAAGCATTACACATTTTCGAGAATTTAACCCAAAATCATTTAGAGAAAAAAAATAATTTATATAGCCGACTCTAAATTTTTAAGATAAAGATCTAGTTGAGTTGAGTTTATTAAAATAAATATATAATTATCAATTTATTATATCATATCATTATCATATATTTTATTATTAAAGTAAATAAATAAAAAGTAAAATACCTAAAGTAATACATAATTTAAATGTGCTTAAATTATATATTATTTAAATTTAAAATTATAGTGAATAATATTTATTAATGAAAATTTAATAATTATTATTTGTCAATATTAGACTACGAATTCCAATCAAATCAACATGGTTAATATGTTATGTTGGCGTCTATGTAGTTTTACATAAAGATGAAACTAGAAGGCACACAAGTCTAGTGGGAAAATGACAAAATAATTGATCAGGGAGATCTGTAACACCCCTGATTTTATATATTATTATTGGGCTTCGTGTAGGTATCCTCAATTCATGAAATTCGACGATTGACTGGTGCGTGAAATTCTACCGATGCACTGGAAAAGTCTTCGAATTGGACCGAGGTTTTGGCTAGCCCCCATTGTCAGACGTCCCAAGCGCGTTCCCGAAGTCGGAATCGGCAAAGGTAAACCCGAACCTTATTTTTACGTAATTTTCTAGTGCTTAAATAGGATTAAAAATCCGTAAAATATTCGTGGTAGCTTAGAAAATTATGATTCTTTTTGCAATAGCTTAGTAATATTGCTAAGGACCGCGGGGCAAAGTTTTAGAATTTTTAGAGCTTATTTGGGCAGTTTTTGCAAAAATGGTCAATTATAAGGACTAAATTGAAATTTTACATATTGTGATGGATGATTGATTTGATGGGCCCAGGAGGGGCTGTGTGATGTGATTGAGTTGTGGATATATGGATTGTGAGTATAGAAGTGCGTTTTTAGCCCTTTGCAGTTGGGTAGGTCCTAGGTATAGGGAGACTCACGGATTTTCTGCACGACTTAGGACGTAATTGGTCTTTTTCTTTATTTGTATTGAGTCGATTGTATTAAATAAATGTAATATGATTGTCAGTGAGCCGGACAGCCTTTCTTCCTCCGCCCACCGCCACAAGAATTTGTCGTCAAGTCCGTGAGTAAAATATTAATTTTAATTATAATTTCGATATTATTATATGTTCAAGATGCCCATGCATCACTTATATGCATATATTTATGTAGTTAAACTCTAGGCACGATTTATGTTGCATTCATAATCATGATGTACCATGGATGTTGTTGTGGTAATTTGGAGCAGCAGCGTGCGTTGGCGTGCGTGTGATGTGGTGTGGACTATGGATAGGACGGGTAGTCACGGCTTGAGTAATTGGGACCTGCCTTCGAGGGGTAGTCACGGCTTGAGTAATTCTGGGACCCTCGATTTGGTTATTAAGTGGAAGTCCGAGCTTGAGTAATTCACGCACGTGTTGGATTTAAGAGAGTCAGATAGGATCACTCCCATATGTTATGATTGATACTACAGGTGTGTGTGAGTGCTCCAAATTACCTTTTGATGTTATGATGTGAAAATCTTGTGTATGTTGCATTTCACTCTACAGTTGCATTAGTTTTGAGATAGTTATAGAGATTATAGTTAAGATTGATATTTTACTCTCTCGAGTCGAACGCTCACTCTGTTCAAAAATTTTACAGCCACAGAGGATATTTTGTTCGGGTTAACTCGCTTTTTACCTCGCAGTTGTTTATCAATATTGTGTAATTTTAATTACTCCTAGAATTTCCGCATGTGTTAGCAAGAATTATTTGAAATTGGTCCGTAATATTATATTCATGTTGGACCTGTAAACTTAATATTTTAAGTCTGCTTGATGGATTGGATGAGGAGCCGAGCTCCCATTTATTATTATGTTGATGAGTATGTGGAGGGTGAGCCGAGCTCCCAATGGATTGTTTATTGTGTTTACAGTGTCGGGTGAGTCGAAAACTCCCGTTGGAAAGTCCATTTTATGGCCGACTGTCCGCTTGTTTTCTTGATATTGGGCCCAAATGGGCCTTAGAGTTGGGTTAATGAATAGTTAAGGCTTACTACGGGCCTCGGGGCTTTAGGTGGCCTGTGTCCTAGTGCCGGTCCGCCCATAGGTTGGGTCGTTAAAGAGGTGGTATCAGAGCTTAGCCTCCAGATACATAGGGAAAAATTATCAAAGGGTACGGAAGAGTCAACTAGGAGTCACATGGAGTATAGGATTCTGCTTCGTCTTTTCCTGTAATTCTTTGTTTCTAGATTCTACGTTATACCTCTGAAGTATAAGATTACCTCGCTTAGTGTCTTGATTTTCGTGGAGTACACGTAAATGTGAAATAGAGTTAGTAGACATGTGAGGTCCATCATGAGGATACGACTCCAAGAAATGCTATGTTTCATGCAGATGGGTTTAAATGGTGTGCCCATTTCGTGCAAGGCACGAGTACATAAACGTGAGTCTTGAAAGTACAGTTGCCCTAGATAAGGATGAGGATACCACTGCAGGCAGTCATCAGTGGATGACCCCGTCAGAATAAGTTTATGATAATAGAAGATTCGAGAGAGATAAGAAATTAAGAGGCCTAGTCGGTCCGGACGTATCGTAGTAACTATACAATGTTCTCGATGTCTGCTCTGTAAGCTGCAGATTACAGTACCGACATGAGATTATTGTATAGAGCTGCGTGCATCCCCGTGGTGCTCCATAATGAGGGTGTTTGCGGGTGGCTTCTGTTTTGGTACAATTATGCCAGAACAGAGTTCTATATCTGCAGAGGAGTTGGGAACTCCTGGTTAAGAGTCTAGAGCTAGAATATCGAAAGGTCACAGTTGGGTGGTAACTAGAGTTAGTGACTCAGTTACCCTAGCATGAGCTAGAGTTACAGTAAGAGTTGCCATCAGACCAGAGGTTTCGGACTAGTTGCAAAGTAAAGTTGATACCTATAGAGTGAGACCATCTAGTCTTTGGTATGGAATTTTGGATGGTTTTTGCAGAACGATAGACGTTTTGCTTAGAACTTAGTGAGAATAGAATACCTTGTGTGTATTAGCAAGGTGTAAAGTGCAACCCTACTACCTAGGGAAGGTCGAAACTATGAATTGATGATTCACAGAGATATGATATGATAGGAGAGTCATTAATTTGACATGGTTTGGGCAAGGTGGTAAATGTAGTACCTTTGATGCAGCAAGTTAGGGTGTAGTCCTATCTTTTCAGAAGGGATCGAAAGTTATTACTAATAATGGTGACCAACCAAATAGTATCAGATGGGACCGTAGAGTGTGGTAGAGAGTAGTTGGTCAGTATCCTGCAGATGATACAAGTTCCATTATAGTAATCATATATAATCAGATCATGTTGGATTTATATACTTTGAATTGTATGACGTGTTTGGGTACCCGGAATCTTTAGTTTTTTCTATTTGATTTTACATGGAAAATAATAATAATAATAACAATTAACTAAAATTACGCAGAATCTTCTCGAGGTAGTAAGGGTATTATGTAAGCTAAGAATATAAATCATACAAAAAAAAGTATGACTGTAATTTCCTGAGTTCCTTTCTAACTTCATATCGTTCAAAACAATAGTATAATCTAATTATAATAGTGTCAAGAGTAATAAATTAGCAAAGATAAATTATAGAAGGCCAATGGATAGAGAAAGTGCAGAATGAAAGTTTGGACAATTGATTGCAGATGCAATATAATCTAAATGCTAGTGGAAGTACTAGCTAGAGTGGTCAATGGACCAAATCTGAGTAGCATAGACATGTGATAACGTGGTAGAAACTCTGAAAGATATAGTTTGCAGGTACAGCTGTCATGTTAGGAAGAAGAATGGAACCAGGGATAGAATAGTTAAGTTCTATTTTGGGTAAGACAAAGGAGATAAACGGAAGGACAACCTGAAGAGCGCATAATAAAAGGAACAAAGTTAAGATATAGGGTAGGCTAAGTGTTATTCTTGGCAAGGTGAATGACAAGGATGGAAAACCCAAAATGGGACCACATTAGTGAGAATAGTGATGGAGGTATGGAATAACATAATAATGAGTAAATGCTAGAAGGTGTGCGATGGTATTGCGGACTACCTAATTAGGTAGAGAAAACGAAGTTAGTAAGTAGTAAGTTGAATAAAGGTCAATCTAAGGGATCAAATAGGTATGATGAGTGGAAAGAATTATAGATAATGACACATAAGCTTTAGGTTAGACTTTTGAGATAGTGAGAAGGTAGTTAGAGGTTCGTTATGAATGTTAGGCAAACATTTTTAGTGTGATCAACCGAATCACTTTGCGGGAAGCAATAACGACAGAACAACAGTAGGAGTAGAACTAAAAGTGACAAGTCTGGGTGGTTATAAATCACTAGAAAGTTCAAGGATCAAATTAATGACCATAGATAAGGGTGGAATTGGTGTTGGAAGAATTTATTAGTGAGAGAAATCTTTCAGGAATCAACAAAAGTTAATGGCACAATATAAACGATGATAGATATGAATCATTGGTCGAGTATAAGTAAAGTTAATAAATTATAAAATATTATGTCAGGAAGGACAATGGTACGGTAAAGTGTTCATGCAGATGATATCTTATAGGTAGAGCACAATTGTGCTAAGAGATAATGAAATTTGAAGAGAAATACCAAGAAACATAGGTTAAACGTTATTATATGGACAATTGGCGTAGTTGAATATAAGAGGATATTTTTCTTTCTTTTCAAGTTTAGCTTGTGCTTTTGGTTTTAGAAGGTTATATAAGGAACAGAAACTGAGTCAATGAGACCTAGTTATTGAGAGTTTGGTAGGCACAAATTCATACATAATTTCCTGATATGAGAATGACAGTAAGTGCATACCTAGTATTAAGTATGAAAGGACGAATAGAGTAATGACATGAGTTAAATTGAGTTAGCTACTAAGGCTTGCAACTGTTTTAAACTATGAGCTGGAGGAAATACTAATTGTGGATGAGTTTCAATAGATGAAATTATTGCTAATGGGTAATTTGAGGTTGAAGTTTGGAAAGTTGTGGGCAGTATATGTGATTATATTAAGGAGAATAAACACGTGAAGTATCTTATTTAGAATTAAGGCATGACACACATTTCCCACAGCCGTGTTAGTTCAGATGGAACTTATAGTTTCTGAAGCTCCTATCCATCCAGGATGAGCAATTTCCTACTAAGGCTGGTAGGGAATGATAATGTTCTGATAGTTAAGTTGGGAAAGGGGTTACAAAAACGAATTTTCTATGGTTAATTATAAGTGTTACAAAAGGTGAAGAATGTGCTGGTAGGAGAAAATCGTAAGGTTAGAATTCCCGAAGTAATGGAACTAGTAATCAAGATAAGACTAAGAAATAAAAAGAAAGTTAAAGTTGATGATGGGATAGACATCTTCGAAGGAAAAGGTGTAAGGATGAGATAGGACTAAAATTAAGGAATAAGTACAGCAGGTTGAAAAGATACCAACAATACCAAAAATAGGAAAAGGGAAGTGGATAAGATGCAAAGGACAGGAAGAGAGCTCGATAGAGTCAGTTATAATAATGAGGATAAGGAGTGTCTAACCACTGCCCCTGTGTTGACACTACCTGTGAGTGGTGAAGGATACGCCGTGTACTGTGACGCCTCCAGAGTTGGCCTAGGGTGTGTTTTGATGCAGAATGGAAAGGTAGTGGCTTATGCTTCAAGGCAGCTGAAGAGGCATGAGCAGAACTACCCCACCCATGATTTGGAAATGGCGGCTGTAGTCTTTGCACTTAAAATCTGGAGACACTACCTGTACGGTGAAGTGTGCGAGATATACACCGACCACAAGAGTTTAAAGTACATCTTCCAACAGAGGGATTTAAACTTGAGACAGAGGAGATGGATGGAGCTTCTGAAAGACTATGATTGCACCATCTAGTACCACCCTGGGAAGGCCAATGTTGTGGCAGATGCCTTGAGCAGAAAATCTTCTGGCAGTTTGGCGCACATTTCAGCAGAGAAAAGACCATTGATTCAGGAAGTACATGAGTTGATGGATCAAGGTCTAATCCTAGATCTTTCAGATGAGGGGGTATTGTTGGCTCACTTTTCAGTGAGGCTAGACTTGAGGGACAGAGTTAGAGTTTCCCAGCACAGAGACCAACAATTGATGAAGATCATAGAAAGAGTACAGCAAGGTGAAGGTGGTGAGTTTGGATTTGCCAATGATGGCGCCCTAGTGCAAGGTTCTAGGATATGTGTGCCCGATGTGGACAACCTCAGGAATGAAATCATGCAAGAGGCACACTATACATCGCATGCAAGATCCACCTGTGTTCCACCAAGATGTACCATGATGTGAGAGATAGCTATTGGTGGAATGGCATGAAGAGAGGCATAGCAGACTTTGTGTCCAAGTGCTTGACTTGTCAGAAGGTGAAGTTTGAACACCAGAGACCGTCAGGGAAGTTGCAAGAGCTCCCTATCCCAGAATGGAAGTGGGAAATGATTTCTATGGATTTTATGACTGGGTTGCCTCGTACCACGCGAGGATATGATTCGATATGAGTAATTATAGACCGCCTAACCAAATCAGCTCACTTCTTGCCTGTGAAGACTACATATTCTGTGGCACAGTACGCCCGGCTCTACATTCGAGAAATAGTCAGATTGCATGGAGTTCCGGCTTCCATAATATCTGACAGAGGGCCCCAGTTCACTTCTCGGTTTTGGAGAAAGTTGCAGGAGGCACTTGGCACACAGTTGAACTTCAGTACGGCTTTCCGCCCTCGCATGCACGGACAACTGAAGGACAATCCAAACATCGAAGACATGCTTCGCATGAGTGTTTTGGATTTTGGAGGTCAATGGGATGAGCACTAGCTTTGGTGGAGTTTGCCTACAACAACGCTTATCACTCCAAAGATAGGGATGCCACCCTATGAGGCACTATATGGAAGAAAGTGTAGGTCTCCTCTGTGTTGGATGAAAATGGGGGAATAGAAGGTGCATGATGTAGACCTAGTGCAGTACACTTCAGAGATAGTTCCTTTAATCAGGGAACGATCAAAACAATTTTCAAGAGGCGTAAGAGTTATGCACCCAGCACGAGGGATGTGGAGTTTGCAAGGCGACTATGTATTCCTGAAGGTTTCTCCAATGAAGGGAGTCATGAGATTTGGAAAGAAGGGCAAGTTGGCACCTCGGTATATTGGACCTTTTGAGGTTACTGATAGAGTTGGAGCAGTTGCCTACCGGTTGGAGCTACCACCCAACCTTTCTCACGTTCATCCTGTATTTCACATCTCCATGCTCAGGAAATACATTCCCGATCCTTCTTATGTACTGCAGCCGGATGTGATAGAGCTAAAAGAGAATTTGACATTTGAGGAGCAGCCTGTAGCCATAGTGGACTACCAAGTGAGACAGCTGAGATCAAAACAGATCCCTATGGTTAAGGTTTTGTGGAGGAGTCAGTCAGTGAAAGAGTGCACCTGGGAGTCAGAACGGGACATGCGTAGCAAGTACCCCTATCTGTTCAATGTATAATCATGTGCTTTATTCTGCCTTGTGTAAAAATTCGAGGACGAATTTTCTGTAAGGGGGGAAGAATGTAACACCCCTGATTTTATATATTATTATTGGGCTTCGTGTAGGTATCCTCAATTCGCGGAAATTCGACAGTTGACCGGGTCTGTGAAATTCCGGCCCGACAGACCCGTTACCGGAAAAGTCTTCGAATTGGACCGAGGTTTTGGCTAGCCCGCATTGTCGACGTCCCAAGCGCTGCCTCAAGTCGGAATCGCAAAGGTAAACCCGAACATTGTTTTTACGTAATTTTCTAGTGCTTAAATAGGATTAAAAATCCGTAAAATATTCGTGGTAGCTTAGAAAATTATGATTCTTTGTGCAATAGCTTAGTAATATTGCTAAGGACCGCGGGGCAAAGTTTTAGAATTTTTAGAGCTTATTTGGGCAGTTTTTGCAAAAATGGTCAATTATAAGGACTAAATTGAAATTTTACATATTGTGATGGATGATTGATTTGATGGGCCCAGGAGGGGCTGTGTGATGTGATTGAGTTGTGGATATATGGATTGTGAGTATAGAAGTGCGTTTTTAGCCCTTTTGCAGGTTGGGTAGGTCCTAGGTATAGGGAGACTCACGATTTTCGCACGACTTAGGGACGTATTTGGTCTTTTTCTTTATTTGTATTGAGTCAGATTGTATTAAATAAATGTAATATGATTGTCGTGAGCCGACAGCCTTCTTCCTCCGCCACCGCCACAAGAATTTGTCACAAGTCCGTGAGTAAAATATTAATTTTAATTATAATTTCGATATTATTATATGTTCAGATGCCCATGCATCACTTATATGCATATATTTATGTAGTTAAACTCTAGGCACGATTTATGTTGCATTCATAATCATGATGTACCATGGATGTTGTTGTGGTAATTTGGAGCGGTAAGTGCGTTGGCGTGCGTGTGATGTGGTGTGGACTATGGATAGGACGGGGTAGTCACGCTTGAGTAATTCGGGGACCCGTTCCTTCGAGGGGTAGTCACGGCTTGAGTAATTCTGGGACCCTCGATTTGGTTATTAAGTGGAAGTCCGAGCTTGAGTAATTCACGCACGGGTTGGATTTAAGAGAGTCAGATAGGGATCGGCTCCATATGTTATGATTGATACTACAGGTGTGTGAGTGCTCCAAATTACCTTTTGATGTTATGATGTGAAAATGTTGTGTATGTTGCATTAAACTCTAAAAGTTTCATTATTTTCAGATCGTTATAGATATTATAGTTAAGATTGATATTTTACTCTCTGAGTCGAACGCCACTCGCTCAAAAATTTTTACAGCCACAGGAGGATATTTTGTTCAGGTTAACTCGCTTTTTACCTCGCAGGTTGTTTATCAATATTGTGTAATTTTAATTACTCCTAGAATTTCCGCATGTGTTAGCAGTAATTATTTGAAATTGGTCTGTAATATTATATTCATGTTGGACCTGTAAACTTAATATTTTAAGTCTGTTTGATGGATTGGATGAGGGAGCTGAGCTCTCATTTATTATTATGTTGATGAGTATGTGGAGGGTGAGCTGAGCTCCCCAATGGATTGTTTATTGTGTTTACAGGTCGGGTGAGTCGAAAACTCCCCGTTGGAAAGTCCATTTTATGGCCGGACTCTGTCCGTTTGTTTTCTTGATATTGGGCCCAAATGGGCCTTAGAGTTGGGTTAATGAATAGTTAAGACTTACTACGGGCCTCGGGGGCTTTAGGCTAGCCCAGGTCCTAGTGCCGGTCCGGCCCATAGGTTGGGTCGTGACAAGATCACTCCTAAATCATGCATAAATTGAGAAGGATTTGCCCCTAGTTGATGAACCTCGTATGCACCGACGAGAACATTAGAGTAACTTAGAGTAGGGTTAATTTTGTCAAAATATCAAATAAATAAAGCAGTTTATGAACGACTCAAATTATAAAATTATACAAAATATTATCAGTTATCCATTAATTATTATTTTAAAGATTTATTATATTTTATTTTAATTATTTAAATACTTATTAATTATTAGATATATTCAATAATTATATTAAACACCCTTAATTTATTAGAATTTTGAGGACGTTAGATTCTGCCAAAGGGAATTTCTTAGACATGCGTTGGACCTGAAACTTAATAAAGTGAACCAATCGGAGAGATTGGAAAGAGATGACTGGAATCAATGAGCTTAAAACTGCTTCTTGATTCCAGAGATTTCTGATTTTAGTTTAAAGGTTTATTTGCCGTTATTGTTAAAATTAATATTAAAAAAATTATTTTTTTAAATATATTGAATAAAAAATATTAAAAATAATTTAAAATTAATTTTAATAAATTTTAATTATATAAATATTAAAATAATAAAATAATTTTTTTTAAATAATTTTTTTTAATATTTAAAATATTATTTTTATTTAAAAAAATAATTTTAACTTTCTAAACATAATATAAAATAAGCATTTAAGTGCAGTTGGATTTTGGTTGGAATAATCCAACAATTGATTTTTTTTTTTCAAGAAATTAATGGGTTAAACCGGATTGACTGTTGGTTATGATCCAGAGGATGGCAAAATTGAGTCCAATTCTTGGAATTGCTGATTTTAAATTGGGTTAGAATAATGAACAATCAATAATTTTGTGCTTCAATTTTATTGGTCTGGTTGAATCCTAATTATGACCTACTCTTAATTAAATCCATACAATTCAATATATATATATATATATATATATATATATATATATATATATATATATAAATGAAAATTTTTTTAAAAGAATGAAATTATCATATTTTTAACCTTTAACTTTGCATTATATGATAATTACTTAATCATTGAGCTATATATACATTTATATAATAAATATGACTATATAAGAAAGGTAAGTTTAGAGGATAACATATGATAACGTTGATGAAATTTGAAAATTTAATTTGTTTATGATAATTTTATTAATTATTTTAAAATTGAATTAGACACTTCTCTGGAAAAGAGAAGAGCAAATCATTTCACACGTAGTAAAAGGCAATCTTAATCATCAAAGAATGAGAAGCACTAGGCTCTGCTTAATCAAAAACCAAAAGATGTGTGTTAAATACTATACAATCCACCAATTAACGCAAGCATCAGAGGCCACCATCTTCCAATCGACAATTTTAATCCTTGAGAACGAGACCCACCACCGCAAACAAGCTTGTGATCATGATACGTGCAAGATTGTTGATTCCTGAAATTATTAACAAGTAAACACACAAATCATATGAAATTAAGCACCCAAACAAAATAATATTTTTATTAATATAATGTTAGATTTCACTTGTTTTTTTGGTGTGTTTCATGTTCATCACTCACCTAAATGCACAGAAGCTGATGATATAATCAGTTCCAGAGCAGGTAAAAATGCTGGTGGGATCATCATATGCATAACTATAAGCAGTCGGGCATGCTTCCTTGAACTTCTTGGAATAAAATGTAGGCTTACATGTTACAGGATTCCCATAGACTCCTCTACAACAATACTCGTCAGTATTGAACACATCACAAGCACTCCGGCAAGCGATAACCTTTCCGTTAGATTTCACGGCGAGCTCGGATGGGCAACTGGACCTTAGATCCATATCACAACCAGCAATACTGCAATTTCCTTTGCCATTAATTGGTGTAACAACTATTGGCACATTAAACCCATCCACAAGGCTAACATCATAGAAATCCAGTCCTCCTGGAAGATTGAATTCAGCTAGTGAAGCAGGGGTTTGACCTGAAGCCCCACACTTGAGTGATGTGCCGCAGGCCCCCGTTTGACATGATCCATTACCATTTTTGTCAAAATTACAACCGGTTCGAGCCCATATCCGGCCATCCCAACTAACTGGGGCTTCGAACACAATGGCTTGACCTGATCTCAATACAAATCCACCTCCGTTGAAATTACTACCTGGGAAGATTGCAGGCCATATTGTCTCTTTGCAATAGTTTATCATGGTAAAAATTCGTTCACATTCAATCACTTTTATCTCTATGAGAATCCAGGGAAAAAAAAAAAATAAATTAAAGTGAGCTAAAAAGAACTTACATAAATAGAAAGGCATACATAATGACCAACCCATTAAACATAAAAGATCAGAAAATAAAAATTAGAAAAGATTTATTAATTACCTGAAGAAACAGTGAGAAGAATCAGCAGAATAGGTAAAAGCACGTTAAGATTTGCCATCTTTCTTTGTTTCTCTGACTAGCTATTGGAAGAAGGTTGAAAATGGACCTGAAATATAAAAGGAAAGTGGCGAAGAATACGTGTGGAGGGAAGGGAAGTATGGATGGAAAATCATAACCAACACATTAATCCATGCTGGGACGAAGCTACATGATTCTTTTCCTTATTATTTCCTGCAAGTTTATTGACATTCCATTCTTGATTCTCTCTTTTCTTGAACGTTTTTCCTTTTTGTTCCAAATGTCACTGTGGTTAGTGGATCAACAGAATCTCCCATATCAAAACAAACCATTACTGATTTGGGTTCTCATCTTCTATTAAAATACTAAATTTTCTAAAAGCTTTGTCTGCTTCAGGTTCAAGAGCTCAAATTAGCCCATTAGTTTGTTTTTCGTTTGATCCTTTGCATGTGTATTAAATTTTAATTAACTATTCATCAGAAAAACACTAAAAGCTCTTGTTTTCTTGGTTTATTGAGATCAAGTTTTGTTAAAGCTTGAAAAGCTCTTTGGAATATTCTTTTTCCCAAGTACTCAATTGCATGTCTAATTTAAATATTTTAATTAATAATGAGAAAAACTTGGCTATACCATGTATATATATTATATATTTAATTTTAATATTTTAATTAATAGAAACATATTTTAATTATCTTTACATATATAAACTGAAAAAAAAATTTGTAACACCCCTGATTTTTTATATATTATTATTGGGCTTCGTGTAGGTATCCTCAATTCGCGGAAATTCGACAGTTATCCGGATCTGTGAATTTCCGGCCAGACAGACCAGCTACCGGAAAAGTCTCCGAATTGGATCGAGGTTTTGGCTACCCCACCATTGTCAGGCATCCCGAGCGCGTTCCCGAAGTCGGAATCGGCAAAGGTAAACCCGAACCTTGTTTTTTCGTAATTTTCTAGTGCTTAAATAGGATTAAAAATCCATAAAATATTCGTGGTAGCTTAGAAAATTACGATTCTTTTTGCAATAGCTTAGTAATATTTCTAAGGACCGCGGGGCAGAGTTTTATAATTTTTAGAGCTTATTTGAGCAGTTTTTGCAAAAATGATCAATTATAAGGACTAAATTGAAATTTTACATATTGTGATGAATGATTGATTTGATGGGCCCAGGAGGGGCTGTGTGATGTGATTGAGTTGTGGATATATGGATTGTGGATATAGAAGTGTGTTTTGAGCCCTTTTGCAGGTTGGGTAGGTCCTAGGTATAGGGGAGATTCTGCCGGATTTTCGGCACGACTTAGGACGTATTGGGTCTTTTCTTGATTTGTATTGGGTCATTTGTATTAAATAATTGTAATATAATTGTCAGGTGAGCCGGGACAGCCTTCTTCCTCTGCCCAGCCGCCACAGTGATTGCCGTCAAGTCTGTGAGTAAAATATTAATTTTAATTGTAATTTCGATATTATTATATGTTCAAGCATGCCCATGCATCACTTATATGCAAATATTTATGTAGTTAAACTCTAGGCACGATTTATGTTGCATTCATAACTGTTAGCGTGCCATGGATGTTGTTGTGGTAATTTGGAGCAGTGTGCGTGCGTTGGCGTGCGTGTGATGTGGTGTGGACTATGGATAGGACGGGTAGACACGGCTTGAGATCTTCGCTGGGACCCGGTCCTTCGGGGTAGACACGGCTTGAGTTCTTCGCTGGGACCCCGATTTGGTTATTAAGTGGAAGTCCGAGCTGAGTTCTTCGCTGGCACCAGGTTGGATTTAAGAGAGCTGTATAGGGGATCAGCTCCCATATATTATGATTGATGTTACAGGGTGCGTGAGTGCTTCAAATTACATTTTTGTTGTTATGATATGAAAATATGATTGCTGTTGCATTTCACTCCACAGGTTGCATTAGTTCTAGATAGTTATAGAGATTATGGTTAAAATTGATATTTTACTCTCTGAGTCGAACGCTCACTCCTGTTCAATATTTTTTCTCAGGCTACAGGAGGATTTTATTGTGGTTAACCTGCTTTTCTCCTTCGCAGGTTGTTTATCAATAGTTTTGTAATTTTATTTACTCCTAGAATTTCCGCATGTGTTAGAAATATTTAAATGATTCGGGTCTGTAATATAAATTGTCATGTGGACCTGTAAAATTATATGCATGTTTGATGGATTGGATGAGGGAGCTGAGCTCCCATTTATTTTTATGCCGATATGAGTATGTGGAGGGTGAGCTGAGCTCCCCAATTGATGATATATTTTGTTTACAGGTCGGGTGAGTCAAAAACTCCCCGTTGAAAGGTTCACTTTATGGCCGGACTCTGTCCGGTTGGTTTCTTGAAATTGGGCCCAAATGGGCCTTAGAGTTGGGTTAATGAACAGTTAGGCTTACTACGGGCCTCGGGGGCTTTAGGCTGGCCCAGGTCCTAGTGCCGGTCCGACCCATAGGTTGGGTCGTGACAAATGTGGTATCAGAGCTTAGGCTCTAGATTCATGGGAAAGAATATAATTGGGAGTGTAAAAAAGAGTCTTGTTAGGATGTTACATGCGGAGCATAGGATTCTGTTTTGTCTTTTCTGTAATTCTTTGTTTCTAGATTCTGCGTTATACCTCGGGAAATATAAAAGTACCTCAGTTAGTGTCTTGATTTTCATGGAGTACATAGAAATGTGAAATAGAGTTAGCAGACATGTTGAGGTCTATCATGAAGATACGTACTCCAAGAAATGCTATGTTTCTGTCTGTATGGGTTTAAATGGTGTGCCTATTTCGTGCAAGGCACGAGTACATAAAGGTGAGTCTTGAAAGTACAGTTGCCCTAGATAAAGATGAGGATACCACTGCTGGCAGTCATCAGTGGGTGACCCAGTCAGAATAAGTTTATGATAATAGAAGATTCAAGAGAGATAAGAAATTAGGAGACCTAGTCGGTCAGGACGTATCGTAGTAACTATACAATGTTCTCGATGTCTGCTCTGTAAGCTGCAGATTACAGTACCGACATGAGATTATTGTGTAGAGCTACGTACTTCCCTGTAGTGCTTATGATGAGGATGTTGCAGGCAGTCTCTGTTTTGGTACAGTAATACCAGAACAGAGTTTTATATCTGCAGAGGAGTTGGGAACTCCTGGTTAAGAGTCTAGAGCTAAAATATCGAAAGGTCACAGTTGGGTGGTAACTAGAGTCAGTGACTCAGTTACCCTAGCATGAGCTAGAGTTACAGTAAGAGTTGCCATCAGACCAGAGGTTTCGGACTAGTTGCAAAGTAAAGGTGACACCTATAGAGTGAGACCATCTAGTCTTCGGTATGGAATTTTGGATGATTTTTGCAGTATGACAAATATTTTGCTTAGAGCTTAGTGAGAATAGTATACCTTGTGTGTATTAGTATGGAATAAAGTACAACCCTACTACTTAGGGAAGGTCGAAACTATGAATTAATGATTCACAGAGCTATAATATGATAGGAGAGTCATTAATTTGACATGGTTTGGGCAACGTGGTAAATGTAGTACCTTTGTTGCAGCAAGTTAGGGTATAGTCCTATATTTTCAGAAGGGATCGAAAGTTATTATTAACAATGGGGACCAACAAAATAGTGCCCCAGATGGGACTGTAGAGTGTGGTAGAGAGTAGTTGGCTCGGGTATCCTGGAGAGGATACAAGTCCCATTATAGGAATCATATATAGTCAAGATCATGATGGATGTAAATCCTTTAAATTGGATGGCAGGTTTGGGTGCCCGGAATCTTAAATATTGGCGAATTGAGTAAATATAGAAAAAAAAAAATAATAATAATAACAAATAAATAAAATTATTGCAGAATCAGTTCTCGAGGTAGTAAGGATATTATGTAAGCTAAAGGATAAGAATAGAGATCCTACAATAAAAGTATGACTGTAATTTCCTGAGTTCCTTTTTAACTTCACATTATTCAAAACAATAGTATAATCTAATTATAATAGTGTTAAGAGAAATAAATTAGCGAAGATAAATTATAGAAGGCCAATGGATAGAGGAAGTGCAGAATGAAGGTTTGGATAATTGATTACAGATGCAATATAATCTAAATGCCAGTGGAAGTACTAGCTAGAGTGGTCAAAGGACCAAATCTGAGTAGCACAGATATGTGATAACGTGGTAGAGACTCTGAAAGATATAGTTAGCAGGTCCAGCTGTCATGTTAGGAAGAAGAATGGAACCAGGGATAGAATAGTTAAGTTCTATTTTGGATAAGAAAAAGGAAATAAATGAAAGGACAACCTAAAGGGCGCGTAACAAAAGGAACGAAGTTAAGATATAGGGTAGGCTAAGTGTTATTCTTGGCAAGGAGAATGACAATGATGGAAAACCCAAAATGGGACCACATTAGTAAGAACAGTGATGGAGGTATGGAATACAATAATAATGAGTAAAAGCTAGAAGGTGTGCGATGATATTGTGGACTATCTAATTAGGCAGAGAAGAAGAAGTTAGTAAGTAGTAAGTTTAATAAAAATTAATCTAAGGGATCAAAAAGGTATGATGAGAGGAAAAGAATGATAGATAATGACACAGAGGCTTTAAGTTAGACTTTTGAGATAGTGACAAGGTAGTTAGAGGTTCATTATGAATGTCAGGCAAACATTTTTAGTGTGATCAACATAATCACTTTGTAGTGAAGCAATAACGACATGACAAAGAGGGGTAGAACGAGAAGTGACAAGTCTGGGTGGTTATAAATCACTAGAAAGTTCAAGGATCAAACTAATGACCATAGATAAGATTAGAATTAGTGTTGGAAGAATCTATTAGTAAGAGAAATCTTTCAGGAATCAACAAAAGTTAAGGCACAATATAAACGATGATGGATATGAATCAGAGGTCGAGTATAAGTAAAGTTAATAAATTATAAAATATTATGTCAGGAAGGACAATGGTTCGGTAAAGAGTTCATGCATGACATCTTATAGGTAGAGCACAATTGTGCTAGGAGATGATGAAATTTTAAGAGAAAGACCAAGAAACATAGGTTAAATGTTGTTATATGGACAATCCAGCGTAGTTGAATATAAGAGGACATTTTTCTTTCTATCCAAGTTTAGCTTGTGCTATTGGTTCTAGAGGGTCAGATAAGGAACAAAAATTGAGGCAAGGAGACCTAGTTATTTGAGATTTTAATAGGCACCAATTCATATACAATTTCTGATATGAGAATGACAGTAAGTGCATACCTAGTGTTAAGTATGAAAGGACGATCGAGTAATGACAGAGTTAAATTGAGTTAGCTACTAAGGTTTGCGACTGTTCTAAACTATGAGCTAGATGAAGTACTATTTATGGATGAGTTTCAATAGATGAAATTGTTACTAATGGGAAAAGTTGAGGCTGGAGTTTGGAAAGCTATGGGCAATATATGTGATTATATTAAGGAGAATGAACATGTGAAGTATCTTGTTTAGAATTAAGGCATGGCACACATTTTCCATAGCCGTGTTAGTTCAGATGGAACTTATAGTTCTGGGGCTCATATCCATCCAGGATAAGCAATTTCCTACTAAGGCTGGTAGGGAATGATAATATTCTGATAGTTAAGTTGGGAAAAGGGGGATACAAGGAAAATTTTCTATGGTTAATTACAAGTGTTACATAAGGTGAAGAATGTGCTGATAGGAGTAAATCGTAAGGTTAGAATTCCTGAAGTAATAGAACTAGTAATCAAGATAAGACTAAGAAACAAAATGAAAGTTAAAGTTGATGATGGGATAGACATCTTTGAAGGAAAATGTGTAAGGATGAGATAGGACTAAAAATTAAGGAATAAGTACATCTTCCAACAGAGGGATTTAAACTTGAGACAGAGGGATTTAAACTTGAGACAGAGGAGATGGATGGAGCTTCTGGAAGACTATGATTGCACCATCCAGTACCACCCTGGGAAGGCCAATGTAGTAGCAGATGCTTTAAGCAGAAAATCTTCTGGCAGTTTGGCGCACATTTCAGCAGAGAAGAGACCGTTGATTCAGAAAGTACATGAGTTGATGGATCAAGGTTTAATCCTAGATCTTTCAGATGAGGGGGTCTTGTTGGCTCATTTTTCAGTGAGGCCAGACTTGCGAGATAGAGTTAGAGTTTCCCAACACAGAGACCAACAATTAATGAAGATCATAGAAAGAGTACAGCAGGGTGAAGGTGGTGAGTTTGGATTTGCCAATGATGGCGCCCTAGTGCAAGGTTCTAGGATATGTGTGCCCAATGTGGACAACCTCAGGAATGAAATCATGCGAGAGGCACACTATACACTGTACAGTGTCCACCCAGGTTCCACCAAGATGTACCATGATGTGAGAGATAGCTATTGGTGGAATGGCATGAAGAGAGGCATAGCAGACTTTGTGTCCAAGTGCTTGACTTGTCAGAAGGTGAAGTTTGAACACCAGAGACCGTCAGGGAAGTTACAAGAGCTCCCTATCCTAGAATGGAAGTGGGAAATGATTTCTATGGATTTTGTGACTGGGTTGCCTCGTACCACGCGAGGATATGATTCGATATGGGTAATTGTTGACCGCCTAACCAAATCAGCTCACTTCTTGTGAAGACTACATATTACGTGGCACAAGACGCGGCTCTACATTCGAGAAATAGTCAGATTGCATGGAGTTCCGGCTTCCATAATATCTGACAGAGGGCCCCAGTTCACTTCTCGGTTTTGGAGAAAGTTGCAGGAGGCACTTGGCACAAAGTTGAACTTCAGTACGGCTTTCCACCCTCAGACAGATGGACAGTCCGAAAGGACAATCCAAACACTGGAAGACATGCTTCGCATGAGTGTTTTGGATTTTGGAGATCAATGGGATGAGCAGCTAGCTTTGGTGGAGTTTGCCTACAACAACAGTTATCACTCCAGTATAGGGATGCCACCCTATGAGGCACTATATGGAAGAAAGTATAGGTCTCCTCTGTGTTGGACGGAAATGGGGGAAGCAAAGGTGCATGATGTAGACCTAGTGCAGTACACTTCAGAGATAGTTCCTTTAATCGTGAACGATCAAAACAAATTTTCAGTAGGCAGAAGAGTTATGCAGACCCCAGACGGAGGGATGTGGAGTTTGCAGTGGGCGACTATGTATTCCTGAAGATTTCTCCAATGAAGGGAGTCATGAGATTTGGAAAGAAGGGCAAGTTGGCACCTCGGTATATTGGACCTTTTGAGGTTACTGATAGAGTTGGAGCAGTTGCCTACCGGTTGGAGCTACCACCCAACCTTTCTCACGTTCATCCCGTGTTTCACATCTCTATGCTCAGGAAATACATTCCCGATCCTTCTCATGTACTACAGTCGGATGTAATAGAACTAAAGGAGAACTTGACATTTGAGGAGCAACCTGTAGCCATAGTGGACTACCAAGTGAGACAGCTAAGATCAAAATAGATCCCTATGGTTAAGGTTTTGTGGAGGAGCCAGTCAGTGGAAGAGTGCACCTGGGAGTCAGAACGGGACATGCGTAGCAAGTACCCTTATCTGTTCAATGTGTAATCATGTACTTTATTCTGCCTTGTGTAAAATTCGAGGACGAATTTTCTGTAAGGGGGGAAGAATGTAACACCCCTGATTTTTTATATATTATTATTGGGCTTCGTGTAGGTATCCTCAATTCACGGAAATTCGAGCTTGTCCGGATCGTGAATTTCCTACATGCATCGACTACCGGAAAAGTCTCCGAATTGGATCGAGGTTTTGGCTACCCCACCATTGTCAGGCATCTCGAGAGCGTTCCCGAAGTCGGAATCGGCAAAGGTAAACCCGAACCTTGTTTTTTCGTAATTTTCTAGTGCTTAAATAGGATTAAAAATCCATAAAATATTCGTGGTAGCTTAGAAAATTACGATTCTTTTTGCAATAGCTTAGTAATATTTCTAAGGACCGCGGGGCAGAGTTTTATAATTTTTAGAGCTTATTTGAGCAGTTTTTGCAAAAATGATCAATTATAAGAACTAAATTGAAATTTTACATATTGTGATGAATGATTGATTTGATGGGCCCAGGAGGGGCTGTGTGATGTGATTGAGTTGTGGATATATGGATTGTGGATATAGAAGTGTGTTTTGAGCCCTTTTGCAGGTTGGGTAGGTCCTAGGTATAGGGGAGATTCTGCCGGATTTTCGGCACGACTTAGGACGTATTGGGTCTTTTCTTGATTTGTATTGGGTCATTTGTATTAAATAATTGTAATATAATTGTCAGGTGAGCTGGGACAGCCTTCTTCCTCCGCCCAGCCGCCACAGTGATTGCCGTCAAGTCTGTGAGTAAAATATTAATTTTAATTGTAATTTCGATATTATTATATGTTCAAGCATGCCCATGCATCACTTATATGCAAATATTTATGTAGTTAAACTCTAGGCACGATTTATGTTGCATTCATAATCATAGCGTGCCATGGATGTTGTTGTGGTAATTTGGAGCGGTGCGCGTGCGTTGGCGTGCGTGTGATGTGGTGTGGACTATGGATAGGACGGGTAGACACGCTTGAGATCTTCATGGGACCCGGTCCTTCTGGTAGACACGCTTGAGTTCTTCATTGGGACCCCGATTTGGTTATTAATTGGAAGTCCGAAATGAGTTCTTCGGGCACCAAGTTGGATTTAAGAGAGTCAGATAGGGATCGGCTCCATATATTATGATTGATGTTACAGGTGCGTGAGTGCTTCAAATTACCTTTTGTTGTTATGATGTGAAAATATGGTTGTTGCATTTCACTCCACAAAGGTTGCATTAGTTCTAGATAGTTATAGAGATTATGGTTAAAATTGATATTTTACTCTCGAGTCGAACGCCACTCCTCGCTCAATATTTTTCTCAGAATGAGGAGGATTTTATTGTGGTTAACCTGCTTTTCTCCTTCGCAGGTTGTTTATCAATAGTTTTGTAATTTTATTTACTCCTAGAATTTCCGCATGTGTTAGAAATATTTAAATGATTCGGGTCTGTAACATAAATTGTCATGTGGACCTGTAAAATTATATGCATGTTTGATGGATTGGATGAGGGAGCTGAGCTCCTATTTATTTTTATGCCGATATGAGTATGTGGAGGGTGAGCTGAGCTCCCCAATTGATGATATATTTTGTTTACAGGTCGGGTGAGTCAAAAACTCCCCGTTGAAAGGTTCACTTTATGGCCGGACTCTGTCCGGTTGGTTTCTTGAAATTGGGCCCAAATGGGCCTTAGAGTTGGGTTAATGAACAGTTAGGCTTACTACGGGCCTCGGGGGCTTTAGGCTGGCCCAGGTCCTAGTGCCGGTCCGACCCATAGGTTGGGTCGTGACAAAATTGATAAGCCTGAAAAGAATTATTTAATTAATTTAAAATAAAAAATGAAATATACCTTTTTATTTTCCTGGAAAATAAATAAAATTTCAGAATCAAAATAGATATGCATTGATCATGGGCACAAGTAAAAATTGAAAATTCAATATAATGATCATTTATCATCAAACATGCTAACAATCATAATTCAGAAAATAATGGCTTCTTTTAAAATAATTTATTTATAAAAAAAGAATTTTAATCAAATTTCTACACTTAATTTCTATTTAAAAAAAAAAATAAGTTAAAAAATTAATTTTTTTTTTCATTTAAAATATCAAAATTAATCAAATTAAAATGAATTGAATTAAATCCAAACGGGGAATATAAATCCATTAAGGAACTTGGTAGTACCAATTACCAAAAATTCATTACTTTTAAATGGAGAATTTCATTGTCAGGGAAGAAAATTGAAGTATGGGTGTCAATCATGCAACGTAATGCTGTGGGTCTCTCCATACTCATAGAAGCACTAATTTATAGGATTTTTTTGAAAAAAACGTATCAGGGTGGCAAAAGTTTCTACAATATAGCAATTATACTTTGTTAGTTAGCATGAAGAACAATCTATATGATGTCATTTATGAACTCGGCATGACACACTACACAACAATTTTTAACTTGCAAGCATGGACGTTTAAAGGAAATACAAATGTTCCTTCTAATCATAGGATCTGCTGGTTAATTGAATCCGTTAAGTCAGACATTCGTCTAAATAATTTACAGTTCATAACCAACAATTAATCAAAATTGCTGAACCAAACAGGTGACTACTTGTAAAGAAGTCCATCCTTGTCAAAAGAAACAAGTGGGAACTTGAGAACAGGATTGATGTGTAAGTTGCAACCAAGTCAAAGTGGGGCATTTCATAATCTTTTTCATGTTTTGCTAGCTGATCTGCATCCTGCAACTCCTTCTTTTTATTCACACAAAGAAACCCTTATCATGCTCCTATGAGCAAATGTAATGTGGGTCAGCAAATACACAATTGGAGATGTATATATCAGTCCATGAAGTGGCCTACAAAAAATGATTATAACCATCCGATTGATAATTAATCATTTACAATATGCTAATCATTGTCTTGTGGCTATCAAGAATCCAAAGTGTTAATATTGCTCCATCAATCCGAAGGTTAAACCAGCTCAATCATGGGGTTAATAAGGGAATCCGCATGCATACAGTAGGTTTTAATTTGTGTTCTCATTGTACATAAAAACAAGTAATCAATCCATGTTGATTAATGTGATTTAATTTTTGAATATTGTTCGGTTAAAGGTAATCAATTTTAGAAACACCCATCATTCGCCATTTGAAGAGGCAAAAAAAAAGAACTATTACCAGAACAAAAAACACTAAAGACTTCCCTAGTGTTTAAAAGAAAAGTTAGAGAACCGATATGAGTTTTAGTACCTATTTCCAACAAAAAGTTCTTCAAACAGTATTTATTATGTTATGTGATAGAATTAAATGTCAATCTGTGAACACGAGATTTCTTATTTTTGTATTTTAAAGGTGGAGAAAAACTAATCAGTTTATCACTTAATTGGTATCTCTTATTTTTTGTGGCTTTAATATTTAGATATGTTTTCATGGGCCCGAATTATGACCCAACTTAAAGTTTAGCATAGCGATCCGATTGAAATAAAAAGTGAGATTTGTGATGGTTGCGCAGAGCACGGGCCGATAGATCTGGGCCCGAAGCCCACCACTGGTCTCCTTGGGGTGCGAGGGCAACGCCCCCGCGGTATTGACCAATATAAATATTGTAATATTTTACTATTTACAGTAAAGTTGTGAGATATTCAGAAAACACAGTGGAGCTAGAGTTTGAGAGTTTTGATTGATTGTATCTTGCTCTTAAACTTTTTCTCTTGTTTTGACCATGGACGTAAATCTTATGATTGAATCACGTTAAATCCTGTATTATTCTTCTTTTATTTTCAATACTGTGTGATTGTACATTTTATGTGTGTATCTTAGATTTGTGTGCTTGTTATAAGAATATCTTAAGAGAAAAATTAGAAGAAGAAGAAGCTCATGTAAATATCTGGCTGACAAACTCTAAGCAAATCACATGGTGGTAGTCCAAGAGCAAGCTCACTAGTTACTCCATCCAAGTGCAAAGCTTCAAATAAACAGGCTTAGTGTGAATGGAAGTGGCCCCATCTTACCTTTGTTATGGAAATAAGATTTTTTTTTTCTATTTTTTAAATTTCAATAATATAAATATATAAAATTTTTTAATATAATTGAAGTTCGACAGATTAAATATCCCAATTACGACATGTCACCTAACTCAAAATTTGGGTACCCTTTGAGACATTCATTCAAAATCATGATTGGGATGCCCAATCAATGGGGCCAAAAGAAAAAAAGACACTTGCATTAGAAAATGAAAGGCCTAATCAAAATTCCATCTTTTTTTCTTTTTCTTTTAATTTAATCTTATAGGCTAAAGAAAAAAAAAAAAAAGGTGTGAAATATTTTGGAAAACCAGTTGGCACACGTGTGGTACTAATCATGTTTAGCACTAAACCCACCCACCACCTCAGAGTAATCATTCGCTCCATCCATCTTAGACTAACCCATTAAACCCTAAACACACATTTCCATCCTAATAATCCTTTTAAAATCCTCCTCAGTAGTAAATAAAAATCCTTTCACACTTCTCATTGCGTATCTTGTCATGTTCAATCAAATATAAAATGGGCTCTTTGATATTTTTAAAACGGGCTACAGTGGGCCACCCGCTCGTGCAATGCATGAGAGCTTGGGTCCACTACTCTCCTTTCAAGCCCATATGAGAAAAATTAAGGAGGATAAATTAAATTCAAAATTATGGGCGACATAAATATTGTAAGTCCCCACTAAGGTGATTCAATAATTGCTTCCCAAAAAATTTGTTTATAAAGATGGGAGGATGATATGCGTAAGTTGTAGAAAGAGAAGAAAAGGGAAGAAAAACAAAGCTTTCTTTATCTATTTATAGTCTCTAAATTGGTCCATTGCTTTTCCCAGCAAGCATTACTAGCTTCTAGCAATTTAACAATGGCTTCTGAGAAGGTTGAGACTGTGATAGCAGGAAACTACATAGAAATGGAGAGAGAAGAAGAAAATTCAAGGTCCACTAAGAGCAAAATAACACAGTTGTTTTGGCATGGTGGTTCAGTCTATGATGCTTGGTTTAGCTGCGCTTCTAACCAGGCAATACTATTAAATATTCATGCTAATTAGTTAACTAGCTATTATTTTCTTATTTTCTCCGTTATATTTGTCATCTAAGTTAATTCTTGATTCTTTATGATGTGAATTTTGCAGGTTGCACAAGTGCTTCTCACACTGCCTTACTCATTTTCACAACTTGGAATGCTATCTGGAATTCTCTTTCAACTCTTCTATGGTTTGATGGGAAGCTGGACTGCTTACCTTATAAGTATTCTATATGTTGAGTACAGAACTAGAAAGGAGAGGGAAAAGGTTGATTTTAGGAATCATGTAATTCAGGTAATTAATAAATATATCTATGTCTGTTAAAGTTTCAAGAATTGATCCACTTCAGACCTCTGCTGTTGTTAGCCTTCATGGCCGACTCTATGTTTATGTCCCTTTATCAGCTTGAGTTTCTCGTTTCTATGAGCCTGATAAACATCTTGAAGGGTAAACATTTTAAATCTTTGGCAGAGACAGCATGAAGGTGAAAATTGCAATGAGAGCATTGTCAAGACATTTGTTTCTTTGTTAAATACTGAAACCACCAGACTTTATAGAAGCAATTCATCTTATTTGCAATTTGCAGATTAGTTTCAAAAAAATATTCTAATATGTACATTTTTTCCCAAGATTTCTCACTTGAGTTTTTATTGATTTTCAGTGGTTTGAAGTTCTTGATGGGCTACTAGGGAAACATTGGAGAAATGCGGGCCTCATTTTCAACTGCACTTTTCTTCTGTTTGGATCTGTGATTCAGTTGATTGCCTGTGCAAGGTATGCTTATACTACATGGGTTATTAAATATATGTGTGTGTGTGCTTTTTAATCTTTATTTGTTCTCAGTCTTTTTGATAATAAATTAATTAATTGCAGCAATATCTACTACATAAATGACAATCTGGACAAGAGAACATGGACCTACATCTTTGGAGCTTGTTGCGCAACTACTGTCTTCATTCCTTCATTCCATAATTACAGAATTTGGTCTTTCTTCGGCCTTATGATGACTACTTATACTGCATGGTATCTCACAATCGCTTCTCTTATTCATGGACAGGTTAGCATTGCTATTTAACTTAAAAAGTTCAATTTTGGCATGATTTATTATTCCTTTCTGTAATCCATGCTGTGTATTGTTTACTTTATTATTAATTAATTCCTTTCAATTTTTTTAATTTAATTTGATTTGCAGGTTGAAGGAGTAAAGCACTCTGGTCCAACCACAATGGTTCTCTACTTTACTGGGGCTACCAACATTCTTTACACCTTCGGTGGGCATGCTGTTACAGTGTAAGGAGTGGAGTCTTATCATAGCAATATATATATTATTGAATTAAAAAAATGTAATTATTTATAGTATTTATACCCATAATTACTGGAAGGAGTTTCCAACTAAGGGAACATATCTTTTCCTGAGAAACTGCTAATCAACCTTCTCATAACTTTATTCTCCCCTTGGGTGCCAAGATAATGAGTAAGAAATGAAAAGTTAAGATTGGCATCTCATAATCAAATTTAGGATTGCAAGTTGATCACTTATTATCCAAAGCAAAAATGACTGTGCACGAGTATATATGCACTGATAGCATATTTGAGATTAAATTTTGATCAGTAAACTAACGATTTTTTATTGCAGGGAAATTATGCATGCAATGTGGAAGCCACAGAAATTCAAGCTAATATATTTGATGGCAACATTATATGTGTTAACTCTGACACTACCCTCAGCTTCTGCTGTTTATTGGGCATTTGGGGACCTGCTACTTACTCATTCTAATGCCCTCTCTTTACTCCCAAGGACTGGATATAGAGATACTGCAGTTGTTCTCATGCTAATCCATCAGGTTAATTAATTACCATTCATTAATTATATATAAATATGAGTTCAAAATTGGATTGTTTTCAGAAAACGGTAACAAAAACTTTCATTCTTTGGTTGCAGTTCATAACATTTGGGTTTGCTTGCACTCCCTTATACTTTGTGTGGGAAAAATTCATTAGAGTACATGAAACAAAGAGTGTGTTCAAGAGGGCTTTGGCTAGACTTCCTGTGGTGATACCAATATGGTTCTTGGCTATTGTCTTTCCTTTCTTTGGTCCTATCAACTCAACTGTTGGATCTCTTCTTGTCAGCTTTACAGTCTACATAATTCCTGCATTAGCACACATGATTACTTTCTCAACTGCATCCGCACGGGAGGTTAGCTATCCCTCTTAATTAATTCCTTATTCCTTAGCTTTAGAAATGGTTTGATTTTAGTGTTGGACACATACACTAACTGCTATTTCTTTTTTCCTCGAGAACAGAATGCAGTAGAGAGACCACCATCATTTCTTGGAGGATGGGTTGGCCAATTTTGCATGAACATATTTGTGGTAGTATGGGTTTTTGTTGTGGGATTTGGGTTTGGAGGATGGGCAAGTATGCTTAACTTCATACGTCAAATTGATACATTTGGCCTCTTCACCAAGTGCTACCAGTGTCCCCCTCACAAGGCTTGAGTAGAATATATCCCTACTTTCACAAAAGAACTTTATTAACATTTTAAGATAAGTAAGGAAGTGTGTAAAGAGATTGGCATTTGTAACTCCTCCCACACCCCACACCACCCCCCCCCCACCCCCCCCAACCCCCCCCCACGCGGCCTCCCAACCCCCCCGGCCCCCCTTTCTTTCTCCTTTCCTTCTAAGAGCTATTATTGATGGTTTTTCAAAAGGTGTGATGGCAATCATGGCCATCCTCCTTTATACAGACCTATAGTTGTAACTGTGTGTTGATTAGTCTTTTCAAGAATGCAACTCCCTTGGTTTTTGTGGGATATACTCTTTCCATTCCATTTCCTATATATAATATATTTATATATGAAAGAATCATGTTAATTTTAAAGACATTACATATGGGATATTTTCTTTCTTTCAGAGTTATGTAATTAGAGACAATGAACTTTAATTCAATGATACTGTATCGTAAGAAAAGGAATTACAGATCTCAGTCATTTTCGAATCAAGATCAGGATGAGATGCTATAAAGATTTGGAGAGCTAAGAAAGGTCCACAAGGACCAAGCTGAAAGTGGCATTGCATGGATGGAGGGTAAGGTGCAAGGACTGAGGAAATGACCTTGGGCTAACTTTAAAGCATATTGGTTAGGTTCACATCCTTTCACAAGTCCCTCTCTTTTGAGTGCCAAAAAGCTTCACGTGCCACAGGAAGACCGTTGAATTGTCTATATACTCAATAGCTAAATTGTGAATGAATGAATGAATGAGAGTTTGCTGTGGAAATGGACATCCATAACATTGGCCACAAAGAGGCCCCAGTTTGGTGAGCTTGGTTAATCTATCAATGTGGGTACTTGAGATTCTTTTCACTTTGTTAATGGTCTTATCAACCTAGCCAATTGGAAGGATCCGAATGTTGGTTTGGTCTGTTTGTACTGATCGTCAAAAACAAATGAAAACCACCAAAATTAGTTTGTGAAATTCATCAATTTAGTTATTGTTTTTGTTTTTCTGGATCTTCTCCTCTACGTATAAAAAAATACAATATCATATTTACATTGTTAAAAAAGAAAATTTTAAAGATATTTATGAATTACTTATTGCAAGATCAACATATGATTAGGGATTTTTTTACCTATAGAAAGGGAAATGAAAAGTATCTGCACATGCATAAGCAAAATGTTTTATGGATTTTTGGGCTGTCACATAAGATGTAGGTCCCCAACCAAAAGGGATAGTGGCCCATATGCGCGGTAAAAGAGTGTATGCAACCATGGGCTTACGAGGGCTTATAATGTCTATTTAGTTGCATTGCATAGCTGAAGTCACTTGAATGATTTTGGTCACAGCATGGGGGAAAAAAAGCTTAGAAAAGCAATCAGTAATTGTATCATCAGAAAGTAGAAACCTACTCCTAATACTACCACTCAAAAGCACATGTATGTATGCCTCAAACCAACCCATGGAAGCCAGCAAATTTTAATTTTCAAAGAAGTGATGCAATAGACGTCGGAGTACCGAGTCGATTTGCTACAAATAATTAGAAGAGAATGTAAGGATGGGAGAATCAAATCTAATTGACTTAAATCATTTTGACGAAGATAATTATATATTCAACTACTGTTGTGTACATTGGAGTTTAGGTCTGAAATTGCACCTAGAAAAAAATAATTCTAAGATGCAGGTGAGTCAATTGACTAAGGTCATGGTCAGATTATCAAGTGGTAAGTGGGTGGGGTTGGCACACATGATCAGTTGCTCTATGTGGGGACCCTTCGCATCATGTTAAGAACTTTCCAAGAGAAGGATCGTCTGCTTTTTGCAAAAAATTTTAAAAAGCATTTGGGATGGATGGATTCACAGGAAGTTCCTGAAGCACTAATGATGTATTTTATCTTTTGTATGCTGCTGGTTGTAAGCTTATGGAAACACAGAATCACATCTTGATCAGGGTCGTCCAAATCAAATCAATTGCGTGGAATTTGATAGGGTACACGTGTGTGGGTCCCGATTGCCACCTCAAAGCAAATCTATTGCATTCCGTCTGATGTGTCAGCACGTGGTTGCACTGGCCTTATGATTATACATGATCACGATTCACAGTGGCGGATCTAAGTTGAAGCTTGATTCCACTTTAAAATTTTAAATATAAATTTAGATAAATTTAATTGAGTTTAAATTAGTTATCAATTTACAAATTTTAAAGACCATATTCGTTCTTATATTTTTAATTAAAATAATAATAATAATAAAAACAAAACGAAAATATTGCAATTTATTTTCAACATTTTTCATAAAAAGATTATTTTTCTAAATGAATTATATTTAATATAATTATTTTTAAAATATCTCTCTTAAAATGTAATAATAAATTCATTTAATTTAATTAATGAATAATATTATTTTAAATAACTTATAGAAAATAAAATTTTCATTAATTTAATTAATTATTCAATTATAAAATTATATTTTTATTTTAAATGAATTATTTTTATTTTTAATTATAAATTTAGTTAAATCACAGCACAATAAATGATAATACTATTAATATATTTATTAAAATTCAATACTACTGAAGTTATTTTTCATACTATAAGATTTTGAATTTGAATTTTAATCAAAATTAATTAAAAAATAATAATAATAAAATCTCCTTAACGGACATGCCAATGCTTGTTTCAGGTTTTTATTTGATCTTCTGCCATATGTATGGCAATAATTTGTGGGGTGAATGATTAAAAAGTGTACCATATATTAACATGGGAATTGGACACCATCAAATGCAATGATATTACAAGTTGCTGGATTTTTTTAATGCATGTTTTTGGAATTATTTTTACAGTAACTTGTGTTTGGAAGTCCCTGAATTATTCAGGATTATGTGCTTTGTACTAGCTACCAGAAACTAGAGACATATTGGACATGCATGATATTCCAATGATCAAGACAGACTCATTAGCCTCCAACTCGCGAAAGCCACACATATGGCTACTCTCTTCCTGTCTGCACCTTGACAATTGTGTGAACCCAGAGAGAAAAGGAAAATATATTAGCGAACCCACCCAGACCCAGAAACAAAAAAGGGAAAAGGGGCCGACCTCCTGGCATGGATCAGATGAAAGAAGGGGGTGTTGGTCAAAACTCCAAGGGTCCATGGAATCTTCTGTAAAGATCACTTGCAAACTGTACTGAATTCTCTTGTTGGCTCTTCAGGAGTTGTCTCTGTCAAAAATGAGTCTTCCTTATGGCTAGAGAATGCAGTGACATTATCATATATAGAATAAAAGCCTTGGGCTAGAACTACACAAGGGCCGAATCTACCTCTCACGCAAGGACTTGAGTTAGTATAAAATTCTCAAAATTAATAGTAAATTTAATTTGTAACAGTTTTAATTTTTAAATTTATTATTTTATGAGTAAATATTAATATTTTATTTTATTTAAATTTTGAGAATTATTTGAAATTTTTTAAATTTTAGAAATCGGGTTTGATTTTTCAAAAATGTGAAACTTTGATAATTTTTAAAAATTAATTTAAAGATCACATAGTAAAACTAAAAATATATTTAGACTCTACAAATTTTTCTGAGTTTTATGAAATTTTTGGGCCTCTTTTTTTGTCCCAAAGCAGAGTAAAAATTCAATTTCGAGTATCTTAAATTGAACCGACTGAATCGAACAAAATCGAATCTGACCGATCGAATCGAACTGGTCCCTTCCTTCTTTTCTTCTCCTTCCTTCTCTCTCCCCGACACCCCGTTTCTCCCTCCCGTTTCTCTCTCCTCCCTCTCCCTTCACGTCAGCCACCGCCTCCCCAACCCTCCCCGCATTGCCGATGACCTTCCCCGCTGCCGGCTGGCCTCCAGGCAGCCAGAAAATCGCACCAAAAGCTCTCCATCGCGCATGTGGCACTTCGACTTCCTGGGCTGATTCCGGCAGATTCGGCCACTGATTGGACTGGGTCTTATCCCAAAACCCATCTATACCTCGAGAACTTTTCATAGATACCAAGAACACAAAAATCCATAGAGTTGTTTGTCCAATTTTTGTCTGAGAAGTTTTGGCTCATTTCGACTTTTGGGCTAAATTTCTCACAAACCGTGAACCCCACGAAAAATTCGAGAGTACCGGAGTGCTCTCCTTGGTGAGAGCTTCGTGGCAATATCTATTTCAAATTTTTCCGACACCATTTTCGGGTGGGTCCCATGGAACTTCACAGTATTTTTTCAGATATTAAATGAGCTTAGTAAATTTCATAAAAATTACGTATTAACCCCAGTGTTATGGGTTTCACATAGGTACGTTTGTTTCACGAAAATTCAATAGTTGCTCGAGTTTACAATTTCAAGCTGGATAGATAGGCTACCGGGAAAGCTTCAGAATCGGGTCGAGGTTATAGGCTACCTCACCGTTTTTCGACATCCCGGACGTGTCCAAGGGTTAGATTTGACACAGGTAAACCCGAACCCTCATTTTTCTTAATTATCTAGTGTCTAATTTCGATTAAAAATCTATAAAATATTCATGGTAGGTTAGAAAATTATAATTTCCTTTGCATTAGCTTAATAATATTGCTAAAGACCACGGGGCAAAATGTTAGAATTTTTAGAGCTCATTTGGATAGTTTTTGCAAAAAGGTTATAGGGACTAAATGGTAATTTTTCAAATTGTGGTGGTTGACTGTTTGGATGGGTCCAAGAGGGGCCATGTAATGTGATTGAGTTGTGGATGTATGACTTGTGAATATATGACTTGTGAATATAGAAGTGTATTTTCAATCCTTTTGCAGGTTGTGTAGGTCCTAGGTATAGGGGAGACTCTGCCGGATTTTCGGCATGACTTAGGATGTCTTTGGTCATTTTTAAACTTGTATTGAGTCAAATATATTAAATAATTGCAATAAAATTTGTCAGGTGAGCCAGAATAGCCTTCTTCCTATGCCCAGCTGCTGCAGTGACTTCGGTTCAAGTCTATGAGTAGAATATTGATTCTAATTATAATTTCAATATTATTATATATTCAAGGCATACTCATGCAGTTAAATACTAGACACGTTTTATATTACATCTTTGGTTGATGAAATATTTATGGATATTATTTTATGGTAATTTGAAGCAGTGTGCTTGTGTTAGCGTGCGTGTGGTGTGTGGTATTGGATATGGACAGGACGGTTAGATGCGGTTGGAGCTTGACTCGCTAGGACCTGATCCTTTATGAATAAGTCAGGGTAAGCACAGCTCGAGATGATCTCACTGACCCCCGCATTTCGTTTACTAAGCAAAAGTTCGGCTTGGGAGATACTCGCTGGTAGAGGTTGGATTAAGAGAGCTGTATAAGGGATCAGCTCCCATATATGTACTGTTTGAACATTATTAGGTATGTGAGTGCTCCAAATTACCTTTTTGCTGTTATGATGTGATTTGTATGAAAATTTTGATGGTGTTGCATTCCACTCTTCAGGATGCATTAGCTTTAGATAGTTATAGAAATTATGGTTAAAATCAGTATTTTACTCTCTGAGTCGAACGCTCACTCCTGTTCACCTTTTTTTTCCAGGATACAGGAGATTTCTTGTTAAATTCTAACCTGCCTCTCTCCTTCGCAGACAATCTATTAATATCTAATATGCTTATATAATTTTACTAAATTATAGACTCCGCATGTGTTAGGAGTATTTTAATTAATTTGGGACTGTAATATAATATTATATTGAATTTGTAAGAATATTAAATGAATGTATGTGTGCATGTGATTGGATTGGATGAGGGAGTTGAGCTCCCATTTGATTTTATGACACGATGAGTATGTGGAGGGTGAACTGAGCTCCCCAATATGTTATATATTGTGCTTACAGGTCGACTAAGTCAAAAACTCCCCATTGTATGGTCCATATTATGGTCAGACTCTGTCTAATTGAATTCTTGAAATTGGGCTTAAAATAGGCCTTAAGATTGAGTTAAGGAATAGTTAGGCTTACTACGGGCCTCGGGGGCTTTAGGCTGGCCTAGGTCCTAGTGCCAGTCCAGCCCATAGGTTGGGTCGTGACAAATGTGGTATCAAAGTTTAGGCTCTATATTCATAGGGAATATATGTCTAAAGTTTTGGAAAGAGTCTAATAGAAGTCACATGCGGAGAATAGAGTCCACATTCATCCTTGCATTGTCATCTTTGCTTCTAGTTTCTGCTTCATATAATTATGTGAAAATATGAGTTTATAGAGCTGTGTAACATGCTGTTTTGAATTTTGTGAGCTAATGCTGCTGAATTTCAGGAAAATACATAGAAGCAGAAGAGCTGCTACTGCACCAGTACGGGATGTGCCAGAGGAGGTGTCGGCACAAGATGAGGCGCCTGTCCCAAGGAGGTGGGGCAGGAGACCTAAAGCTGCTCAAGTAGAAGAGTAGCCTCCACTAGTTCAGGAACAGTCTTTTGTGGCCTAGGGTCCTATGGACCCAATGGCAGCTACCCTAGTCGAATTACAGAGAACCATCGATATGATGGCACAATATATGATCCACTATCCACAACAATAGTAGCCCACCGCACCAAGAGGGGAACCTTACAAACAAATAATTAATTTTAAAAAGTTGATGCCTAGTATCTATAATGTAATTGATGATGCTTACCGGTTTTTGGACTCTTGCAAACAGGCAGGGGTGAAACTGCAGTTAAATGACAGGAGATTGGTAGAGTGTGTGCAGCATGTATTGTGACCAGTGCCAAGGCAGTGGATGACAGACTATGTACTATCTCGCATTAAGGGATTATCTTGGACCCAGTTTGTGGAACTGTTTGTCAACAGATTTGGACCAAAAAGCTTCAGAGACCAAAAGTAGTGGGCCTTTGAGGCCTCAAAGTAGAATGGCAGATCCATAGATGAATATGCTACAAAATTTTTAGAACTGAGTAGGTATGCCCCCACAGCAGTGGCTATAGAAAGTATGAAGGTAAAGAGGTTCCTAAAGGGGCTGGACAGGAAGTATGCAAACTTGGCCATGACGTCTGATCAGTCTTTCAATGTGGTAGTTAATCGAGCCTGACAGATTGAAATCAGTTATATAGGCGATGATAGTGGAAGGGCAAAGAAGAATAGAGTAAATGGTTCTTCAGGTGTTCCCTACATGGGTACCACGGATAGTGGAGGTCAAATTCATTACAGAGGAAGAAGTAGAAACAACAAGAAAGGTGGTTTTAAACACAGATCTCGAGGATTCAGACCAGGTATGGATCCAGCAGTGGTCACAGTTTGGGTTATAGCAGTTTTGGGTTTAGTTCAGGATCCTCCTTGACACCTTGCACACAGTGTAGAAGAGGACATTCAGGACCTTGTATGATGGGTTTAGGAGAATGTTTCTGATATGGCCAGCAGGGTCACTTTGCTAGAGAATGTTTCATGTTCAGTGAGCCACATATGGGGTCAAAGGGTTCTGTTGCAAATGTCCCTCGTCAATTGTATCCTGGTGCTTCCAGCATGGCAGGCAGTCAGTTCAGTGGCCAACAAGGTCGAGGACAAGGAGGACATGGATTTGGAGCTAGGTCAGGAGGTAGAAGTCAATTTCAGGGTTTTGCAATGCAAGGTAGGAGTCAGGCTCGGGTTTTCACCTTGATCCACCAGGATGCTTAGGCTTCCAATGCAGTTGTGGCAGGTATTCTTCTAGTCTGTTCCTATGAGGCTTGTGTTTTGATAGATCCGGGTGCTACGCACTCATTTGTCTCTCCCGTTTTTACCATGAGATTGGGTAGAAACCCTACAACTTTAGAATGCCCCTTGTTTGTAGCTACCTCTCTTAATGACAACATAGATTTGGATATGGTTTTTCCAGATAGCCTAGTGGTAGTGGATGGAAGGATCCTCCCAACAGACTTGATTTCTCTACCAGTAATGGATTTCGATGTAATTTTGGAAATGGATTGGCTGACAACTCATTATACCACTTTAGATAGCAGGAATAAAATGGTGTACTTTTATATACCTAGTGTGGAAGAGTTTAGCTTTGATGGTGACTGGAGCGTGGCTCCATATAACTTGGTGTTAGTAATTAGTACTAGAAAGATGTTTAGGCGTGGGTGTCAGGAGTATTTGACATTAGTGAAAGATACATCTGTAGAAGGTGTTGACATTGAGAATGTTCCTGTTGTCAGAGAATTTGTGGATGTCTTCCCTGAGGAGCTTCCAAGGTTACCACCGGGAAGTGAAATAGAGTTCTGCATTGACATCGTGCTGGGTACAAACCCCACATCAATGCCGCCTTATAGGATAACCTTAGCAGAATTGAAGAAACTGAAGGAGCAACTACAAGAGCTTCTAGACAAGGGTTTTATCCGTCCAAGTACCTCCCCCTGGGGCGCTCCTGTTTTATTTGTGAAAAAGAAAGATGGGTCCTTAAGGTTGTGTATTGATTATAGACAGCTGAACAAGGTGACTGTGAAGAACAAATACCCAATTTCTCGGATCGATGATCTGTTTGATAAGCTCCAAGGGGCTAGATTCTTTTCCAAAATAGATCTATGGTCAGGCTACCATCAGTTGAGAATCAGGAATGAGAATGTACCAAAAACAACATTTAGGACTAGATATGGTCATTACGAGTTCCTGGTGATGTCATTTGGACTCACCAATACACCAGCAGCCTTCATGGACTTGATGAATAGGGTGTTTAGGCCGTTCCTGGACCGTTTTGTCATCGTATTCATATATGACATTTTGGTATACTCTCAGACCAAAAAAGAACATGTGTGGCATTTGAGGATGGTATTGTAGGCTTTGAGGGAGCACCAGCTATATGCCAAATTTTCAAAATTTGAATTTTGGCTAAAAAGCATCTCATTCTTGGGACGCGTGGTTTCTAGTGAAGGCATTCAAGTGGATCCTAAGAAAATTGAGGCGGTAACTGATTAGCTTAGGTCTACAATAGTCACTGAAGTGTGAAGTTTTTTGGACCTAGCTAGCTACTATAGACTTTTTATACAGAATATCTCTAGGATAGCAGCTCTCCAAACTAAGTTAACTCAGAAAAATGTTTCGTTCATTTGGAAAAATGATTGTGAGGAGAGCTTTCAGAAGCTTAAGGAATGTCTAACTACAGCCCCTGTGTTGACATTACTGATGAGTAGTGAAGTATATACTGTGTACTGTGATGCCTCCAGAGTTGGTTTAGAATGTGTTTTGATGCATCATGGGAAAGTAGTGGCTTATGCTTCAAGACAACTAAAGAGGCATAAGCAGAACTACCCTACCCATGATTTGAAAATGACGACTGTAGTCTTTACATTAAAGATCTGGAGACACTACCTGTATAGTAAAGTGTGTGAGATATACACTGACCATAAGAGTTTGAAGTACATCTTCCAATAGAGGGATTTAAACTTGAGGCAGAGGAGATGGATGGAACTTCTGAAAGACTATGATTGTACCATCCAGTATTATCCTAGGAAGGCCAATGTAGTAGCAGATGCTTTGAGTAGAAAATCTTCTGGCAGCTTGGACCGTTGATACAGGAAATACATGGGTTGAGGGATCAAGATCTGATCTTGGATATTTCAAATGAGAGGGTATTATTGGCTCATTTTTCAGTAAGACTAGACTTGCAAGACAGAATCAGAGTTTCCCAGCACAAGGACTCGTAATTGATGAAAATTATAGAAAGAGTACAGCAGGGTGAAGGATGTGAATTTGGATTTGCTAATGATGGCGCTCTTATGCAAGGTTTCAGGATATGTATGCCCGACGTGGATAACCTCAAGAATGAGATCATGCAAGAAGCACACTATGCACCCTAAAATGTCTACCCAGGCTCCACCAAGATGTACCATGATGTGAAAGATTGCTACTAGTAGAATGGCATAAAGAGAGACATAGCGGACTTTGTGTCCAAGTGTTTGACTTATCAGAAGATAAAATTTGAACACCAGAGGCCGTCAGGGAAGCTGCAAGAGCTCCCAATCCCAAAATGAAAGTGGGAAATGATCACGATGGATTTTGTAATTGGGATGTCTCGTACCACACGAGGATATGATTTGATATGGGTAATTGTAAATCGTTTGACTAAAATAGTTCATTTCTTGCCTGTGCGAACCACCTATTTTGTTGCACAATGCGCCAAGCTCTATGTTTGAGAAATAGTCAGATTGCATGGAGTTTCTACTTCCATAATATATGATAGAGAGCCCCAGTTCACTTTTCGATTTTGGAAAAAGCTACAGGAGGCACTTGGCATGCAGTTAAACTTCAGTACAGCCTTCTACCCCCAGACAGACGGGCAATCAAAAAGGACAATTTAGACGCTAAAGGATATGCTTCATATGTGTGTCCTGAATTTCAGAGATCAATGGGATGATCAGCTACCCTTGGTGGAGTTTGCCTACAACAACAGTTATCATTCCAGTATCAGAATGGTACCCTACAAGGCATTATATGGCAAAAAGTGTAGATATTCGTTGTGCTAGACAGAAATGGGAGAAGCAAAGGTGCATGATGCAGACCTGGTGCAATACACTTTTGAGATAGTTCTTTTAATCAGGAAACGATTTAAAACGACTTTTAGTAGACAAAAGAGTTATGCAGATCCCAGACGGAGGGATGTAGAGTTTGCAATAGGCGATTACGTATTCCTGAAGGTTTATTCGATGAAGGAAGTTATGAGATTTGGAAAGAACGACAAGTTGGCACCTTGGTATATTGGACCTTTTGAAATTACTAATAGAGTCGGAGCAGTTGCCTATCGGTTGGAGTTACCACCCAGCTTTTCTCATATTCACCCTATGTTTCATATCTCCATGCTCAGGAAATACATACCTGATCCTTCTCATGTGCTGCAATCGGATACAGTAGAGTTGAATAAAGACTTAACGTTTGAGGAGCAGCCAGTAGCCATAGTGAACTATTAAGTGAGGCAACTAAGATCAAAACAGATCCCTATGGTTAAGGTTTTATGGAAGAGCCAGTCAATGGAAGAATGCACCTGGGAGTCAGAGCGGGACATGTGTAGCAAGTACCCTTATTTGTTTAATGTGTAACTCTGTTCTTTTATTCTGTCTTGTGTAAAAATTCGAGGATGAATTTTCTATAAGGGGGGAAGAATGTAACACCCCTAATTTTTAAATTTATTATTTTATGGGTAAATATTAATATTTTATTTTATTTAAATTTTGGAGATTATTTGAAATTTTTTGAATTTTAGAAATCGGGTTTGATTTTTTGAAAATGTGAAACTTTGATGATTTTTAAAAATTAATTTAAAGACCACATGGTAAAACTAAAAATATATTTAGACTCTATAAAATTTTCAAAGTTTTATGGAATTTTTTTAGAATTTTTGAGCCTCGTTTTTTGTCCCAAGACAGAGTAAAAATTCAATTTCGGGTATCCTGAATCGAACTGATCGAATTGAACCAAACAGAATCGGACTAATCGAATCGAATTGGTCCCTTCCTTCTTTTCTTCTCCTTCCTTCTCTCTCCCTGATACCCCACTTCTCCTTCCCGTTTCTCTCTCCTCCCTCTCCCTCCGCGCCGGCCACCGCCTCCCCACCCCTCCCCGCGTCGCCGATGACCTTCCCCATTGTCGGCTTGTACCAACCCTATAAGCATAGTCCTGTACATTTCACTGTTCTGGTGACCGGTGTTGGACCGGATAATTAAGAGGATTAGGACCATGTTTAAGTCAACTAGAAAGCTATGAATGAAAATAAATAGCCATTATATGATGATGAAATGAAAACTTAGAAAATAAAGCATAAAAGGTTAAATGAGCTGGGGGTTACAGCAATGGGTGACCATACAGGGAAATGACTACGAGGTCAGTTGTAACCCTAATTTCGTATGGGACATTATGACACTGTAGTTCCTAAGAATTTTTGCGAAGCTAGTGGAAATGAGAAAACCACAGAAAAGAGTTGAGAATCAGGTCAAATAATTATATCAGGGTTCAAGAAGAAATACAATGTTATTGGTAAACCGGATCAGACCGACGAAGGGCAAATTAGTCAATTCACCCTTAGAGGTGACTTTTGGCATAATTGTCCAATAAAATGTAGAAAATTAAAATATTGAAATTTTAATTCAAAGAAAAGAGGTGAGGGGAAGGAAATGGAAAAGAAAAAGGAAATTTAAAAATTTAACAACTTTATGACATCACTTACTAAGTAAGCATGATGCCATAAATATTAATATTTAAAAGTTGAAAATGTGGGATAATTATAAGATAAAATATAACAAAAAAATTAAAATGTCAAAAATTTATCTTCTTCCCCATTTGGTTGTCGTTCCTCTCCTTTCTCATCTCTTTTTCTCTTTTCTTCCTTTCCTCCATTAAAGCTCACTTGGAGCTTTTGTAAACACTAAAAATTTCCATAATTTCCCTAAGCCCCAATACTAAAATTCACCCTTAGAGCTTGCTTACCATTTTGGGACACAAAGGAAGTGAAGTTGTGAAGGTTTTGGAAAGCACCATATAAGGTTAGTGAAGTTCTTCCCAAATTCTCTTTATATTCATGTTTAAGTATTGAAATTTAAATTAGAAATTGTAAAAATAAAACCAAAATAACATGTTATGGAATCATATAAATTTCGGCAGCCATGAGTGTTGGTTGGATATGATGTATTTTAGCTTGATAAATCATGTGTACAAATTGAATTGAGGTAGTAAATATGATTAGAATACTTTAATTTCATTAATTATTTTAATGGTGAAATTAGGGTTCTTGAACCATGAGAAATTGGGAAAAAATTAGGAATTTTGGGAATTGATGCAATTGGACCTAAATGAGGCTTAAAATGGTCAATTGGAGTGAAATGGAGTGTGTTTGAATGGTTAGAAATGGAATGGTGAATGAACAATGTCCAATTTAGACAGCCTGACCATGGTTAACTTAAAGAACCAAAATTGAAATTATGTTACTCCAATTGGTGTGAGGCCAATTGGAGATGAAAACTAAGACCCAAAGCTATAATTTTTATGTGTGGAAACCTAACCCTAAAACTGAACACAAAGTAGTGTAAAATTAGGTCAAATCTGGGTAATGCACACTGCCACTGTTCAAAAATGACCATATGAACAGTACTTGTTCAAATAGTTATAACTTGATCTAGGAAGGTCCAAATGACCTAAATTTTATACCAATGGAAATTTTAGACAAAGTACTACAACTTTCATGAAGAACACAAATCCAAATTCTGCCCATAATCAAGTCAAATTGCCAACTAAAGTTGGTACCTCAAAACTGCCAGAACCAAATTGGTACCCAGAATTCTGGGTTAGAATCAATCTGGCCAGCCAAATTAAAATTAACATAACTTGAGCTAAAAAACTCTAAATAGAGTAATTCAAAAAGGAAATTAAAGCTAAGACATTAAAGAACAACTTTGATGAAGGAACGTTGGCCAAATTCCCACTGTAGATAGACTAATAGAACAGTATAATTAAATTACCCAAAACTGAAATTTAGGATTTAACCCTAATATACCTTGAATGGAAATTGGCAACCAATGCCAACAAAAATATGACCCAAAATGTGGTATATGGGTGCAATTAGAATTAACATATATAGTAAGTATGAAAAAGTCAAAATTTTAACCAAATTGTCAAATGAATAGTAATCACAATTACACTAAGTACAAAGGATTCAATTTTATGGGATAATTTAAGTCTACAAAATTTAATTCTTGGATTACTTATTAGAAATGAGTTGAATGAATAGTGAAATACTTTGAATTGTGTATTTCAGTGGAGAAAGGAACTAGGAAAAATAAGGATAACATGAGTCAGGTGACTCATACGAGGTTTGTGCACAATAAATTTTGATTTATTGTTTTCTACTTGAAAACTTGTTAGATGTGCATTGTAAACTATTTGTATTAATTATGGGTTTCGAGAAATATTGTGTTGCCTAAATGTGAATTGAAATTCGAAATGAAAATTTGCTTAATGTTTGAATGAAATGTTTGAATAACTTGATTTTGAATTGGTTTTGGATTCACACTTAGCATAACAATATCACTGTATTCCTCCTCCATTTACGGGGTTGAGATAGACTATTTTCCTCCATCTCTAACTTGCTAGTTGAGGTTGAGATCGGATGAGTACTCATATAGCTAGCTAGCCACCTCCCTCATTGATTTCGATTAGTGGGGTTGAGATTGCTTTGTCGTGGTGTACAACACGGCATTGATCGAAAATTTTGTGTCATGACCTAAGTTGTGTATGGATTGGCAACACTGTGATTTATAAATTATTTGACAAAATGGTGTTATAAAAGTTGACTTTAATCCCATGAATTATCATTGTGAAATGATTTAAATTTGTGCTTATTAATGTATGTTTTGATATTTAACATCTTTAAATTTTTATTGTACACCACTGAGTAAAAATTATAGAGTGATAGCTTTTATTTACTATCGCAGATAAGGAGAAAGATAAAGTAGCAGAGTGAGCTGCTAAGTTTGTCAGGGAAGCATCATTGAGAATTTTTGTATGGGTATTACTTTATACCCTTGTAAATTAGTTGATGTAAATATTATTTTGTTTATATGTATCTATGTAATTAATTGAGCAGTTGTACATTAAAGTCTGTAATAATATTATTTTTGATTTTCTTTTTGTAAATTAAGACTTGTTTATGTAAATTAAGTTAAATAAAATGATGATGAGTTTTACTAAACTGTTTTGAGATTGTGTTGAATTATGTTGAAATGAGACTATGTTGGAGTTGGGATTGAAATAAATTTATTGAGAGTGTTTTTTACAGGTGTTAGAAGAACTGTTTTTCCCAATTATAGATGGTATTCTGCCAAAATTTTTATAAAAGTTGCAAAAAATCATGATTATCAAAATATTTTTTTATGACATAAACTCCAACTAAAGGTTTTTAAATAATGCTTTAACATTCCTTTACAATTTTAAAATGAATTGAATTTGTTTAAAATCCCTTGTAGTGTATTTAATGAGTTATCGATAGGTAAAGTTCAGTAATTCATTAGGTATACTAAGGGATCATGTTATGCCTTACGGAGGGGTAAGGTGTGACACGGCTGGCCTTCAGGCCGCCGGAAATTCGGTCCAAAAGCTCTCCAGTGCGTGCGTGGCGCTTTGACTTCCCGGGCCAATTCTGGCAGACTGGCCACCGATTGAATCGGGTCTTGTCCCAAAACCTATCTACACCTCGAGAGCTTTCTATAGACATCAAGAACACAAAAATCCATCGAGCGATTTGTCCAATTTTTGTCCGTAAAGTTTTAGCCCATTTCAACTTTTGGGCTTGATTTCTCGCAAACCGTGAACCCCACAAAAAATCTGAGAGTACCGGACTGCTCCCCTTAGCGAGACCTTCGCGGCAATACCCATTTCAAATTTTTCCGACATCATTTTTTGGTGGGTCTCACGAAACTTCATAGTGTTTTTCTGGACATTAAATGAGCTTAATAAATCCCGTAAAAATTATGTACTAACCCCCCTATTGTGCCTTTCGCATAGGTACATTCGTTTCATGAAATTTCAATAGTTGCTCAGGTCTGCAATTTCAAGCCAGACAGGTAGGCTACCGAAAAAGTTTCAGAATCGGATCGAGGTTATAGGCTGCCCATCATTTTCCGATGTCCTGGAAGCATCTCAAGGGCCGAAATTGGCACAGGTAAACTAAAACCCTCATTTTTCTTAATTATCTAATACCTGATTTCGATTAAAAATCTATAAAATATTCGTGGTAGGTTAGAAAATTATAATTTCTTTTGCATTAGCTTAATAATATTGCGAAGGACCGCGAGACAAAATGTTAGAATTTTTAGAGCTCATTTGGGTAGTTTTTGCAAAAGGGTTAATTGTAGGGACTAAATGGTAATTTTTTAAATTATGGTGATTGACTATTTGGATGGGCGCAAGAGGGGCCATGTGATATGATTGAGTTGTGGATGTGTGACTTGTGGATACAGAAGTATATTTTGAACCCTTTTGCAAGTTATGTAGGTCTTAGGTATATGGGAGACTCTGTCGAATTTTTGGCACAACTTAGGATGTCTTTAGTTCTTTTTAAACTTGTATTGAGTCAAATATATTAAATAATTGCAATGAAATTTGTTAGGTGAGCTGAGACAGCCTTCCTCCTCCGCTTAATCGCCGGAATGACCTCAATTCAAGTCTGTTAGTAGAATATTAATTCTAATTATAATTTCAATATTATTATATATTCAAGGCATGCTCATGCATCATCTATAAATATATTTATGCAGTTAAATACTAGGCATGATTTATGTTACATCTTTGGTTGATGAAATGTTTATGGATGTTGTTTTATGGTAATTTGGAGCAGTGTGCGTGTGTTGGCGTGCGTGTGGTGTGTGGTATTGGTTATGGACAAGACGGGTATACGCGACTGGAACTTGACTCGCTGGAACTTGATCTTTTATGGATAAGTCGGGGTAAGCACGGCTCAAAATGATCTCGCTAGCCCCCGCATTTGGTTTACTAAGCGAAAGTTCGGCAGAGGTTGGATTAAGAGAGCTGTATAGGGGATCAGCTCCCATATATATACTGTTTGAACATTATTGGGTGTGTGAGTGCTCTAAATTATCTTTTTACTGTTATGATGTGATTTGTATAAAAATTTTGATGGTGTTGCATTCCACTCTTCAGGATGCATTAGCTTTAGATAGCTATAAAAATTATGGTTAAAATTGGTATTTTACTCTGAGTCGAACGCTCACTCCTGTTCACCTTATTTTTTCAGGATACAAGAGATTTCTTGTTGAGTTCTAACCTGCCTCTCTCCGTCACAGGCAATCCATTAATCTCTATTATGCTTATATAATTTTACTAAATTTTAGACTCTACATGTGTTTGGAGTATTTTAATCAATTTGGGACTATAATATAATATTATGTTGAATTTGTAAGAATATTAAATGCATGTATATGTGCGTGTGATTGGATTGGATGAGGGAGCTAAGCTCCCATTTGATTTTATAACATGATGAGTATGTGGAGGGTAAGCTGAGCTCCTCAATATGTTATATATTGTGCTTATAGGTCGGGTGAGTCAAAAACTCCCTATTGTATGGTCTATGTTATTGCCGGACTCTCTAGAGTTAAATTCTTGAAATTGGGCTTAAAATGGGCCTTAAGATTGGTTAAGGAATAGTTAGACTTACTACGGGCCTCGGAGGCTTTAGGCTGGCCCAGGTCCTAGTGCCGGTCCGGCCCATAGGTTGGGTCGTAACATAACTATTCTTAGTCCAATCATAAGGCTCATCATTGTAGTCCAATTTTAAGAAAACAAACAGATAGAGTCTGACCATAAATTAAACTATCTAACAGGAAGTTTTTAACTCACCCAACCTGTAAGTACAAAATATATAAACTTAGGGAGCTCAGCTCACTCTCACAATCCTCAAGTAATTAAATAATTAAATAGAAGTTCAGCTCCCTCATCCATAGTAATTGTCCATCTCATACATTCTAATATATCCATAAAATATGTTTACAAATTCAAGAAATAAATCATTATAGTCTCAACCAGTTTAGCACACTACTAGCCCATGCGAAGTTTTATATTAGAAAATAAGGAAATAAAATCATAATAAAACTTCTACTGATAAACCTACGAGAAAGAAAGCAGGTTAATTTCAAAGAGCCCTCCTGTCACCTAAGAAAAAATAGTTGAATAGGAGTGAGCGTTTGACTCACAGAGTAAGATATTTGATTTTAAATATAATTTCTATAACTATCTAAGACTAATGCATCTCTAAGTATGAAATGCAACATACACATATATTTTCAAACAAATCAAACTATATTTGCATAAATGATAATTTGGAGCACTCACATATCCTCGTGTCACATCAATCATGTATATATATATATATATATATATATATATATATATATATATATATGGGAGCTGATCCCCTATACAGCTCTCTTAATTCCAACCTCTGCCAAAAAGATCAAATCAAGCCAGACTTCCTCTTAATGATCCAAATGCGAGGGTCGGCGAGATCAACTCAAAACAGTTCTCACTCCGACTTATCCATAAAAAGGATCGGGTCCCAATGAGTCAAGCTCCAACCATAACTAATCATCCTACCCATACCCATAAACATGCTACACTCACGCTGACACACGCACACAGCTCTAAATTTCTTAAGGCGATATCCACAACACTATCATCAATTAAATATTTAATACAAGGCGTGCCTAGTAATTAACTATATAGATATATTTATAAATGAATGCAAGGGCATACATTAAATATATAATAATATTGAAATTATAAATAAAATCAATATCTACTCACAAATCAACTAGAAGTTATTGTGGCAGCTGGGCAGAGGAAGAAGGCTGACTCTGATTGCCTAAACAATTATATTATGAATTTATTAGTGTTAACACAAAATAAAAGTTTGAAGAGTCAAAAGGCACTCTAATTTATACTGAAAATCTGACAGATTTTTTCCTATACCTAAGACCTACCCAACCTGTAAAGTAGCTCAAACAACACTTCTATAACCAAAGACCTCAGGCTCATATCTCAACAACATCACACAGCCCCTTTTGGGCTCTCAAAACTAGATAAATTTCAAGTAATTACTCAATTTAGTTATAAGGCTTAAAACTAACATTTTGCAAAAAGCCGCTAAACTAACTTCAAAAATTCTATAATTATGCCTCACGGTCCTTAACAATGCTATTATGCTATTGCAAAAGAAATTATAATTTTCTAGTTATCCACAAATATTTTATAAATTTTTATCTTAAACTCGGCATTAGGTAAACAAAAGCAATTTGAAGTTCAGGTTTACTTACCCCAATTTTGATGCTTAGAACGCATCCGAGGCATATGAAAATGGTGGGATGGACTGTAATATTGACCTATTTCCGAAGTGGGTTCGGCAACTCGTCTGTCCGGTTCAAAAATACAGTACTGACCATCGGTAGAATTTCTGCAAAACAAGAACACTTAAGCGAAGCCCGCGACAATAGAAGTTAGAATATAATTTTTATTTAATTAAACAAGCTCAATAAAAGCTTAAAAAAAAAACACTACAAAGTTCATAGGACCCATCGAAATTTTGGTGTTGAAAAAGTTTTTCAATTTACGTCGTTGTGAAGCTGTTGCTGAGTGGAGTGTGTCGGTGGTCTCTGAATTCCCGTGGGGTTTTCGGTTTGGGAGAAATCTAGCAAAAAAATTGAAATGGGCTAAAACTTCTCGTGCGTGATTCGGACAAATCGCTCAATGAAAATGGGTGTTCTAGGACCTAGTTTGATTGGTGATTAGATCAGCAGGAATCGACCCCTGAAGCACAAGCAACGCACGCGCGAAGGAAGGACTTTAGGCACATTTTTTCAGCCACTAGAGGGGCCGGCTGTGCGGAGGCTGGCTGTAGGTGCAACAGCATGTCAAGGATAGAGGGGGACGACCAGCCGACGCTGGGAGGGGAGAGGAGAGAGAAAAAAGGAAGAGAAGGGGAACACGAATGTGCGCGGGAAAGGGGAAGAAGGAAAGAAAAAAAGGGACCGGTCTAATTCTGTTCAATTTGATTTAGCCAGTTTGATTCAAGGTATCCGAAATTGAATTTTTACTCTATCCTAAGACCCAAAACGAGGCTAAAAAGTTTTGAAAAAAATTTAAAAAAATTTATAGAGTTCAAATATATTTTAAAACTTGTTACATAATTTTTAAATTAATTTTTGAAAACCTAAAAATTTAAATTATCATAATATTAATATATTAAAATATTATAATTTACACGTATAATAATTATTTAAAAATTCAAAGTGTTACAGGCATGTATTCCATTAAGACAATGTTAAAATCATAACGCTTCTGGGCAGAAGATTTAGAAAAGGAAGGAAGAAAACACTAAAAAATGAAACTATGCATAAGTTGAAACTTGAAAGCCTTTTATTGGGCCTGGATCTTTTGGAGTATGCATTAAATTGCAAAGAGATGCTTTCGTAAGATGTGTTTTTGGCCCACACCTTCGTTTATCCTTTTTTTTTTTTTTGAAAATGCCATAGCATTGCAGAATCAAACAGAAGCCCCTTGGGCATCATTACAGACTATAGGAATAAGCTCACAGGGTAAATAAAATAACCAGTTATAAGGAAGAGAGCCCCTGGAGCATAGCTTTGCAATACAATCAGTGGCTCTATTTGCAGCTCTCTTGACATGAACAAAAGCTATACGAGGAATACAGACAGTAATGCTTTTAATAGCCAAAATAATGGATTTAATTTCCCATGGGGGAGTAGCACCATCTTCATTTAGAGCTGAAATCACTACTTTTGAGTCAGATTCTACAATGAAGGACTGAGCACCTATATCTTTTGCTAGTTTCATTGCTTCCAATACAGCAAAAGCTTCACCTGCCAAAGGAGATTCACACCTAAATTGCTTGGCACCGCCATCCATGATCCTTCCTTGAAAGTTCCTTACCACAACAGCTATTACAGTAAGATTTTTATGTGCTTGCCAAGCAATATTTGTATTAAACTTCAAGACTCCTTGGGGAGGAGGGGCCCAACTAACCTGATTTTGGATCTGCTACACACTTTGAGTAGCAACTTGACTTCCTTCCTCCAGCTGGAAATTCTTATTAAGAAGAATTGCAATACGCTTGCTAGTTTGCAAAGGATCAGGTTGACAGTGATCAAATATGGCCCTATTACGTTCTTTCAAAATGACCTAACAAATAATGGCAATAACATCAAGTATTTTGGAATCACTTTTAAATTCTTGATTTATGGACTTCCACCAATGAGCAAAGGATTAAAATCCTACCGGGTTAGGCTTGTAGAGACAAAGGCTTGAGATCCAGGTGGCTTTTTCATGGGGACACCAGAAAAACATATGCTTAACTGTCTGAGGGCCTTGACCACACATAGGACAAGCAGAGTCTATATGGATACCTCTGTGGTTTAGATTGTCTCGCACCGACTGTGACACCCCTTACCCGTGTACAGTATACCCGAGTAAGTAATGCCACCTGGTGTACCGGCACACTCTAATATTCCTCAATTAATTTAGACAATGCTTTTGCATATAATTTATGAAATACAATTTATTTAAACCATTCATCAAAAGTATCATTCATTTAAGGTTCCGAAAATTTTAAAGAAAATCCGACGGAGTACTGGCTAAAAATGGAGAAAACCGTTCTTCGGAACCTGTTAAAAACACTTCCAATATACAATTTCATTCATTCTCAAGTCCAATATCATTACAAAACTCAATATCAAGATATCAACAATTTTTCAATTTCAGGTCTCAACAACCTTTTCATTGCTCAAAACATCCCTTTCTCAGGGTTCTCATATATAAACAACCATTAAATACTCAAATTAATACCATACATGACCATAAATCTTTATTATTTACAATAAGCTCAAAATACATTACATAAATCCCAAATACATATGAGAAATAAAAATTTAATTACAAAATGACAAAATGACATCTAGTGTCCTACCAATGCACTGCAGGTGACGAGGTGACACGGACATCGAGCGAATCGCGGATGGACTCACCCACCGTGGTTCATCGGGCTAGCGATCGAGATCTCCAGTACCTACGCGTGGCAAAAGCAATGCGCTAAGCAATAATGCTTAGTGGTGCAATAATAAAATAAAAGAAAATAGCAGATATAAATATGTATTGCATGTGCATGTTTTGTTTGTCATGTATTTGTATATTCATTCCTTTATTTCTTCTACATTGCTCATTTTCATTCATTTGGTTGCCCAAGTAACCTACACTAGACGCATCGGATCGATAACGGGTAACCGCACCGGGTACCTAGTACCTCGCCGTCACACCATCGATTACATATGCATCTCCGGCAGCAACGTAATGCTAACAAGTCAGAATAATATCAGGCACAAGGCCAAGTCTCAATGCAAAGTCAGAATGGCTAAAAGCCATGAAATCACATAATGGCATTTTTGCCATGTGCAGTACTGCTAACTGAACCCTATTGGCATGCCAAACTATCCAAACCAATCTTGTTAGGTATACTAGGGCATTTGAAACTCTTAAATTCGTCAATTTGTGGATTTCAACTTTTTTGGTGTTACTATTCATCATTGGTCAACAAAAATGTTGACTTTTGGAATAAAAATATGTACATTGCCTTTGGTACTCCCAACATACCACATTTGGTGTTTAAAACTTATTGGCATTAAGTGTTAATGCAATTTCAAAGTGTAACCCACACAAGCAGAAAATTTCAATTTTGGTGAGTCAATTTCACTGTTCCATTGGACACTGTTACTGTTGGAATTTGAAGAAATGCAAAACATGAAAGTTATTCCTTATTTTGTCTAGTTGAATTTCCTTTTTTGAATCACTCCATTTGGAGTTTTGTAGCTCCAGATATGGCTCAAAAACCCAGGCTGTCCGGATATGCAGTCTGCAGAAATTTACCATATCTACAGTGCATGAATAGTGACTTGAGTCACTTGGTTGAATGGGTTTTGGCCATAATTTGGGGTATGTTCCTTCATGAAAGTTGTTTGTCTATGTCTTAACTTGTTTCTGTAAAAATTTCAGACCAATTGACCAAATCTACAGTGAGTTATGGCCAAATGAACAGTTACTGTTCATTTGGCAAATTCTGCAGCATTCAGTGCAGGGCATCCGGATTGTGGCTGAGTTTTGACCCTTTTACTTTGGTCTTTTGGGCATGGTTTCTTCACCAAAAATGTGCCATTATAAGCCTAGTTTCATGTCCAATTGGCCAAACTTCAATTGGACTACCACTGCCCAAGTTATGGCAGTGCAAAGGGACTGAAATTTCAGTCCCTAGGCTGTCCATAGGGCAGTTTATACTTTCACTTTACCATCCCATTTTTCAGTTCTAATTAGGGTCAACCTACCTAAAATGGTCACTAATTGACCATTAAAAAGTCCTCTAACCATTTCCAAAGCTAAGTCACCATTTCACCTTCCCAAACCCTAATGTTCAACTAAGTTTACTCATAAACCTTGTCTAACATACTTAGTTCAATCTTCATGCATTTTAATACCTTAACCATGATTTCCAACCACTCTAAGTTTGTTAAACAATCAACCTCATACTCTCATAGGGCTGCTGAAAATTTAAAGTACCATAACACATGTAATTTACTTCAATTCCTTAAAATTTCTTAGCTCAAATGATGTTCTAACTAAGTTTAAAAGAAGAAGAATGAAATTTGTAGCACTAACCTCACTTTAACCTCTTGTAGGAAAATTTTTCCAAGCTAAATCTTCACTTCCTTTCCTTTTCTTGGCTGCCAAAAGGTCATGCAAGGTGCTAGGATAAATTTTAATGAAAGTGACTTAGGGTTTTAAGGTGAGGTTTGAGAGATTTGCAAGCTTGATTGATGAAGAAAATGGAGGGTTTCTCTTGGCTATGGTGCGGCAGAATTTGGGAAGAAGGAGCTGATCACGTTTTGAATTTCCTTTAGTCTTTATTTTGTCCCTTTTAAGTGTTTTAAAGATGCTTGTTTGAATGCAATTGGTGGGGACTTATAAGTGACATCATAAAGATGTCATAAATTGCTTTTTTATGGATTTTTCTTTCCTTTTCTTTTCTAATCATTTTCAATTCAATTTTCAACAATATTTATTCATATTTTATGTCACAATATTTATTTACTCAACTGGGCAAGTCGGCCAAAAATCACCTCTGAAGGCAAAATGACCAAAATGCCCTCCGTTTGGCTTAACGGGTCAAAATTGTCTGTACCAATAGAAAAATTTTTCTAGGTATTTTCTTGGCATTCTAATGCCATGGGAACCTCAATTACCCTTCTCTGGAATCCCAAAAATTATTTTATAAATTTTCCCCCTGGTCTAGGGCTCCTCGTTGCGAGAACCGCAACTTCCCTCCGGTTACCCATCGCTTGGGCATCGGCTCGTTTCACTTGGTTGTATTTTATTTCTAAAATTTTTACTAAATTTTTCTTATTAATATTTGAGTTAATTATGGTTCCTGTCTTTAGTTTAAATATTTTTCCGGACATTCTAGCTGTCCGGACCGACACCTGGCCACGAATAAAGGGATGTACTGAGTGGTTACCGGGAGGGTGTTACAACTCTTCCCCTCTAATTTAAATTTCGTCCTCGAAATTTACCTGATGCAAACAGTTGAGGGAACTGTTGCCTCATCGTCTCTTCACTTTCCCAAGTTGCCTCCTCGGTGTTGTGGTGCCTCCAAAACACTTTCACCAATGGAATCTGCTTGTTTCTCAACTCTTTCACTTCCCGAGCCAAGATCCGTAGAGGTTCTTCTTCATATGTCAAATCCGGCTGTATTTCAATTTCTTCTCCGAGATGACATGTGAAGGATCTGAGCGGTATCTTCTGAGCATGGACACGTGGAACACATTATGGATCTTGTCCAGCTCTGGTGGTAAAGCTAGCCTATAGGCCACTGGACCCACACGTTCAATGACTTCATAGAGGCCAATGAACCTAGGGCTCAACTTACCTTTTCTTCCAAACCTCAACACTTTCTTCCATGGTGACACCTTGAGGAACACTTTGTCGCCAACCACATATTCTATTTCTTTTCTCTTCAGGTCGGCATAAGATTTACATGCATGCGAGGCAATCTTTAAGTTGGCTTTGATTGATTTCACCTTCTCCTCGGCTGTTTCACTGTGCAGCCCTACCGCTTGTCTTCGCCAATTCAGTCCAGACACCTGAGTTCTACATTTTCTCCCATACGATTACTTCATATGGGGCCATTTGAATACTAGCTTGGTAGCTATTGTTGTATGCAAATTCGCGCTGGGAGGTATCTATCGACTTCCTCAAACTCAATGACACAACTCCTCAGCATATCCTCAAGGACCTGATAAGTATTTCACGTTATTGTTATCATTTCAATTCAATATTTGTATCAATTTCATTGGTTTCAATTATTTACCTGGATTACTCTTTCAGATTGCCCATCCGTCTGAGGATGGAAAGCTGTGCTGAAACGGAGTTGTGTACCCAAGGATTCATGCAACTTCTTCCAAAATCTCGATGTAAACCTTGGGTCTCGATCAGATATGATGGAAAGTGGGATTCCATGCAGTCTAACTATCTCACTAATATACAATTCTGCTAACCTCTCTAGTGAGTAGTCAGTCCTAAGCGCGTAAAGTGTGCTGACTTTATCAACCTATCAACTATCACCCATGCTGCATCATGTTTCTTCCGGGTGAGAGGTAGACCACTTACAAAATCCATGGTGACCCGATCCCATTTCCATTCAGGTATGCGTATAGGTTGTAGCAAACCTGATGGAACTTGATGTTCTGCCTTGACTTGCTGACATGTCAAGCATTTAGTCACATAGTCAGCTATGTCTTTCTTCATACCAGGCCACCAATATCAAGCTTGTGTCATGATACATTTTTGTACTTCCAGGTGCATAGCATATACACTGGTGTGTGCCTCTTTTAGAATCTTGGCCTTCAATTCCCATCATCCAGTACACAGTCTTCCTTTGTAATCTGAGACACCCATCTGCTTTCACCCCATAGTCAGTTGCTTTTCCCTCTGAGATCTTGCTCATAATAGCCATTAACTTTTCATCTGTCTTTTGCCCATCTAGTATCTGCTGTAGCAGGTTTGGCCTCACTTGCAACTCAGCCAAAATAGCTCCATCTCGAACCAAGGATAGACGGGCATTCAAAGATCTCAGAGCTGTCATGGATTTTCTGCTCAAAGCATCAGCAACTACATTTGCCTTCCCGAATGGTAATCAATTACAGTCATAATCCTTCAGAACTCAATCCATCGCCTGCTCAAGGTTGAGCTCCTTCAGGTTTGGCAAATATTTCAGGCTTTTGTGGTCTGTGTAAATGTAGCACTTTTCCCCATACAAGTAGTGCCTCCATATCTTCAGTGCAAAGATAATTGCTGCAAGCTCTAGATCATGGGTAGGGTAGTTCTGTTCATGTGGCCTTAACTGCCTGGAAGCATAGGCGACCACCTTCCCCTCTTGCATCAATACACACCCCAGCCCATTATGTGAGGCATCACTGTAGACCACAAAGTCCTTCCCTGACACTGGCTGTGTTAACACTGGTGCCTCTGTTAACATAGCCTTCAACTTCTCAAAACTGGTTTGACACTTGTCATTCCAGTCAAATCTGACATTCTTGTGTAACAACTTAGTCATTGGAGCTATTAGGGAAAATCCCTTCACAAATCTTCTGTAATACCCAGCTAGCCCCAAGAAGCTTCTGACCTCAGTTGTATTCCTGGGAGGCTTCCATTCCATCACTGCTTCTATTTTCTTGGGATCCACCCTAATCCCATCACCTGACACTATGTGTCCAAGGAATGCAATCTCATCCAGCCAAAAGTCACACTTGGACAACTTAGCATACAGCTTCTTTTCTCTCGTGGTTTGCGTAACAATCCTCAAATGCTCATCATGTTCTTCCTGGTCTTGGAATACACCAAAATATCATCAATAAAGACCACTACGAACCGATCTAGGTATGGATGGAAGATACGGTTCATAAGGTCCATGAATGCATTGGTGCATTTGTTAAGCCAAAGGGCATCACGAAACTCATAATGCCCATACCGGTCCTGAATGCGATCTTGGGCACATCTACATCCTTCACCCTCGGTGATGATACCACGATCGAGATCAATCTTAGAAAATACTCGCTTCCCTTCAACCGATCAAACAGATCATCAATTCTAGGCAACGGATATTTGTTCTTCACGTCACTTTATTCAATCGCCAGAATCAATACAAAGTGTCAAAGTCCCATCCTTCTTTTTCACGAACAAAGACCGGAGCTCCCCATGGTGACACATTGGGCGTATGAACCCCTTATCAAGCAACTCTTGCAATCGAGTTTTCAACTCCTTCAATTCGATGGGTGCCATCCTATAAGGAGCAATAGAAATGGAGTCTTTGTGCCGGCGGTGTCTCAATAGCAAACTCGACTTCCCTTTACGGTGGCAAACCAGCAACTCTTCAGAAATACTTAGGAAGTCTCTCACTGTGGGTATGTCACTCAAGTTTGGCTTAGCACGCCTAGTATCCACCACATGTGCTAGGTAGGCTTCACGACCTTTTCTCATCATTCTTCTTGCAATCGTGGTGAGATGACATTGGACAAGAAATCATCCTTTCCCCACAACTGTGATCTCATTACCCTCTGAAGTTTTTAGAAATTCTCTTCAATTTGCAATCAACTATTGCACGATGGCGTGACAACCAGTCCATTCCCAATATCACGTCAAACTCATGGAAGGGCAACTCAATTAGGTCCGCCAGAATTCATACCCTGAATCCTCAATGGGCAACCCTTGTATACTTTGTTCACTACCACATGTGGCCCAATGGATTAGTGACCGAATGTCTTGGTCACTCTCCCTACCAATATCCCCCTTTCTACGGGTAGGTTGATGCAAATGTAAGAATGAGTGGATCTGGATCCACCAATGCATCTGCAGGAGTATTGTAGAGGAAAGCGTACCCACGATGACGTCAGGGCATCTTGTTCCTCTGAGCTCTCAAGGCATAATTTACGGCGGTGGTCTATTATCGGCCTCTCTGCGGCTCGGATGTAGGCCTGCGAGATGGTCCCACGGCCAGTTTACGGACCTTCTACCCCTTGGTGGTGCGGAGCGAGTCTATCTACTTGTGTCGGGCGGTGTAGTAGTTACTGCGTTGGCGGTTCCTCAAGCGATGCTCTATTGACCCACACCTCAAGAAGGCACAGTCACTCTCAACACTCCCCTTATGCCATCTTTGTGGTGTGGACATGCGAGAAGATGTTGGGGCTGGTCCCTGAACCCCATCCACGGAGAGCTACCCACGATGGTGTGGGTGACCTCTCCTAGGGGTGAGCGTGGCTGGGCCCACGAGGTGACCACGGCCTGTGGCTGAGCTGAACTCTGTGCAGGAGGACCCTTGAACTTCTTCCCTGATGCAGGAGCTGAACTCGACTGACCCGGTCCCCTCTTCTGTTGTCTCTCTCTTCTAGTCCACTCACTCATTCTCACTTTTTCAACTCTTATTGCAGCTTCCACTAGCTTGCTAAATTACGTGATTCCCAAGGCGGTGAGTCGTATCTTGATATTGTCATTCAGTCCCTCTTCAAATCTCTTGCACCTTTCAACCGTTAGGGACTATTTCCCTTCCATAGCGGCTTAACGAACAAACTCCTTCTCATACTCGGCCCATCGACAAGCATCTCTGCCTCGGGTTAATGAATTCCCTTCTTCTCTCTTCGAGGTATACTGTAACCACATATTTCTTCTTGAACTCGAGAGGAAGAAGTCCCAAATTCTGACTTGGACTGCACTTCATGGACACGATGTCCCACCATCCGTAGGCATCGTCTTGTAACAAGGATATACGACTTCTAAGTTACGCTGCAGGGTGCAGTGGAGTTGTTTTAAGACTCTGCCCGTTCTGTTCAACCAATTCTCGGCTGCAACAGAGTCATCTTCTCTCTTTCCATAAAAATCCACTGCCCCAAATTTTCTTAACCTCTCCAAGTGTGATTTCTGCTGTGGAGCTGGTGGTGGTGGTGGTGGTGGTGGTGCTGGCATTACTCCGGCCATTTGTCTAAAGAAATCGGCCATTTGTTGAAACATGGCCTGTGGAGGCTGAGCAGGTTCTGCTTGAGCTGGCAGAGCAGATTCTCTCATGCCCCCAGTCTCAGCTGCTGCAGGTGGAGTATGACTCTCCACTTCCTCCTCGACGGCTCTCTGAGATGACGGGTCCATATCCTATTCAGAATAAGAAAGATAAACAGATCTGCGTTAGTGTCACCTCGACTCTTACAAATGCAATACATGGTATGGACTCAATCTAGGCCCAGAAACGCCTAAACCGTGCTCTGATACCACTAAATGTGACACCCCTTACCCGTGTACAGTATACCCGAGTAAGTAATGTCACCTGGTGTACCGGCACACTCTAATATTCCTCAATTAATTTAGACAATGCTTTTGCATATAATTTATGAAATACAATTTATTTAAACCATTCATCAAAAGTATCATTCATTTAAGGTTCCGAAAATTTTAAAGAAAATCCGGCGGAGTACCGGCTAAAAATGGAGAAAATCGTTCTTCGGAACCTGTTAAAAACACTTCCAATATACAATTTCATTCATTCTCAAGTCCAATATCATTACAAAACTCAATATCAAGATATCAACAATTTTTCAATTTCAGGTCTCAACAACCTTTTCATTGCTCAAAACATCCCTTTCTCAGGGTTCTCATATATAAACAACCATTAAATACTCAAATTAATACCATACATGACCATAAATCTTTATTATTTACAATAAGCTCAAAATACATTACATAAATCCCAAATACATATGAGAAATAAAAATTTAATTACAAAATGACAAAATGACATCTAGTGTCCTACCAATGCACTGCAGGTGACGAGGTGACACGGACACTGAGCAGAACTGCCGGATGGACTCACCCAGTCTGTGGTCTACTGGGCTCGCGATCGGGATCTCCAGTACCTACGCGTGGCAAAAGCAACGCGCTAAGCAATAATGCTTAGTGGTGCAATAATAAAATAAAAGAAAATAGCAGATATAAATATGTATTGCATGTGCATGTTTTGTTTGTCATGTATTTGTATATTCATTCATTTATTTCTTCTACATTGCTCATTTTCATTCATTTGGTTGCCCAAGTAACCTACACTAGGCATCGGATGGATAACGGATAAAGCGCACTTTGGGTACCTAGTACCTCGCCGTCACACCATCGGTCACATATGCATCTCGGTGTGCAGCGAGCAGCTAACAAGCTGTAAATAATATCAGGCACAAGGCCAAGTCTCAATGCAAAGTCAGAATGGCTAAAAGCCATGAAATCACAGAATGGCATTTTTGCCATGTGCAGTACTGCTAACTGAACCCTATTGGCATGCCAAACTATCCAAACCAATCTTGTTAGGTATACTAGGGCATTTGAAACTCTTAAATTCGTCAATTTGTGGATTTCAACTTTTTTGGTGTTACTATTCATCATTGGTCAACAAAAATGTTGACTTTTGGAATAAAAATATGTACATTGCCTTTGGTACTCCCAACATACCACATTTGGTGTTTAAAACTTGTTGGCATTAAGTGTTAATGCAATTTCAAAGTGTAACCCACACAAGCAGAAAATTTCAGTTTTGGTGAGTCAACTTCACTGTTCCATTGGACACTGTTACTGTTGGAATTTGAAGAAATGCAAAACATGAAAGTTGTTCCTTATTTTGTCTAGTTGAATTTCCTTTTTTGAATCACTCCATTTGGAGTTTTGTAGCTACAGATATGGCTCAAAAACCCAGGCTGTCCGGATATGCAGTCTACAGAAATTTACCATATCTACAATGCATGAACAGTGACTTGAGTCACTTGGTTGAATGGGTTCTGGCCATAATTTGGGGTAGGTTCCTTCATGAAAGTTGTTTGTCTATGTCTTAACTTGTTTCTGTAAAAATTTCAGACCAATTGACCAAATCTACAGTGAGTTATGGCCAAATGAACAGTTACTGTTCATTTGGCAAATTCTGCAGCATTCAGTGCAGGGCATCCGGATTGTGGCTGAGTTTTGACCCTTTTGCTTTGGTCTTTTGGGCATGGTTTCTTCACCAAAAATGTGCCATTATAAGCCTAGTTTCATGTCCAATTGGCCAAACTTCAATTGGACTACCACTGCCCAAGTTATGGCAGTGCAAAGGGACTGAAATTTCAGTCCCTATGCTGCTGTCCATAGGGCAGTTTATACTTTCACTTTACCATCCCATTTTTCAGTTCTAATTAGGGTCAACCTACCTAAAATGGTCACTAATTGACCATTAAAAAGTCCTCTAACCATTTCCAAAGCTAAGTCACCATTTCACCTTCCCAAACCCTAATGTTCAACTAAGTTTACTCATAAACCTTGTCTAACATACTTAGTTCAATCTTCATGCATTTTAATACCTTAACCATGATTTTCAACCACTCTAAGTTTGTTAAACAATCAACCTCATACTCTCATAGGGCTGCTGAAAATTTAAAGTACCATAACACATGTAATTTACTTCAATTCCTTAAAATTTCTTAGCTCAAATGATGTTCTAACTAAGTTTAAAAGAAGAAGAATGAAATTTGTAGCACTAACCTCACTTTAACCTCTTGTTTTCCAAGCTAAATATTCACTTCCTTTCCTTTTCTTGGCTGCCAAGAGGTCATGCAAGGTGCTAGGATAAATTTTAATGAAAGTGACTTAGGGTTTTGAGGTGAGGTTTGAGAGATTTGCAAGTTTGATTGATGAAGAACATGGAGAGTTTCTCTTGGCTATGGTGCGGCAGAATTTGGGAAGGAGCTGATCACGTTTTGAATTTCCTTTAGTCTTTATTTTGTCCCTTTTAAGTGTTTTAAAGATGCTTGTTTGAATGCAATTGGTGGGGACTTATAAGTGACATCATAAAGATGTCATAAATTGCTTTTTTTATGGATTTTTCTTTCCTTTTCTTTTCTAATCATTTTCAATTCAATTTTCAACAATATTTATTCATATTTTATGTCACAATATTTATTTACTCAACTGGGCAAGTCGGCCAAAAATCACCTCTGAAGGCGAAATGACCAAAATGCCCTCCGTTTGGCTTCACGGGTCAAAATTATGCATGTAGATAGAAAAATTTTTCTAGGTATTTTCTTGGCATTCTAATGCCATGGGAACCTCAATTACCCTTCTCTGGAATCCCAAAAATTATTTTATAATTTTTCCCCTGTCTAGGGCTCCTCGTTGCGAATCGCAACTTCCTCCTCGATTACCCATCGCTTGGGCACCTGGCTTCTTTCTGGGTTGTATTTTATTTCTAAAATTTTTACTAAATTTTTCTTATTAATATTTGAGTTAATTATGGTTCCTGTCTTTAGTTTAAATATTTTTCCGGACATTCTAGCTGTCCGGACCGACACCGGTCACCGGAACAGTAGGATGTACGGAGTGGTTACCGGGAGGGTGTTACACCGACAGCCCATTCAACACAGCTTTCCATAGGAAATTCTTGATCTTAGGTTGGACCACAAGGTTCCAAATGGATTGCCATTCATTCTTCGAAAAGACATGGGAATGGCTAGGCTTCTGATTCTTTTCCTTTCGATGCTTGTTAGTCAGCATCCTGTAACCCGAATGAACCAAATAGATTCCTGAATTATCAAAGTGCTAAACCATAGTGTCTTGAGGGCCAAGTGGGGCAATTGGAATAGAGGAGATAGCTGAGGCCTCTTCCTTCCTGAATAATGTATTAACCAGATGTGATTTCCATTGCAAATTGGCATGGTCAATTAAATCAGTAACAAAATTAACAGTAAGAGGACAATTTTGTGGCCTTGTGACTCTAAAGCTTTTGATTCTTGGCACCCATGGATCATCCCAAATCAAAATATTCTGCCCATCAGCTACATTAAATCCACACCCTTCTTTTAGAACTTCCCTCCCCTCTAATAAGCCCTGCCACACCCATGACTTTTTGCCTAAAGAAGAAGCATTCCAAAAAGATGAATTTGGGAAATATACCCCTTTGATAATCCTTACCCACAGAGCATTTGGATTTGTGATAAGCTGCCAACTTTGCTTTGCAAGGCATGCTAAGTTAAACAACTGGAAATCTCTAAATCCCATTCCTCCTTGGGACTTAGGGAATGAAGCATTTTACCAACTAACCAAGTGAATCTTTCGCTCTGTTCCTTTTCTTCCCCACCAAAAATTAGACACTAGACTATTCAGTTGGTTGCAAAAACTCTTTGGGTATTTGAGAAAGGCCATCGAATATGTGGGGATAGCACTAAGAACAGCCTTTATCAATGTTTCCCTACCCGCTTGAGAGAGCAAATTCTGCTTCCAAGATTGCATTTTGGTCACTATTTTATCTTTCACAAAATTCAGCGCTTGGATTTTAGATCTCCCCCACATTGTCAAAAGCCTGAGATATCTACCTTCCTCTTTCATTTCCACTATGTTAAAAATCCCCATGATCTCATGCTTTAATGTATTCGGTGTTTTCCTACTGAATCTGATACTAGATTTTTTGAAAATTCACCCTCTGTCCAGTTGCCAAAGAGTATTTGTTTATGATATTGAGAATAGCCAAGGCCTCACTCCTACTAGTTTTGCCAAAAAGCAAGGTGTCATCTGCAAATAGAACATTTGTAATGGAAGGAGTCCGTCTAGTAATTCTGAGCCCTGAAATTTTGCCATTTTCCTTTTCCTGAAGAATGATACTGGACAATGCCTGCGACACTAGCAGAAACAAATAAGGCAATAGGGGATCTCCTTGCCGGAGACCCTTTGAAGGAAGGAAAGCTTCAGAAGGAGAACCATTGATAAGAATAAAGAAACTCACTGTAGTAACACATTGCATCACCAGATTTACCCAAGTAGGATGGAAGCCATACTGGAGCAAAGCTTTCTCTAAGAAACTCCATTCCACTTGATCATAAGCTTTGTGCATATCTAGCTTAATGGCCATTGAGTGATTCCTACTATGACTGGTCTTCAGAAAATGGAAAGCTTCATGGGTAATGATAATATTGTCTTGAATAGCCCTCGAAGAAATAAAAGCTGCTTGATCTTGTGAGATTAAAGTATCCATCCACGGTTTCAAATGATTAACAATAATTTTGGAGACAATCTTATAAAAGAAATTGCATAGGCTTATAGGCCTATATTGATTAATAGCAATAGGGCTTTTACATTTGGGAATCAAGATAATGTTTGTTCTATTGATTTCTTTTGACAAACAACCAGAATCAAAAAAGCTTTTCACAGCACAACAAACATCCTCTCCTATTGTGTCCCAATTATGCTGATAGTATAGCCCTGAAAAGCCATCTGGACCTAGAGCTTTCATGCCTCCTAGCTCAAAAACTGCTTGCCTGATATCATCATTTGTAACTGAGGCCATAAGAGAATTATTCATTTTTGTAGAAACCATCTGAGGGAGAAAGATAATGACCTCATCTGCATCCTGAGTTATACCTCTTCCATAAACTTGTTTGAAATAGGAGACAATTTCTTCCTTAACTTCATGCTCTAATTCTGCCCAACTAGCATCATTTTTCTAAAGCTTAACTATAGCGTTGTATTGTCTTCTTTGAATTGTAGAGAGATGAAAAAAATGGGTATTCCTATCTCCTTCCAGTAGCCATGAGATTCTAGACCTCTGTTTCCAATGAGTCTCCTCTCTTCTCCATAATTGTTGGAGCTGACGTAGAGTTTGTTGTTCCACTACTTTGTTTTCCTCCTCCCTCGGATTTGTATAAAGATCCTCCAACTGGCTTTTCAATTTCTCAATTTCCACTCTATCTCCTCTAAAATGTAGGGAGTTTCATCTACTAAGAGCTTTGCGACAGGCCTTCAACTTTTGCATTGCAGCATACATTAGAGAACCTCAAACATATTGACTCCTAGTGTCACACCTTACACCTCCATAAGGTATAACATGATCCCATAATACACACCTAATGAACTATCGATCTTTGTCTACCAGTAACCCATTAAATATACTACAAGGTATTTTAAAATAATTTTCGTTCATTTTTAAATTGGTGGGTAATTTTTTTCAGATATTAAAAACCTTTATTCGAAGTCCAAACATAAATTAAATTTTTAGATATTTAAAATTCCTCAATTTTTACAAAAATTTCGGCAAAATGCCGTCTGTATTTTGAGAAAACAGTTCTTCAAAATCTGAAAAGAAAAACACTCTCAATATATTTTTTCAACCACAACTCCATTATTCAATTTCATTTTATAAATTAGCACAAGCAACCCAATATACAGTTTAAATTAAATCAAACATTAAAACATCTCATTAAGGTAACAAAATTAATATTTACATTCATAGGACTATTAAAAATTTAGTAGTACAAAACTTTATAAGTATATAAAATCTCAATATAATATTATAATAATTTGTATTTGATTACATCCAAAAAAATATATTACAAAAGAGTTGATACAACTGCTCGAATGAAATTACATATATATAATTACAGAATTATATCAAAATCTAATGTACAAGGGTATACCTATGATATACCTGAAGATAGTCTCACTGTGTCTTCAAGTAATCTCACTCCGCTGCTCTATATTTTATTTCACCAGCGACAGCAAACAAAGCTATCGCTGAGTGGTGAACTCAGTGGTGCACAAACTAATAATTTAAAACTTAGTACAAATTATGCTTTGACAACTCATAACAAATAAAAATTTAAAATTTCTAAATCCTTTAAAATTTATGACATCCAAAAATCAATATTTTCAATTATGCAAATTATTCATTTGAATAACATTTTGATCAATTAGTAACTATTTATCTACATTTCTTTTAAATCATGAAACAATACAATATTTTTGAATCACTGAAAAATTATTTATTTCGATCCCAATTTATCAAATTATGTATAATTTAAAAGGCATTATCAACCATTCACATAGTTGAACCCATGACACAAAATTTCATAATCAATGCCGTGTTGTACACCACTACAATTCAAACTCTCCTAATAACCAAGGCTAAAAAGGGAGGAACAAAGAATAGCTAGTGTATATGAGTACTCATCCAAACTCTTCCCCAACTGGCAAGTCAGAGAGGAAGGAACTCACCCCATCTAGTGGAAGAGATATCTCACTAGACAAGCTAATGAGAATTCAAAACATATTACCATGTCAACTGTAATTTCAAATCATATTCAAAACAATTTCTATTTACAAAAGTGTTTATAAACCATTAACATATTTAATCATTATAAATTCATGCTCAAAATTGGCAACACATCAAACTTAAAATTTGCAATTCTCAAGATCATGCAATAAATCCTTAAATGCATAAGAAAATTTATATTTAATTTATACAATTTTATTCAACAAGATAAAATTCTCAACACAAAAAAATCATAAATTATACAATAACTTATTCAAATTGATTTGAAAGTGAAAAATAACAAAAAGTGTTAGTTATGCATAAACCTCTTATCTAGGCTTGTCTTGGTTCAATTCCTCCTCCTTCCTTGGAGGGCTCCTTTTTCAATAAAACACATAACTAGAGTGTTTCAATATCTATTCAATTTATTTCTAATTAATAAATTCAATAATTCAATTTTATACACTTAATTTACCCCATAAAAAAGAATCCTTTGTACTTAGTGTAATTGTGGTTACTATTTATTTGACCATTTGATCAAAATATTAATTTTTTCATACTAATTAGATATACTAATTCTGATTATACCCACATACCATATTTTGAGTCATATTTTTGTTGGCATTGATTGTCAAATCCAATTCAAAGCTTATTAGAGTTAAATCTCAAAATTTTAGTTTTGAGTTACTTATTTGTATTGTTCCATTGGTCTGTTTACAGTGGGAATTTAGCCAACTTTCCTTCATCAAAGTTGTTCCTTAATGTCTTATCTTTAATTCTCTTTTTGAATCACTCCATTTGAAGTTTTGTAGCTCAAGTTATGCCTATTTTTCTAAAACTGACTGGATTAGTCCAAACCCAGAATTCTGGGTACCAATTCTGTTCTGGCAATTTTAGTGTGTAGATTGCAGCTCACTTTTTAGATGGGTTACGGTCAGAATTTGGGTTTGTATTCTTCATAAAAGTTGTAGTGCTATTTCTCAACTTTCCATCGGTATAAAATTCATGTCATTTGGACCTTTTTACACCAAGTTATGACCATTAGAACAAGTACTGTTCATATGGTCAGTTTTGTACAGGGCAGTGTGCCTAAATCCGGATTTGATCTAACTTTTCACCAATTTGTTTTTGGTTTTAGGGTAAAGTTTCTTCACCAAAATTGTAGCTTTGAGTCTTAATTTTCATCTCTAATTAGCCTCACACCAATTGGAGCAACCAATTTTCAGTTATGGCCATTTGAGTTTACCAAGGTCAAACTGCTCAATTGAGGTAGCATCACATTCACCACTTCAATCCCATTTCAACCATTCAAACACATTCCACATGACTCCAAATGACCATTTCAGACCTCAATTAGGTTCAATTACATCAATTGCCAATTTTCTCTAAATTTTCCCCAAACCCTAAGTGCCATGAACCCTAATTATGCAATTGTTTTAATTCATGCAATTTCAATACTCTAAACATACATATAACTTCACTAACCTTAAAATTCATATTCAATTAGGTCAAAGCACACCAAACCCTAACCAATCATAGCTGACCAAATTTTCTATGGTTCTTACCTTGTCAATTTGTTTCAATATTTAACACTTTCTAACTTAGATTAAATACCTAATCATAATTATAAAGAGAGAAGTTGAACATTTACTACTAACATCTTTAGGTAGCTTTTCCCTCTTCAATTTTCTATCTTTTTCTTTTTCAATCTTCTTTTCAAGTTATAAGAACAATGTTTAATCAAGAACTTTAAAAAATTTATGGGTAATTTTGAGATTTAAGAAGCTTGGATTTAAGCTTCTATAACACCCCCGTTGTATAGCCTGGTATATTTCACTGTTCTGGTGACCGGTGTCGGTCCGGACAATTAATGGGATTAGGGCCACACTTAAGACAATTTGAGAAGCCATAAACACAAATAATTAGTAATGTTTAATTAGTTAGCTATAAATAAGAAAAACAGAACATAAGAGGTTAAACGAGCCGAGAGTCACAGCGATGAGTGACCTCCTCGGAAACGACTGCGAAGTCATTTTAAACTCAAATTTCGAACCGTAAAAAGTGACGCTGCGGTCCTTAGGACCCTTATGGACACAGTGGATAAGAGAAAATCACGAAAAAGAACTGTTAAGTCAGTCAAATAATTAGGTCAGGGAGCCGAAAGAAATATTGGATTATTTGCAAACCGGGATGAACCGGCGAGGGGCGATTTGGTCAATTGACCCCGAGAGCCGACTCTTGACCTAACTGTCAAATAAAATCGGAGAAAAGAAAATTTCGGAATCGAGAATTAAATTAAAGAACTAATAAAAAAAATAAATAGAAAAAAAAAAGAAGATGGAAAAGTCAAAGTTGATGACATCATGAATGATGTCATAAACAAATTAATTAAGTGAATTATTAAAATGGGATTTTATGGTCTTCCACCAACTAAAATAAATAAAGAAAAGAAATGAAAAAAAACATTATTTGGTCTTCTTTCCATCAAGTTGCCGCCTCACCTTCATCTTCCCTCTCCCTCACCCAAAACCTCCATTAAAGCTCATTTTGAGTTTGATCAAATCCCTAATTCCACCATAGAAAGTTAAACCTCCAATATTAAACCTTGATTTCAAGCCTTGATAGAGGACTTGACAACAAAAAAAAGAAGAAAGGAAGAAGTTTGAAGGAAAGAAATTCTGCACTAAGGTTAGAAGATTAACTTTGATTTCTTTTGTTGAATTAGTTGTGTTATTAGCCTAATTAACTAGAAACTAAAGAAATGAAAAAGAAAAAAATTATGAGGGACCATTATTGAAATTTCAGCCAGCCATGGATGTAGGAAAGTTTGATGTATTTTGAATGAATTAAAGGTGTTAGTAAGTTTGTAGGACTATGGTAGTAGGATAGGGATGCATAAATGTAGTTAAATACAATAATTTAGTAAACTAGGGTTTGAATGTTAGGGTTTTGAGGCAAAATTTTAGAGAAATGCATAAATGATATCTTTGACCAATTGTGGACTGAAAAATGGTCAATAATGACCAAAAGAGATGTGTGGGAATTGTTGGAATGAGAACCAAATTCGTAGGTCCAATGGTCATGCTGCTGGCAGCATGACCAAACCTACTTTGAAGGACCAAAACTCAAATTTTACAAGTCCAATTGATATGCAACCAATTGGAGATGAAAATAGACATAAAAGAGCACAATTTTCATTAAGGAACCATGGCAAAAAACTGACCAAAACTTGGTGAAACAATTGACCAAAGTGAAATGATAGCAGGCTGCCACTGCACCAAACTGACCAAATGAACTTGGTCATAACTCGAGTTAGACAGGTCAAATTGACCTGAAATTTGGCCAGGGGTTAGAGGAGATATAGATTTAAAACTTTCATGAAGAACATCACCCCAAATTATGCCATTAACCCATTCAAATTATTGAGCAAAGTTGAGTTACCAAACCTGCAACTCTGCAGATTTTCAGTTGAGCAGTAATGTTTGGATAGCTATAACTCTCTCTAGAAAACTCGTATTTAGGCGATTCTTGAACCGATGGAAACCTAAGACATAATAGAACATTTCATATGAAGAAAGTGAGACCAAATTATGAACTTAACTTGATCAAATTATTGACCAAAGTTGGATCAAAATCTGCCAGAACCCAAAATTACAGCATGAGCGATTGCGTGAGCGATAAACTTATTTTGGCCATAACTTGAGCTACAAAACTCCGATTGAGGTGATCCAAAAATGAGAATACACTTAAGACAATAAGGAACATTTTCTATGAAGGAAGTTTTGTTAAATTCCAACAGTAGATCGACCAATGGAATAGTGCAACTTCGGAGAACCAAAACCGAAAATTAGCAATTTTGCCAAAATGACCTAAGCTTTAAACAAATGACCAAAACCAACAAGTTTGGTGACCAAAATGTGATATGTGGGTGAAGTTGGAGTTCCCATACCTATTAAGCCTTAGAAAGTCAATAATTTGACTTGAATAGTGTAATGAATCGTAACTCGAAACACAAAATTTCGAGAACATCGAATTTAACACGTTAGAGCTAGGTAAATGTGAAGTTAAGTTTATTTTGAATTTATTTTAAGTTCTAGTACTGAAACATTGTAAAATTGTGTGTTTCAGTTGAAAAGAATATCGAGAAGGAACCCGAGGAACCGAGTCGAGGCTAAAGGACGACTCGTTTGAGGTTTGTGCACAACATTACTATGCTTTAAAAATTCATTGATTAAATGAATGAAATATGCATTTTATTGTTGCTTTGAATTGTTGAAAGTATTGTGACCTTACTTATGATGTTTTGATTTAAATTGTGAAAGTTATTGTGTATATTTGAAATGACAATGTTTAGCAAATTGTTAAGATAAGTTTTGAAACCACAGTATCATGACCATATATTTGAACACCTCACTAGCACGACTAGTGGGGGTAATTAGTTTCGAATTTTGATTCTTTCTCTGGAGAAGTGTTGAGGTGTGCCAGTAGAAGAGGATGTGAATGGATATCCATATATTTGAGCTAGCTAGCCTTGTGATATGATTTCTCTTTAGCCTCTGGCTATTGAGATTCATGTGATTTCTCTTAGCCTCTGGCTATTGAGATTCTATTTGTTTCGAATGGCATGATCTAACTGTGGGTTTTATGAAATGTGTTTTGATACTTTGAAATAAACTTGGTTTACATGTAAAATCTTACAATGCATGATTGTATTTAATTTTCATGTTTAGTCAAATTTTTGAATGAATGTGCTTTAAGTTTTGCATAAAGATTATTTTAGTATATTGTGCACCACTGAGTCTTAGTACTCGTGATAGCTTTATTCTTTGTCGCAGATCTGAGATTAGAGGAGCAGCAGTGATTTGGTGAGGTGTGTGAAGTCATCAGCTTGAAGTCTTCGGGTATAATTTATACCCTAACTGTAAATATTTCTTTTGATGTATATATTGCACATAAATGTATGGACATGTACATGGGTCTTGAGCAGCTTGTACAAAGTTTGTATAAAAGTTGTAATAAATTTTAGTTTGGACTTCCTGAATGTAAATTTTAGTATGATGAATATATAAATTGTTTATCTTGAATGGAATATGAATAAATGATATTGATGGACAGTATTTTGAAGGAATTATTGAACTTGTGAATTTGAGAAATTGATTGAGATTGAGTATTAAATTGAAGCAGCTGTTGAGAAAAATTTTTAGAAGTGCTTTTTACAGGTATTTGAAGAACGGTTTTCTCAAAATACAGAGGAAACTCTGTCAAAATTTTTATAAAAATTGCGGAAAAATAAAATGGGCCAAAATTTCTAATTAGCTTTCAATTTAATTATATGTTTTAAATATTTATTAGAAATGCTCACCACTTATCAAAAAGAAGAAAATTATTTTAAAATCCCTTGTAGGGTACTTAATGAGTTATCAGTAGGTGAAGTTCGGTAGTTCATTAAGTATTCTACGGGATCATGTTATACCTTACAGAGGGGTAAGGTGTGACAGCTTCCATGGAAAATTTTAGTGAGAGAGTTGTGAGAGAGAGTGGAGCCGGCCAAATGGTGAAGAAGATGAATAATTTGCTTTTTAATTTTGTTTTTTTTATGTCCATAATTGACTTAGTTAAAATTTAATTAAATGAAATTTATTTATGAGGTCATTGCTTATGTCACACACATGATGTCATAAATTTATTTTTGTTTCCTTTTCTTTTTCCTTTCTTTTTCCATACTTCTTTAATTTAATTACATTTTTGAAATTTTCATTTTTCGGATCTTATTGGATAGTTAGGCCATGAATCACCTCTAGGAATGAATTAACCAATTTGCCCCTCGCCGGTCTAACCCAATTTTTCAATAATTCAGTATTTCTTGTGGAACCCTGACTTAATTATTTAATCTAGCTCTCTACCTTTTATGTGATTTTCACATTTTCCCTATTTTAGCAATTTTTTCTAGGACTGCAGTGTCACAATATCCCGTACAAAAATAAGATTACAACTGACCTCACAGTCACTTCTCGTCACTTCTCGGTATGGTCACTCATCGCTGCGACCCTCAGCTCAAAATTTTTATGCTCTACTTTTCTTATTTATATTTTACCTTCTGGTAATTACTATTAACTTTTATTCAGAGCTTTTCTAAGTGATATAAGCATATGTCTAGATATACTAACTGTCCGGACAGACACCGATCACTGAAACAGTCACTGAAACAGTAGAATGCATAGACTGCTAATACAGGGGTGTTACACCAAGCTGTAGCAATTATTGAACCACAATCAGGATGCTGGAGCCATTTTGCTTCAAACCTTAAAAGGAATTTCTTGCTGATGATAGAGGGTTCCAAAAACATAATCAGAGGTCTATGGTCCGAACCAAAGAGAGCTTCACGGAGAACATAAGCTTTTGGAAATAGCTCTCTCCACTCCACTGAGACCAAAGGTCGGTCCAGCCTTTCTAAGATTGCATTTTCTCCAAGCTGCTGGTTGAACCACGTAAAGATTGGACCCTTGCACTCCAACACCATTAAGGCCGTCTGATTAATAAAATTCACCATGTCCTGAACTTGGGAATTAAGAACCATATAACCACCATATTTGTCCTCCTGTGATATCAAAGAGTTGAAATCCCCAATACAAACCCACGCTTCAGAGTTCCCTGAAGAAAGACTTCTCAAACTCTCCTAAAAGGAAACTCGATTCTCTCTCTGGATTACCATATACAAATGTCATACGCCAAGCCTGTTTTCCACCATTTAATTCCACAAGAGAATCCACACAATTGCTCGTGTATTGTATTATATTAAGTTTGATATCTTCTTTCCACCAAATGGCTAGACCACCAGAGAGCCCATTCGGATTGACATAAAACCGATTAACAAAATCTCTCCCAATTCTTCTTTGCAAAGACTCCATATATCTCTCTCTGTTCTTTGTCTCCATGAGATAGACAATGGAGGGACGATGCTTCAAAATGAGCTCTTTAAGAGCTCGAACTGCCCGGGGTTGCCCAATCCCCTGGCAGTTCCATGCTAAAGTGGTCATGGCACTTGTGGTGGCTTTTGGCCAGCCACCAAGGCCTCAGAGGTTTCAATTGTATTCTAAATTTCCACTTGATTATTAAGATCATCATCTCCTGCATTCTGACTACTTGCTATTTCAGCTCTAGCATTTCCAGTCCCAGTAAAACTCTGATCATGGGAAGTAGAAGAGGAAGTATCCCTTGCCCTACGTTTCCATTTTCGGTTTGAAGTTGTTGACCCCTTGAAAGGTGATAAGGAGTCCTCTTCTGTGACTTTGTGGATCTCCAGTGTTGTACCAGAATTTGCTTTGTGTTGGTTCTCATCGGATGGACACCCTTTTTCATTGATAAGTTCGAAGTTTACTTTCTTAGATCCCAGAAGATTATGTGGTTCCTGAATATTGAGAATTCCTGCAATTTCCTTTGGGTTAGGTCCAGATACAATTGTCTCCGGCTTCAACATGCTACAGGCCAGATGCACTAAGAAATCCAAAGGTTTCGGCTCCAGAATCTCAGTATCCAGAGGATTGGGCTTAGGAACATGTAACTGGGCCAAGCTATTTTGAAAAACTTGTTTCCTTTTATCCCAATTTTTAAACTTAACTGGGCTCACTTGTTTATAATGGGCCAAAGATGACACAGAACTCCAGGCCTTTTAACACCCATTATGGTACCCGATAAGGCTATTCCAGAACCTCCGTCTGCAGCATAGTCTTTTTGCGAGGCTATTCTCGGAGAAGATAATTGCTTGTCATTAATGCAGCCGTCTAATTCTATCCCTGAATCAACCGAAGAGATCTTTGGTAAGGCCATGTCAGAGGTATTATTTGCAACATCAGGACAGTGAAGAAGGTTTTTCCTTTGGTTAGGGTTATCATCGAGCAGTGCAATGGGGTCTATATTTGGTTTGGGTTTCTTAGACCTGCCTACTAAGCATGCTTTTTTGTCCTGTCACAATTAATGCTGTCAGTAGGGTTCAACAAAGGAGAGGCAGAGAGACTAGGTTGGACATGTAAGGTACGCGCCGCTTTATTCCGGCGAAGGGATGGGTTTTGGATAAGAACCAGAGCCTTGGATTGATGGTTTGTGTTGTTTTCTTTTGTATTTATGCTTGTGGTTCCTGTATTTTGGTGAAAGGGTAATTTTTGTCTGGAGTTTGGGTTGAAGGAGTTATAGTTTGAAGTAAAGTTGATGGGGTCGATTTAGCAAGAAGCTAGAGACCAAACTTTTGGGTTGAAGCTCCATCTACATCCCGTTCCTTCTGTCTTTTATCACAGTGCCTCACGATGTGTCCCATAATTCCACAATGGAAACAGAACACTGGCAATTCTCATATTTAAATTTTACCCAATCCTTCTTATCACCAGATTTTGACATGAAAAAACCAGTAAGTAGGGGTTTGCTTACCTCTACCCAGACTCTGATCCGCATGATTGGAGCCTAGTCATTCTTGTCTGTATTTAAATTATCCATGCAGATAAGCCCCTTGAAAAGATTGCCAATCTTGGCTGCATTCTCTTGGTTCCAGTTGCTTGGTGGCAAACCATGCATCTAAACCCAGAAGGCATCCACATTAAAATTTATTTCCTTAATGGATATGTCCGGCGGCCACTCCTTAAGAACCAGTAAATTGTTATCAATCAACCAGGGCCCTTTGTCCACTATTCTAACTTTCTCTGCCATGTCTTCAAAAATGAAGATAAATGTGCCTTCCGGTCCTCTCCTAACTTGGAAAGCGTTCTCATTTTTCCAAACTTTCCCCACAGTAGTTCTGAGGATCCATGGATTGTACTTCCTGGAGGCTATCACCCTGGCTACCAATTTGTTTCCTGTCATTTGATGCCCAGCTTCTGATGATGTTGCTAACTCCAGATGGGGTTCCTCACAGCTAAGATTCTCAGTCATACCGATTAACTCGGTTAAAGGGTTGTTGGGGTTGGGTCATAGTGAGGTGAAAATCAACAATAAAGGAGGAGTTGACAGAGATGGGTGAAAGGGAGTAATAGCAATCTCTGAAAAGAGTGGACGACGTTGCTACCAATTAAAGACAATAAAGACAAGAAGCTCCACTCACAGGAGAAAAAACAGCATCAATCTGAATAACAAGACGAGAGATCCCCAGATTTCTTCTCGATGGAAATATCTGAACTAACTATATAAGGTGGCTACTGGTTATGTATTCACACCTTCGTTTATCCATTTGTTAGCAAACGGCTACCGATCATCTCTTATTTTATCCACTAATTAGTTATTAGTGCTTATATTATCAAACTCTGTTTTTTTTTTTTTTTTTTTTTTTTTATAGAAATATAGAAAATACTTCATTAATTAGTAATTGTGTAAAAAAAAAAAAAAAAAAAAAAAAGTAAGAAATCAACATTATTATATTTTCATAATGAAATTAACTACACATATAAAAAATAATATAAAAAATTTAAAATTTTAATAATACTAATATAACATATAGATTGATCAATAGATAGATTATACATTATACTCTTTGATTCTATAATTTTTTCATAATCTCTACCAGATAACCTTCAATTTTAAATTTTTTAAAAAATTTATACTTCATTAAGTACTCTATTAATAATAAATTTAAAAAAATATATTCAAAATCTATATATAAGTTATTGAAAAAAAGAAAAATATAAAGTTATTGGAAAGAAAGGTGTTGGATTGACACCAATGAAAAATACTCACCCTGTCCACTCAAAAAGAAAAAGAAAATCAAATAAAGAAAAAGAGAAAAAAAATTAAGGGGATCTTATAAAGAGAAGACAACTAAGCTTTATTTAAGCTTCATTTATTTTATAAATAATATTTTTTGAAATATATTTTTTATATTTTTTTAGTGTTTGGAGTATTCAAAAAAATTAGATAATAAAAAAAAATTTTTTAATTAAAGGAAAAATTAAATTATTTTAAAAAAAGATTTCTATTTTTTTAAAAAAGAGTCATTTATTATTTTCTTAACTTTGATAATTTGATTAAAAATATGAACATACTTATACATATATAAAATAAATATATATCATTAATTTAATATTGTAACTAAATAATAAAAAATATTTTTATAAGAAATATTTTTTTAAAAATATTTTTTATATATAAATTATTTTTTAAAAATAAACGAAACCTTACTCTCACAAAAACTTTTATAGTAATTTTACAATCAATATATATGATTAGATATAATTCATATCAAATTATAATTTATCATTTAATGGCTAGGATAATGGAGGTATTGCAAAGAAACCAAATATATTTTTTTAAGTTTGCTGCCATTTTATGGGAGAAGTTTTGGGTATGACTTCATTAGAAACTGCAAAGCGCAATTAGTTTATTATAAATTCATTTATAATAAATCCATATTTAACTTGTCTAATATAACAAATTTTTTTAAATTCTCATATTTTTAATTTTATAAAAATTTAATAAAATTATCAAAATTAATAAATTTATAAATAACAAAATTATGAGTGAAATGAGCATATTCTAATTTAATAAAAAAAATTATGAGTTACAAATTTAAAATAATAAATTCTATAATTAATTCATAAAATAAACAAATTACTTTTATAAATTAAATAAAATTTATATTCATTTGATCCAACAAAATATAAAAATTCATTTGGAAGAGAATAAATGATGCTTCTCCTTCCCCGGTACTCAAGGCAATGCTTTAGGACATGAAAATGTGCAACTCTGTTTATGGATATTTAATTTCAGTGTGTCATAAGTTTAATTTTATATTTTTTTTATTTCACTTTCAAATTAAAAATATAAGCTAACATCTTTTATTTAAAAAAAACACACACACAATTTAAAGCAAGTAAGAGAAGAAAAAAAAAAAGTTCAATCAGATTAGTTATTGCATTAAGAATTCATTAAATCATGTGTAACTTACATGCAGGCCATTTAGGATACTATAGTCATTTTAACAAAGATAGGTACTTTCTTGCCTAGAAATGGTCCAGTCTTTGAAATGCCAGCAGAAATATTAAACATAAATTACAACCTGTGAAGCTACCCATGATCACAAATCTACAGTAACTCTCTTCCTCAGGAGGAAACAATCCGCCAAAAGAGAAGCATGTAAATGCCTAAAGTGGAAAGAACAAGAACTTGACTCCATTAACCTGTAACCAACAACCAAGCTTTAATCATACAATTCTCCACCCGCCACCCGCCAAAAACATTCATATTATCATAAACTCTTTAAATCTTTTGATTTTCTTTTGCACAAATCCAGTTACAATCCTCAAATTCAAAAGCCTGCATTCCTAAAACCAGTTACCTAATCCCAGAATAATACTAATTGGAAAGAAAGGATAAAACTCAAACTAAGCAAGGACTGAATATAGAGGCTGCAGAAGCATGAAGTGAAAAAAGGAGATGAAGATTAGATCCTCATGTTCATCGACCGCAACTTTTTCCCTTATAAAGCAAATTCAAACTATTTTGAGGCAAAAGCAAAGATAAAAGAAGAAAACAAGATTCTTGATTCTTCATCTTTCATGACACTTCCCCAGTTCCCCCCATTATCTTTAGAATATTTTACCTAGAAAAGATTGTTTCAAATACAATTAATCTTTATCTCTCTCTCTCTCTCTCTCTCTCTCTCTCTCTCTCTCTCTCTCTCTCTCTCTCTCCCTGTCAGAGTCTTTTAAGAAATAATGAATGACATCTACACTGCAACACTTTTCAAAAATCAACTCAAGTGCATTCCAACATTTTAAAGTTTTCTAAAATCTAAGTGCTCTATTGATAAGTTCAGTGACATTCTATGCAATTTACCATCTTGCAGATCAAAGAAAAACAGAACATTGGGAAGACTACACTTACCTTTATGAAACCAGTTTTGAAACACAATATAGATGCTGAAGAACCATTGACTGAAGAGAAGAACAACTTCGTGTTCTCAATCTTTACTGTGGGTTCTCAACAACAAGGGAGGAGGTTATTTGGGTTTTCGATGTTGTAGAGAGAAAGGAAAGAGAAGGATGGGCGGATTTTGGTATCCATGAAGAGAATATGTTAGTTAGCTTATTTAATTATTGAGTAATTATGGCTTTGAATCTTACAACTCCATTTTGCCCAAGGAATTTACAAGTAATAATGCATCTCCTTGCAATAGGTTATGTGTCCAAAAAAGTTTGGTTTATGGAGGAAAAAGAAGACTACTAAATTAGCCCTAAGGTCCTCTTTATCATTTCACAATCATTAACCGTATTTTGGGTTTTTTTTATAAGGAAGAGCTATTGTCTGATGGATAAAAACTCATGGACTATACTGTTACATTTTGAAAATATAGGCTTTTTATTAAATCTCAGGGATTAAGTTGTAATTTACCCAATAAATTATAAGCAACAGTTCCCGCACAACATCAAATATGAATTTTGATACAGCATAAAACACATCCCTTTTTTATCATTAGAGCTCCTAAAGCTTGATAAATAAACGGAAATTACATTTGCAGATCATTAACAGAAGAAATATTAAAAAGAAAAAGGACACACAGAAAGAAAAGGCAAATGCAAATAGAATATTTTTTAACCATGGGAGAATAGACCGTACATGCTTGACCAAGCAACAGCCATGCCTATTTAGTGCACGAGCGTATTAATTCAAAGTAACGCCTTTGATGTTTGGTCACCCTACAAGTAATGTCATCCTACTCTGCTTAGTGCTCAATATATCCACCTATTGAAAGGACAATTCAACTGCCTTAAAAAAAATTAACTCAAACTAGAGCCGGTAAATGAAGACATACCAATGGACAGTAAAACAGACATACCCTCATGTTATCTTTGGTTAGAGATTTGAGAATGCATGAAATTATACTCAAACTAGAGCCAGGCAACAAAGAGAGAGACAATTGACTGCAGCCTTTCCTCACAGTCTCTTGGTCAGAGATTTCCTTGAGAACGCATGAAAACTATAGGAGAACTCTGACAAAATCACTAGGGAAAAAAAAAAGCTTCTACAGTCAATTCCAAACCATCAAGTACACATTTGATATTGAAGAAATAAACACGGTTGCCAGATGCATATGATAGTACAAGCTTGTAAATGGTTACCCTTAATATCAGATCATTTGGTTTCTCGGATAGGCAAAAATTGTCAAAAAGTTGGGTAGGATGCAAAGCCTGTTAACAAATCCAACGAGCTTATAAAATATAAGCTCTCAGTAGCTACATCCAACATTAAAACTGCACACCATCATTCTCTGTTTGGGTCATTTTTTTTTTATCAAAATATTACTTTATGAGAACATATTTCCTCAAACGAAGAAAAATCTGAAGAAGTCAACTTCCTAAAATTACAAACATCCCCTCAGTATATAAATGATCTTATGCCCTTCTTTTTGGTGTAATCAAGTTCCATTCATTTGCGATAATCTTTTGTCCTCTTTCAATAATTGCTAGCAAAATTTCATTATAAAAATAAGGAAATCAAGGGCATGGACCTTGAAATTCAGATCTGTCATGAAACTCAAAAAGGACCAGATAAGATCACACTATAAGAGCCTCTAAGGAGTGGATGATCAAGACTGAAGGGGGATTTCAATCTTAACCCATCAAATATTGGCCATTCATAGGACTCTGAACTTTGGATAAGATTATGAGAACACTAGCCATACAATTGAAAATAATAATAATAATAATATGAGAGGCAACTAGCCACTTGCCCACTTCATTCGTATGACTTGGTTCATATGCTGCCATAGAAAAATAGATAAACTTCAATTATTTGCATATTTGTTACCATTAAAGATATCCACAATTATTGATGTAGTAAGATAAACACAGGAAAGGACAAGACATTCTATCCACAAAAAAGAAAGAAGGTGAACAAAACTGAGAAATCCAACACTGCTTGCTATCGTTTTCAGTAGAGTACTACCTTATTGATGTATCTATATTATTTTTTTGGCTTTCAAACAAAGCTTATGAATTCAATCCTAAAGTTTAAGGAGACAGTCAATGGCAATTTGGAATTGAGTTTTGCAACAGAAAAGAAAAACCAAGCAGCATGAAGTCTTAACTCTTAAATATAATAGAAATTCGTATGGTCGAAAAAGGAAAAAGGAATTGGCAAAATCAATAATTTCATATAGAACATGTAAATGGATCAATTTCATCATGTTAAACAAATAACTGAGGGAAAAAAAAGAAAGGAATAAATCTATATCTTAAGCAAACAATTACCAAAATTACCCAAAAAACCTAATGAGGAAGAAATAAAGTGGCAATGGCTGCAGAAGTGGTTCTGCTCCATCTCCTCTGCTAATTCCGTCCCTTGAAAAACAATCAACAAACCTCGAAAATGCAACAATCCACAAAGAATTAATTACCGGAGCACCTTCATTGAGAGAAACACCCACATTGTTTCAGTTTTGATCAGCATTAGGGCAATCTCTTGCAAAATGCCCTTCCTCACCGCAATTATAACATGCCCCACGTCCACCACCGGAGTATCCACCGCCGCCGCTCCCTCCACCGTATCTGCTACTCCTTCCACCACCCCAGCCGCTTTGATAACAATCTCTCGCTAAATGACCATATCTCCCACAGTTATAACACGCACCGCCGCTGCCACCACCGGTATTATATCCAGAGCCACCGCCTGACCGGCCACCCCTCCCACCTCTCCCATAACCACCATCGCCTCGACCACTATTATATCCTCCCCCACCACCACCTCTCCCTCTCCCGCCATAGAATCCTCTTCCGCCTCCCCCACCGCGGCCGCCACGAGGGGCACGGCGAGATCTGGAGACACCAACGACGTCGACCGCCTTGGTACGGCCATCCTCTCCGAAATCGATGGAGAACTCAACGGGTTGGCCCTCGGACAGTGTCCTAAAGCCATCGGATTGGATGGAGGTCTGGTGAACAAATAGATCCTCGCCGCCGTCATCGGGAGCAATGAAGCCGAAACCTTTCTGCGCACTAAACCACTTGACGGAGCCAGTGGATCTCTTACCTTCCGCCATGGAATCTTCTAGAAGAATCTAGAAGTTTATGCAAGCTCGTCGGCTTGTTACTGAGGTCGGATTGTGCTGAAGTAGCGTCTGCGTTTTGGGGTTTTAGTCTGTTTGAGTTTGTTAGGGCGCGGACAAGACGTGTGGGCATCGGACGGTATCAACGGCTTTTGGTTGCTATCCTACGGTTAGTAATAAGCGTTTGCTGGTTTATCCGCGAGTGGTTTGACCGATCCGTCTTAATAATCTTTTTTTATTTTAGTCTGGCGCCAAATATTCATTTAGTCCTTACATAGTATATCCGTATGTATTTTTATTTTATCTTTTCTTTTTTATTTTAATATAATTTTCTATTTTATAACTAATATTTTTATATACTAATGAGTTAAAATAAAAATAATAAAATATAATATATCATTGTTAAAATCACTTACTTAATGTACTTATAAAGATTAGAAGCAAGATAAATTGTTTCGTTTATCTGTATAAAGGAGAGAAAAGATAAAGGAGAAAAAAATATATTTTGTACGCATATAAGAGGAGAGAATGACAAAAACTAATTAAATTGAGACTTATTTAATTTTTAATCTCTCCATCATTTTTACTCTCTCTCTCTCTCTATGCGAACCTGAAGATGGCTTACAGAGGCAAATTTTGAGGGGGCATGGAGTCGAAGCCAAATGCTCTGCAGTGCTCAGCAAGTTTGCTTAAGCATTGCTTTATTTTGCAGCCATGCATGTCGTTTTTCCACCATAGTACGGGTTGCTCTTTAAAGCTCCTCCATGGCTCCATTCACGTCCCCTTTCTTACACGTTTTTAGTTTTTTAAGAATCGAATTTTTTACGATATATACTATATATATTTTTTATTTTCAATTAGAGAGAAGGATTTTTAGATTATATGGACACGTTCCTCAATTTTAATTTTTATATTTCGTTCTTAAATTTATTTTATATTTTATTTTTATTTTTTAATTTTAATTTATTATTAAAAAATTTAAATTTTATTTTTATTTTATAAAAATTTTTCTAATATACTATAACATCTTTTTAAGTTAAAAAAATAAAAAAAAATTATTTTTTTATCTTATTTCATTCGATACGGTAGAATTTACCCTTCATTAAAACATATTCAAATTATATTTATAAACTATGATATTGTAGTTAGAAACTTACTATTGTAGGTTAAATAGATTTTTTATAAAATAAATTTAAAATTTAAAATTTTTTGATCGAATTTTAATAAGATAAATTTGAGTATCATATAATTAGGTTAGTAACGAGTTTGAGTTTTACATATTAAGTATTTGTAATCTGAATCCGTTTATATAAATAATTAATTAAATATAAAATATATATTTTTATGATAATATTTATAAATTTTTATATATTTTATTTTATATAAAATAAAATTTAAATATATTATGAAATTATTAAAATTTTAAATTATAAATTATTAATAAAATAAATTTTTTACGTAAAATATTAATTAAAATATATAAAATTAAGTAAATTTAATTTTTTTTAAATAATAATAATCAGATTTAAGATAAATTTTGATAATTAATAATAAATTTTAATTAATTTTAAAATGATTTTAAATTTTTATAATATTAATAGAATTTAAATTTAAATACAGTGATTTTTATAATACGTTACTCGTTGTGATTCTTATCCCTTATTGGTAGGATTGCTAATCAAGCAGCTGGTTGTATTGAGAAGTTGCGTTCTAGTGATAAGCTAGTCCACCTCTGTAGCTGTGTCATATTTTGTATTCTGATTTTCTTGGGCTGTTTAATACATTACTTTGCAATTAAAAATAAAAAACACTAATGAAATATTTTGTCCTTTATTTTTCGCACGCATTCATTTATTTATTTTTATTTAAAGGAGATCAAAAGACTATGATGATGTGTTGTAATTCGAAGCTGAAATTGAAATTGTGTTTTTATTCTATAATTTTGATTGCTCAAATTTTGTAATTGAAATGAGAGACGTAAGGGAGTAAGGAGAGAATTACCAGCGATAATGGTTTGGTTCTGTATTTTAGAAATGATATTTTTTAGTCCCTTATTTAAAGTCTTCTTATTTATTTTACCATTAATATTGAGTACAAAGATAAAAATATCTTTAATAATATGAAAATTGAAGAATTAAATAGTTTAATTTTAAAAATATAGAGATCAAATTATTATTAGTGAAATTTACATTATAAACAGTAAAATTTAAAAGAGTAAATGGAGAGACTTCAATGTAAAATTTTTTCATTTCTTATATTTTTTAAAAAATTAACCAGATTATCTCTAACATTATACGATTGTTATTAGAGATGTGCAAATGATCGGTTTGATTTTAAATCGAATCAAATTAATAAAATTAAAAATTAAAAATTAAAAATTTTGAAAATTGAATCAAATTGATCACTAAGAGATAACCAAGCATAATCTAACCGATAAATATTAGTTCAGTTTGATTATGAACCAATCAAACTGAATTTTGAAAGATTTTATATTTTTAACATTAAATTTTAATAAAAAAATTTAAAAATCAGAACTTAAGAATTTTAGAGTTTCCTTGATTGATATACATATATATATACTGACAATTTGATTCGATTTAATTATTTTTTATAAAAATAATCAAATTAAATAATTAATTAAAATTATCAAAATTTATAAATCAAATCAAATTAATTAAATTTTAAAATTAAATCAATTAAAATAAAAATAAAATGACTGAATTTAATTTAATTTTTTAATTCTCATCGAAACCTGCTCACCCTTTATTGTTATCAGTTGATTCTCACTATTATTGTATTAAATAAAAAATGTGCATTTAAATTTTTGTATAGAATTATTAAGTTGATCAATTATAAAAATACACTAATTATTATTATTATTATTATTTTTTTAAATACGATTCTCCTCTTTCTCTCTATACAGTGATCTACAGAAAGCTGTTGCAATCCTCCGCCATTTTCGAGCTCAAACTTCGTTTTTTTTTTTTTCTCCTTCTCCATTACAAATATTTTACAATATACTCTCTTCTTTCTCCGCTCTCTGAATTAATTTTTATTGACGACGAGCCTTCGTTGCCTTTTACATTTTATGGTACTGTGCCTATTTTAACTCCTGTGCTTGAATTGGAATTGGAATCTTACTTCATTTCAGCTGCTTTGAGTTTGAATTGAAATACGAGGAATGTTAGAAGCTTTGATAGGAGAATAATACCATTAAAAATTCGCAAAGGACAGTTTTTGCCCTCATCATTCCATTCCCCAAGTCTCTCCATAAGGGTTCTCTCTTGTTTAGGTGAGTCGAAAAGTTTTTATTTCCTTCCTTAATTTGTTTATTTTGGTTTGTTATTTCATTCTCATCAGAATTCATTTTTGAAATACCCTTTTATTTACTCATGTTGCTTGTTTAGCTTCCTGTAATTTTTTTATCATTATTTTGCTTAACGCGAAAAAGATTAAATTTTTAAATGATTTCTGCATAACGTTCATTTAACAAATATTAGAGATTAAGCGAGTGGGGTGGGTTCTATTAGCTCAAGGAGTAATAAGGACGAGTCCGCCTCTCAGGAGAAATAAGGATGCCGTGTTTTTAGGCTTGAGTAAAGGAGTGATAAGGTGAATTCTGTAAATATTGTATATTTGAATGAGTCTTTGTGGTTGAGATTCTTTGGGTAATTCGTTCCCTTCCAAGTGATAGTCTTCATTATTTTTCTCCTCCTTTTCAGCAACCTCTGTTATTATTCTTTTTATTTAAGCTGAATGTATACTGTCAATTGGATCATTGAGGTTTCACATTAATAAAATTACATCTTCTTCACTTTGTTATCTTGGTATCAGAGCCTCAACGATCTGCTCACCATGGCTTCTTCTCTGAATGTAGCCAATTTTGTTACCTTAAAGCTCAAACAATCAAACTATCCTCTGTGGAGAGAACAACTTTTGAGTTTAGCTGAAAGTCAGGAATTGTCGGATCATTTGGTTAATGGCTTTCCTGAAGATCAGAAATTCGTTACCCCTCCCAATCCAATTCCAGAAAACTATCAACCACAGCAATCAGACATCTTCAAGGCGTGGCAAAAGTCTGATAGATTACTTCGTGGGTGGATCTATGGCACCCTTAGTGAGGAATCACTCGGACTTGTCATCGGACTAGAAACAGTTCATACTGTTTGGAGTGCATTAAAAGATGCATATGCACAAGATTCTCAAGAGAGGGAATTTACCCTCAGACAGCAATTGACCTATTTTCGCAAAGATGAAAATCGGTCCATCACTGAACATCTGCGTTTGTTTAAAGAACTCTGCGACAGTTTAGCCGCTATCGGGAAAAAAGTACCCGATGAAGAAAAAGTCTTTTGTCTCCTTACCAGTCTGGGACCCCAGTACGAAACGTTTACTACGACGATGCTTAAACCACCGCGACCCAATTTTAATGAACTGGTCTCTCAACTTAAGAATTTAGACCAGCGACGAGTGTGGTTTTCCACACAGAACGAATCTGGTCTTGATCAAATTTCGCATGTGGCTTTTTATGGAAATCAACAGAATTCATCCAGTAATTCCTCGAATCGGCGTCCTAGATTTAATTCCCAAGGGCGTGGTTTTCAAGCCCAGCAAACGCAAAACCCTTTTCCAAACAAAGAGTCGTATCCTTCCCAACGGCGACCTCCCCCGGCTGGTCGTAGAAGAATGACACCAGCTGAACGAGAGCTGTATAAGAACGAAGTGTGTCAATACTGCAACAGAGATGGTCACATCGCGAAGATTTGCTGGTGGATTCCACAAGAAAAACAAAGCAGCCCTGCTCAAGCTCTTTCGGCACTCACATTGGATACTGATGTTGTAGATACTGACTGGGTTGCAGACTCTGGTGCATCGAATCATATGACAGGTAACAAAAATCTATTCCATAAACTTACTGACTATTATGGACCTGATTCCATAACCATCGGCGATGGAACGTTTCTATCCATCGATGGTGTTGGAATGACGTCTATAGAACAGAAGCAAAAATTATCACTTTCAAATGTCTTTTCTGTTCCTGCTCTAAAAAAGAATTTACTTTCTGTAGGCCAATTAACAGATGATTATCCTGTGAATTGTGAATTTTCTAATGTTTCTATTTCTGTTAAGGATCGACAGACGGGACAGGTACTGCTACAAGGGCCACGGAAAAATAACCTTTATATCTTGTCAGGGAATCCGAAAGCATATTTTTCCAATCGATTTAGGTCTGGAACAGCAGACATATGGCATCAACGATTAGGACACCCTCAACCTTCTGCGATTTCTATTTTGTTTAATAAGAACCTTATTGATGTTAAAGGTTCCTTGCATTCTAAATTTTTATGTGATAGCTGCCAATTAGGCAAATTGAGCAAATTTCCATTTAGTTTGTCTTCCAATAAAAGTACCACTGTATTTGAAAAAGTTCATTGTGATTTATGGGGACCAGCCCCTGTTTTATCTTTTGCCAAATTTAAATATTATGCTTGCTTGGTAGATGACTATTCTAAATACTCTTGGCTTATACCACTAAAGAAAAAATCGGATTTCTTTGTTGCTTATAAAGCTTTTGAACAGTTTGTGCTAAGACAATTTGGGAAGACCATCAAGGTTTTCCATTCCGATGGAGGAGGTGAGTTCTTGAATAATGCTTTATCTTCACATTTTCTTTCACAAGGTATTAAACATCAAGTGTCGTGTCCTCATACACCCGAGCAAACAGGTGCTGTCGAACGACGACACCGTTTTATTCGTGAATTAGGATTGACGATGATGTATCATAGTCATGTGCCATTGTCTATGTGGGTCGATGCTTTTCAAACTGCTGTTTTTTTAATAAATAGGTTGCCTACTTCTGTGCTAGGGAATGAAACACCATATTTTAAATTGCATGGAACTCATTTTGATTATAGCTCCCTACGTGTCTTTGGTTCTAAGTGTTTTCCATATATATGGGACACAAGAGGTCATAAGTTTGATCCTAAGTCTTGTTTATGTGTTTTTATAGGGTATAGTGAAAAACACAAAGGTTACAAATGTTTCAATCCCAAAACTAAGAAAATAATAATATCTCGACATGTGAGCTTTGATGAAAATGTTTTTCCGTATAAATATGCATCTCCTAATAAAATGTTTGTTGACAAGCTTATGGATTCTTGGTTAACATCTCTGAGATTCTTGATTTTCCACTAAGTTCTGAAGAAAGTGCAGGTCCAGATGTATTACCAGTTCCTATACCAGCAACACATGACAATCGGACTATAGGAGATCATGAAACAGAATCTGATCCTACAAGTGAGTCTCCACTAGCAGCTCATCATTCACACTCTGATGCTGTTCAAGATGACGGGATGCATCTAGAACAGGCTGAACAGGAGCAGCTGTCTCCACCTCCATTGTTTTTGTCAAATAGAGTTGAAGACACAGTTCAAAATTCCTTAGCAGCAGAGGACGTTGTTGGTAAACAAGTTGTTGCAATTGAATCAGACTCGGTGTTTTTGTCATCTCCAACTAATACTCATGTACCTGGTACTTCTATGATTGATGGTACTGTAATCAGTCTACCAACAGTTCATACGGATCAAGAAGAGTTGCTTCCTGAAGTCTGTTCATCATCTTTGGCTGAAATATCAGCTGAACAAGTTCAGGACGAAGCATTGCAGCCTCGACATTCGATGGTCACCAGGTCACAGTCCGGAATAGTTAAGCCAAACCCAAAGTATGCTTTACATGTGTCTATATCTCCTGATATACCTCCTGAGCCTAAAACTGTTAAGAGTGCTCTTGCACATCCAGGTTGGAAACAGGCTATGATAGAGGAGTATCAAGCTTTACAGTCAAACCACACTTGGGAACTTGTTCCTAGACCAGCGCATGTAAATATAATAGGGTGTAAGTGGGTTTTTAAAGCTAAAATAAATTCTGATGGGCATTTGGATAGATTGAAAGCTAGACTAGTTGCCAAGGGGTTTCATCAACTAGATGGTGTTGATTACACCGAAACCTACTCCCCTGTTATTAAACCAGGAACCATACGCTTAGTTCTTTCTGTGGCTTTAGTGAAAAATTGGCCAATTCGCCAATTAGACGTGAAAAATGCATTTTTGCATGGATTTATAACAGAAGATTTATATATGGATCAGCCACCTGGAATGAAAGATCCTAATTATCCTAATCATGTTTGCAAATTACAGCGAGCATTGTATGGTTTAAAACAGGCTCCGAGAGCCTGGTTTAATAGGTTGAGTATGTTTTTAATTGATTATGGTTTTTTTTGCAGTTTAGCTGATCCATCCTTGTTTGTCATGCATACATCGACAGGTGTATTGGTTTTATTAATTTACGTGGATGATATGTTGTTAACAGGATCGTCTATGGCTCTAGTTCAGAATTTTTTGCAGGTCTTAAGCAAGGAGTTTTCCATGAAAGACCTTGGGCCATTGCATCATTTTCTAGGCATTCAAATTCAATCGACTGACTCTGGGTTACAATTGAATCAAACCCGTTATGCCTATTCAATTTTGGAAAGAGCTCAGATGGTGGATTGTCAACCGATGCCCACTCCACTTGTTCAGCGACACGATGCTGTTACAGACCCGACACCAGTAGCTGATCCCACCTTCTTTCGAGGGCTTGTGGGTTCGTTACAGTATTTGACACTAACCCGACCGGATTTGTCCTATAGTGTCAACTATATTTCTCAATTCATGCACAGTCCAACTTTGTCTCACTTAAAATATGTTCGTCGTATATTACGATATCTCAAAGGAACAATACATTTTGGCTTATTTTTTAAAAAAGATACCTCACTTGTTCTTAGTGCATTTTCTGATGCAGACTGGGCCGGATGTCCAACCACACGACGGTCTACTACAGGCTACTGTACTTTTCTTGGTTGCAATATCATTTCCTGGTGTGCCAAGAAACAACACACTGTTGCGCGTTCTAGCACTGAGGCCGAGTATCGTTCCATGGCTCACACTGCAGCCGAGCTTACTTGGCTTGGATATCTCTTACAGGACTTGCAAATCTATCCCAAGCAGCCGCCTATTTTATATGGTGATAATCTTAGTGCACTACATTTAACAGTCAATCCAGTATTACATTCACGCAGTAAGCATGTTGCTCTTGACTATCACTATGTTAGAGAGCGTGTTGCTCAAGGGGTTTTGATCACAAGATACATTCCCTCAGCATATCAAATCGCTGATATATTTACGAAGTCCATGACAAAGGCTCGCCTAGCACAATTTCGACGCAAACTATGTCTCCACCCTGGACATAGTTTGAGGGGGGATATTAGCTCAAGGAGTAATAAGGACGAGTCCGCCTCTCAGGAGAAATAAGGATGCCGTGTTTTTAGGCTTGAGTAAAGGAGTGATAAGGTGAATTCTGTAAATATTGTATATTTGAATGAGTCTTTGTGGTTGAGATTCTTTGGGTAATTCGTTCCCTTCCAAGTGATAGTCTTCATTATTTTTCTCCTCCTTTTCAGCAACCTCTGTTATTATTCTTTTTATTTAAGCTGAATGTATACTGTCAATTGGATCATTGAGGTTTCACATTAATAAAATTACATCTTCTTCACTTTATTATCTGGTTCGTTCTTGTCCTTTTTTTTTTTGCTTCGCTAGTGGAGAACACATCTTGGAACTGTGGATAAGTAAACTTCTTGTGATTTAGTGTTGGTTGAGTCTAGAAGAAATGTGATTGAATTGCCTAATTTTACTGTTTAAGGTTTGCTTTTGAAGTCCTTTTCTAGTTATGTTGGTTCATGGGATCCACTTTGACCTGTTTTGCATACATTCAAAAATACAGGACAATAATAGTTGTGTTATCAAAAATTTTGAGGGGGATCAGATTTTGATGCTAACAGAAACACAAGCCAGCAAAATATTCAGCTTCAATTTTTAATACACCGTTTTCTTTTTAGGGGGCCAGTAATTGGGACCAAAAGTTGTAGTGGTATCATATCTTGATGTCAGTGTAGCCCATTAAATTATTGAAGCTCATGTGGTCCGAACCTCTCTCTCTATCTAAAACTTATTTATCTTGGGGAACTCTTAATTTTTTTACAAGGAATGATTAATGATAGCATTTAAGTGGACTGTAATGGCAGACTAATTTTGGTTTTCTTGTCAAAATGTCAACGTGGTTTTGTAGAGCTTAAAGTTGGAATCTCTTTAGTTGAATAAGAGGTATCAGACTGGGCCCAAATGTAAATTTTAAAAAATTCACAGGGGACAGACTCTGCTTAGATGTCAAGGAGCTATTTTGGTGTAATTTTACAGTTCTGTCTTAATCACACATGTACTGTGACAATGTCGTTCCTATGTTGTTTATTGTTATAATTTAATGTTTGGTTCTATTTTACTGTCAGTCATGCAATTGGAGTGAATATAGAAAGATCTATGGCCAATGTGCTGCCTGAAAAGTTACTTGGTTAGACAGTATTTCTTATTTGTTCTGGAAAATCACCAAAGTCGCTGTGTCAAATTTGATTGTATTTAATTTCACATGCCCCTTATCATCATATAGGCCTTGTATATTTATTTATTTAGTTGGTGATATTCCATCGTTCTTGTTATCTTTGAATTAATTGATACTCAAATTGTGAATTTATATAAAGCACAACCGGCTGGTTATATGTTTAGAAAATATCTTCTACCAATAATTTTTACTTTATATAATTAAGAATTAACAGTACAATGACAATATTTGGTTGCACTTTTTTGGTTTTTTACTGAAAGCTTTCTTTTGTGTTTCTATCTCTCATTTTATTCATGGTCATTTTGTTTCTATAACAATTCTTGTAGATTGCAACACATGTTACAATATTTGCCTATGGTAGTGTCAATTAATCCTCATGTTTGACCTTTTAGTAACTAAAATTGGAAGAAATAACATGATCATCTTCATCAGCAGCTGCATCATATTTTTGTGATATCTTCTTGGTTTTAGAATAAATCTCATGATATTACTTCTACTTCTGAAGTTATTACGTGAAGAATGATGATTCTGTACCCAATCCAACTGCATCATTTGGTTGGACAAGTAGCATGGGCTCTTCGCCGGGGAGGCATTCATTAAGTTTATCGACACACTGTGCCCCTTCAAATAGATGATGATATTGAAAGTGAAAACCTTCCAGAGGCAGGTGATATTGGGGATAGGGCCCTTCATACTAAGCGGCATAGTGAGAGTAGCAGCATCCAGTTATCCCTTTATAATGCATTAGACAGTGGAGTAGTGTTTCCCATCAGGGAGGATAACTTATTACAATCATATGGGATCAGTTCTTATGATTCCACAATTTTGAATAGTGTCCCTTGTGTCACAAGTTCCAGAAGAAATCATATCTCATCTTTCAGATGCTATGGTGTGCTCTAAGGACAAAAAACCAGTGAGCTTGCAATTAATCACTTACTTTGATTTCTTTATTGATGATTAGAATCATTTAATTTTGTCGTTCATGGTACCAGGCCATATTAATAAAAAAAGTGTTGTATGTTCAAATTATGAGCAGCTCAATTTTTGTCTCACTTCTATATGCAGGAAAAAGAGATGGTTTTATCACCAATATTGGAATATATATCATGTCTAGTTTATCTGTATATATACATTTTACTTTTACTTCCTGAAAGTTTTGTATTCGCAATTTCACATTAGTGAATAGTTAATTTAATGAAAAATTGAATTTTTAGTTTCTTTTTAATTTTTTACTTGTTAAGTATGCCATCGGTAATTATAGAGGTGGAGGTTGCATTCGCATTTGATGTAATTTTCAATTAGTAATGGATGATACAATTCTAAATAGAAGTGCAGGAGTTTTGTCTAAATGTTTTCAATAATCATCATTTGCTCCATTGAGTTTATGTTATTCCTCATCCCTCTTGTTTGTTTCACTGTTTTAGCTAGATCCTTCGTTTTCTCTTAATATGTGTTGTTTTGATCTTTTTTGCAATCATGTTTTTTTACTCTACAACTCTTCATGATCTTTGTTGTTCAATACTCTATTAGTCTAGATAATTCAAAGCTAGAATGCTTCTATTGGTCATTTTCCTATCAATATAATACAACTCAACTCACCTAAATCTTTATCCCAAAATTTTGGAGTCGGCTATATGGATTCTCTTTCTCCACTCTAAACGATTTTATGTTAAATCCTCGAAAATGTGTAATACTTCTAGGTCATGTTGTACTACTCTCCTCCACGTCAGTTTAGGTCTACCCCTTCTTTTCTTTCTATTCTCTACCCTAATATGCTTTACTTGTCTAACTGGAGCTTCCGTCTGTCTACGCTTCATATGACCAAATCACCTCAATCTCCCTTCTCTTAACTTATCCTCAATTGGTACCACTCCTACCTTTTCTCTAATACTCTCATTACGAACTTTATCTAGTCTAGTATGGCTACTCATCCACCTTAACATTCTCATCTCCGCAACTCTTATATTAGACACATACGACTCTTTCAGTGCCCAACACTCACTATCATATAACATGGCCAGTCGTATGGCTGTATGATAAAATTTTCCTTTCAACTTATTAGGAATCTTGTGATCACATAAAACTCTTGTGGTACATCTCCACTTCAACCATCCGGCTTCAATCCTATGACTAACATCCTCCTCACATCCCCCATATACTTGAAGGACTGAGCCGAGATATTTAAAATTATTACTTTGAGCAAGTATCACTCTATCCAAACTAACTCCTTGCATTTATATCTATTTTATATCTCATTAGGTGTTGTACAGTGAAAATAACTGAAAGGGTGGATGTCTACTCATCCTGTACATGCATTTCAATCTGATCAGGTGGTATATAGTGGCAATGGCTACAAGGGTGGATGTCTATTTGTCCTGTGCATGTTTTGAGTGGCAAGGATAAAGGGTCACACATCACCGGGCAAGTTAACTTTAAGGCACATCTGATAAATGTGAAACTCCCTTCCCAACTATGATTTCTGGGTACATGGCCCACTAACTTTTAGGTGCAGATGCTGTGTATTCTTTATTAGTTTGAACTTCAATCATGAAGAATTTGCATTACTGTTCACAGTAGGGATCTTTCTAGGAAGATGCTTAACCCTAGGAGGGTGTTATTGAACTATTAGGAAAGTGATAGTGCTTAGACAATGGCACTAGGAAATTAATGAATCATTTTACTAATCCAAAAGCAACATTGATCTTGTAGAGAAACACACTGTTGACAATCTAAGAGAAAAGTGTAATCTCTGTGGTAAAAAAGAACCTGAATGAATATTTTAGTTATCCTTGAAGACTCTTCTTCATTAAGTAATTATTGATACTCTTTGTGTAAGAATCTCATCATGCTTTGTTTGCGTGTGCAAAAGACTGGGTTAAATCAAGAGGGTGATTGCACAGATAAGTGAGAACTCTATTAGTCTTAAGGGTAATTTTCACATATTAGTCTTCAAGCTACTCTATTAGTAGTTTTAGCACCAGAGGTTTAATCTGAACATTTGATAAAATTGTCAGGATCTCTTTCAAATGATTAAAATTGTCATGTCAAATTCACTTTCCTCCCTTGAATTCATTCTACACCAGTTTTATAGTGTTCTATGAATATAGGATCCCCTGTTGGCATAACAATGATTCATGGATCATAATCTTAATTTAAAATCTCTTGTTTTGTCTTGTTATAGTTGAGATAATTGAGTGCATTCAGGCTCAAGTTCTGTTTGTATGTGTTGTTCTTTTTTTTTTTTTTTTTTTTTTACTCAACTTGATATTTGGGGTGGTGTAGATGAATAGTTTTCTGCATATATGTTTGAAATTTGTTACAGCTTTTTTGGTTCTCTTATGTGATTTGAAAGGTTCAATTTGTAGCGTGTATTGCACAATGTCATTTCTTTAATTGGGCCTTCAGAAACAAGTTAATTTTGGCTCCACAACCTATAAATGAATATTGAAAAAAAAAAGAAGAACTCTTGTTTCAAATTGTCTCTCCCTTTCCAACTTTATTCTTATTGTTTATTTTAGTTGAGGGAGTTGCCCTCAATTTAGCTATGCATTGATCAATACTATACTAATGTATGACAGTATACTTTTCCGGTTTTGACAAGGTACTTATTACAGAAAATTTTTGGCCCTAGTGTAGCTGGTGTGACAATTGACCACTACCCTTTATACCTTGACCTTCCTTCGAACATGGCTGTTCTTACTTTCCTCTCTCTCATGTGCGTGCATAAGAGTGCACACACACACACACACACACACACACACACGTACAAAAACACAGAGCCCATGGGTGCACCTACATACACACATTCCCTTGTTCTTCTATTTTATTTATAATTGACATATTTTCTCTTTTGGTGCTATCCAACTTGTTATAAACAGATTAGCCATATCTTTTGTTAGAAGAGTTGTCTGGGATGATTCTATTATTAATGAAGATTCTAGATTTTGGTCCTAACTGCATATGCTTCCTTATCATGTACATTATATTTCTTGCGGATATTAAGATTTTGATTGGTTGAAGCATCAATAGTCTAGAAATAATATAACAATAAATTTATAAGAAAGTGCATTTGGGCATTCTCAGACTTCAACAGAGATATTTGATGTACTTATTTAAGAAAAAGAAGTTATCATTGCACATATTGTGGATATAAATGATTAAATATAAATGATTGTGGATAGGAAAATTAGAGTTGTTATGTAATTAATTATCAGTTATTATTTGAGATTGTCATGTCTCCGATTCTGATTTGTGTTGCTGATAAGCTGTTCAAGATAGATGGGTAAGGATTGGTTTGTTAGGATTCAATAGATCTGCAGGGAAGTACATATGTGTAGGATTGACTTGTGAATTTGGTGCTCAACCATGGGAATGGAATTTGTGTCTTCCAAAGTGCGCGCCCCTCCCTCCCCTTCTCTTCCCCGCTTCCTCCCTCCAGAAAAACAAAGGAGCTGTAAATGTATGTCCTATGATTTGTAGAGTATGAGAACTTGTTGTAAAATGTACTTGGTTTCCTGCCCTTCTAATGAAGTGAGAGCATATTCAAGTATGTGCATACAACAAGGTGTCATTACTAAATCCATGGTATCTTGACACATAGGGCATGGTTAAGAAATTGGAATGTGACACTAATATTTGTGAGGCTTTTTCTCCAAAATGAAAAACATTTTCTTTAGCTTTCCTGTCATCTCCTCCACTCTGGGATTTTTTCAGTAAATATGATTAGTAAAAATAGAACTCCCATGTAAACTTAGTATTCATTATTTTGGTTGGTTCATTCTTGATGGGATGGTGGAGTGTTGTTTTTGAAGGAGATATAGCCAGTGTGTCTGATCCTTTTGCCATTGGATAACAACTGGTTAGTTGTTAAGTCCCACAACTTTCAGTGGCTGGAATCAGAAAATGCTTGATCTCATTGTCGATGGCCAATGGGTGTTTGTGCTGGTTGGTTTTCTTCTAGGTAATATGCCAGTTGACAAGATGCACAAAACATCTAGGAGTATTGGTAATTGGCGCATGAAAACTTATCTTGCACTCTTATACTTGTGCCTGATCAAATTTTAATAGATAGTAATGTAAAGTTAGCTCTTTCCCGTTGTGTATATTTCAGGCTTGTTCCTTGCAGCCTATTCTTTGGTATTAGGACAGCCAAGCGTTTCAAGTCACTTCTCAAAATACTAAATAGAGGTGAAACTAGAAGTAGCGGCAACTAGAGGGTACACAGCCACAAGCGTCATCTGGCAGTTACAGCAGTTTTAGTGCTTGCGCTTGGCATTTTATGGAGTGTGAGTGGGACACTGCTAAAGGGGTTCAACAGTGGCAGCAGTGGTGCCCATTTATGGCTGGCTTGCTTAGTTGCAGCACCAGGAATATGGATCAGGTGGTTCTTGGCACACGGTTTAATGGACATGGATTAGGGAAAACAGGCTATCTGAAATGGGTCCCATTTGGAACTCTAATTGCCAATGGCATGTATCATGGCTGCACTCACTATTTTGAAGAAAATGGTAAGTTCTAAATCTTCTAAATCAATTTTGAAAATGTAGATCTAAATTTAAGAGAAATTCACAAGCATTGACAGGTTAATATTGAGGGTTCACCAAATTTTATATCTGCCTCAATGTCTTGGCATTATCGAATGAAAAAATGCAAGCATCTATTTTGATAGGCAGTTGTTCCTTTCCTATTTCCATTCATTATTCTAGCTCTATAATGTTACTGTATTAGTTGTTAAAGAGATTTAAGAAAGTCTGAAGTTGAATTCGGCAATTGCATAATTCACATAACTGCAATTTGGAATTTTGATTGGTTGAGGTCTGGTTGGTGCTGCAGGTTCATACCAAGGCCTGCAATACCATTTCAACAGGCATACAGTTTGGAATTTTGGGTTGTCTGAGTGCTGTTTCAACTTTCATTACTGAATAACATGCCATGGAAGAACGTAACCAAAATTGGAAAGCTTATGCTTATGCTTTAATAATAATGCTGATGTTATTTGGCTTGGGGATCCTGATATAATACGTACCTGTTTGGACAAGGGGATATGAATAACATGCTATGGCCAGCTTATTGTTACATCTCTTATTGATACATGCCAGGTTGACGTGGTGCAGAATTTGATTGGTACAAGCTGAAGAAAAGCCACCATTGTTCCACATGTTGCGTCTATTAGTTATGCAAAGGTGAGCCTCTCTACCAATGCCATATACTGTAAAATTCGGCTGGCTACGTCAGCCAAGTTTTGACTGTTTCTTAACTGCATGTGCATGCATATATCTTTAGAGAAAAATTTATATAGACCTAAATAAATTTAAGACACAAAAATGTTGATTTCACCATATATATTGAATTTTGAATTACGATAGATCAGCTCTATACAAGAATTTACCTTATTTATAGTACATTTCAAAAGCATAAAATGTTATGCATACGTACTTTTCCCTTAGTTTGGAAAAAAAAAATGTAAAAAATTTAGGAAATTGAATTATAGATAGAACATATTCCTAAAATTCATTTTGTTAAGATCAGTGGATCAGAAATCAAAGACTCTAGTTGTGAACAGATATCAATAAGATCCATTATTCAATTTATTTGGTCGGACTTGGATTGCAACATAATTAGACATAGTTTAATGATAATTTCCTCTTGAATCGAAAAGGGTCAAATACAAAAATATTATAGAACATGAATTTTTTTTTTTGTATATCAAACAATAAAATTTTATTTTATTTTTCTATATCAAAAATTTTATTTTATAGCCCTTTTTGAATCTGGGTAGTTCGTCCTAAACTGTCCTCTCCACACAATCATGTGGGGCAATCAACAGTGATGTGAGAGTTATCAGTGGGACCGTAGTTAATGGTTCAAACCACTTATGGAGGGAAAAGCCTCATAATGGAGCATATGAGTGAACACTGAAAGCCTAATAATGCAAAGCAGAGCATAGCATAGCCTGAATCTTTTATAGGGCCATATGAAGCTCCTTTTACTATTCACTACTTGGAAAGAGAGGAGCCACAGCCACAAACCTCACCAAACTCGCCAAAGATTTAATAGAGTCGACGTAAAAGCAGGCACTGACACTACTTAGAGCGGTGGTTTGTGACATTTATGAGAGACGAAGGATGTCGACGCTTTTCAAAAGTTGTACGTGGCTCAAGTGTACGCGTTTATTATTATTATTGTTATTATTATTATTATTATCATTACTACAGCTGCTGAAAGAAAAATAAACTAATTATTAGAAAAAAAAAAAACCTGCATTCGTATAATTATTAATCTATTATACCGGTTCAAATTCATTTATAATATAATAGATTAATAATTATATTTATTTTAATAATATAATAAATAGTATAATATATAAATTAAATAAATTATATGATATATCATTTCACGTATCAATAGCAATAACTAATTATAATTTTATTAAATATTTAATATAAATCAATTATCAACAGCTATCAGTTAAAAGTAACAAATAAATCAACACACTTGTAAATGTAAATAAATAAAATTAATAAATTAAATTTTAATTATTTAAAATAAAATTTTAATATTTATTAAGTTATATTTACATAAATTTTAATAATATTTTTAAATTTTATATATAAGTATTCAAATGATATAATGTATACAAAATTTTTATAAATATATAATCTTATTTTTAATATTTATAAAATATGAGTATATATTAAAAAAATATATATTAAAATCAAATTAACTCAATTGATTTTAATTTTAAAGACTTTTTATGAAATTTTTAGTTTAATTCTTCATTTCAACACTAAATAAAATAAAAATTGTCTTGAATAATTGAACTAATTGGATTAATTGGTCACCTCAGCTCAATCATTGAGTCGACCATGTTGTTTTCTTGTCTGCTTCAGTTATAAATCCATACCAATTTAAGGATTGGTTCACTGATTTATTGATTCGATTGGTCATTTCAGTTGAGTTTAATAATTATGGTTGGTTTTTTTATCCCTCTCTTTAAGTCCTAAATTAGGATTAAATTGAGTTCAAACATCAATTCTAATTCGGTTCAAATCATATCTTTTTTAGAAAAAATAATAATAATAATTGGTGGCTCTGCAGAGCGCCATGTACACTAAGTTATTTTCAAACTGAAATTGTTGAAAATTAAAACCAAAACTAAAGGGAACCAAAATCAAATATTAAAAACTAAAACCGATTGAAATCCGGCTAACTGACCTAATTGCGATTCTTCTCCTTATCACGCCCGAAACCAGTCACGACCGGTGGCCAGGCTAAGTTCAGCAGGCAAAAGACCTCCACATTAATTATTGAGGGAGAGAGAAAAAGAATTGCTTGAAAAGATCCAAACTTTACTACTTGTTTAATTAGAAACTCATAACAAGCATCGTATTGCAATTGTAAAGACATACCTTATCTGAGCGAAAACCTTGAGAATAAAATTAACTATTCATTTTATTTTAATAATATAAATTTATATGTATTTTTATATTTGTATTATAAAATTTTATTAATGATAAAATTTTTAATTAATTATAATTTTATTTTAAATGTGGATAAATAAACAAGTTGATTAATATATTATTTTTAAATTGCGAATAGAAGTTAGTTATGAACTTTATGCCTTCTACGTGATAAATGATTTCAAACTTTAAATATTTTATAAGAATATCTATTTTTTGAAGCAAAATATATATTTATACACACAAATAAATGAGATTTGACAAATTGTTATCAAATATAAATAGCAATATTTAAAAATAATTAAAAATATAATTATATAAAGAACAATTAAATTACCAAAATCATTGAGTGAAAAGAGAGATTTTAATAAATACTAAATTCAATATACAATAGAGAAATGAATTTATTTTTTGGTATTAATAAATTTATTAAATTTTAAAATTTGAAATTTAATAAATAATAGATTATTTTTATTTTTTAATTAATTCATATATATATATATATATATATATATATTATCAGATAAAAAAACAAAATCAATATCTTTCTTTAATTTAAATTTTAAAATTTAAAAAGATAAATTAACTCAAGTGAATTTTAAATAATTATTATGTTTACATTCTTAGTTGCATATCAATTATTTAATATTTTTTATCACGTGGCGTATCAATTAATTAATATTTTTTACTAAGTGGTATTCTTTGTCAGTTAGGTTTATACAAATAAGTAAAAGATAATAACAATTGAATGGTAAATAACATATTTATAAGTTAACTATTTAAACAGATGGAATTCATTTTCAACTATTTATTTTTCAATAATCATATGACAGAGAATACGATGATATTTAATATTACTAGATAATCTAAACAAGCCTAAGTTACATGATAAATCTCCTTCCTTATGCTCATTTGACTCTAATTTTCTTGCACCACTCGTTACAGCACACAACAACTACTACTGTGGAATCTTGTTGAGCTTACAATAACAATAATCACCGTACTTCTTGGTCTTATATTTGGGTGGATTCTCTTCGTTAACGAGCTTGGAGTGAGGCCCCACTTCAAAATCCGTCGGAGGCTCCAAGAACACCGGCCATGACATTCTTGCCTCGTCTTTGTTCACTGTTGTTCTGTGAAGCACACTCTTGTACTTTCCGTTGCTCAAGATCTGCCAAAACCATCAACCTAATTTGTTAACATATATAATTTTTTAATACTACGTATTCAGAGTTAATTTCTTTTTCACAAAATATCAACATCTCACTATGTGTACTATTTTCTTAAATATAATAATGTCACTTTGTTGTTTATGCATCTTATGAAAAGGCTTTTTAATTAGCTGAGATTTGAAAGAAGGTGTCTCTCTCATAATTTCAAACTCCAAAGATTCCATTTACTTTAAAAGGTTAAGGTACGGATTAAAAAAATATAAAATTTATATATTATAATTATCATTTTTTTTTTTCCTTTAGGAGAGAATGAGAGAGCTACCTCAATCTGGTCACCGATGTGGATGATTAGTGCATTAGGGCTGCACTTGACATCGTACCAGTGTCCATCTCTAGAGGCCTGAAGACCCTGGACATCATTGGGCACAAGAATGGTGATGCAGGACATATCAGTGTGAGCCACCACCCCAAGTGCCAGATCTGGGCGTGGGCACGGTGGGTAATAGTTTATTTTCAGGAGGTAAACTAACTCATTCCCACCTGCAGCTTCCTTTAGTTCATTCTCTTCAAGTCCTAGACCTTTTGACAAGCTCTTGAATAATCTATCCACCACTCCATGTAGGTTCTTGACGTACTCTTCATTGGCCTTCCTGCCAAGAGAAAAACAAGAAACAGTGCCAAAAACAACAAAAAGACCAAGATTAATATTTCTTTGTTAAACATTAATTAAAAAAATATCCCGAATTTGTACACCTGCAGGCTTAGACTGGTGATAAGTACAAGTTTGAGTTTCGTATATAAAGAAATTGTATCAAACCTGTAAGAAGGTGGATTCTTAGGCCAAAACTTGTAGTTAATAACGGAAGGTGGCCATATCTTGTGGAACAAATGATCAACCCAGCCTTTCTTGGCCTGAATTTCTCTCTGAAGAGATGTTCCATAGCCTTCCATAGTCCCAGGTTCCTTTGCATAAACTTCTTTCTCTTCTTGTGGAAGCTCAAAAAACTCCTTACCCACACTTTTAAACTGGTTCATAATCTCTTCAGGTATGCCATGGTTGATTATTTGGAACATTCCCCATTTCTGGCTAGCATCAACAATCAAATGACTAATCTTTTCCTCATCTAGGTCGCTCATATCGATTACTGGCACCTCAAGGTTGACCCCATGAACAGTGGTGATTACTGGCTGCTCATTCTCTGACCTAATGAACTCTTCTGGGATGGTGTCTTTGGAAAGACAAGCAATGTCTTGCACTCTTTCAATCTCCATTCTCTCTGATAAGCTTTTTCTATCAGCTATGTTTCATTGATATATATAGACAGGAAGATTATTATTTATTAGTTACTCACCCTCACCCTGCATTGTATTTGTACTTCCGTGACTCTTTATCATTTGTCAAAGGTCCCTTTTTTTTTAACCGGAAATAAATAAATTTTCATATACGGTAAATATTTTTTATTTAATAATATTGAAATCGTCTTCAAAAATATAAAATCTCAAATTTAAATTCTGACAAAAATTAATAACTATTTCCATCAACGAATTGTTATTAATCAAGTGTGGCCTAGCTAGTGTAGATAAAAATTTTCTTTGTTGAAGATAAGGAAAGGGTAGGGCTCGTTTGACAGGTTTCTCACCTATAAATTTGGGAAGCAAACATTGCATGAAAGATTATATTGGCATGCAGTAAGTTAGTGATGGGTTTAGTCATAGTTAGGTTTAGTTTGAATTAAAAAATAAATAAATAATAAACCAAACCTACCTAAATAAATTAGTTTCATTGGTGAAAATTCTTATCTAATTGAAGTAAGCATTTTAGGTTGTTTTGGTTTTATAATTAATCCTTGAGAAGGATATGTGTGTGCGTATATATATATATAGATAATAATAATAATTAATTATGATGAAATTTATATAAGATTCCATACAATTAATAATTAAAATTAAATCATGTAAAGTTTTCTGAAAGATAGTTATTCCTTATTTAAGACTTTAAATAAGTTCAAAATAATAAAAAGAGATTAATTAATTATCCATTCAAATCTCAAATAAAATTTACTCCTCATTAATAATTTTTTTTAAATTGCTACATATGCTTAATAATGCGAGCTCCTTTTGTAATACCCGTTATTTTTTGAGATCGGAATATTTGCCCTTGACAGAGTATTCTGGTGAAAAAAATTAAAACTTCACTGACAAGAAAGTGACAATAAGATGTAAAAATATATTTATGTATGTGTATATGTGTGTTTGAGATGTTCAAAATGTATTTAAAAATGAAAATGTTTTAAATGTTTTTATCCCTAAAAGTATTTAAGTATTTGTTTTTGGCAAAAAGAATTTCGAGAGTCGAATGATGGACTTTTGACAGCCAAAGTTCTTTTTATAGTTCAAATGCCCTTTGAAAAGAACAGACTCCGGCAGCCAAAAGTCCCTTAATTGTCATGGGTATAAAAGCGATCAAGGCCCATTTTTTCTATCAAAACACTTGAGTTTTCTTTTCTTCTCTCTCTCTCAACTGTTGGAGCATACAATAAGCTCTTTGAAGATATTTCCTTGAGTTTTTAAAGATCTTGAGGTGGATTCTTCCATTTAGAAGTTTAATCGAAGCATGCAATTTCTCGAAAAATCTGAAAATTTTATAGGTTCGACAGTCAAAGTCTAAGACTTTGACAACCACAGTGGCTACTGCCCAAAATAGGCATCCGATATTCTAAGGTTCGGCAGCCAAAACCCAAGACTTAGGCAGCCAAACTTGGTTCTACCTACTTTATTTCTCCTTTGATTTCAAGATTCTAAAACCCAATTTCGTAATTTTTGAGGGCCCAGAATAAAATGTTTATTATGTGTATAAAGTTTTAGAGCCTTGTATAACTCTCTAGAGTCTAATTTTATAGAATCGGGCTTGAGGGATTCAAAAGGTTAAGGATCCGAGATTAACTACCATTCAAGTTAGGTGGTTGATAGGTTACAAGAGGTGAGTAACTCTAACCTTAATAAAATGGAAACTATTTAAAGTTAATTTATGATCATCCTCATACATTATGTCATATTTATTTAGGATGTATGTATCTAAAATACGAAGATATTGCATAATTGCATATTTGTTATCGGTGCATTCATGGATGATGGATGACCTACTGACTCCCTCATGTTTATGACTATGTTATGTTATGTATATTATAGATCCATAAGAAAATCCCGTAGGGAGATTTTTATGATGCCCAGTCAAGGGAGATCTCTAAGTTGCCTCGAGTGCATGACACACGTTATGTTTTAAGCGAAAGTCTTGCGGAGCCTCTGTATGAGCTGGGCACTTTGAATTCGGAGAGTTACTAGTGACAAGTCCATCCTACATGAAATGTTTGTGATGTGAAAAGCCCATGCGAATGATGCATTGCATATATATGAAATGAATGATATAATTAATATTGATTAATTTACTTACTGAGCTTGCATAAGCTTACCCCTTTCCCTTGACCCCAAGATGCAAGTTTGCAGGATTGTAAGAGTTCTACGGAGAGAGAGCATCGGCTATAGAGTTTTTCTTCATGTATGATGTATGAGTAGGCGAACATGTAACATGTGAATGGATATTACTGTGTTGGTAATAATAGAAATTGGAGTTAAGTAATGTTTTAAGTATGAATAATAATGTTTATATTTATTTAACACTTTTGGGAGTATAAATGCTAAACCATTATACTTTAGAGTTTTATATATGTTAAGGTTCAATTTATGAACCACTTTTATGCTAAAGATGTTTATATATGGATAAAAAGAGTAAAGTGTAATGGTTTGTTATAAGTTTGAGCGTTGATAGTAAAAATGTTAAGGGTATATTTACAAGTTTTAGGCTTACTACGGGTTTCAGCAGCCTTAAGCAGACCCAATCCCTAACGGCAGCAACGGCCCCTAGCTTGGGTCGTTACACCTTTTAATCAATTTAATGCTATGTTAGCCTGTAATATGGATAAACAATGAGGTTGGTCGCTTATAATCAGCTATTTTGATGCTCAAATCAATAATTTTCTTATAGAAAGTGAAACTGATGAGAGTAGAATGTTGTAAACAATAAAGCAAAGTAACTGTATTTGATTTAAGGAGCTATTCCGATATTTATAGGTTGAGGCCTTAGTAGCAGTTAAAGATGCTTGCGAGAATCTCAAATTGTTCGATGGTAATTCCAAGTTTTTCAATGGATATGCCCATTATCAGGCTACATGATTTTCTCTAATCAGTTATCCAAGCTATCCGAATCGTTCAGCTAAACATGACTATCGTTCGGATGGTTATTGCTTGGTTCAATAACTGAGCCATCTAACGCTTAGACCCCCTGACCAAATGTCTTCACCATTTGACTCTCCAATCAATGCTCTTAACCTTTTGACTGAGCTTGTCACGACCCAACCTATGGGCCAGACCGGCACTAGGACCTAGGCCAGCCTAAAGCCCCCGAGGCCCGTAGTAAGCCTAATTATTCCTCAACCCAACTCTAAGGCCCATTTGGGCCCAATTTCAAGAATTCAACCGGACAGAGTCCGGCCATAAAATGGACCTTTCAACGGGGAGTTTTTGACTCACCCGACCTGTAAACACAATATATAATCAATTGGGGAGCTCAGCTCACCCTCCACATACTCAAATGTCACAAAAATAAATGGGAGCTCAGCTCCCTCATCCAGTCCAACATACATGCATATAATAAGTTTACAGGTCTAACATGGTAATTATATTACAGACCCAAATCAAATAAATATTTCTAACACATGCGAAAATTCTAGGAGTTAATAGAATTATACAAATATTAATAAACGACCTGCGAAGAAGAAAAACAGGTTAACCACAACAAATATCCTCCTGTAGCTTGGAAAAATAATGAACAGGAGTGAGCGTTCAACTCAGAGAGTAAAATATCAATTTGAACAATAATCTCTATAGCTATCTAAAGCTAATGCACCCTGTAGGGTGAAATGCAACATCATCAATATTTTCACATCATAATAGCAAAAAGGTAATTTGGAGCACTCACACACCCGATAATGTCAAACAATACATATATGGGAGCTGATCCCCTATACAGCTCTCTTAATCCAAACTGTGCCAGCGAAGAACTCAAGCTCGGACTTTCGCTTAATAAACCAAATCGGGGTCCCAGCGAAGAACTCAAGCCGTGTCTACCCCGAAGGACCGGGTCCCAGCGAAGATCTCAAGCCGTGTCTACCCGTCCTGTCCATAGCCAACATCACACCACACGCACGCCAACTCACGCACACTGCTCCAAATTACTACAACAACATCCATGGCACTTTAATAATTATGAATGTAACATAAAATGTGTCTAGTGTTTAACTACATAGATATATATTTATAAGTGATGCATGGGCATGCTTGAACATATAATAATATCGAAATTACAATTAAAATTAATATTTTACTCACAGACTCAACCGAAGTCACTGTGGCGGCTGGGCGGAGGAGGAAGGCTGTCCCGGCTCACCTGACAATTTTATTACAATTATTTAATATAATTGACTCAATATAAACCAAGAAAAGATCAAATATATTATAAGTCGTGCCGAAAATCCAGCAGAGTCTCCCATATACCTAAGACCTACTCAACTTGCAAAAAGGCTTAAAATGCACTTCTATATTCACAAGCCATAGACTCACAACTCAATCACATCACACAGCCCCTCCTTGGCCCATCCAAACAGTCATCAATCACATCATGTAAAATTACAGTTTAGTCCTCATAATTTAAACCTCTTGCAAAAACTGCCTAAATGAGTTCTAAAAATTCTAAAACTTTGTCCCGCCGTCCTTAGCAATATTACTAAGCTATTGCAAAAAGAATCATAATTTTCTAAGCTACCACGAATATTTTATGGATTTTTTAATCCTATTCAAGCACTAAAAAATTAAGAAAAACTGAGGTTCGGGTTTACCTATGCCGATTCCGACTTCGGAAACGCTCTCAGGACGTCTGACAATGATGGGGTAGCAAAAATCTCGATCCAACTCTAAGACCTTTTCGGTAGCCGGTCTGTCTGGCCAGAAATTCACAGACCTTGACAACCGTCGAATTTTCGTGAATTGAAGGCACCTACACAAAGCCCACAACACGGGGGTCAGTATATAATTTTTACGAAATTTTCTAAACTCATTTAATGCTTAGAAAAACTCTACGAATTTTCATGGGACCCACCAAAATTTTGAAATTTATATTGTCGTGAAGCTCTCGACGAGTGGAGCGCTCTGGTACTCTCATTTTTCTCGTGGGGTTCACGGTTTGCGAGAAATCTAGCCCAAAAGTAGAAATGGGGGAAAAACTTCCTGAATAAAAATTGGACAAACTGCTCGATGGATTTTGGTGTTCTTGGTGTCTATGGAAAGCTCTCGAGGTGTAGATGGTATTTGACACAAGACCCGGCCCAATCGGTGGCCGGATCGGTGGAGAAGCCGAAACGCAGACGCGCCAGTGGGCTTCACGCGCATTTTTCCGACGGCAGAAGCGTCGGCCGTGTGGGAGGCACCGGCGGTGTCTTGGCGAGGTGGGAAGGTCGGGTGGTGGCAAAGCTCGGGAGGAGGGAGGAGAGAGAAAATGGGAGGGGAAGGAGGGAGGTCTGGTGCGGGAGGGAGGTCGGGCGCGGGAGGGAGAAAGAAGAAGAAAAAGAAAAGGGCCGGTTCAATTCGATCAGTCCGATTCGGTCTAGTTTGATTTGGTCAGTCCGATTTAAGATACAAAATTTTAAATTTTTACTCTATCTTTGGACCGAAAACGATGCCCAAAAATTTCGAAAAAATTCTAGAAAACTGAGAAAAATTCATAGAATCTAAATATATTTTTAGTTTTGCCACGTGGTTTTTAAATAAATTTTTTAAAAATTATCAAAGTTTTATATTTTCGAAAAATTAAACCCGATTTCTAAAATTCGAAAAATTTTAAATAATTTCATAAAATTTAAATAAAATAAAATATTAATATTTACTCATAAAATAATAAATTTAAAATTAAGGGTATTACAACTATTTGGTCAAATTATTTGACCATTTACTATTTGACCGAACTTCCTTTAACTTATTTGACCAAACTTCCTTAACTTTTTGACCGTTTGATCGAGTCGTTTGACTTGATTTTGTAGACAGGTTATATTTATTTATTCTCTCTCTCTCTCTCTTTTTTATTTTCTTTCTTTAGTAATTTCATTCTACAAGTGATAAAATCTATAGAAATAATAACTTAAAACCTTCTCAGTTTTTATACTTCACAAAAGAGAGAGAAAAAAATAGGTACCCATAATCAACATCATCTCTCTGTATAGTTAGAATTAACTCTTGAATAGTTAAATATAATTGCTTACAGTTTTGTTTTTACAATACTTGAGGCCTCATATATTAGTTAAGCATGTCTATTTATTTGAAAGTAATGTTGGTTACAAAGTTATTTTAATTATTATGAAGTTGCATTTACAGTTTTTGCAGGGTGTATATAAGAAAATACAATAATATACTCCTTTTTTTTTTAAATAATATACTTATTATATCAATATTAATTTATTTTAATAAACTTTTGAAATGTAATTGTGGTTACTATAAAACAAAAGTAATTATAAAAATATATATTTGATAATTTATTTATATTTTTTAAATTTTTTTGTGATATTAGTTCATTTATTATGATATTGATATTCAGAGGCAGAATGGTGATGGTGACAATGTTGTTATGGTGGCAATATCAATGATTGGGATGGTGATAATGGCATTTATATTTTAAAATTTAATAGTTTCATAAATATTAATTTTTTTCTAAATATAATATCTCAAAATTTATAATAATAATAATAATAATAATAATAATATATTTTTCATTTAATTAATAATTTTTACAAATAAATTCAAGCAACAAAAACTTAATATGTATGATTCAGTTTCCTCTTTTATGAGTATAGAATAATAGATCTCGGGAGTTTGAATCTGTAAGATAATACTAAAGAACACTATGAGTCAGTTATCATCATTTCAATGGCTAAGTCAATATTAAAAACTTGATTGTTAAAGAATGAAAATGTGATTAAGAAATTAATATGTATACCTAATAAACTTTGTATAAGTTTTAATATAGTTTTATATTAGAATTAAGAGTTAGTACCTTAATAAAATATAAGCTAATTTTAAAATTAATAATAAATTATATGAATCCATAATCCTAAAAAAGATATCCGAGCCTGCTTGTCTTCACCATGAATAGGACCACCTCTTGCCAATGGCATGTGCATGGGTGATGGTGTGTTTTAATTAAGACTGTGGCTCTCCCTTTCCTTATTTGGGACCATTTGTAACTTTAAAATATTCAAGGGACGATTTGAAGTTTACCTACTTCACTGTCTTGGCCATAAAATTTTAATTTTCTCAATTCAATTAATTATATTTAGTGCAAAAAATAATAAAATATTTATCATTCTTTTAGTTAATAAAGCATTGTTCTTTTTATTTTTTAAATACCAATTATAAAAACTATTTCTTTAATTTTTTTCAAAAAAAAAAAGGAATTTTAGCTATAGAAAATTTAAACCAAACGAGTCCCACGTATGAGTAGCATTTGCTGGTGACTGCGAGTGCGATTAGTGTTTTGAAGAGGCCAATTGTCAAGCCAAAAAGTTGCATTTCTGTATCTCTTGAGAATGGCCTGCATGTTGCTAAGTGAGAGCCAAGAAATAATTAATATTTAAATTTTTGTATTTTAAAAATTAATAAAAATGCAGTTAATTGTTAGTTTATTTTTATGCTTTGGTTATTTTAGCTATGTTTATTAAGTTAACTAATATTTATAAAAAAAAATTAATTTAACTATTAATTAATAAGATACTAAAATATTAATAATTGTAAAAATTGATTTCTTAATTTTTTTTATCATTATAATTTTTTAAAAAAATTTATTGAATATTTCTCTATATTCATTTTAAAATATACAAAAATTTAATTATTTTATAATTTATGACTACTCCTTTTCAATAATATCTTTTTCAAAAATCAAAATTTAAGTTTTTTCCTTAATATCCCTGAAAATTCATTGAATGTTGAAATCTAATAAATAGTAGAAAATATTTTTCACTTTTATTTAATTTTTTTTTTTGGATGCCCTTTTTTACTTTGTGGGTCATCTTCCATCTAATAGGAAAATCTGAGATGGAAACCATGAACACTTGTATTGAATCTCTGCCAGAGAAAATAAAATACATTCATGGCAAATCTGTTTTCAAGAACAAATTGTCTATTTTTACCTACCGACCTTAGCCCATTTGTATTCGCAAGCAGACGAGAAGGGGCCCATTTTCATTAATTAGCCCCTCAACCTCACCTCTGATGCCAATTGATGTCGTCAACTACTCCGAGCCTAACCTTGTCTAAAATTCTAAAATATTGTTTTTTTTTTTTCCTTTTTAATTGTTCCACCTGAGAAACAATATTTCATTTACTAAAATTCCTTATATATATTTCTCAAAAAACAGGAAGAAAACGTTATACAAAATCCATTAATAAAATTACACATTTTAATAGCTGTTTTAAATAACTAAAACAACATGAATAAATATTTTGGAGATATAAATGTTAAAAATAAATATTTTTCATTTAATAAATATTTTGTATAACCAAACAACCACAGCATGAAAATTAGAATTTAACATGTAAAATTGCTCGAGCGTTAACGTGGGTTTATATATATATATATATATATAAAAATAAAATATTTAAATTTATTTTAATAAAAAATAATAATTAATATGAATAATTAAACAAATATAAAACATTAAAATAGGAAAAAAGAAATAATTATATAAATCATATTTAAGTGATAAAAATTAAAAAAGAAAAAGTATTTAAAGGAAAAAGCTGTTTGATTGCTTCATGAAAGCATGGAGGAGATAAAGCAATGGATGGCCTATCATTATTATGAAAAATAATAATAATAATAATTCTATGAACCGTGAATGTGAATATTATTTTAGCATATTGTGTAAAAGAGTAAAAATAATTTTAAAAGCGTAAGACAATAAATGAGTATATAAGTGATAGTTTAAAATTAAAATTAATTAAAATTAAGAGATTTTTAAAAATTAAAAAAAAAAACTTAAATGAAAATGGTGCTTAGATACGTGGCAGTGGTAGAATTATGATTGAATAGTCAAATATTTTTGTAAAAAAAATAAAGTTAAAATAATTTTAAAAAGGTAAACAAAATTAAAAAAAAAAAGAAAAAAGAAACATTGTCCTATGAACAATAAATGCAAGTGTTGTTTTAATATATCGTGAAAAAGAATAAATAATTTAAGAAAATTATTTTAAAAAGAAAAATAAGACGTACTATTCACTGAAACAGTGATATATATATATATATATATATATGTAAAGGTTATCGCGTACATAGAACTTAAGGCCAGCTTGTCATAAAATGAAAAGACCACTCTACCCCAAGTCACTGTTCTTGTGGGATTTCGTTTTAGTATACACGAGTTCTAAAGCCCATCCGCCGCGATGCTGCGGATTTTATTTTATTTTTTTTATATTTAATATATTAATATAATTAATAAATAAAAAGTATTTATAATGAAAAATCTATTAAATTTTATTGTGTAATAAATTAAATTACTCATATAAATAAAATTATTATTTATTAATAATTTTCCAAATTATTTAGTCTATTCAATTGAAATAAAATTTTAATTTATTTACTATGTTTCATATTAGTTATGTGCAAATTATTTAGTTTAAGACCAACTATTATTAATAATATAATATTTATTATTATAATATATTAGATAAAACATAATTTAATAATTAAAAATATTTGATTATAGAGTCTAGCTACTAAAGAAAATAATGATAAACGATAATATTGGTTAAAAAGTTAAATTTTTTAACTTTTTTGTTTTAAAAAAAGACTTATTTTTGTAGTAATAAATTTAGTTTATAAAATAATGTATATTATTTTAAAGTATTTTTTTAAAGAAATGTTTATTGAAAAAATAAAAAAAATGGAATTCATTCTATCATAAAATAAAATGATCTTAAATCAAATTTAAGAAAGAAAATATTAATTAATGCATATTTTACTAAATAGTTAAATGATTAAAAATAATTAAAATGATGATAATAGAAAAATAAAATAGTATAAAAATATTTTGAAATTCATATGAACACTTAGGTGGTTTAAAACTAAAATAAATAAATAGACTAATAAAATAAACAACTAAATAAAAATTTAAATACGACTTGCATATTTTTTAAATTCTGAATATTTAATTAATTAACAAAAGTGAAAAAAATAAGAAACCGTTACAACGTAAAATAATTACAATAATGTAGTTAAAACATGTAACACCCCGAAATTTTAATTTTTATGAGCATTTTGGTATTTTAATTTTATTTAAATTTTAGGAATTTTTTTGAGATTTTTCGGATTTTAAAAATCGGGTTCGATTTTCCGAAAATATAAACTTTGATGATTTTTAAAAATTAATTTAAAGACCACGTGGCAAAACTAAAAATATATTTGGAGTCTACGTATTTTTAGTTTTGGAATTTTTGAAATTTTTGGACCTCGAGTAAAATTTTAAATTTTGTATCCTGAATCGAACCGGCCGAATCGAACCGGATCGGACCCGTCGAATCGGACCGGCTCCTTATTCCTTTTTCTTTCCCTCTCCTCTTCTCTCTCTCTTTTCTCTCCTCCCTCCCAGCGCCTCCTGCGTCCTCCTCGCGGCGCCACCTCCCAGAATGGCGGAAGCGCGCGATTCCCTCGGCCGCCGATCCGCCACCAATTGGACCGGGTCTTGTGTCAAAATCATCTACTCGAGAGCTTTCCATAGACACCAAACGCGAAATCCATCGAGCGGATTGTCCGATTTTGCTCGGGAAGATTTTAGCCCATTTCCACTTTTGGGCTAGATTTCAAACCATGAATCCCACGAGAAAACCGAGGCCACCACGCTCCATTCGTCGAGCCGACATAAATTTCGAATTTTTCTGGGTCCCACGGAACTTCGCAGTTTTTCCGAGCATTTAGTGAGCTTAGAAAATTCTGAAAAATTTATGTACTAACCCCGTGTTATGGGCCGTGTAGGTATCCTCGATTCGCAGAAATTCGATGCGCAAATTTCAAAGTCTCGAATTGGACGAGGTTTTGGCTAGCCCCCATTATCGGACATCCAAGTCGGAATCGGCAAAGGTAAACCGAACCTTGCTTTTCGTAATTTTCTAGTGCTTAAATAAGATTAAAAATCCATAAAATATTCGTGGTAGCTTAGAAAATTACGATTCTTTTTGCAATAGCTTAGTAATATTGCTAAGGACGGCAAAGTTTTATAATTTTTAGAACTTGTTTGGGCTTTGCAAAAATGATCAATAATAAGGACTAAATTGAAATTTTGCGTATTGTGATGGATGACTGATTTGATGGGGAGGGGCTGTGTGATATGATTGAACTGTTGATATATGGATTGTGAGTATAGAAGTGTGTTTTGAACCCTTTTGCGGGTTGGGTAGGTCCTAGGTATAGGGAGACTGATTTTGACTTAGGACGTAATTGGTCTTTTCTTTGTTTGTATTGAGTCGATTGTATTAAATAATTGTAATATAATTGTCCTTCTTCCTCCGCCCAATTTGTCGTTGTGAGTAAAATATTAATTTTAATTGTAATTTCGATATTATTATATGTTCAAGATGCCCATGCATCACTTATATGCATATATTTATTTAGTTAAACTCTAGGCACGAATTATGTTGCATTCATAAAATGTGCCATGAATGTTGTTGTGGTAATTTGGAGCGAGCAGCGTTGGCGTGCGTGTGATGTGGTGTGGACTATGGATAGGGAGTAATTGACCCGATCCTTCGAGGGGTAGTCACGGCTTGAGTAATTGGGACCCTCGATTTGGTTATTAAGTGGAAGTCCGAGCTTGAGTAATTTTGGATTTAAGAGAGGGATCGGCCCATATGTTATGATTGATACTACAGGTGTGTGAGTGCTCCAAATTACCTTTTGATGTTATGATGTGAAAATGTTGTTGATGTTGCATTTCACTCTACGAGTGCATTAGTTCTAGATAGTTATAGAGATTATGGTTAAAATTGATATTTTACTCTCTGAGTCGAACGCTCACTCCTGTTCAAAAATTTTTACAGGCCACAGGAGGATATTTATTCTGGGTTAACCTGCTTTTATACTTCGTAGGTTGTTTATCGATAATTGTGTAATTTTATTTACTCCTAGAATTTCCGCATGTGTTAGCATTATTTGAATTTGTAATATTATATTCATGTTGGACATGTAAACTTAATATTTTAAGTCTGTATTGATGGATTGTATGAGGGAGCTGAGCTCCCATTTATTATTATGTTGATGAGTATGTGGAGGGTGAGATGAGCTCCCCAATGGATGGTTTATTGTGTTTACGTGAGTCGAAAACTCCCGTTGGAAAGTCCATTTTATGGTGTTTTCTTGAATTTGGGCCCAATGGGCCTTAGAGTTGGGTTAATGAACTACGGGCGGGCTTTACATGGATTGGGTCGTGACAAAACAATGAATTACATTTTGCTATAAAATTATTTAAAAACTATTCAATAAAAATAATAATAATTAAATATTTTAATGTAATTAAAATTAAAATAAAAATTGAAAGAGAAATAATTTGAATGATAATATATTCAAATTAAATTATGAAGTATATAATTATTTTTTATATTTTTATTATTTATTAATCTATTATAAAACTAAAAAAAATTATATATTTTTTTGATATTTATTTTATAATTGTTATGATGTTATAGATAATTAAAAAAAATCATAATATTAAATATCTTTAATTAAAAAAACTAGAAAATGTAAAAAAAAAATTGAGATCTAAAATTAAGGCTTTTTCTTAAATATATAGAATTAATATTTTGTTTAAATGAATAGTATTAATAAGGAACCAACGAGGAAAACAAAAATCATGTTTGACATTAGTTCCCAACATATTGCCATGTTAAAAATATTTAAGTAGTAAAATAATCTAAAACAGAAATTTAAAAAAAAAAATAAGGGCACGAAGTTACTTTTACTGTTCTTAAAAACAGTAAAAGCCGCCCTTCTTTCAGATATATATAAATAATATATAATAATATAATTTCCATTCCTCACCCCATTCCCAATAACCAAACTGCTATTGAATCTGTCAACAAATTTGTGTCTTTTACCCTTTCTGAACTTAACTCATATACGGAATGCAAGCATTATTGCCTTCTATGAAGATTTGCATACATCAAAGAAGCAAACCACTTCATACTAATGGCCAGGCTTTGAAATGTAAAGTTATTTGCACCAGTTGTTTATCTAGCAGCCAACTATGCATTCAAAAAATATGCCTTAAGAACATGCAAAAACCTTCTTGATTCATTGACACGTATATGTTATTAATTTTCACTATAGAGATCTATTAATATAAATATTTTATTACATCACATCTCCAACCAAAAGCATTAGTGAAAAGCACCAGAGATGCCTCTGCAATTAACCGCAGCAGGAACCACAGGCAGGCAATGAACCTAATATTTCAGAACAATTTGTCAAGAAACCTGATAAACAAACACTTGAAGATACAAGAAAGTAAAAGAGAATAAAAAGGCAAAACAAACTTACTATGGTCAATTCCTCGAACATTATCTAAGCCTCGAGGTGGACCACGTGGGCCACCGCCATATGGTCCACTTCCAGGCCCTCCTGGGCCACCATCCCATTTCTTTCCAGAACCAGACCCTTTCCGATAAGCATTTGACTTTTCCATCTAAGACATGAAGGTCAACAGCGAAAAATGGAATATCATGTAGAAGACTGCCAACGTAGAGAAATTAAGTAGCTCAACAATGGAGAATGATGTTGTTACCGAGAACATAGTAGCAAAGAACACGCCTATGAAATTCACAATAGCCCAGAAGAAATCAGTGATAGTTTTCAGTCGCCATATTGATCGTTTCGATTTCACGACACCTGAACAACAGAATGTGAGCATGTTAGTGGTTGCTCATTTATGCTCACAAAAATAAAGCGAGGAGAGCTGCCACAATGATTGGTTTTTGTTCCTCTTCATGTTATTTCTTCCCTTTGAATTCTCATGAAAATATAACGAAACGTGTCTGTTGATAGCACTGCAATGCAATCAATCACAACTTAAGCTAATACAACTCAGTCATTCAATGCACCATATAATAGTATAACATGCCCATCTTCTCATGCGCAATTGAACATGCAAAGAATTAAGCACTCATTTTTAAAAAATAATCACAAAAGATTTAAGCACACAATGACAATACGACACAGAATATATTGCACAACCAAAAAGCACAAGACATCTAAACCCCACCATCCCAACTATAAGAAGAATGCTAGCGTGCAGTTAGTCTAAAAAATGTACTGTAAAACTTTCTAGTATGAGGTAACACTGCAAACAATCACCAGAAGAATTAAGAATTGAGATATATTGTGACAAATGATATGTACACATTAAGAATTACCAATAATTTCCCTTTCATTAAGTACAATATGCTACCAATTTCAGTGCACATGTCATTTCTAACTTAAAATTGTTTATTCTCAAATTGGTCTGAAAAAGATCACAAATTTTATTGGTCTGAAAAAGATCACAAATCTTTTCAGCATGAAGCGTCGATCTAAAACAACAATTACACATACCACAGTGAAATGTACAAGATCTGAAAATGTTCTTATCAGGAAATAATGAGTCCTTTGTGCAACAAGTAAGTTAACAAAGGCTGCCTCAATAAAAATAGTATGTAAGTCACTAGTGGTCCATTGCCTGATAATTTCATGAAAAGAACATGCGCAAAACAGCATAGAAACTAAATAGACACACATGCAAGTGCATGCACCAGCAAGCATAAAAATTCCAACAACAATCTCTTGGGGAATGCTGTTTTACAAAATAATTAACACAATTTTTAATTGTTCTATCTATAAGAGTGCACGTGTGTGTGTGTGTGTGTGTGTGTGTGTGTGTGTGTGTGTGTGTGAGAGAGAGAGAGAGAGAGAGAGAGAGAGAGAGAGAGAGAGAAAGGAGGGAGGTGGAGGAAGGGCAGGCAGTCAGCAGAAGAATTATGCTTCAAAAACAATTTTGTAAAGCAACAAATTATGCTTATTTGATCACACTTGTAAAAAGGCTCAAAATTTCTTCCCATAAAACTTTTGAGGGAAATAAGCAACACAAATAGCAGAAGGAAAAAATGGGATATGTTGTACCAACAAAAAAGATCAACTTAATGCAGATACAATCCCAATCTAACTGGAGTCAGTGACATGAATCATTTTCCTCTCCACTCTGACAGGGTGTTAGCTAGATTTTCAAGGTATACCTTTTCATAATTGTCAAAAAGCTTTAATATCACTTAAATGGCCTCCAAATTTCGAAAATGCACATATAGATTACACAACCAAAGACCTCAAAGCCAAATAAAACCATTTTCAAAACCCCCAAACAAAAAAGAATAAAAAAGGGGAAATGAATTTAATCAAAAGTATAGGCAGGAAAAGCAAAACACATTCAATCCAACCAAAAAAATTATTATAACAAAAAAAATCAAAAGGTGAGAAAGCAAATTACAAAATAAAATCCAGGTTTAGCAATCCAAATTGCGATAATCCGACTAGAGAATCAGACATCTAAAACTAATAAACTGGCGATTAACACATATAATTAAACCAATTTCATCGATTCTTCTACTTCTAACTAATCCTTTAATTTGCACTGGCTCAACCTGCATGTTGACCTCAAAAGATGAACCCTAGTTTCCCATAAGGAACCAAGAAAAGCAAAATTCCTCAAACCCAAATTGCAAAGAGATTAAAAATCTTAAATGGATTTAATCAAAAAGCAAAGAAGGGAAAAAAAAAAAAAAATTTCCTAACCTCGCTCGACGTAAGCCATGAGAGCTAATTTCCAAGGCCTCGGTTTGCACCTCCAAAATAATTCTCTTTGTAACGATGGTCAAGAGAGTTCGTTGGTTTTGATTGGCTACCGCCACAGTCGTTGCGTAACAATGACCACGCGTCAAACGGTCATTGGATGTTATTGTATATTTCGGCCTCGCTAGTACCGAATGCTGCAATGCTGTGGCAGTTTTAAAGGCCCAATCAAATTTCATATCCCGCTTCGAGCCCGGCCTTGCGGCCCTTGCCCACTGTTTTTCATTTAATGGACCTTGGGTTCCAAGATATAAAAAGAAAAAAAAATTAATACATAAATTTACTGTGAGTTAATTTTTAAGTAAAATTCACCAATTATCTTTAAAATAAAGCGTTCTAATAATATCATTCTTAAATTTTTTATAATAAAAATTTTCATTTTATAAATATAAAAACTCTATTAATATTAACTTTTTTGGATAAATTACTATTTAATATATATATTTTAACAAAACTAACTATTTAATACTTATATTTTGAAAAATATACTAATCGGTCTTCAGTTTATTTGTCAATTTTTTCATTATTTAATAGTAATTAAACTATTATTTAATATATTTATTTTAATAAAATTAATTAATTTATCTTCATATTTTAAAAAAACACATCAGTTTATCCCTATTATTTGACTCCGTTAGCTACTTACTCTTATAATTATTTTTTATAACTAAACTACCCCAATTCTCTTTCTCTTATTTCTCTCTTATCCTTATTTATTTTTCTTTCTCCATATTTCTTCTCCTCTATACCCACACCCTTATTTCCTTCATTATTTCTCTGTTTTCAGATAAAATTGACACAAGTTGTTTACACAAAAAGTTTATCAGTTTTCTTAAATTTTTAAGTAATCAAGGAAAATTATTTTTCAATAAAGAAAACATAAAAATGATGTTCACATAATTAAAAAATAAAAAAATATAAATTAAGATTTAGTCTCATATAGCAAAATTTCTAGTTTTTATCGAAGATTATATTTTTTAAAATATTGTATTTTTCAAAATAGATGAATCAACTTATTAGTTTTACTAAAATAGAATGACTAAATAAATGTATTTTTTAAAATTCAGAGATTAACTAGTTAATTTTCTTAAAATAGAGAGACTAAATAATAATTTAAATAGCATGAATAACGAAAAATTTAACGAAAAGACTAAATAGTTTAATAGTTTAACTAAAATAAAATATAAAAATTAAATAGTATTTTTCAAAATATAAATATTAAATAATTAATTTATTCAAAATATAAGAACTAAATAGTAATTTTCACAATTTTTTATCCTCGGGTAAAAACACCATGCTTTCTTTCATTTCTTCCTCTCTTCTCCGTTCTTCCATAAAAGAAAATGAAAAATTATCCAAAAGAAAGCCTGAAAAGAATCATATAACAACGATAAGGTAGCTTACATATATAACACCAACCTCTTGTTAGAAGTTACAGCAGCAGCAACAGTATAAAATGCAATTTAATTAGAAGAATAATAAAATTTCTTTAACCTGTAATATATGCCCCAATTCCAGCCATTCACTTATTGATGATCAACTCATCTTGAATTTCCTGTCAAACTTATAAAAGTTTACTCCAATCTACAAACAACGCCATGATCAAATAAAATTCCAAATTGCATACATTTTTGGTTTTTATATCATTCAAAATAAACTATACACAAGCTGCAGATTCTCAAACATTAAACACTATCTTGGTCCTGAGATCTGCTGCGAGGAGATGTAGGAGAAACAAACATGCGACTCGCTTGTTGTGGTTGTTGTAGAATCATTTGCTTGTGGAAACAACATAAAGTCACTTTGCCCGTTCTCCTCCTTTATCATGGAAGCCTCAGCAAATCTACGCCCATAAAATCTCAAGAAATTCAGAGATTCCACTCTTGGCTGACCTAAAGGAATACTGCCTTCCAACATTCCTACAACATTTACCATATTAGGCCTCCATGATGGTTCCTCATGAACACAACACAGAGCTACACGCACTAATTTTTCCACCTCTTCACTTGTCACCCTCCCCTCTAGCCTTGGGTCAGCAAGCTCCATGTACCTCCCTTGCTCATGCATATCCAATGCCAATAATGGGAAATAAACAACTCCTGATCCTGATGATGATGTTGATTGGCCACCACCGCTGTTACTATTGTCCATGCTGTGGCTCTGTGTTCGGGTCGAGCAATTTTTCCTTCCACTCACAAGTTCAAGCAGTACCATTCCAAAACTGTAAACGTCAGTTTTTTCTGAGATTGCTGAGTTAGTTAGCCATTCAGGTGCAAGATAGCCACGAGTGCCCCTCATTGTTGTAAATAAACTGGACTGTTCAGGGCTTAGAAGCTTTGAGAGGCCGAAATCAGATATCTTGGCCTGAAACTGATCATGCAAAAGAATATTCTCAGGCTTAACATCACAATGAATAATTTTTTGCTCGCACCCAGTGTGCAAGTAAGCAAGCCCACGAGCAGTTCCAAGAGCTATCTCAAACCTCTCTTGCCATTCCAAGACAGGTCCACTGCCAAAAAGGGTCTTGTCCAATGAGCCACGATTCATGTACTCATAAACCAAAAGGCGCTGTCTACCTTGGGCACAAAATCCTCTTAACTTCACCAGATTGACATGGTGTATACTTCCAATTACCGCTATTTCAGTACAAAATTCTTTTTTCCCTTGTACTCCTAAACTGGTTATCTTCTTTACTGCAACAACTGATTTATCTGGCAATGTGCCCTTGTATACAGCACCAAACCCACCTGACCCAATCTGGGTTTTAAAATTATCAGTAGCCACCTCAAGCTCTTCGAGGTCAAACCTTTGGGGTAAGCCTGGGATGTAGAAGGAATCCAGATCACCAGAAGAAAGTGAGCTTGCATGACCTAGTTTTATCTCTCTATTAGAAACTTTCCGTCTTCTCCACCAGAGGAAACCAAGAACAACCATGAGAAGGAGTCCAGTGAAAGGTAAAAGCACCAGAGCAATTACAGGGAATTGTTGACTTTGACTACTGTAAGTGTTATGGACATCTGAAGGTGCTCCAACTATAACTTTAATGTATCCCAACATATCATCTTCATATGTAGTGCTTGATATGATGGAACCCAAGTCATTTTCAAGTGCATAGCAAGATCCTGATGAGTTATCATAAAAAATTGCCAAGCAAGAACAGTCTGATGTGCAAAACTCTTGACAGACAGACAAATTTACCCCATATCTAACAGGCTCAGAGAAATCAATAGCAAAGTAATCCATACCAAAACCAAGCATCGAATACGAAAGAGCAGAGGAATTCAACTGACTGCCATTTTTGGTTGAATAACAAGCAAGTGGCAAAGAAGAACCACTTGGCACGCAACCACTTGAATTTTGTGAAACTTCATGGAAACCTTGCGGACAAGAACAAGTTGGTCCATTGGACTGAGCAGCAACGCACAATCCAATTCTGCCACAGACAAGTGGAATTTGACAACCATTAATTGGCCCTACAAATTCCTGTTCACCGTCACTACCAGAAAAACGTCTGATTATAAAGTGGCCAGAAGCATCCAACTGGGCAATTCGGAAGTCAGATGGTGACAAACTCATCTGAATTACAACAGCTGATCCATTATGACTGAACAGAAAGAGGCCAGTTCTGTTTATTGCCATATATTCCACAACATAATTAGCGTTTGTATAAGCCCTGTCATCCATTGATAACTTCCAATATGCCTGCCCTTTCCACTGCAATATTGCATCTGAATCAGTTATAGCAAGCCGGTAATCACCAGTTGATAAGTTATTAGTTGATACCGCACTGGACAACATTGCTCCCTCTGGTAAGCGTTGTCCAATGACTATTGTATCTGTTGGAAAGTGGAAGCTTTCCCAAAGAGAACCATTGAACTGGTCAAGTAAAACAAGATTACCCATTTCAGTTAGGTGTAATGCATGAACTGGAGATCTCAAAGGTGGAGTTGACCATTTGAGACTGCCATCTTCATCAGCAATACTGATTCCATGGACCGTAAGATCCATTTTACCGGAACTCGAGATAGGAGCATCCGCATTAGCAGACCATATGATTGTGCCCGATGCCACATGAATAACACACAAGTAAAAGTTGGTCTGTCCTCCAGGATTGAAGATAGCAACTTCAAATGTTCCATTATTACGAGAGAGGAGGAAAGCACCTTTGTTGTCAATGAACTGATAGTATGAAGCAGTGAAATTTGGAGAGATGGATTCAGAGAACAAAGAACCAGAAACAAAAGCAGCATAGAACAAGAAACTTGTGCAAAACAAAAAAGTTCTCATGTGGATGATCAATTGGACGATGAATAGAGAAGAGAAACGTAGCAAGTTTGAAGAAGTATTTTTGGTGGGGTTGGAATTGGCCCACCTGGGCTTTCTCCAATTCTGATCTTGGTTTTGCGTTGACTTCTCTCTCTCTCTCTCTCTCTCTCTCTCTCTACACTGAACATATCTTGTTCGTGACGAAGGTAGAGTAAATCATTTACTTGGTGATGGCACCAGCTGAAGATGTTAATATTTAAAAATTTCATTACGGATGAAACCTGGGAAAGTATTTATTTAATGAAAGAACATTGATGATTCATGAATTGACAACCATTTCCTTTACAATCTTTCTGCCCTACTTTTGTCTTCTTTAAACAATATACTGACAATCATTCACCCCCCTCTTCTTAATCTTAATCTTTTAATCCGATAAAGACAACAGCCAGTTCTCTAAGTTTTAATTACTTCAACGTCATTATGACAAAAACATGTCTTTATTTATTACGGCATGTCAGTGCTTCATGAACCAGGAAACCACGAAATTTCCTTCACATGTGTAGTCTATTCACTCATTCATCCCCATTATATGTAATAAACAAAACAAAATAATAATCAATTAAAACGAAAAAGAAAGACCCACTAATCCAAAGATAAAAGTAAATACCTTTAGAAAAAAATAATCAAACAGAATGTGTGCATAAACAGACGTATCAACAAGCACTTACCTTCAGATGAAAAAACAAGCACTTACCTGTTAGGTAATGGCACAGCGACACAACTGCACGACCAATCCTAACAGGATCCAAACCATAATATGAAAAGAACCTCAGGTCCTCATAGACAACAATCTTTTACCATAAATGCTTAGCACATGCCCTGATCTTGGCTTCATATATATATTCATATGAGATTGCATCGCACCAACACAGGATAATGGGGCAAAATAATATTGGAGTAGATAAGGCGGAGGCAGAAAAGGGGAATAAATAAGATCATAAAAAATGGTATTTGGTAGACGCGTGCATTGTAATGATGTTTATAGGGGGGCATTTGCGAGGGGAGTGACCGAGTGAGTTGACTCGGTTGTCAAGTGAGTTTGAGCGAATTGGCATACAACTCCACATCACTAAAATAAAACTTATTGATATATTTTTAATTTATTTTTTATTAAAATTTTTTTTATAATGTATGTTGCACGTTATATTCATTGTAAATATTCATAATTTAATTTTTTTTAAACATTTTTATGTCAATTAACTAATAAATGTTAAAATATTTTGTAAATTTATTTTTATATTTTCTTAAAAATATAATGCTGAAAATTTTCTATATTAAAATTTTATTTTACTTCTTGAATTAATGGTTTTGATTAACTTAATTAAGTACAATTTAATTAATTTTTTATGTTTTTTATGTTACATTTAAATTATACGTATTTATGATTTTAAATTTTATAAATTTAATTATGTGGAAATTGATTTAAAATTCCGTTAGGATTCCTATTTTTTTATTAAGATTTTATTAATTAATGTATTTGTTAATTTAAATTTTATTAACCAATTAAAATAAAATAAAATAAATCTTTTATTATCCTAATATTAAATTATTATGAGTATTTTATAATTTTATTTATATATTTTAATTAATTTCTTACAATGTTCACCGCATGTTGTTTGTGCATATTTATAATTAATTAAACTTTTTTATGAATAATTTTTTTTAATTTTTCGCATGTGATGTATAATAATAATAATAATAATAATAATAATAATAATAATAATAATAATAATAATAATAATAATAATAATAATAACTAATTAAAATAATTTATTATATAAAAATAATTAAATTAATAACATAAAAACAATTTTATATTATGAATAGAAATTAAGTTATTTTTCTATAGTTTTATCAAATTTTTTTAAATATTATAATTTAATAGATTTCTTGTTGAAAAAAGAATAGAGCAGTTATTATAATTAGAATATAAAAAAAAAATCATAACACATTTTTGGTTTGACATTTTTGAAAATTAGTATAAAGATTTATATTTATAATGATTTGGCCTAAACAATTAAAATTTTGTAATTTTATTCTATTTAATTCTTTGCTTTTATAATTTTATTTAAAATTTTATTATTTTATCAAATTTATTATGAGGTCAAAAGCTTCAACCACATAATGCTAAAGTTTTAGACATCATTCTTATCAACTAACTGGTATTCTTAATTTATCTTTTTACGGGTTATTCATGTGTTTCTATTAAATTTATATCATAAGTAATTTTTACAGATTATAAATTTTAAGATACTCTTTTGAAACTAATCATTGGTATTTGAGTTTGCACGAAACTAATTAATGGAGATGTTTGTTTTCAAATTAGACATATATTTTACCAAGAAATAAGGAGCTTGTTTTAATCAACCTATTAAAATTCTAAAATTTTAAAGAAAAATTATATATATATATATATATATATATATATATATATATATATATAATATCTTTGTATGATATAATATTTATCCACTCATCATATACTACACTATTAGATGGCTCTATAATTGAAAAAAAATATTAAACTACCCTTTTATAATAAACACTCAGCTAACAACATTAATCCAATAAAATTAAATTAAAATACTATTTTCAAATAAATATATTGTATTTATGTTAATATATGTAAAAAATAATTAAATAGAAATATAAACATTATACGGTAACAAAAAGGATAGAAATAATTTTTTTTTTAATTTTCATTATAATAACACAATTTTATTTTTTTGAATTAATCATATTATATAATTCTAGTGAGAAAAAAAACTTATTTTCCGTAATGTAAGATTGTTATTTTTATTTTTTATTATAATTATATTTTTGTGACATTATAAATCTTTTAATATTATAAATAATATAAAAATTTAAGGATATTTTTATTTATCTTGAATTCTAATAAAAAAAATTCATTGAGTGAAAATTATATAGAATTTAAGTATAAATAAAATTTAAAATTTATATAAACTTTAAAATTAATTTAAATAATAAATATTTAAAATAAATTAATTTTTAATAACTAATTAAATTTTGTCTTTTATTATTATATTAATAAACCATAAAAGACATTTTGAATAATGCTAATATTCTTACCTCTCTTTATACATTTATACATAATACAGATATATATACCCATAATTCACATTCTTACGGCTCAAAGGCTGAGAAAGAAACACCAAGTTGATTTGTGTTAGGCTAAGCATACAACTTGTTCGTTCACAATGACTATGACTTGTATATATATATATATATATATATATATATATATATATATATATATATATATATATATATATATATATATTACATGTTGAAAAATTATTTTATGGCAGGCACCAGATTAATGTATGGTTGAATATATTATTATCACAATGACATACATATTTAGTTCTATAAAATATCGGTTTAATTTTTAATTTTCTAACGAAAAAATATTATATAAATTTCAATTTATTTTCAATTAAAAATTGAGGAATGAATACCTTAAGTTTGGTAGAAGCATGGCTGATTTGAAAGGGTGTCGGGTGGCCTAACGGGACAAGTTGTATGATAATAAATGTTGGCAACTATCAATCGTGGCTAATATTATAAGGTGGGAACATGATAAGATGTGAGAATTTGATATAAAGAATCATTCAAACAATATTAGGGTAGATTTCTGATCTCATCTCACAGTCTGGTATATATATATATATATATATATATATATATATTTCTTATATGAATATTAAATCAATGGGAGAGTAGTCAACTGCCTGCTCATCATATTCTGTGTCATGTCGGCCATGTCTCATACCAATAAGGTTATTAGATTAAGCTTTTTCTTTTTTAAATCAAAGTTTCTACTCATTTATATTATATTTATATATCTATTATTATTTGAGATTTAAAATCAAACAATTTAATTATTGAGATTTAATAAAATCTTAAAATGAAGAAATTTGATTTTTAAAACTCGATAAAATCTATAATTTAATCCCTCTAATTAATTTTTTATATAATTTATTATTAATTATAATAAAAATAATACAAATACTCATAATTATAAACAAAATAATTTAAATTGAGAAGCTATTTTATTTCTAAAGTTTAAATGAAGAGTTTATTTTATTTATAAAAACTAAAATATTGAGTTAAAAATATATAGAGTTAGAGACATTTTAATTATTTTAATATATTATGAAAAATTAAATAAAAAAATAAATTATAAAATTTTTTAAATAAAAATTAAATTATTTAATTTTAAAAATATTAATATTAAATTATAAATTTTATCAAATCAGACTAAATTATTATTACTGGATAAATCCTTCAACAAGTGCAATAGAAGCCCACCCTATCATGCAATTAAAACTCCAGCCCAGTATCAGTTCTAAGGAAATGGATCCTCAACATCAAAATTCCTTTCTGGGTTGAGGCTCCGATTAAGATTAGTTGGTGGAGTTTGGGCTCAACTTTTTGCTTCTCTCTCTCTCTCTCTCTCTCTCTCAATTTTTTCAACTTCCCCTTTCTTCCCCGTTAGGATGGACTAAAATAATTTAACATTGGGTAAAATTTGTATAAATCGTTAAAAATAAGTAAAATTAAAATAATCATTAAGAATAATGATAGCTAAGTTTTGAGACATTTAATTGAAAATAAAGGCAAGCGTATATTTAAATTTTTTATAACATTTTTTAAATTATAGAAATACAGAAATTCAAAGCAGTACATTATAAGCGGCTGCCAACCTTTGTTTAGACTTTAGACATTCAATAAATTGAATAAAATTCCACATGAATCACAAGTTTATTGAACATTGTAGTCCAGTTCCGCCTTTATTCTACAGCAAGGAATCTGGCATATGAAAAGAAGAAACAAAAGTCTGTGAACTACCTTGCCATACAAGTTTGACAAAAACCCATAGCTAGTGGTACAATACAGTTGTAAATAATTAATAGGATCGTGCTTCATATAGAGAGCAAATCAAGACTTGTTTGCTTATGCTGTGGAAATTGGAATACAATATTGTAAAAGGGATTTTTTTTTTTCCCCTTTCTTATAGATAAGCAAAAGCGGACTATTCAATCTTATTGCACACTCAAAATTACCACATGTCTAACAGGAAAAAAAAAAAAAAAAAAAAAAAGAAAGAAATAGAATGCACTGATTTGGACTTGGTAAAATAGTGGTTGTTGAACTGTTCCATAGACAGCTGGAGTATGGAATATGGCTTCTATAGCTATTAGCTGTTTCAATAATTATTAATTATTTTATTAATTATTAATTATTAAATATTATTTGTTAGTAATTAATTATTTATATAATGACTTAAAGTATAAGTGTTCAATAAATATAGTTATTAGATATAAAAATAATGATATTATCTTGCTAACAGTACTCAAAATATTACCTAAACTTTTAAAGTTAGGAGGGATAATTTTTTATGAATTACTCTTTAAACTTCTAAACACTAATGTAAACACTATGACACCGAATAATATAAATAAGAGAAATGATAGCTTTATTTAGAATAGGGGCAATTTTACTTATTCGGCCTATTATAATTGGCTACAATAGAAACAGACAATGTATATATTCCAAAATATTAATTTTCAAATTTTTATAATATTTTTAAAATGATGAATTGCAATATTATTTGATTACATGCAATACCCTACTCCATAACAAAATGTCAATATTCAATAAGTTTTCAGTAAATTATGTTATATGACAAAAATATGTGTCGTTCATTAACAAAATAAATACTCAAATATTACATACAGATCTAGATTTCTCTTGGAGTCCATTAAATCTGCATTACAATACATGGTTAGAGGGCTACTCAATATATTGTACCAGTTTCAAATATTATTTAATTTTATTGCCTGCAATTTCCCTACCATCCCTTGCAAACATCCTCTTTTCTCACTTGATCTTATATATTAGAGTGCCCAGTTATTTAACATTTTGTGGCAGAGAACTGAGAAGTTTCCATAAAACTTGAAGCTTTGATGATTAAGCAACTCCATTTGAAATTAGGGCAAATTTGGAATGATCCTCTCTCTGTGAACACCTAATAATGACCTCAGGATTAGCTCATTCCAGGGTCACTTCACCTTGAAGACAATATATATCTTATTGCTTAGACAATCCAATTGATGCCAATTACCTACCAAATTGATTCCACAACCCTTTTGGATTATATATATCTGATATAATAATTAATAAAGTATTATGCTTCGTTGATTCTGGTATCAAGCTCATCCATTGGGATGCCCCAATCATGTTCACATATTTTATTGGAAGGTTTTATGGTGAGATTAAACGATTCACAAGGATTTTTTTTTTTCAAAATTGAAATCATTATCAATATGATCAAAATAAACTTACTTATTAATTTGATTTAAAATTAAAAATTTAATTATAACCGTTGTTAATGCCCACTTTGTGACTATTGAATTATGTAATGAATGTAGTAGGTACCACTAATACAATTCTAAATTCTACCATTTGTGCCAAATTTACAAGGAAAGTAAAGTAGTTGGACGATGGAATCATGCCTATTGACAAATATACAAGTACAATCATTTTTTCTTCCCATCAAGGTATTTTTTCTTCCCTTCCTATAAAAAAAATTCAAAAATATTTATTAATATTTTTGATGATATTAGATGTATTTTCATAAAAAATTTATGATGCCATAAGCATTCAAAAAAATTTATCTTGGATCAAATTGTGAAATTGTTCCAATATTATTATTGAATTAGATGCCCTTTTAGTTTATATGATTATAAAAATATCAAATTTAAATTTTAAAAAATCTAAAAATTAAAACTTATATATTTAACCAGCTATATTTACCTACCTATTTCCTCTAATTATTTATTATCCACTTAAAAATTATATATTAAATCGACTATACGAACTAAAAAAATCTAAATGGAATGATAAGCCAATTAAATTTTAATATATTTATTTATTTTAAAAAAATTAAAGACAATAATATTATTAAAATGGATTTCTTTTTAAGTAGAACATTGGTTAGTATTCTACTTTAGTTTTTGTACATCTCATCACCACTAACTTTTTTTTTTCTCTTAATTTTCTTTTTAAAAAATAATTCCACATGTTGAAATATGAATGGCCTGCCATACCAACTAAGATGGTTTCTTGATCTTGAACGAATTCGAAATGGTGTTCCTAAACGGTAATAACTGGGTTTTGAATTTCAATAAATAGGTCAAGTTATTGGAGTAGAGAGTGAGATGGAGGTGGTGGAGTAGGTAAGGAGGAGGAGGGAATGAAATTTTGGATAACAAAGAGTCAGAGGGGATCGATTTGCGATGAAGAAATAGGGCATAGGAATCATTGCATTAAAAAATAGTATATTAGTCACTTATAAATAAATATTATGAAGAATATTGTATAATTTATAATATTAACAAGATATTTAAGTAATATGATTTTTTTTTTAAATAATGATAGATTAGCTTTTAAATCAAAAAGGTATTAATAAAAATTAAAAATTGTTATGCATCGCGGAAGTATGTAAACTGTAAAGAAATAAAATAAACACACAAAATAATAATAATTACGTGGTTTATCTTATCAACGTAGGGTTACATTTATAGGCATTCACTATTTTCAAATAATAAATCATCAATTTACAAGCTTAAACTATATTAATCATCATCTCAATTACATAAAAAATAATCTACATTATAAACTGCTCATAGTAAATATATTAGTCAGTCCTCTCAATTTTCTCTAAATATAACTCAATATATTTACTACTATAATTACTATCCTAAAAAAAGCCCTTAATTATGTAGGTAAAAGTCATCTCGTTAATGGACAAGAATTGAGAAAATGTGTAAGAAATAGAAGATGATAGAAAATAGGTGAATGTTTCTTTCTTGCATGAGAACATACTTGCTGAAAGCGAAGGAAGGAAGATGGCCACCAGTCTCTGCGCACATCAGCCCTGTTTGGTATTGAGTTTCAGAGCTTGAAACTACTTTTCTGAATAAAAGTATCAATTTAGATGTGTTGAAAAAAGTAATTTGAAAAAAATTATTTTATTATTTTAATATTCTTATGACTAAAACTGATCAAATTTAACCATCGTTTGTCATTTGTAAATCACTGAATAATCAAGAAGCCAAGGCAAAAACAAATGAGTGCAAAGTGATCAAAGTGAAATTCTAAATCTGTTCCTCTAAGTTTAAGGGCTTGGTTCTTGATTATCAGAGCCACATGAAAGACAAATAATAATGGGATCGGTGCCATTTCAACTCCCATTTTAAAGACAAGGTGAGTTTCTAAATAAAATTTGGATGAAGTATGACAAATAACCACTATAAAAAAGCATAATAAAAATTTTATGTAATTTTTCTATGAATTTTTTTAATATATAAGTTGTGATTTATATATTTATTAATAAAAATTTATTTTATTTTATATTTAAGGAGTAAAGCAAGTGAAGTTCAAAAATGAGCTTCTCAAGTCTTAAGTATGGAAGCTGGATATGGAGATCAATGATATGTGGATACAGATGACATCAAAGATTAGAGAAGTAGCTAAAAAAGAACTTGGAGAGTATAAAGGACATGGACCACCCTCAAAAGAGAGATGGTGGTGGAATGAGGAAGTACAAAAGGCAGTGAAGAGAAAAAGATAATGGTATAAGAAATTACCTAAATGTGATAATAACGAGGCATATGAACAGTACAAGATAGCAAAGAAAGAGGCAAAAAAGGCAGTTAGTAAAGCAAGAGCACAGGCCTTTGAAAAGTTATATGAGAAACTTAGAACCAAAGAGGGAAAAAAGATATTTATAGATTAGCAAGGAGAAGAGAAAGGAAATGTCAATATCTCAATCAAGTTAGTTGCATTAAGGATAAAGAAGAAAAAGTGTTGGTGAAAGATGAGGACATTAAAGAAAGATGGAGAAATTATTTTTATGATCTCTTTAATAATAGTCAAAATGGTAATAGCGTGAATATAGATTATAGAACAATAGAAAAAAATGTGAATTATACTAGAAGGATTAGATCTTTAGAAGTAAAGGAAGCACTTAAGAGAATGAAAGTGGGTAAAGCTTGTGGACTCGATGAAATACCAATTGAAGTGTAAAAGTATTTGGGAGATATGGGAGTGGCATGGTTAACTAAATTATTTAATAAGATTTAAACTCAAAGAAAATGCCTGATGAATGGAGGAAGAGTATTTTAGTACCTATTTTTTAAAAAAAGGGAGACATACAGAGTTGCTCAAACTATAAGGGAATTAAACTCATGAGCTATACTATGAAGTTGTGGGAGAGAGTTGTGGAGCATCGACTACGTCATGATACTTCTATCTCTCTCAATCAATCTGGTTTCATACCCGATCGTTCAACTATGGAAGCGATCTTTCTCATTAGAAGCTTGATGGAAAAATATAGAGATGTGAAGAAAGATCTACACATGGTGTTTATTGATTTAGAGAAGACTTATGAGAGTGTTCCAAGAGAGGTCTTATGGAATGTGTTAGAACAAAAGAGGGTATCTATTAGGTACATACAAGTATTGAAAGATATGTATGAAGGAGCAACTACTATTGTGCGCACAGTGGGAGGGGCCACAAGAGATTTTCCGATCTCGATTGGATTATACCAAGGATCAGCCATAAGCCCTTACCTTTTTACATTAGTTTTAGATGAACTAACGAAACATATACAAGAGAGTATTCATTGGTGCATGATGTTTGCAGATGATATTGTTCTGATGGATGAGACACGAGAAGGAGTCAATAGAAAGCTAGAACTTTGGAGAAGTACTCTACAGTCAAAGGGTTTTAAGTTAAGTATAATGAAGACAGAATACATACATTGCAAGTTCAGTGAAGGCCAAACTGGTGATAGGGAAGGAGTTAGTTTGAATGGAGTGATACTGCCCCAAAGTAATCACTTTAAATATCTAGTGTAACACCCTCCCGGTAACAACTCCGTACATTCTACTGTTCCGGTGACCAGTGTTGGTCCGGACAGCTAGAACGATCGGAAAAATATTTAAACTAAAGTGAGGGACCATAATTAACTCAAATATTAATAAGAAAAATTTACTAAAAATTTTAGAAATAAAATACAACTAAGTTAAATGAGCCGGTGCCCAAGCGATGGGTAACCTAGAGGGAAGTTGCGGTTCTCGCAACTAGGAGCCCTAGACCCGGGGAAAAATTATAAAATAATTTTTGGAACTCCAGAGAAGGGTCATTGAGATTCCTATGGCATTAGAATGCCAAGAAAATATTTAGAAAAATTTTTTAATCGGTACAGACAATTTTGACCCGTTAAGCCAAACGGAGGGTATTTTGGTCATTTCGCCTTCAGAGACAATTTTTGGCCGACTTGTCCAGTTGAGTAAATAATTATTATGACATAAAATGTGAATAAATATTGCTAAAAATTAAATTGAAAATAAGTAGAGAAGAAAAGAATAGAAAATGAGAAAAAAGACTCATTTATGACATCATTATGATGTCATTTGAAGTTCCCACCCAATCACATTGTGACACCTATCTATAAACATAATTAAAAGCCTAAAATGAGCAGAAAAATTGAAGAAACAATCTGCCTTCTTCTTCTTCCCAAAATCAGACGTAAGCCACTTCCCACACCCTTCCACCATTGAAGCTTCACCCAAGCTTCCAAACCTCTACCAAAACCACCTCAAAACCTCACCTTACCTTCACAAAAATTTGTCTCTACCACTAGAGCTAGATTTGGGCAGCCATTAGAAGAGGAGAAAGTGGAAGAAAGTGAGGTGTGAATAAGCTTAGAAAATCACCAAAGAGGTTAGTGCCATAACTTTTGCTTATACATCTTTCTAATCATGAATTTGAGCTAAGTTAAGTTAAAAATTTGACAAAAATTGAATAAATGAAGCATGGTTATATTCCATGAAGTTTTGGCAGCCTTGACATGAGTTAGGGTTAGGAGAAATCTTTGGTTTAAAGTGACATATTGCTGCCCCTCTTATAAATTATATGATTAGTATAGCAAATTAGGAGTGGGATGCATGAATTGGAGCCTTGGTCAATTAGGGTTAGGGTTTTGGGAGTGAAACTTGGACTTTGTTCATGAAGTGGTAAGTGAACATTATAATGGTCAATTAGTGACCATTTGAGGTAAGTTGACCATAATTTGAAGAGATTTAGAGTAATACAAACTGAATTGGTGGGCTGCCTAATGAGTGCAGCAGGGAGGCTGGGAGTCCAGCCTGTTTGGACTGCCATATCTTTAGCTGTGTAGGTTCAATTGGTGTTTGGCCAATTGGACATGAAACTAGACATATAATGGCACAATTTTTCTGAAGAAACCATGCCCAAAAGACCAAAGCAAGTGGACCAAAAGTTGGCCCCAATCCGGATACCCTGCAAGCAAATTCTGCAGAACTGTTCATTTGGCCATAACTCACTGTAGAATGGTCCATTTGACCTGAAATTTTTACAGCAACAAGATGAGATATAGACAAACAACTTTCATGAAGAAACCTACCCCAAATTATGACCAGAACCTATCCAAAAAGGCAGTGGCAGTCACTGTTCATGGCACTGTAGATTTGGTAAATTCTGCAGATTTGAAATCCGGCCAGCTGTGGTTTTTGGACCATATCTGGAGCTACAAAACTCCAAATGGAGTGATTTGAAAAAAGAAATTCAACTAGACAAAATAAGAAACAACTTTCATGTTTACCATTTCCTCAAATTTCCACTGTAACAGTCCCTAATGGAACAGTAAACTTATGGTACAAAAACTGAAAATTCTACCCCTTAGTGCTAAGCTTGGAAATGGATTTGGTGATTAATTCCAATAAGTTTTAAATGCAAAATGTGGTACATTGAGAGTGTTAAAACCAATACACCTATTTTCTATCCAAAAGTCAACATTTTTGTTGACTAATGAAGTGAATAGTGACATCAAAACTTGAAATTCACAAATTGAAGAATTTTAAAGTATCAAATGCCCTAGTATACCTAACAAGATTGGTTTGGATAGTTTGGCATGCCAATAAGGTTCAGTTAGCAGTACTGCACATAGCATTATGTCATTCTGTGATTTTATGGCTTTTAGCCATTTTGATATTGTATTGAGACTTGGCCTCGTGCCTAATATTATTCTGACATTGTTAGTCGCTCATGCACACGGAGATACATATGTGACCGATGATGTGATGGCCCGAGGTACTTGATACCCAGTGCGGTTACCCGCTTATCCGATCGATGCTCAAGATAGGTTACTTGGGCAACCAAATGAATGAAAGTGGACAAAGTTAACGAAATAAATGGATATACAAATACAAAACAAATAAGACATATACATTCAATGCATATTTATTTCTGTTATTTCTTTCTATTTTATTATTGCACCACTAAGCATCATTGCTTAGCGCGTTGCTTTTGCCACGCGTAGGTTCTGGAGATACTGATCGCGAGCCCAGTAGACCGCAGACTGGGTGAGACATCCTGCAGCTCTGCATAGTGTCCGTGTCACCTCACCTTCTACACTGCATTGGTAGGACACTAGGTTTCATTTTGGTATTTTGTAACTAATTTTTATTTTCTCATATGTAATTGAACTTATGTAATGTACTTTGAGGTTCATGTAAATAATGAAGATTTGTGGTTATGTATGGAAAAATTTGAGTATTTATTCATTGCTTATATATGAGTACCCTGAGAAATGATTGATTGAGAAATGTTGTTGAAAAATATTGAGTTTATGATGACATTGGAGTTTGAGAAATGATTGAGTATGAATATTGGAAGTGTTTTTCACAGGTTCCGAATAACTGTTTTTTCCATTTTTAGCCGGTACTCTGCCGGATTTTCTATAAAATTTTCGGAACCTCAAATAAATTATAATTTCGATAAATAGCTCAAATATATTATATTTCACAAGTTATATTCAAAAGCATGATAAAAATCAATTAAGGTATATTAGAGTGTGCCGGTACACCGTGTGACATTGCTTACTCGGGTATATTGTACACGGGTAAGGGGCGTCACATCTAGGCTCAGTCCTTCAAGTAGATGGAGGATGTGAGGATGATGTTAGTCATAGGATTAAAGCCAGATGGTTGAAGTGGAGACGTGCCACGGGAGTTTTATGTGATCGTAAGAGGAAAATTTTAACGTACAGCCATACGACCGGCTATGTTATATGGTAGTGAGTGTTGGGCACTGAAAGAGTCGTATGCATCTACGATAAGAGTTGCAGAGATGAGAATGTTAAGGTGGATTAGTGGCCATACTAGACTAGATAAAGTCCGTAATGAGAGTATTAGAGAAAAGGTAGGAGTGGTGCCAATTGAAGATAAGTTGAGAGAAGGGAGATTGAGGTGGTTTGGTCATGTGAAGCGTAGACATATGAAGGCTCCAGTTAGACAAGTAGAGCACATTAGGTTAGAGGATAGAAAGAAAAAAAGGGATAGACCTAAATTGACTTGAAGGAGAGTAGTACAATATGATCTAGAAGCATTACACATTTCTGAGTATTTAACCCAAAATCGTTCAGAGTGGAGAAAGCAAATCCATATAGCCGACCCTAAATTTTTGATATAAAAGTTTAATTGAGTTGAGTTGAATTGTATATTTAAGAGTCTATATCATTATATTATTAATAATAAAATTATTAAATAATATTAATATATGTACTTCTATTTAATTATATATACGTGAAAAAAAAACTCTCATATTCTCATTGATAAAATGCGTAAACTATATAATATATTATTTTTTTTAATAAAAGATAATCATTTACTTAGATACACCACCACCGTCCATACGACTTTTAATCTGACGTACAGACTCCGGAGACATAAATTTCACTGACTTCTCCTTCAAATTCAGGCGCTCCCTATCCCCGCTGCGCACTTTAGCTTCTACCAGTCCCAACACATACACCTGTCGCCTGATCCAAAGCCCCATCCACTCTCCCACCAAAAAAAAGAAAAGGAGACACACCACTTCCTGAAAGTGAAGGGAAAACAAAAGAAAGTGAAAGAAAAAGAAAAAAGAGAAAGGAAATGAAAAGAAAAAACAAGGTGCTCTGCTGGGTGGAGATCAAGAGAACAGAAGAGAGTAGGAGTAGAATTAGTGGTTAGTAGTAGACAAAGGAATCCATAGTCGGCGCTACTTGTCTTCGCCGACCAATCATCACGTCCCTTTCCTTCTTTTTTTTTTTTTACTTCCTACCACCCAATCTTTTTCTCTCTCTATAACCTTTTATTATTTTTATTTTTTAGTATTATTTTCTCTCTAAAGAAAGATTTCTCTTATAAAACCCTATTACCTCCTTTCCTTCCTCTTCTTGTTGTTTCTCTTTGATTCTTTTTCTTTATTTTTTTTTCGTTTTTGCTTTTTATTTTTACTATTTCGCAGACTTATCGGTTCTTCCGGGTATATTTTTTCACAAATCGGAAGATGCCTCTGTTTTGATTTCTGTTTTTTTGGTTATCTGATCTAGGGTTTTATCCGTTCAAAATTTTTTAAATGTTTTGTTTTTGCGTTTTGTTTTCTGCTAAATTATATATATATTTTTTAATTTAATTGTCGACTAATATTGTGGAATCATGAGGGGAGCTACTGAGCAATCGTCGTCTGTGGTGGTTGAGAGGGTTGAGGACGGTGGAGATAAGGATAAGGAGAAGAAGAAGAATAAGCGCCGATCTAATCGTCGATCTAAGCAGAACTCTCCTAATCCAGGTTTTTTTTTTATTTTATTTCAATTAATTGTTTTAGTAAATTTTATAGCTTGGACAATAATCCCTACTGTACACGTTAGTTACAGTTATTTGTGAAGTGGGTGAATTTTGATTAATTTTAAAAAAAGAAAATCTCGTGGATGTGAATTTTTTGTTTGTCCTTTTATGTTCTTACTTTTGTCGTTACTTGTTTGGTTATCTTGTTGGGTGATTCATATTTCCTTTCAATTCTCGCTGGGGATTTTGGTGGCAGACCACTGGATTTTGTTTCTTTGAATAGGATTATGAATTTTGGAAGCTGGGTGATTTTGCTAGCCACCAAGTTACTCGAATTTTACAAGTATATTGGCTATGATGGTGTATTTGACTTTCCTTATTGTCTTCTGTTTTAGCTGGCTTCTAAACTAATGTCTTTGGGTTCCTTTTTGAGTGCATGAGTAACATTCAAATCATTGGTTTTGGTTTTTATTTTCTTCTAACTTCATTATCACGAGAGCAGCTTCTATTTCAGTGAATGAAACACGCGGGGATTTGTCAAATGCATGTGGAAGTGGTGTCAAAACAAAAAGTTATGCGTCATCCATGTGTTCTATGTCAAGGCAACCAGAATTAGATGCTCATGCTCTGTGTGAGCATGGGCTGACTTCCGTGTCAAATGTTGCTTTCAATTCCATGCCCACTATGCATATAAATGAGGAAGTGGAACACATACTGCCATCTGATCTTGGTGGGCAAACATTTTCAAAATCATGTGCTGAACCAATTGCTGGTGGAGTTCCCCTTGGAAGATGTATGAACAAGGATTTGCTTCCTTTCTATCATTTTGATGATAATTCTCGAGGTAAAATTTTTGCTCCACACTGGTCCATGGAGGCTACTAATGAGGCAGTAGAGGTTAGTTTGATAACTAATTCAATGACAATTTTTCATTATGTTAAGTTTTTTGGTTATTTTGGTTGACCCATTTTTTTCATACTTCTTATCTTAAATATTTGGCAGAAAGATGATGCATTTAAAGCATTATTTCGAGTAAATGCCCACAATAGACTTGAGGTATGCATTGCATAATTTGCCTGATCAATTATATAATGCATTCAAGTTTATTCAATGCTCTTAATTTGTTGGTTCTTGCTTAGTAATTTGCATATGCTGTTTCTATTGACAGGCATACTGCAAGATTGAGGGAGTTTTGACAGATGTTCTCATTAGTGGCATTGCTGCACAGAATAGAGCTGTAAGTCTAGAGTTTAGTGGTTCTAAGAGATTTTCTAATTTGTGACGTTTATATGTCATTTTTTTACCTTATTAAGAATGCAGATAATGGCTTGGAATTGCATTTGGAATTAGATGCCTGATTGATTTGTCTACTGTAGCAAGGAATGCTCTGTTTTACTTGTCTTCTGTAGCAACGAGTGTAATGTTGATACACTCAGAGACACACTTCAGTTCACTTTTGAAAGGGTGGGATTTCTGATAGTTTGAAATTACTTTTTTTGCACCTGCAGGTGGAAGGGGACATAGTGGTCATCAAGGTTGATCCATTGCCACTCTGGACTAAGATGAAAGGGTCAAATGGACCACCTGTCAATGTTTCTTTGGCAGAAGATTGCAATTTGGTTGTAGAAGCCAGTGAGACAGCTGATGGTAACTGCAAGGGTAAAAGTAAAGTGGATGTGGATTACGAATATGCTGAGCCTGAAAGTTTCTCCATTCCCCAGAAGGGAATTCATTATGATGATAGTTCTTGTGCTGGTGAAGGAATTCACCAGGAGCTGAATGTTCCAGTGGACTATAATTTTGGTAATGGGTATCATCCCTCTGCTTCAGATTCTTCACATTTTCGTTATTCTTCTGGGCAGAGTGAAGTTATGAATGGTGTGGACAGGCTATGTGCTATGATTAATTCATACCCATTAAAACGACCAACTGGTAGAGTCGTTGCCATCATTGAAAGGTCCCTTCGTCGAGATGCTATTGTTGGTTTTTTAAATGTTAAGCAGTGGTTTTACTACAGGGAAGGTTTTAAAAAAGATGCAAAAGAGAACAAAAATTCATCATCCATCTCTGCTTGTGAATATATTCAACTTACACCAACTGATCCAAAATTTCCCAAAATGATGGTACTTATGCAAAGCTTGCCTGACTCTATCAAGAAAAGATTGGAGAGAGGAGACCCAACAATTGAGATGGAGCTGGTAGGTGCACATATTGATAATTGGGATGAAGAAAGTCCTTTTCCATATGCCCGTGTATCACACATTTTTGGACGGGGTAGTGAAATGGAGCCACAAATCAATGCAATTTTATTTGAGAATGCAATTTATTTTTCTGAATTTTATTCTGAATCTCTTTCTTGCTTGCCAAGCAAAGCTTGGGAAGTGCCAGCAGAGGAGCTTACAATTAGAAGAGACCTTAGAAATTTGTGCATATTTACCATCGACCCTTCCACTGCTACTGACTTAGACGATGCTCTTTCTGTTGAAAGGTTGCCCAATGGCAGTGTCAGAGTTGGTGTTCACATTGCTGATGTGTCATATTTTGTGTTGCCTGATACAGCCCTAGACAAAGAAGCTCAGAGTCGATCAACAAGTGTCTATATGTTGCGTCGCAAATTACCAATGTTACCTCCCCTTCTTTCTGAGAATCTGGGCTCACTTAACCCTGGAGAAGATAGACTTGCATTTTCTATTTTCTGGGACTTGAACAGTGTTGGAGAGATCTTGGATCATTGGATAGGTCGCACTGTGATACGATCTTGTTGCAAGCTGTCATATGAACTTGCTCTGGATATGGTTGATGGGATGATTAGTGAGGAGACCTGTGACACATTAGGAAATCGACTGCCTCTGTTGCATGGTCCTTTTGAATGGCCAGATGTCATTAGATCTGTCAAAATTCTTCATGAAATTTCAAAGACTTTGAGGCAGAAGAGGTTTAATGATGGGGCTCTACAGCTTGAAAGTTCCAAAATTTTTTTTCTATTTGATGAATATGGAATTCCATATGATAGTATGCTTTCTGAGCAGGAGGAGTCCAGTTTTCTAGTTGAGGAGTTCATGCTTTTGGCAAATAGGACAGCTGCTGAAGTTATATCTAGAGCTTTCCCAGATAGTGCACTATTGCGGAGGCATCCTGAACCTAATATGCGGAAGCTTAGAGAGTTTGAAGCTTTTTGTTGCAAGCATGGTCTAGAATTGGACACTTCTTCTGGTCACTTCCATCAGTCGTTGGAGCACATCAGAGAAAAGCTGAAGGATGACAGTGTGTTGTTCGATATTGTGATGTCTTATGCTTCAAGACCAATGCAGTTGGCAACCTACTTTTGCAGTGGTGTTATGAAAGATAATATCAATGATTGGGGTCATTATGCACTGGCTATTCCTTTCTACACACATTTTACTTCACCCTTGCGTCGATATCCAGATATAGTTGTACATCGGACATTGGCTGCAGCTATTGAAGCAGAGGAATTGTATACAAGAAGTAGAAAAATATCACATAAAGTGAGATTGGGAGAGGAACTGACAAGATTTTTCACTGGTATTTACTTTGATAAAGATGCAGCAGAATCCTCAGAAGGCAGGGAAGCATTATCAGCTGCAGCAATCAAACATAGAGTTCCCTGCACTGAATTACTTGCGGGTGTTGCTGCTTACAGTAATGATAGAAAGCTGGCTAGTAGGCATGTTAAAGATGCCTGTGATAAGCTATGCATGTGGGTTTTGCTGAAGAAGAAAGAGGTATTTTTTTTCCTTCTCCATTCACAGCTGACTGTCTGTATTTATCTCCATTTGATTATCACAATTTTGTCTACAGATGTGGTCAGGACTTCATTATTTGCGTTTCTTTTTTTCTGCAGTTTTTATTGTCAGATGCTAGAGTTTTGGGTCTGGGGCCCAGGTTTATGACCATTTATATCCAAAAACTAGCTGTAAGTTGCTTTGTACTAGTTCATATTATGTGTCCATATTAGGTTGTAGAATGTTGTTTTCTAATGCTCACTTGTGTAAGCTTTCAGATCGAACGAAGGATATATTATGAGGAAGTTGAAGGCTTGACAGTGGAATGGCTTGAGGCTACATCAACATTGGTGCTAAATTTGTGTGCCTACAAACGCACATTTAAAAGGGCTAGCCCTGGTAATTACAGAGCACTTAATGAGGTTGCATGGGTCATAAGTCCATGTAACCTGAATGCGGAAGCTGGCAGAGTTGGAAGGTTTGCGAATGAGTGCAATGCCACACCTTCAGGCAAGAATGGTTTGGCATCCCAGCATGTAGATCCTGTTTCAGAGTCTGAGATTGAGCCTGTTGTTTTCCCCCTCACTGTCCGTCTCCTTTCAACAATTCCTGTTGCACTTCATGCAGTTGGCGGGGATGATGGACCCATTGATATTGGGGTGAGGCTATATGTGAGCTCATATTTTAGCTAAATCATGGCACGTGAGCTTACATTGGGAACCGTGAGTCCTAAGTTCTGCAAGTGAATGAGCTCATGGAGATGAAGCCTAACAGAGCTGGTAAAGGTCTGTTGTAGATAAGGATTTAGTGCATAGTAGAAATAGTCAGATAAAGAAAATCTGTGGTTTGGAATCGCGGATATTTTCCCAAGTCTGGAAGGTGTAGATATTGACGGGCCTTGTAGTTTTGGTGGCTGTTTTTAACGAAAGCTGCTGAATGGAGTTGGCCCTTGTTTTTGTAAGGCCGGTTCCATAGATTATAAAAAAATTGGGCAGGGTTCGGAGCGAATTTTTATGATTATTATTTCTCTTGTAATTTGAATTAGTGCAGCTGCGGCCCAATAAGTTTTAATTTTGGGTGGCTGAGTTGCTCTTTTCTTATGGACAAGATGCATCGGAAAGTATTCTTCTGTCAAAATCGATTAACAAGGCTTTTTTGTTTAGCGGGAAAGAAATGATAAAACCATTACTTGAATCATTCTTCTCAACTCAATTTTAGAACATCACTTGAAGGTTATTATGCGTACGCGATTGCTTAAAACTTGCTGCTTCCGTTGGCAATTGAGCTTGTCATTTTTATTGTATTTTTGAAAATTCTTTATACCACAATGTTAAATGGCTGTTCTATTAAATTTGGATGAAATCTCATTCCCAATACGATGAAGCAGTAAAGCAAGACAATGTTGGTTGCGACACAATAGAACTCTGAAAGAACGAAGCAAGAAATAAAAATATCCTAATTCCCCTCCATGCGGAATCAGATGCCCTGTCATCCGATGCCCTAAATGAAAATTTGTTTTAAGCGCCAAAATTAGCCTTCTCGAAAGTTCCATAGCATCCGAATCTTGCGGCATAACATGAAAGATGACGTCAGCAATCGGATGGTACGGACCGCTTATCGATCTCTCCAAATCTACTTCTCACATCGGCGACATCGTTCAGCTTCTCGTTTTTGTTCACCGGTGCAATCCCGTTCAGGTCTCACTCTCTCGTTCCTTCTCTGTATGTTAATTTTTTTTTTTGGCCAGTGATTTTGAATATGGATTTTGCAGTATAAGCTATCAACAGGGGGGGAAGTAATCAGGACGGACATTCAGGTTGGCGATGATACGCTACCGTTTTTCTCAGTCTCATTGTGGCAAAAGCAAATGGCAGCTAAGGCAGTTGCCGGTGATGTCGTATTTTTGCAAAGTAAGCTTTTTAGCACTTAAAATATATGAAAAATTTTCGTGTCTTTTTCATTTTGGTATTTCTGTACCAGAAACTGATTTGGTCATCTCTTCAATTGTTGTGTGTGTGTGTGTGTGTGTGTGTGTGTGTGTGTGTGATGTTTATTTCCTTTTTGAATTCCAGATGTCAAAATCGCTAAATTTGGATGTGTCGTTGACGCTAGAACTGTCCAGTTTTCCTCCTTAAAATGTCTGATCCATCCTTATGAATTGCTTATCTCTAAAGGTATTTCATTTTCCTTCTCTCCCTCGACTGTGTGTTCTTCTGAATGTGTTTCTTTGCTTGGATATTATTATTATCAGTAGGATGAGATAATTTGAAGCTATTCAACCCCTCAATGGGCTTGTGTAAATATATGTAGGTGTTGATGACTTAATTGGGGAATGTCGAGTAGGTAAAACGACTATGGAAAAGTTTGTGAAGGTAATAAAATGGGTGCAGCGAGCTGGTTCTTCTCTTTACAACATTCGGCTCAGCAGCTTTCAGGTATTCTTTTTTACTTTCTAATTTTTGTTTCCTCGATCCAGTTTCATTTTACACCGTTACCATTAGCATCTATAGCTTACTTGTTGCTTGAGGAATTTGTATCGCATATAAATTTGTTCTCAAAAAGATGGAAAACATCTCTTCTAATGATTGTGGAAAATGCTTTGTGCTCAAGTCATTTCTTTTGCATGCGTTCAAATTACCCCATTTCTTTCTGGTTGTTTCATCCAATCAGCGATTTTATTGTCTAGTTCAACATCTTTGTGTATTCTCCACTTGTTGCTTGATTCCAAATGTAATGCAATTGTACAACATTTATGCTTTTCAATTCTTAATGTCTATGTATTCGAAGATATTATTAAATATCAAACGAAAGCAAAAGGTTGGCAGATGATTCTGTTGAAGGAACGAGCTGCCATATACCATCATGTTGTTATAAATTGTGCTGGTACTGAAGGGATGTTGTTTGTGTACTCATGAATAATTACTCAAAAAAACTTGCATAGCAGAAGAGGGAGCTGCCAAGGAACTGGACAGTACCGGAACAAAGTGAATCTCGGGATATTTTCCTGCTTTCAGAAGTATTGCAGCTAAGGAATTCCTGCAAGGCAGTCTTTAATGCATCTGCAGGTGAAATTTTCCTACCAATTACCTGGAGAGCACTAGGCGATTCTGATAAGGAAAAGATGTTTGTTAGTAGGAGAATAAACAACGTTGAAGATAGTACTATAGCAGAAGATTTTACTTGTGTTGGCTGTCAGTTATGTGGTTCTCCTTTGGATTCAGAGAATAGGTAGGGAAGATTGAAGCTTCTTTATCGCTTTAATTTTCTTCCTGTGGTAATGGGTGAAAATTTGGATTACTGAATGGTTTGTTGCATTGCTACAGGCATATATTCAAGCAAAACTCAGTTCCACTCTATTGCCCAAAAAGTTCAGATCACCTTCACATTGTGGGCATGATATATAGGCCCTTCATGGTATAGATTTGCTTGTGCTCATTTTAATATACCTAACCTTTTTTTTTTTTTGAAATGATAAGAGCACTGAATTTTTAGATTGATTAAAGTCTATTCATCTTTGGAATGTGGTTTCATTGTGCTTCTATCTCACACTCTGGTTGAAATTACTTCCTTGCCTGTATGCTATCAGTTTCCTGTTTAGTAATTTCACGGATAAATATTTAAACAAGTTTCTCATTCTCTCTCTCGCTGTCAAAGAAGTAAACATTAATGTTTGAATGTATCAAACAACACTAAGTGAATTTGGTTTTGTTTTATAAATTCCTTTGACATCTTGCGATCTTCATCTTTTGCTTTAGAGCTTATTCTGCCATTTCACTAGCTTTATGTTAATATGCATTTTATCATTCCTGTCAACTGCAGTTATATGTGTGGGATGAATCAGAATACCTGCCACTATTTGTAAGAAACAAGGCTGCCGAGCTCTTGTTTGGAAACATCAAGGCTGAGAGAGTATATTCCTGCTATAAAGGGCAAAAGAATGGTCAAAACTGTGATCAGAAAGATCATTGCAAAGAGACTATTCCTAAAGCTATTGGGAAAGCAGTGGTGGATTCTTGCTCATCAGGTGCAGATAAGAGCCAACAAGTTGAGGGGAAACACCATCATCATAAAAAGGTTGACTTCCGCCTGATTTGGTTAATTCTTCTAAAGATGCTGTTGCAACAAGGGAAGAACAGCCCTTTGAAGTTTGAAGTAACTGTAAATACCAGTCTAGATATGGAGAATGGAAAGTTTGAAATGGTCTCTGTGTCAGTTCCGTGCATCAGAACCAGATAGTAATGTTGAAGTCCATATAATTTGAAAAATGTGGAATTTCAAAAAAATTACTTGGGAGAGAATTAATGCTGCAACAAAGTGAACACTGAATTTCTACAAAAGTATATCAAAAAGAGATCTGATTCTCATGCCAATCAAGTTGAAAAGCTAACTAGCATGAGATCATATGCCTATACCAGCTTGGGATCAAGATTCAGATCCCGTATCTGAAAAAGATGCTTGGGCTACAGAATTTTGGGCTTCTAGTAACTTTGGTTGGCGTTCTGCTTGTTCTCTTTCACGTTGATAAACTTCCATGATAATATCAAGCATTCTGTTTGTTGTGCCAAAGAACACAAGCGGTGCTAAAGACTTCAGTTTATCCCCACTGGAATAGCTACCAAAGCCCTTGCCATTGAGAAGAACCATGTGCCTAATGAGCTGCAGATATCTGCATTGATTAGCTCTCACCGCATTTTCATTTCAAACAATATATCAATGTGGAATAGCAACGTGACGGGAGGAGAAAAGAATGTTGACAAATTGTTTCATGCCTAAGTACGACTTGAGGTGTGACGCTTTCTGAAACGAAAGTAAGGCAGTAAACTTGTTGCTTAGCTTTATTGCATTTTCCCCCTATACATGGAATTGTTGAATAGTTCAAATCAGGAACCATGCTTGGTCTTAATTTGTGCTTGTCATTTTCAGATAAGCTGACAAATTCTAAACTCGGTTTATATAATCAAATGGTTTGAGATGTCAAAATCTCAAAATTTCTATAATAGTAAGGTTTGTAATGTCAACTTGTTGAGTTGCAAAATAATACCTGCAAAGTATGAGATATTATCTGCTTGCTTGAATATTGTTAGTAAGTGCATGCTTAGAAAAGCTGAAATTGAAAAATTGAGATGCTAATCAAGATTTGTATAACCTAAATATAAGCAAGTCCAAATAACTGAAAAATGACACTATCAACTAAGACAACCACAGATCAACCAAGGGTGAAGCAGAACTAGGAAGCTATCAGGACTAGAAACAATAATCATTTGCTTCATATGTTAGAAAATAAGGTTTTGTTTTTATATTCCAGGGTAAAACTCTTGCAAGGATTATTTAGCTTGCTATCCCTAAAATTAATCTACAAACAAGCAACATCATAAAATCTTCTTTCATATTTCCCATAAGCAGCATACCAGAAGATGCTAAAGGATTCAAATGCTTAAAAGTCTGGTAAGAGAGCATCGCAGAAGTCAGAAGATCGTCATACACTAACAAGAGGATCATTTACATGCCAGAACTCAATACAAATAGAAAGAAACTAAAAAAGTTATATAGGAAAGGAAAGGGGAAAAAGTTAACTGACTTGGCAACCGAGCAGTCCTCCAGGTGTCTAGCATTCTCCTGCCCTGCCATTTCTGATTATTGGCCTTTTTTTTCCCCTGTTGCCCACTTTTCGCTTTCGGCCAATCCAGCAAAAAACTTGATCAATATTAAGAAGCATGGACAATGTGGAAAACCCTGATTTCAAAGGCCCATGGGAAAAAGAAACAAAGGAAGAATATCCATATTTTATTTGAATAGAGGGAAATGGAGAGAAAAGAAATTTAATTTCCCTAAATTATCTTATGCTATAACCAACAAACAAAATAATATCCGAAGATGAGTAAGGGATAATCAAGCCCAAAGCATCATCCGAGTAACCTCAAGGTATTTATACCCCAGGTAAAGAGTTGTTTGTTCAAACATATTACAGGATGTTTGGAATAAGGATCTTGAGATAACTATCCTAATTTTAGTCCCACTCAATCACAAACTCTAACAGTAATCTATACCAAAGTTCAAATCCATCCTTCTATATCCGGAAAAGAGGAGAACAATCATCTCTTGTTTGAACATCAATGTCAAACAAACAAAGGAGATAAAAGAAGGTAAAGGAGGAAATATGAAGAGAAAAGATATAAATGCTCTTAATTTCTTAAAAGTCTCTAACAAATGCACCCTCAATTATTTCTCTCATTTCTAGTAATTTATCTAAATAATATTATTTCTTTTCTCTTCATTTCTTCTCTTTAATTTTCCTTTATTTTTATAGTAAAGCGTTCAAACAAAGGGTAAGAGATGTTTTGAAATTCACCTATTCGTATTGTTTAATAATATTGAATATTTTAGTAATTGTTAACTTAGTTAGATGTTTATCTAATGATTTAAAGAAGCCGCGTTTAGTAAGAATAATTATTAAATTAGTAATTAAATATAAAAATTTTATTCACCCTAATTAAAATACTCCTTTAATATAAAAAAAAAAATAATTTTATATGAAACTCACTGTTTATGTTGTTCATTAATATTAACCGTTAACTATTAATAGTTAATTATTTAGATAATAATTTAAAATAATAGTATTCAATAAGAATAACTTTTTGATTTAATAATTAAATATAGAAATAATAATATAATAATATTATGATTAAAAGTAACTTTTTTTATGAACTACTGTGCCACCGTTTCAACAACAGAGCCGAATCCGTTAGAAAATGTGAACAAAGGGCTTTGCTTTTCTCTGCGTAAATTGGTCTGACCGATCTCAGTCTCAGTAGCTAAGCAGCAACGGGCCCGACCGGTTCACACATTTGCTGGTTTGTTATTTTTGGGGGGGGAGAGGAAATATACGAGTTAAAACGGATAGCCTTTTGGGAGGGAGAGAGAGGGATGAAAGGTGTAGAAGGGACATTGCTGTGCATAGGGGATTTGCTAAGCGATCTTGGAGAGAAAGAAGCAGATGCTGTTAGAACAGCTGATCATCACCTAACCTACAAATAAGCAGGTTCACCTTCATTTTCAATTACTTATTCTGGCGATACCTTCAATCCTCCTTGGATCTTACCAAGCTCTTCCAGGTTTGTATACATGCACACACTTTTGGATTTCATCAGTCGTTGTTCCTGCTCTTAATTTATTATCATTTTCCCTTTATTTTTGAATTATTCTTGAATTTTACCTTTTCTTGGTAGTCTTTCGTTAAATTGAAGCTGTGAATGTAACGCTCCTGCGAGAATTGGCCCTAAGAAATCACTGTTTTATTTGACTTAATCTGATCTTGTCTTCAATTGGTATTAGATGTCCTCAATTGAGGTCTTTGTTCATTCTGTTTTTCAAATTCAAACAATTTACATAACTTAAGTAGATGATAGTGAGTATTAATTGCGTAGGTTTAGTTTCAGAAATTAGAGCATAGGGATTAATAATTTGCCACCTCCAGTGCAATGTCTTCATGGGCTAGCAAACAATAGGATGCAGAATTGGGACTGGACTTGAAAATAGTCACACTTCATGGTAAAATGCTAGAGGACGGGACTAACTCCAACTTTTCCCTTCCAATACTCTAGTTTGGTGGTTGGTCTTGGGCATTCACCCTTTTGGATACTGTTATGCAAAGTAATTCATCTCAAATTTACGTTTGGGCTAACTCAGGTCTGCTTGCAATTGGATCAGCCTAGGGTGCATCTGATCAAAGATCAGCAAACTAACTTTTTCTATCTTGCTTCAGGAAAATTACAGCCACTTGAATAAGGCACTTAACAGGACAGATCACTCCTGGAAAACTCTTACTCTAAAGGTATTCTGGATCAATGTTTAAGAGTATGCATGATATGTAGAGTAATTCTACATCAGTATTTAGCTTGGTAAGCATTTTCTTGGACATTGTATTTGCATGTCTTACCATCATCGTTAGTGGAGTATGAGTATACAATGCAAATTATTGTACGATCCCCAATATATTTGTAATTCATACAAAGATTGTATGTGATTCTATGTGCAAGCCTAGATAGTTTGAAATTTTGCATGGTACTTTGCTGATGCATTATTTATATGCTCAATCTGTAACCTTGTTGCTCTTTGTTTTTGTAATATTCCATTTATGCACTGCTCTGGAAACTGCAAATGAGCTGGTCCAGTCGACTAACTCAAATGTCAGGTTCCTGTCTGAGAACGTTGGAGAGCTTGAGAAATTTGTCAAGAGAGAAAATTCTGCTGTTGCAGCAGCCAAAAGGGAGGTTTACTTATTGGCAGTAGAAATGTCCAGTAGTTTAGGTCTCCTTTGAACATCGCTGGTAAAGTGCATTTGTTGGAATTCTTTTTTCTGTTTCTATTTTTTTTTTTCTTTCTTATATATGTTTTTGTTCTTGTCCCCCTGGTAAATTATCTACAATAGATTAAAGATGCAGATTTTAAGTAATACATTGGGTGGAACTTTTTCTGCTAAATGCTAATGATTTCTTTAAACTACCCTGATAATATATTGTTAAAGACTAAATCAATGGTAAGTTCTTTGCTTAAGATGTGGCATCGTCTGAGAATGGTGCTATGTATATATGCTTATGGAGTCCATTGTATAAACAAGGAAGGCTTTGATGTACCAAAACTTCCCCGAATGAGGCCCTTCTACACTGGCGTTCTTAATCTGCATGGCATTTTGTTTTTCTGGATCTAAGCCCAAGTCATTAATGAGGTGAGCAGCAGGAGTGCAGGACTAACAAAGGACTACACATGGAGCCTTCAGCGTTACTTCTTTCCAAGCATGAAAGCTAAGCTTAAAGCCTGTCTCGTAAGAGCTATGGGGTTATCCACTGAATGTGAAATGAGAGAAAAAAAAAAAAAAAGCTTTTACAAAATAAATTACATGATTAGTAGAAAGAAATGGACTATCACCAGAGAAAGGAAGACTCCTGGAAGGAAAAAAGACAAGTAAAATTTATCTGGAGGTGATCCTACATTGAATTATCATATACAAAACTGAATATAGTTTATAGTTTACTTCTGGATGGATTTTTTTGGGAATGAGTATTTGAATCTAACTCTGTCAGATGAGTAATATATCTTTAGTTACTGAATCAAGTCAGGTTAGGCGGATAGATATATTTCCCACTTTAATGTATTGCACTTTCGTATTTAGGGATTAATTTAGGCTTGATTAGCTACCTTTCAATGAGTTTAACTTGAATTATTATATAGTAAAATTTTTTTAGTGAAATTTAAGTTAATTTAAAAATTGAATTACTTATTTTTTTTTTAATTAAGAAAGCAAACTAAATATTGAAATAATTTTATTATGCTCACCACACCATCAATTATTGGCTTAACCATGTATAGTGACCACTCTTGCTTAATACAACTCCTTTGGACATGAACTAAGAAACAAACAAGTACACCAAACTTATTCTCACCACTGGCCACTAAACTTCCAAAACAAAACCCATCACACAAGAAAAAGAAGACTACCCATCAACAACCTTCCCTTCGATCTCCATTCTCTTAAGTGCTCCAATTAATTTGCTTTCTTGTTTAACAATAAATGTCAGCTTCTTATAATCATAGGGAACTTCCCTAATGATGCTCCCAATATATGTTTAAAACATAAACTATGAGTTGATTCTCTTCTAAATAGACAATTCTTTAGCTATCATAACCTTTTCGGTAGTTCTTCTTGCTAATTAAAATAAATTATTCAGAGTTGAGTGATGGATCTCAAGGCACTGACATCATTGGCCTTCAATTTTGACTTTATCTATACACTGGCTTCTTTATTATTTTTGCTATGTTCTATTATATATCATGACGTATGGGATGAACAACACAAAGCTAGGTGCATAGTTTGCTAAAAAAGGGACAGGAAGATTTGAAATTATCGATCCACTTGGACTTCAAGAAACCTATTTAGACTAATTTTTGTAAGAAATTATTTCTTTTAACACATTAAATCTCCTACATGATTAATAGGAAGTCTCAAATTTTGATCTAATTCATCAATTCAATTTAAATTCGACGTTTGCGATAATTACAAAATCTTTTTAAGATATTTGGTTATCATAATTATCAGTTTAGAACATTTAATTACTATAATTACAAGTTTGATGGATAAAATTTAAATTTCTCTAAATCAATTTTAGACTTTGATTATAATTGCACTCAATCTCAAATATTGGGATTAATTTTATCTGCTATTGAAAGGTTTGACTATAATTATAATTACTGTAAATATTTGCCTTTTATATTCAATTGTAAAATTAATTTTAAAAATTGAATATAATTACACCCAATATCAAATTATAAATTTACGAAAAGGTATAGTGTTTTTTTTTTTTTATTTAAAATCACTCCAACTCAAATAATTTATTAACATATATGTTTTGAAGCACATCAATGCATTATTGAAATGTAATTGGAGATATATATAAATATTGGGATTTGTTGTTGTTAATATCATCGTAGTATAGGAGTAGTCTAATCACTTTCATGATCTCTATTGCCAAAGTCCAAAAGCAAAAAGTGGTTTTGGCTTATGTTCTACCAATTAATACTTAAGAACATTAACATGCATCCAAATTACAAATCTTACTGCAATTTATTTATTAGCAAAGGAACTAATCAAAAGTTTGCACATTCAAATTATAGCTTAATTTGTTGAGTCGGACGGCAATCTTTTCGATGTGGTTAATGGAAAATATCAAAACTAGGGAAGGAAAGAATGATAAGAAAGTGGTAGAAGCTGTTAGAAAATGTAACAATTCATGAATGACAAATTACGAAAAGATGAACAAATCAGAAATGTCATAATCACTTGAAATGCCAAAATAGAATGAACCAATTGTTGTTAGTGCAAGCATTGATATGTAATTGGCTTCATTTGTTTTGTTTTTTTATAATTAATTTCAACTAAAATTTGAACTGAGCCTCAATCATTTCTGAAATAGTCATAATTACAATACATTTTAAAATAAAAAATATATGTATTTTTATACATATTTTACATTTTAATCACTGAATTGCATACATTAATGTGAATTTTTTAAATTAATTATTGACAATAACACATAAACGTATAGTTCCAAATAATCACTTTAATCAATGATAGAGACACAAAACCTTCTCCATGGACATTATTCAAGTGGGTCGGCACAAGTGATGAGGAGAGGATTTTAATTTGTACTTGTCAATGAATAAGAAAAATAATTATGAAATATTAGAAATCCCTTTCTACATATATATAATCAAAAGTCCCATATCTTATTTTAATTAAAGAAGGTTCAAGTTTAAAGGAGTTAGGAATGAACACAAATATTTTACCTGGCTTGTCAATGTGGTATCTACACTCTTAAATTAATCAGAAAATAATAAAAATTAGAAGCAAAGACATTACAAATTAAATAGGGAAGAAAAGACATTACAAATGACAAAGCAGATTTTAAAAATATATATTATATAATAAAAGAATTACTGTAGCAGAGCATGCTTGGGATTTCCCAATTAATGTAATGGTTTCATTTCTTAAAAAATTTTTATATTAACAATCCAAGAGGGATGGAACCCCACAACAAAAGCAACAGCAGCAACCTAAAATAATTAAAATATTAATTAATTAATTAAGCAAAAGAGGTATATGTTGATTAGTTTCAAAACGTCAACTAAAAAGTGAGTAATTTTTTTGATAAATTAATGATTATTTAGAGAGCATATATACTAAGCTTAATCACAGACAAAGAGAAGTCCCCAAATTTAAGATTTGTCCAATTTCTTGCAATGCTTTGCCGGTTGGTCGATGAGCAGTGCCCTCGTAGTGAATCATTCCTATGTAATTGTCACTACTACATATAAATACTCGCGATTAAATTCATGTAATTCAAATCATCTTTAATTAACTAATCTATATGTGTTGGATAATTAAACTAAACTCAATTAGGATAAGAATTATTAGGATGTATTAAAATTTTTATATTATTTATTTTTACTTAATTTCAGTTTATTGTGTGTTTTATGCACAAAGGAGCATTGTTGGGCTATATATTCTTTTAAGAAGTGGGGGGAAAATCCTTATGAGGGTCTAGGCAAATTCCAATTTTGAAGAGAAAAAAAAAAATGTAATAAACTGATTCATACTACAAAGTGTATATAAATATATGTATAAAGCCACTACAATAAGTATTGAATTAACAACATTTATTTTAGTATTATTAAATATTTAATGTTAAAAAGTAATAATTCACAGAATTTATATAATTACAATAATATGGTTATGATAATGCTATTAAAAAAAATAGAAAAAATAAAAAAATATATGGTTTCACATTTTGATACATTGAGTAATCGTGATTTGATTTTTTGTAAATTTAATATCCTGCATTTTCCTCCTTTAACAAATGTGATCAAAACTATTAATTACTGTTAAATGATGTTGATGTGATGATATATGGTACATGCGATACTTGTGTGGCACATATATGTCACTTATGTAGCAAACAAGTGGTGTTGACGTATCTCTACATTTGCATCATTTAATAGTAATTAACAATTCGGACTACGTTTATTAATTGAAGAAAATATAATGTACCAAATTAATAAAAATTAAATCACAATTTTTTATGTGTTTAAACACAAAATCATAGGATATATTTTGTACTATCCCTAAAAAATTTTAGTTATGAAATTTCTATGTATGGTATTTATTATTAATTTCCAAATATTTTAGGAGAAAAGATAAAATGTGGTTAAATTTTTTTTTTCTTTGTTTGATCCAAAATATTTTATTTTTTGGGAAGCATATTTTTCAAAGATTTATTTCTTGAGAAATATGATATAAATGTATTTATTATATATGTTAACTTTCTAATAAGTACTTTGCTTCTAAATTGTAAAAGACAATAATACTCATAAAATAATTTAAAATATTATAACAAATTAAAGGATAAATTAATAAATTATATTACACTTGCACTTAACCAATGAAATGCAACTAAGTCTCACCTAGATAAGGAACTTTTCTCATTCAAGAAGTAGAATATCCAACCTCTCAAAAAATTAATTCGATAATACAAATCAAATAAGACATTTTCCGACACTTTCTTATTCTACTTACCCAACTAAATAAGTGAACCAATTTAAATATTGGCTTTTTGTGCATAATGTGCAACATGAAATATACTGAGAATGAGAAATAATAAAAGTTGATATTGGCATATGGCTCATAGAAAAAAAGAAATTGATAACTTAACATTTATATTATTTTAGATTTTTCCTAGGCAGGGAAATCAAATTAATTATTGTTAGAGATTTAAAAGAATGATTATCATATTAAAAACACATTAATTAAGTGGGCAAAATAGTTTTGAATTCTAGAAGAAGTCAAGGTTGTCTGCCCTAAAAAAACCCTAGATGCATACCCTAATTTCCCATAGGCATGTGAAAAACTCACAAAACACCAAAAAAACCCTAATGGGTTAGGGTTAGGGATTGTAACCGGAAAGGAAACATAATTTGACCTGAGTTTGCTTCACAGGGTAGTCCTGTCAAAGTAGATCATATATGAAATTAACATGATAATTAATTAATCAATCTACTGCATTACATTAGAATATTTTAATAATTAGAGAAGGGAATCTCCTAGTCTTAAGAAAGACAAAGAATATCATGTCTTACTAGGTATATACGGAAGCATATTTCTATTAATTAGACCAAATTTTTTTAATTATTTACAGAAATTGACAACATTAATTGTCGTTAATTATATTATAAAAAAAATATAATAATTAGAGCTAAGCATATTCCATCTATTTTAATGATTTAGTACTTAATTTTCTTAGAAATGGACCAATTATGAAGTGTCTTGACTTGGATTATTAATGTTTAATGCTAATGCTCTCATCACCATCCACTGATTATGATTGGCATTTTGATGATCTAAGTATTTATAGAATAATTAATGGAGTTGCAGAGCAAAAACAAATAATTAATAAGTAATTAATTAAACATATTGATTAAAGATGATGTGCATGTATGGAACCCTGAAAGGCAAGTTGGTTCAGATTGAATCCTGCAGATAGAAATTAAACTCTGAGATTGATTATTTATAAATGATCTTACGTTAGCCAAAAAGTGCATATAGTGATCTTGAAATTGATGTTCTGAAGAACTTGATTTAGCTAATTTTTTGTTTGCGTTAAAAGTTTTGACATAATCTTGAGGTGGAAGCATAATTTATTCTAATGTTTTTATTAGTTAGATTTTAAGTCGGGATAGGAACATTTTTAGTAAGAAATTTATACAGACAAATGCTAATACTTGGATTTCACCACTGATTACATATCATTAATTTCAATTGCATTTGATTAATTTTTATTTCTCACCCTGTGTTGCTTATTAGACCAAAGATGATGAATGATTTCAAAATTAAAAAAAAAATTAATTCTTTAGATCAATTTTTTATGAAGAAAATCACAAATTCACATAAACTTTTGATTCAATTGAAATTTTTCTTTTTTTTTTTCAATGAAATTTTCACTTGTAAAATTATTTAAATAGTGATTGCTAACGGAGAAAAAACAGAAAAAGGAAAGGAATTTGACATTAGTAAAGGCAGGGGTGTGCAAACGGTCGGTTCGGTTTCGAACCAAACCAAACCAATAAAATCAAAAATCAAAAATTTTAAAAATTGAATCAAACCGATTAATAAGAGAAAACGAATCGAACCGATATATATCAGTTTGGTTCGATTTTAAACCGATCAAATCAAAATTTATAAAATTTCATATTTTTAACATTAAATCTAAATAATAAAACATAAAAACAAAAAAAAAAATAGAAATCAAAACTCAAAAATCTTAAGGTTCAGTTCGATTTTCTTTGATTTTGGTTCGGTTCGATTCAATTTGGTTCGATTTTCTTTGATTTCCTATATATATTAATAATTTCAGTTCGGTTTGATTTTTTTTTTATTTTTTATGAAAATAACCCAACCGAACCGATTAAATGAAATTATCAAAATTATAAACTGAACTGAACCGATTAAATTTTAAAACCGAACTGATTGAACCAAATTGAATTAATTCGATTCAATTTTTCGATTTAAACAAAAAACTGCTCTCTCCTAAGTAAAGGTAGTTATATGTGTTTTATACATACTATTTTCCCTATTTTTAAAGAAATTAATAAAATAAAATAGTTTTATTTATAAAATAATTATCAGGTTTATAGATTGATTTGAAAATATTTAATTTACGGTTATAATAATTTTTATAAAATTAAATTAAAAATTAAAAATTTTATAAAAAAATTAAAATTAAATAATTTTTATAAAAATATTTATAAAATTAAGTTATTATACGTGATATTTGTAAAAAAAAAAAAAAAAAAGTGCAGGTCTTATTAGGTCACAGTTAGCTCATCCATCACTGTATAACACATCTATACATGTACTTTCATTTGCTTTTCCACCTTTATTTATTTAATTTCCTCTTATTTGTGTTGCTTTATTTATTTGTTATATATATATATATATAATGTTTTATACATATTTAACAAAATTTTAATGAATAAATTTCAGAATAAATAGATAAATAGATTTGAATTTAAAATTTTTTATTTTTATATTTAAAAAAATTAATTAAAATACTCAAGTTGTTATTTACATAATAATGTTAAGTGTGAATATTTATATATCTCCTTTAAAAAAAGTAAATTAAAATAAAAAAAATTATTGATAATTATTATTATTATTATTATTTTTTTTTTATCCTTCCCTCTTTTAGAATTTCACAGTCTTTATCAACGGATTGCCCAACTGCTTTTGACTCGGTAGTAGTTGCCGACCTGGGATATGACCCTTTGGGTTGACTTTTCATTTCCCATTTAATTGTTTCTACAATTCACAGGAATATTACCATTTTCAAAAATTAAGTCATATCAATTTTTTTTAATTAATTATCCAAATGCTAATTGGTTTTTCTTAATATATATATATATATATATATATATATATATATATATATATATATATATATATATACACACCATGATTTGTGTGTTCAACCTAATCGAGTTGAGACTTATTATGATTTATATGTTAAATATGAGTAAGAATCTTATTTGGTTTAACGATTACATGCAAATAGTTATATATCCCAAGCCAATTATCGCACCAGCGTACAGAAAATGCAAGTTGTATATAAGTGGATCTAAAACATTTTTTACAAAATAAATTAAAATTAGAGATAAAATTAATGAAGGTTATTTTTATTAAATAATAAAAAATTACATAAAAGTTTATAAACAGCTCATATTTTAGAGCAAATTACAATGATTATAGTACATATCAGTTCTTTATCAATCATCAACTATATTTTCAAAAATTTATCAAACACTTTGATTTAGCTATTTAGATACTTACTCAACTATCAACTGTGTTCAACAACTGAATTAAATACCCTCTAAGTCTTTTTACGCCCAATGTATACATTTAATTAATTTATAAATTTCATATTAATTAAAGTAATAGTGAGTCTCACATATAAATACCTATTGCCATCTTCTTGTTAGATGAGTATATAAACACTCTGATGCAGCTAAGAATTATCTTTTGTGTTGTACATATTATTTCGTTTATTTGTTTTAGTTTATGATTAAATTATGCAGCAGCTTCTTGTTGGATTTGTAGTTTATTTGGATATGATATTAGCTTTGATTTTTTTAAGAAAAATAAACTAAAACAAAATTAACACACAAAACAATTTATATATTAAAGGTAAATTAATCATTGTGCTCCTAATAGAAGAAAACAAGTTTAATTGTTAAAGAAAATATTATTGATAGGAGTAGCCACGAAACTCTAGATGGGTTAGTTTCTATAATTGTAAAACAAATATAAAAGAATATCCTGATGAATAAAAAAAATAATTAATCATAAATATACTCTAAAATTAGCATAATTTCTTTAAAAAGAAATTACATATTTTAACTATAAATAAAATATTAAAAGAGTTTTTCTTATTTAAATTTCATCTATTATAAACTTAAAATATTGGATATATAAAGGGTTTATTAATTTTATAATTATACAAAAATTTTCTAGGGGTTAGAATGAATCTACAACTGCAAATGTATTACCAAGTCCATCTTGTATTTTCCACGCATTGTTTTACCTATTGTCAGGTGTGAACGCCCATTTGATCCGGCCATCCCTGCCCCATCTATATTATTTGCACGGCACCAATGGTCCCATTAGCACACAGGATGGGACCCATTTTATAATATCAATGTCAAATCATGCGGTGTGTCAAACCAATCAAGTCCATCTTTTTGGATTTGACATAAAAGATTTTGCTAGTGGAGCCATTGACGTAAACCATCCTTCAGAATAACCAAACATTCTCAGGGAACTGAAAGCGAACTTAGCAGGGAAAGAAAAGAAGATGCTAGAGGGTTGAGACGGTGGAGCCGGCAACCACTGACGTGGTCACAACAAGGTAGCGTAGTAAAAGAGCCGTATGTGTATAACTAGCTAGTCCTTTTAGAGGTTTAGCTGAATCGTAACCGCCACTCATGTAGGCTAGAAATTGAGGAATAGATATGTGGGTGAGGCTAAAAGTTTTGTGCAAAAACCTTTCGATGATTTCTACGCTTAGAATATATAATTAGTCACTCTCTCTGCCGTTTTCATGACATTATTTTAACTCATTTAATTTTACAATTTTGCTTTCTTACTCTTCTATTTTTTCTTATTTAATATGCTTACTTGCTTTTTCACAATTTTCTCTCTTCTACCCCTTCTCACGTCCAATCTTTTGCACTTTGCATACAATAATTAATCACTATATATTATTATTATTATTATTATTATTATTATTATTATTATTATTATTATTATCAAAGATTTAAAAAAAAAACCCAGTTATCAGGGTTTATATTCTTGATAAATCTCTTATGTTATAAAATACTTTTTTTTGTCCACATTTATCAGTCATTCTTCACAAGTTATTTTATCCACAAATTATTTATTTTTAAAAAAATCAAGAAGCATTAATTATTTTTGAAAATTTTATTTTTATTTTTATTAAATACAATAACTATCTATACAATTTCCTAAATTTCATCCTAATAACTCCCTCTCTCCCTCTTAATTAGATGAAATAAAAAATAATTTAGTTAAATTAAGAAGGGTGTATCTAATATAAGCTTGAACTTATATGAGCACAAACTTAACAATCGTTAGAATAGATATTTGCATTGAGATAAGTGCAGAACTAATTAAAGTGCATATAGAGAGAGTGCATAAATCTAAATATAAAAATTTAATTTAACGGTTAATAAACTCATCCTCATATGAGTTGAGCTATCTATAAACACACTCATTAAAGAGTACTCTCCCATTTATTTTTATTTGTTGTATTTCAATTTTGTATAATAATTAAAAAAATAATTAGATAACCTTATTTTTTTTTTCTAATATTAGTTTAAAGGAAAAAAGAGCGATCATTATTAGTAGAATGGTTAGATCCTGTCAGGAGTTAGCAATTTGAGTCAAGTGGGACAAAATTTTTATATATATATTCATATAAAAATGAAAAAAAAAAGTTTTTTAAGATAATATAATCGATGTATGTGAAAATAAATTTTAGTATGTTTTTATTTATAAAATTATATATTTTAGAAGCATTATAAAATATGATAAATGTTTTTGTAAATAATCATTCAATAGTGGATAACTAAATATTTCGTTATGAAATTAATTTTAAATATTAATAATATGTTAATTCAGAAAACATAAAAAGAATTCTTTTTATACTCTTGTTTCCGAAAAGCCTATTAGAAGAAATTAAATGGTCATTTAAACTTATTTTTTGAAAAAAAAATTATTTTAAATATTGGTATAAAAAGTTTTAAAAATTTTATTTAATTATTCTAAAATTTTTATAAATGAAATTTGTCAAATTTAATTAAAAACTTTTTCTAATGACATATGTGTATCAAAAGAAATTTGAAAATATGTGACAAGAAAGATTAACAATTCTATACGGAGTTTGAACTTCAAATAAATAAATGTCTCACGTTCAAACCAATTATTTAAAAAGAAGACAATAAAAGAAAAATTAGCCAAAATAATTTGACAGCGCAGTCCTCTGCTGATCTAAGCATCAATGCTATGTGGCGTGCAATTGATGGTTGGAATTTTTTTGTTTTTTTTAAGCAAGGGAAAATCAGCCACCAACAATAAAATATGTGAATATCCTATAATGGAGGGGCATCACAGTAAAATTCTGATGGCCATTAGTGAGAAACTATGATTAACAAGACAACCCCTACCCTGCGCTGCTGACATGTGTGTTTCTATAAAACGCTAAACTAATCTAATGCTTTACTCCATTATTAAAGCCTCATAGCCAATTACTTTGCATCCTTCACTGTCTCCTCTCCTTCCTAATTCTTTCTTTATATATTCATCGTCTCTGTACTTCCCCAACCTGACATATATACTCTCAGCTTTCTTAGCTACCTATTCAGCTCGCCATGGCTATGGCTATTGATGATGTTTTTGAGCTTGATTTTTCTGGCTACAGCTCCACCACAACTATCACTACTACTACCGTTACCACTACCACCACTTCCACTGAAAATGATCACCATACCTGTGACTGGAACGTTTGTTCTCCGATTGTCGACTGGGAAGCCTTTCCTGTCAACCATGATGATTTTCAGGATCTTATTGAGTCTATGATGGAAGATGAAGGATTGAATCAGACAACCAGTAACTCAAACTCCTCCACAGACACCATTTTGATTGACGAAGAAACCAGCGGTGAAGATTTCAAAGGCTTGAGGCTTGTTCATCTGTTGATGGCTGTCGCTGAGGCGCTTACGGGTGTCAACAAGAGCCGTGATTTGGCTCGGGTGATATTGGTTCGGCTCAAGGAGTTGGTATCCCCTAACGACGGAACCAACATGGAGAGGTTGGCGGCATATTTCACAGACGCCTTGCAAGGTTTGCTAGAAGGAGCCGGAGGTGGCCCCGTCAAGCATTTAATAAACAATGGGCCGTATCACCATCACCACCGCGACGATCACCATCATCAAGCGGACGTTCTTGCGGCGTTTCAGCTGCTGCAAGATATGTCTCCCTATGTGAAGTTTGGGCATTTCACAGCCAATCAGGCTATTCTTGAAGCTGTGGCTCAAGATAGGAGAGTCCACATAGTGGACTACGATATCATGGAGGGTATCCAGTGGGCATCATTGATGCAATCGCTGTTTGCCAGGAAGGATGGCCCACCAACCCCACACCTCAGGATCACAGCATTGTCAAGAGGTGGCAACAGCAGAAGATCAATCGGAACGGTCCAGGAGACTGGACGCCGACTGGTGGCTTTCGCCGCCTCCATTGGTCAACCATTTTCTTTCCACCAATGCAGGTTAGACTCAGACGGGTCTTTTAGACCATCCGCTTTGAAGTTGGTCAAAGGAGAGGCATTGGTCATGAATTGTATGCTGCACCTCCCTCATTTCAATTACCGGGCACCCGATTCTATCGCTTCCTTTCTATCCGGAGCCAAGACTCTTAACCCGAGATTAGTAACCCTCGTGGAAGAGGAAGTGGGGCCCATTGGGGATGGAGGGTTTGTGGGCCGATTCATGGATTCATTGCACCATTACTCTGCCTTGTACGACTCGCTAGAGGCAGGTTTTCCGATGCAGAGTAAGGCGCGGGCATTGGTAGAAAGAGTGTTCCTGGGGCCCCGTATAGCTGGGTCACTAGCTCGAATCTACAGCACACGTGCAGACGAGGAGGGGTGTTGTTGGGGGGATTGGATGGGTGCGGGCGGGTTTAAGCCAGCTAAGATAAGTTTTGCCAATCATTGTCAAGCAAAGCTTTTACTAGGATTATTCAATGACGGGTATAGGGTGGAGGAGTTGGGTTTCAATAGGCTAGTGCTTGGGTGGAAATCCAGGCGTCTTCTCTCAGCCTCTATTTGGACTTCTCCTTCCAAGTCTGATTAATTTGTAAATTAATTAAAAATCTTTTTTCTATTATTTTTTATTTATTTTTTTTTTTTTACTGAATTGTGATTCTCGCACCTATTCTATCAAATTTTAAACCAGAATTAGTGTGTACCAATTAATTACAACTCTGTTTGATTATTTTTTTTTAAGATATTAAGTATGTAAGTAATTTGAGCTTTTTTTCATTAGTTGGTCACTCCTTTTTTCTGTTTCTTTTTTAAAAAAAATGGGGAAGTATGTAGATGCAAATCATAAATATCACAAATATATAAATATATGTCTGTAAGCATGTAAAAAAAAAGTGTTTTCAATGCTTGTTTGTAAAGAGAGTTTGGACTGCGAATTGTTTATTGCCAATTTGTCTGCAGATGTAAATTGAAAATAATTGAATTAAAAAGAAAAAGTATTTTTTCTCACCTTGATCATTGCATTTCAATAATATATATATATATATATATATTATTGAAGCAGCAAGTGTAGAATAGATTTTGAGACGTGATGAATCACTATCTTTAAGGTATTAATTGCTCCCATTGAATTGTTGCAAAGTTATAGGATACAACAAAATCTGAAATCTGCAGACAGTAACTCCTGAGGATTTCCTTTAAGAACTATTTATAGGAACTGAATTTAGAGAGATAAGAAGAAGAAGAAATAGAAGTAGTATATTTCTGAATTGAAAACTCATTCATATTTATAGATGATGAAAAGTCATGGCACTTATTCTAGACAAACATATATGTCTATTTTAAATAGATATGACTGTTTATTTAAATCAGTATATCCTCTAACAGATGTGATTATATTCGTTTATTAAAAGACATCTTCTAACAGTTATAACTGTTTGTGTGTAATAGACATGTCTATTTATTAACAGATGCATCTACTTGTTAATAAACACATCTGTTTGTAAATTTATTTATGAGAATTAAAATAAGATAATTATTTTATTTAACACACATAGGTGCCAAGTGCCATAACAGGATAATATATATGATTATATATATATTTTTCACTTCTTCCTTTTTATGTGCTTCAATAATGTGGGAATTCTTTCTCTCTCTATTATCTAACATACAAGCTATTTATAATAATCATTCACTTAGCTTGTATTGTTAGATCCTATTATTTTATACATAATAAAAAGTATCTTTCGATTTAAACTTTTCCTTAATGTAAGTATTTCAAAGTTCTAAAGAAATCATAGTGGCCTTAGCTTAAACCTAGATTCCTCTTAAATAGAACCAGAAATACTACATACATGAACCAATCAGTTCGAATTAAAAAGTTCATTAAAATTTTAGCACGAATATGGCCTTATTCTACCTCCTGTCTTCATGAGTATTTACAAAAGTTATTCTCAATTTTTGTTGAAGCAACACCACTTCCTATGTTCATATAGGTGAAGTTTCTTTTGTAATAATATTAAACTTCATTAAGAGTATAAATACACATCCTCATTTCATTAACTTAGTACACTAAGTACTTAATTATAATATTTACTAATGACTTGTAGTTACCCTTTAAACTTTATTTAGTAACAATACTATAAAGTAGGGTTTCCATTGCTAGTAAATTTAATAGAATATTTTTAATCCTAATCCAATACATGTATTTTTTATCATATCTCTCAAGAGTCCTTTTGTAAATGGATCTGCCAGACTATTATAAGACTTAACATAAGTAATAGTAATAATTCTATCAGAGATTAATTGTCTCACATACTCATGTCTTAAGCTAATATGTCTAGACTTTCCATTATAAATTTTATTATAAGCTCTAGACATTATTGCTTGACTATCACAATGTAAGAAAACAGCAGGCATCAGTTATGGCCACAATTTGATATCTAGTAAAAAATTTCTCAATTATTCTGCCTCCTTACCAGCTGCTGCTAGAGATATAAATTCTGATTCTATTGTAGAATGAGTTATACAAGTTTGTTTCTTTGATACCCAAGAAATAACACATCCTCCTAAGGTACAAACCCAACCGAAAGTTGACTGATTATCATTAATACTAGTTATCTAACTAGCATCTGTATAACATTCTAATACAATTGGAAATTTATTATAAAAAAAACCAAAGTTTATAGTTCTTTTTAAATAACCAAGAACTCATGAAATTTATATATTGCAAAAGCAATATCAGGTCTAGTGCAATACATAGCACACATTAAGCTATCAAAAGCACTAGCATACTCAATTTGAGCAATTGCCCTGCTAGAATTTTCAATTAATTTGAAAGAAATATCATATGGAGTTTTTACTTCTTTGACTTTTAAATGATTAAATTTATTTAATATTTTCTCAATATAATGAGATTAGCAAAGAGCAAAACTCCTACTTTGTTTCTTTACTTTGATACCTAAGATTGTATCTACCTCTTTGAAATCTTTCATTTTAAATTTTGAGGTTAGATACTTCTTTGTATTATTCACACCTTTCATATTTATTCTAATTATAAGCATGTCATCAGCATAAAAACAAATTATCACACCAAAATCATTTGTAAACTTGAAATGAATACATTTATCAGCACTATTATGTTTAAAGCCATATTCCACAATTACATAATCAAATTTCTTATGCCATTGCTTAGGTGCTTGTTTTAAACCATATAAATATTTAATTAATTTACAAACTTTTCTTTCATTCTCTGGTAGAATAAAACCTTCAGATTGCTCTGTATATACTTTTTCTTCTAAGTTACCATTTAGAAAGGCTGTCTTAACATCCATTTGATGTACATATAAACTATATATTGATGCTAAAGATAAAAGTACTCTAATGGATGTTATTCTAGCCATTGGTGCATATGTATCAAAGTAGTCAATTCCCTCTTTTTGTTTAATACCCTTCGCAACCAATCTAGCTTTAAGGGTTCGTTTGGATGGGGTGAAGGGAGGTTTAATAAAGTAAGGTAAGAAAAGGGAAAGGAATGTATAGTATGGTAAGGTAAAATAATAGTTTTATTTATGTTTGAAAGGAAAGTAAGATAAATAAAGGTTTTATAATCTTATTTTATTTGATTGGATGATATTGGAAGGTAAGATTAAATATAAAAATTACAAAATTATCTTTTTTTATAAAATTTATTATTTTATAGTAAGAAGGGATAATTTGAACTTTTTAAAAAATTGATATGCGAAATATAGGAAATCAACAAATAAAAAATTTTTCAACCCTCCTAGTGGGTTGGAAATTGGAGGGTTTTGGGGGGTTTTCAACCCCCCAAATAACCTCCCAAAAACCCTCAATTCCCTTAATCCCTCCCAACCCTCCTTGCCAAACAAGGTAAAATTTCATTAAAACCATCCTTTACTTTCTCTTACCACTATAAACTCTCAATCCAAACAAAGGGTAAAAGTTTGAATCGATCCATCTGTATTATATTTTCTTCTGAAAACCCATTTACATCCTATTGGTTTGGAACTAGGTGGCAAATCAACCAGAACCCATGTATTATTAAATAATAATGAATCCATTTCATCATTGATTGACTCTTTCCAAAAAGCCACATCCCTTGAAGTCATTGCCTCTTGAAACGTTTTAGGAGCATCTTCTACATTTAATAAAATTGGTATTTTGTTAAGTACAACTGACCTATTGCCTTCTAATAGAAAGATAATAGCTTGAGAAGATATAAAATCTGGATGTAAATTCTTTTCTTTTCTAACACGTTGACTTCTTCTAATTTCATTAGAAGAATCTAACTTTCTTTTGTTGCTAGAAGTCGATTCAAAATTAATATCAATATTAGAATCATTGCCTTGACTTGAACTATTCATGGGCCCATGTGCAGAGTCATTATGAAATTTATTTTCAATAAATTTAACATCTCTTGATTCTACAATTACATTAGAGTCTAAATTCAAAATTTTATAAGCTTTGGAATTTTCTGCATGACCAACAAAAACTCCTTTCAAATCTCTAGGACCTAATTTAGTCCTTTTAGGATCTGGAACTCTATAATATGCTAAACAACCCCATACTCTTAGATAGTTCAAGTTAGGTTTTCTATTTTTTCATAATTCATAAGGAGAAACCTTAAATTTTCTAGAGAGAATTCTATTATGTAAATGATAAGCAGTAAGTAAAGCTTCTCCCCACAAATTTATTTGCAAATTAGAATTTACAAGCATATAATGAAGCATATCCACTAAGGTTCTATTCTTTCTTTCTACCAATCCATTTTGTTGTGGTGTATATGGTGCACTAATTTGATGTATAATTCCATTTTCTTCACAAAATAAAGAAAATTCAATGAAAAAATACTCACCACCTCTGTCACTTTTCAAAATTTTGATCTTTTTTCCTTTTTGATTCTCAACTTCAGATTTATAAATCTGAAACATTTGGAATGCTTGATCTTTAGTTTTCATTAAATAAAACATAAGTATATTTGGAAAAATCATTTATGAAAGTTATAAAATGCCTATTTCCTCCTTTAGTTAATATTCCATTTAATTCACAAATGTCATAATACACAAGTTCTAATAACTTAAAAGATCTTTCAACTTTTGAAAGAGATTTCTTAATCATTTTTGCTTGTATACAGATTTTACAAAATTTTTTATTGTCATCTATATGTGAAATTAAACCATATTTAGCCATAAATTTTAAAGATCTAAAACTAATATGTGCTAAACGATCATGCCATAAAGATAAAGATAACTCAACAGTATAAACAGAAATATTCATATTATTATTAATACTGAGTTTAAACATTCCATCACATGAGTAACCTTTTCCCACAAATAATCCATTTATGGACACAATTATTTTATCAAACTCTAGAACAGCCTTATAACCTTTCTTACACAATAGACTAGCAGACACAAGATTTTTCCTTATTTCTGGCACATACAACACATCTACTAATAATAGCTTCTTTCTAGAAGTGAAGTTTAATTCAACACTTCCTTTTCCCACCACTTTAGTGGAATCATGATTACCCATTAGAATTTTCTACCCATCTACAACTTCTTCATAATTTTTAAATTAAGTCTTATCATTGCAAACATGAACAGTAGCCCTAGAATCATACCACCAGTCATTGAATTTGGTTGTTGTAGCCATATTGAGTTTTGTTATCATTCCGATATGCAAATCTGATATCATTGCAATCAATTCAATAGTTTGTTCAACTATATTTGCTTTATTGGAATTTTGAGCACTATTATTCGTATCTTCTTTCTTATGTTTCTTTAGTAACCTGCATTCACATTTGTAATGCCCTTTCTTGCCACAATTATAATAAGTTCTTCCTTTCTTTGATTTGTTGTTACTACCATAACTAGTATTATTGCCTGCTGCTTCAGCAAACTTTCTCTTATTTCCAGAATTTTTCTTTTGAAAATTCTGACTTCCTTGCACAAAATTAACTTTTGTAGTAGATTCAGATACAAATTTCTTATCATGATTTCTTGTCTCTTCTTTAATGTACAAGTGTTTCTGAATCTATTACAAAGAAAATTTTTTTGTGGTATGCAGTAATTTTTTCCTATAATCATCCCAACTAGAAGGAAGTTTTGTTATTATTCCTCCTACTTGCAATGATTCAGGAACTATCACTTTCAAATCTCTAAGTTTTGAAACAAGGACATGTAACTCATAGACTTGATTCATAATAGATATATTATCAACCATTTAGAATACAAAATATTCAATGATGAGAAATTTATCTACACCTTATTTTTCTGAGTTATATTTGAACTCCAGTGATTTCAAGATTTCTATTGGAGACTTTACAGCAGAAAAATGATCATATAGCCTATTTGACAAGCTGTTAAGAATATGACCTCTACATAACAGTTCATCTTGTTCACGTTTTTTCCAATCTGCTTTCACTTGTTCAGAATCTTGTGGGGTTGGTGGTGAAATGGCAGGCAGACTTGGATCAAGTATATAAGAAATCTTCAATGCGGAGAGTAAGAATATCATCTTGTCTTTCCAGCGAACATAGTTTGTCCCATCAAAATGATCAAGTTTTATGAACTCTTGATTCATCACGTAAATAGTCTTGGACTCCATTACGTTTAATACCTTAAAATTATAAAGGCAGTGAGTATAGAATAGGCTTTGAGGCGTGATAAATCACTATCTTTAAGGTATTAATTACCCCCACCAGATTGTTGCAAGATTATGGCAATACACTTCCATGATATAACAAAACCTGAAATCTGCAGACAGCAACTTTTGAAAATTTCTCTTAAGAACTATTTATACGAACCGAATTTAGATATATTAGAAGAGAAGAAGAAGAAGAAGAAAAACAGAAGTAGTATTTTTCTGAATTGAAAACTTATCCATATTTATAGATGATGAAAAGTTATGGTACCTATTTTAGACAAATATATCTGTCTATTTTCAACAGATATGAATGTTTATTTAAATCGGTATATCCTATGACAGATGTGATTATATTCACTTATTAAAAGACACATCTTCTAACAGTTATAACTGTTTGTGTGTAATAAATAATCTATTTATTAACAGACACATCTACTTATTAACAAACACATCTGTTTATAATTTATTTGCAATAATTTAAATAAGATAATTATTTTATTTCATATACATACGTGCCATATATATATATATATATATATATATATATATATATATATATATATATATATATATATAATAAGCCATGCACAGTGAGAAATTAATAATTAACAGAGCGAAATTAAATTGGAGTATGAATATATAGTGTAATTAATTAACAGGTCTCAAGTCATCCTCTGAAATTGAATTCAACAAGAGGCAGCTACGTCTCTAATAATCAAACTGATTTCCCACATGGATGTATGCGTGAACAATTTTCAATTTTCAAAATTTTTTCACCTCTTTAGTCAGTGTATAACTTTGAAAAGCAACACCAATTCAGGTTTCTTAATTTCAATAATAATAATAATAATATATATGAGATCATTCGCGGGCTCATTAATTTCTTTTGAATTCCAAGGATATATATATATATATATATATTTGTTGAGTTTGCCAATGCAATTTTACCATAAATTATTTAGTTATAATTTATCATATGTGTACGTTGAATATATCTTATCACATCTACTATTGTTGTATATTATAAATGAATAAATCTTTAAATATGTCTTTGTTAGTAGATTTTGAATGTGATTTTGTTTTATTTTTTAAATTAAATTATTATGTATTTTTGTTGGTAAAATTTTTTTTAGAAGAGTATTCTAGGAGTTGTAAATTATTCTTTCTGTAATATATCAAAATTTAGAAATTATCAGATAGAACTCATAAAAAGTAATAGAGTTAAAAAGTACAGCGTGCAGTTTGCCTATTAACTAATTTATGTGCATTGTCAATAATATCAATGTTTTATATAAATAATTAATTTTATTTATGTGAAAATATAATATATTAATTTTTCATATATATGTATTGACGGAAAATGAAAGGACGCAATAAAAAGATTCATATTTTCTTTCCTATCTTTTCATTTTAAAAATGTGAATAATAATTAATCTTATTTAAAATTTAGTCAATTTACATATATTATTAATACCATCAAATTTTTTACATAAATGATTAATTTTATTTATACCAAAATATAATATATTAATTTATATTTCATTTATATAAATGATGACGGAAAAGAAAGCACGTTTTCCATATTTTCATTTTAAAATGTGAATAATAATTAATTATATTTAAAATATAATTAAATTTTTTCATAGGCCTTACATTTTTCATGTAAAATTAATATATATCATATGTTAAATAAAATAAATACCATTTCAAAATATTGGGATTTATTTTTTAAATGTTGAATAATAATTAATCAAAGCGAGTATATTAATGTGAATTCTTTAAAATAAAATATATGTCACTTGTTAATAATTTAAAATTTTTAACATATATTTTTCAATTTTAAAATTGATATTAATACAAAAAAATCATATATAGTTAATAAAATTTAAAAGAAAAAAGTTGAATATAGTTATGAATTAATTAAAGTAAATATGTAATTTTTTGTAATATTAATCAATATAATAATGATTTTAAAGTCATTTTTAAAATTAGAGAGAAACAGTGTATTACACACATATTAAATATGTGAAGAGAGTATTGATCCTAAACTAGGCGAACCTCCTCTCACATATTAAATATAGCATGTTATATGATACATCTATGTTAAAAAATTGTATCCGACTATAGTATTATTAAAACAAACACTATTATTATTAATTCATCTTTTTTAAGGATAAAAACTCATACAGTGTGAAGAGGAATAATATAAAAATTTGATGTTAAATATTTGATGAATAATATTTAAAAAATTTGATCATATTTATGATGATTCAAATATAATAAAAGTTGTTTAAAAAATAATATAAAAATTATAATATATACATAATACTTGTAATAGTAAAAATAATAATCATTACTTTATCTAAAACATAAAAAAAAAAAATTTAAAATGATGTTAAAATAAGCAGATAATAATTTTGATGAATTAAAAGAAAATATTTTAAATTGTAAAATTTGTAAATATTTAAAATCTTTTAATTCTATTTTATTCTTTAAAATCATGATTTTATCTCGATTTTATTTAATTTTGATTTTACATATATTTTGATTCAATTTGGTGATTTTAACTCATAAAATCGTAAAATTATATGAGTTAACTCGTGATTTTAACAACTATGCTTAGTATCTGTTGAGTAATATTAGTTGTTTTAATAATTATCAGTTGTTTTACTAATTATTAATTATTAGATATTAGTTATTAGTAATTATCTATTTATATAAAGGTTTAAAGTAGATTTGTTCGGTAAAACTAACTGTTATATTATTTTAATAATTTTTATAATTTAAGACAAAAATATATATTATTGGAAAATACTCCTTCGACCTTTAAATGTTAAGAGATGTATGTTTCACGATATATTCTTTCAATCTCTAAATACTAGTGTAAGTATTGTGCCATTGAATAGAATAATTAAATAAGGAAAATAACAATTTGACCACACTACTTTAAAAGTTGTTGCTAAACAGGGTGGTGTTAATTGTGAGCAATGAGATAGAAGTTTTTTTATTATAAATTTTAATTTTATTTATTTATTATATTTTTTAGATGAAGAGTTGAAGATGTTGGGCTGTTGTTTGCTGACATATCCCTCCCTTTCTTATGTGTAAACCAGGCTTAATTAGGGAAGTTTTGTCAGAAAAAAAAAAATGAAAGATTCCAAAGAATGTGCCGATCACAGCAAACACTAATTTGTTTTTCCATCAAAATTAGAACATATATGTTTGTTAAACATTTTAATTAGTATGCACATGCCACACTCACAAAGCAAAAAAAAAAAAAAAAATCACTTCCCCTTCCACACCCTCACTTTCTCATATATAATTAATTAATTTTCTTAATTAATTAAGTTTATTATATTTTACTTATTCCTATACCTCCACATCATTAATTTATAATCATTTCAAAAATAGTAGTGATTTCATAGTTACCCATATGGATTAAATTAATTTGCATTTCCTTTTTTTTAAAAAAAAGTAATTAATTAATTAGCTGCCCAGTTCTCGTTTTTTTACAGCAAGTTGGGTGCCTTGCCTTGTTGATTATTAATTAAAAATAATTAAAAAAATTAAGTAAAATATTCAGTTATTATTAATTATAATATATATTTAAAGAAATTAAAAAAAAATATTTTGTAGTTTCACCCATTTTTTATTTCAAAGTTTGTGGTTTAATTTGTGATAAAGTAGTACCCTGAGGTTCGTATCGTTAGCAAAGAACAACTTTCCATCCTCTCTCTGTTAAAAAATGTTGATATGGAACAAAAAGGTGCTAACGTGGAAGAGAAATCAGCTGTCGTGGAATAAAAAAAAAGTGAAAATTATAAAAAAGTACTCTGTGATTGCACTCATTTTCACTTTAGGGTCTGAAGTTTACTTTGTGACAAAGTGATACCCTGTGGTATCGCTCTATTAACTAACACAATATTTTGCCTAACGCTATCGATTTTCACTGATGTGGCATTAAAATAGTTTTTTTTTAACTATTTTAACAATAAAAAAAATAATCACACGCTACTAAGATATTTCATGCAAAAAAGAGATTTTATTCACTTTAGGCATGTAAATTTTCAAAGTGACATATGATGATGTGGAGTTTTGTATGAAAACTCTAACTTTTGGAATCACTATTAATAGATTTTTGAATCTGAAGTTTGCACATTCACTTTCAAAATCACTATTAAGGATGACTGATGTAGTATAAACTCTCGGATAAGTTATTGATTAATATTACTGAGAATTTGGATATGAGCAATAGTTTTATCATTGGAGCAGCTAAATTGAGTCAGTGCTCTTAGCTAACTAGCCACCTATTCCTCCCTTTTATGACGTGGCCAATACCTTTCTTCACTTTGAACACAGCTTCCATCAGCACTGCTTTAAGGAGTTCATGGCTGAAGCTGCCCCTTGAACCACTTCTAGACATTGTGTCAAATTCTTCTGGCCTATGGATTTGGCCATCATAGAATACTAGAATTTGAAAATTGAGTTTTTCAAAGAAAATATACATAAACTTTTCTATAGTATTCCGAAAGTGAAGGATCTCGTATTTTGGATATTTTCGAGAGTTAAATAATTTACTTGATTTGTTAATGATGCAAACTTCAGGGTACTACTTTGTTGGAAAATGAATCACGGATTCTAAAATAAAAATGAGCAGAGCCACAGGGCACCTTTTTGTAATTTTCACTTTTTTCTGTTCCACGTTAGCAAATTTCTATCAGCACTTTACTATTCCATTTCCATGGTGCTCGTTTTTCCAATTATGAAACATGGCTAAGCGATTCTACTCACATTAGACCTAGCGCCCAAGTGGTTTAGCCTATAGTGGGCCAACAAATATTGAATGGCGATATGGGCGAGGGTTTCCGAGGAATACAAATAATTTTCAATTTTTTTAGTATTTTTTAATAAAGAGAAGAAGGAAAGTCGTTATTTGCTAACGGTGTAAATCTCAAGGTATCACTTTATTACAAAGTGAACTATAGACTCTAAAGTGAAAATGAGTGGAATCATATAGTACTTTTTTTTATAAATTTTCCTATATATTTTATACTATTAATTAAAAAATATTATAATCATTTTTTTTAAATATAATTTAAATTAATTAAATAAAATTTATAAATTAAATATTATAAACAAAATTACAATTAATATGTTAGTTAATAAAAATTTAGTTATTTCAGTTAGTATTGGATGCCAAATCATAATTAACCAAACTAATAACTAAAAATCAAAAATTTTAAAAGTTGCTAATCCATAATCACAACTGAACTGAACATATTCTTAATAAAATCATTAAATTTCATTAATTTAATTCAGTTTGATTATTCATCAATTTCTGTCAATTAAAAATCCCTTTCTACATATATATGATCAAAAGTCGCATATTTTATTTTAATTTTGAAGGTTCAAATTTAAAGGAGTTACGAATGAGCACAAATATTTTTCGAAGGCTTCTACATTCTTAAATTAATCAGAAAATAATAAAAATTAGAAGCAATTGTTGAAGGGTTTTCGTTTTATAAATAGAGAAGAAAAGACATTACAAATGACAAAGCAGATTTTAAAAATTATATACAAAAAAACTAGTGCAGCAGAGCATTTCCCAATTAATAAAATGGTTTCATTTCTTATAAAATTTTTATATTAACAATCCAAGAGGGATGGAACCCCACAACACAAGCAACAGCGGCATCCTTAAATAATTAAAATATTAATTAATTAATTAATTAATTAAGCAAAAGAGGTATATGTTGATCAGTTTCAAAACCTTAACTAAAAAGTGAGTAATTTTTTTTTGATAAATTAATGATTATTTAGAAAGCATATATACTAAGCTCAATCACAGACAAAGAGAGAAAAACAAATCAGTTCAAGTCCCCAAATTTAAGATTTTTCCAATTTCATGTAATGCCTTGCCGGTTGGTCGATGAGCAGTAACCTCGTAGTGAATCATTCCTAGGTAATTGTTACTATTACTTATAAATACTCGTGATTAAATTAATAAGTATTTAATTAATCACATTTATTTTAGTATTATTAAATATTTAATGTTAAAAAGTAATAATTCACAGTATTTATATAATTACCACAATATGTTTATGATAATGGTATTAAAAAATTGGAAAAAAAATATAAAAAACGTCTTGTAATTTCACATTTTGATATACGAATATCATAGTTTTATTTTTATTAATTCGATATTCTGTATTTTTTTTTTAATAAATACAGTCTAAATCATTAATTACTGTTAAACAACAATGACGTGACGATACATGGCAAATGCGGCACTTGTACGATGCCTACTTATTACTTGTGTGGCAAACACGTGACACTGACGTGTCTCTATATTAGTATCATTTAATGGTAACTAACAATTTAGACTATATTTACTAACGGAAGAAAACAAAATATATTAAATTGATAAAAATTAAATCACAGCCTCTTATGTGTCAAAACGTAAAACCATAGAGTATAGTTTTGTATTATCCCCAAAAAATTTTAGTTGTGAAATTTTTATGTGTGGTATTTATTGTAGGAGAAAAGATAAAATGCGGTTGAAAGTTATTCTTTTTTATTTTGTTTGGTTTAAAATATTTTATTTTTTTGAGAAGTATGTTTTCTGGGGAGTTATTTCTTGAGAAATATAATATAAATGTTTTTAGTATACATATTAACTTCCTAATAAGTAGTTTATTTTAAAATTATAAAAGACAATAATATTTATAAAATAATTTAAAATATAATAAATTAAAGGATAAATTAATAAATTACATTACACTTAATTAATGAAGTGCAACCAAGTCTCATCCAAGTAAGTAATTTTCCTTGTAAAAAAAAATAAAATGCTTAACTTCTCAAGAAATTGATTTGATAATACAAATTAAATACTTTTCAAAAAATTGCACTTTCTTAATTTCCTTATCCCAACTCAATAAGTGAACCAATTTAAATATTGGCTTTTTGTGCATAATGTGCAACGTGAAGTATACTGAGATTGAGAAATAATAAAAGTTGATATTGGCATATGGCTCATAGAAAAAAAGCAATTAATAACTTAAAATTTATATTGTTTTAAATTTTTCCTAGGCTGGGAAATCAAATTAATTATTGTTAGAGATTTAAAATAATGATTATCATATTAAAACCACATTAATTAACGTGGTAAAATAGTTTTGAATTCTAGATGAAGTTAAGGTTGTTTGCCCTAAACAAAACCATACATGCATACCCTAATTTCCTTTTTTTTTTTTTAACTGCAAAAATAAGGGCTCTCCGGGTATAACGGTCATAGCCACTTTAGGCTCAAGACTCGAGATCACTGGTTGATGTCTTCGATTTAACCCAACCCAATAAGAAGCGACTTATCACCGAACTTGAGGAACAATTGGACAATCTGCCGCTGCCGCCTCCCATTGTACTCCTAAATAGAAATAATATTTAGTCATCATGCTAGTGCGGGAAGTCGAACCACGGTGAGACAAGACCATCTCACCAGGTTAAACACCAGACTACCACGCTCAGTGGTCATGCCCTAATTTCCTATAGGCATGTGAAAAACTCACAACACACTAATTAAAAAAACCTAATGGGTTAGGGTTAGGGTTGGGTTGTAATTGGAAAGGAAACAAAATTTGACCTGAATTTGCTTCACAGGGCAGTCCTCTGATATTAGATCAATATATGTAATTAACGTGATAATTAATTAATCAATCTACTGCATTACATTAGAATATTTTAATTAATTAGAGAAGGGAATGTCCTTGTCTTAAGAAAGACAAAGAATCTCATGTCTTACTAGGTATATACGGAAGCATATTGCTATTAATTAGACCTTTTCTTTTTTAATTATTTACAGAAATTGACAACATTAATTGTCGTTAATTATATTATAAAAAAATATAATAATTAGAGCTAAGCATATTCCATCTATTTTAATGATTTAGTACTTAATTTTCTTAGAAATGGACCAATTATGAAGTCTTTTGACTTGGATTATTAATGTTTAATGCTAATGCTCTCCTCACCATCCATTGATTATGATTGGCATTTTGCTGATCTAAGTATGGAAACCCTGAAAGGCAAGTTGATTCAGAAAGGCCTTATACTCTTATTTCCGAAAAGCCTATTGGAAATAGTCATTTAAACTTATTTTTTGAAAAAAAAATATATTTTAAATATTGGTGTAAAAAAGTTTTAAAAATTTTATGCAACTATTGTAAAATTTTTAAAATTTGTCAAATTTAAACTAAAATAGAATTTTAATAGTATTTAATTAGACTCAATTATAAACCCATTAAATTTGTGCTCGAGACCGTTAAATGGTCTATAATTTCGAATCAGCCCAAAATTGAAATTGCGGTATTGGACTTAATCCTCTATTCTCAAATATTAAATTGAATCAGATCAAAATCAATAATATTTAATTAAAATAATAAAAATATAAAATTAATTAATGTGATTTTTTTAGTGAGCCATGTTGTGCAAGCAAAGAAGTTTCCTGATATTATCTCTAACTTATTTAAAAATATATTTCTCTTCATAGCAATTCCAATCATAAAGGCTTTATTTAGATTTAATCATATATAAGAAAGGAATTGAATTGAATTATATCATTGCATGTTTTGATTTTTTTTAAATGTATTATTTATTTAAATTAAAAAAATAAATTATTTTACTTATTATATTTTTAAATATGAGAATTAACAAAAAGAAAATTATAAATTTATCATTTCTAAATAGATTAAATGTTAAAAAAAAATTAAGTAATTCTTAATTATAATAAAATCAAATGCAATATAAATTTAAAAATGAAAATAGAATGTAGATTCAAACTATATTTTTATAATATTTTAAATATTTTAATAAATTTTAATTATAATAAAATGGTTAAAGGTATATTCTACTTTACAAGCCAGAGACTGAACGTCGACGGGTGATTTTCGCCGCCTCTATTGGTCAACCGTTTTCTTTCTACCAGTGCAGATTACTATCGGACGAGTCTTTTAGACCATCCACTTTGAAGTTTGTCAAAGGAGAGACATTAATCATGAATCATATGCTAAACCTCTCTCATTTCAATTGCCGGACATCGAATTTTATTGCTTCATTTTATCCGGAGCCAAGACTCTTAACCCAAGATTAGTAGCTCTCGTGGAAGAGGAGGTGGGGCCCATTGGAGAAGGATGGTTTGTGGACTGGTTCATGGATTCATTGCACCATTACTCAACCGTGTATGACCCCCTGGAGGCAGGTTTTCCGATGCAGAGTAGTACTTGATGTAAAATTCTTAATAGATCATAATAATCATAAATATAGTATAAATTATAAAAATAAGATTTAATTATCACTTTAATAATAGATCTTGAATAAATAAATTCTCACAAATCTAGAAAATATATATGATGCAAAGTTTTAATTGAGCCATGTTAATGATTGAGACAGACTCTTTGATTCAATAAACTAATTTTTCCCTCTTGACCCTTCTTGATTCACACACAAAACTTTAGTGATGGAAGAATTTCTTGAGATGACCATAATATTTTTGACTTTATGAAAGAAAATGTGTGTGACCTTATGGGTAGAGAGAGGATCAACTTATACATATATATATCCAAAACTTAATCTGATACATTTATCGAGTATCCTTATATAATTAAAATTAAGATTTACTTTAATTAAAATAATCCTTGTATAATTAGGATTTGTATGAATTAAAATAAATATAAATTAATATCAGGCCACATTAAATTAATTAATTTTTGCCCATATGGTAATAGTAATTACTAGGCAAAAATCTTATATTATCCCACTTGACAAGATAATTAAGTGATATAAATTTTAATAACGTAAATATTAGGCGCATATGAAATAAACAAATCATTTTTCATAATATACTTCATAATTACCTTCATATAATAAATTATTAAGTGTGGGTTATGTCAGTTGTACATGGTTCAATCACATACTTCCTTCCATATACCACAACACTAACAATTTACTATAGTAGGTTCATAATAGATATATGTTTATCATATCATGGTCCATAATAATATCTCAAAAGACTTTTTCTACTATAATTCACTCAAAATATTATGTGTACACAATCATGAGAAATAAGAAATACTTTAATGTATGTTAGAAACACATCAATGAGGTCAGAGTGTCAAAACCAATACATTATACATTAATACAACAAATACTCATTATAAGAAAATATTCTTTAAATGTCTTAGGTTGTGAACTCTTAATTAACGGATCTGCTATTATGAGATCTATACTATTATACTCAATAGACACTCTTTATTTCTAAGTTTTCCTCTTAATGATATAATACTTTTAATTCCATATGCTTGGTACCTTTGGCATATTTATCATTTATGGAGAAATACTATTACGGAATTATCACAATGAATTCTCAGCTACTTGTTAATGGTGTCGACTACCTCAAGTCCTGAGATAAAATTCCATATCCATAATGCATGAATTATGACTTGAAAACATGCCATAAATTTTTCTTTCACAATGGATGAAACAATTACTGTAAAACCCCTGCTCTAACCACTAGAGAAATTATTTATTTTAGCCCACCCCATTCTGAGCCTCACGATTTTGTCCCATAGGTGGAATTGAGAACTTACAAGGAAGTCACCAATCCTAGGATTTCTCTTAAGCGAGCACGCTTAACCCCAGAGTTCTTTCAACTTTCCAGGCCATTCTACCAAAAGACGCCTCTAGTGATTAGTTTCTCCCATTTCAATGAATGATTTGATTTATTCCTGTGCCCCACATTCTACTACCCTAGGCAGCCTTGCCATCCTATAAGCTTGTCGGGAGTTTACTCTCTTATGCCATTCCCCGCCCTCATCGGACCACTTTTTCGGGTTGGGTTATCACAGGCCCACCAGCTTCCGCCTGGTTCATCCTCAAACCACACATCTACTAGAGGGGGTTCAGCTCTGATACTATCTGTAATGCCCCTGCTCTAACCACTAGAGGAATTGTCCTTTTTGGCCCACCCCATCCTGAGCCTCACGGTTTTATCCCATAGGTGGAATGGAAAACTTATCAAGAGGTCACCCATCATAGGATTTCTCTCAAGCGAGCATGCTTAACCCCGGAGTTCTTCCAACTCTCCCGGCTATTCTACCAAAAAGCACCTCTAGTGATTAGTTTTCCCAATTTCAATATATGATTTGATTCATTCCTGTACCCCGCATTTCACTACCCTAGGTAGCCTCGCTATCCTAGAAGCCTGCCAGGAGTTTACTCTCTTATGCCACTTTCTGCCCTCATCGAATCGCTTTCCCAGGTCCAGTCATCACAATGATAGTTTTTAGCATTTTTTCATAATACTGTTCCTCCAACTAATAGGAACTAGTAACCAAAATAGACTTTTATTCTTAACACATCCAGCAAAATCTGAATCTGAATATCCAACCACTTATAAATGATTAGATATCCTATAAGTGAGCATGAAATCTTTGGTCATTGCAAGTACTATAAAACTTTCTTTGCAGCTTTCTAGTGATCAATTCTAGGATAAAGAATTGTACAAGTTTAAGCATACATCAAATTGCCCACAATTGAAGTACAAGGAGTTGATTCCATTTCTTTATATTCCATATGATTCTTTCGACTTTGATTGGGACTAAATTTTTTCCCTTTCTATATAGGAACAATTCCTGCTGAATATTTATGCATATTAAATCTCTCTAGAATTCTATCAATATAGACTTTCCGAGACAATCCTAACAGTTCTTGTGATCTATCACGAAAAATTTCTATTTCAATCACAAAGGATTCCTCTTCTATATCTTTTATTTCAAAATTCTTTGAGAGAAAATCTTTGGTATCACATAATATGCCCAAATCATTTGCAGCATGTAAGATATCATCAATATACAGAATTAAGAAAATAAATATACTCCCACTGATCTTAAGATATATACATCAATCAATAACTTTTTCTTTAAATCAAAAGACTCTATGGTATCATTGAACTTAATATACCACTGGTGGAAAGATCACTTAAGTTTATATATTGATTTCTTATGTTTAGGCACCATATGACCTTTTTAAACTTTTAGATTGGTCTATATAAACTTTCTCTTTAAGTTCTATATTTAGAAAGGTTGTTTTCACATCAATTTGGTGTAACTCTAAATCATAATGAGTCACCAATGCTATAATAATTCTTAATGAGTCTAATTCTTTAAAACTGGTGAGAAAGTCTCCTTATTGTCAACACCATATTTTTAGTATAACCTTTGGTACCAAGTCTTATTTTATATCATTCGACTTTGCCATTTAAGTCGTGCTTGGTCTTAAAGACCAATTTACACCCAACTCGTTTAAATTTTTTAGGCAATTTGATAAAATCCCGTACTTTATTTTATTCCATGGATTTTAACTCATCTTTAATAGCGTTTAACCACTTGTTAGACTCAGTACTTTCCTATAGCCTATGAAAATGAAATTGAATCTTTATTGATTATTTATATCAAAATCTAACTCTTCTAGGTAAACCACATAATGATTGGTAATTGCCAATCTCTTTTCTCTTTGAGATCTTCTTAATGGCTTTTTTTTTTAATTTTTTTGTGGTTCACATTTGTTAGTTCTTCATAGGTTAGCTTCTTAAGAGTGTGTTTCATCATCATGTTGTGTAAACATTCAACAACTACTAGAACAACACCTGGAGTAAGGTTGGATATAGAAACATTAATAGGCATAAGAAAATCAACTTTAATTTCCTGTATATCCACATCCTATCTTTCAACACTTCCACTAACTTCATCATTCTTCAAGGAATAGCATTACCAGTTTTCACAATTTTCAAACTATGTTTTGGAATATAAAACCTATACCCTTTAGATTTCTCCAGATGAATAGTAAAGTATCCACTTATCATTAGAGAATCTAATATATTTTCATGTGGATTATAAATTCTTGCTTTCACTCAGGAACCCCATATATACAGGTGCCTTAAACTAGGTTTCCTTCCAGTCCATAATTTATAAGGTGTTTTTGAGAGTGCCTTATTAGGAACCCTATTTAACAAGTATAGAACGGTTTTAAGTGCATATATCCATTAAGATATAGATAAATGATGTGTCCCTACCGCAAGTGCACGGGTCGTTCAAGTAGTATAGAAAAGATATCGTTCTCACGAGGAGTTGTGTTAATGATTGAATTTTTGATATAAAAAAAATGCTAACTAATTTGGACTATTTTTGAAATTAAAGTAATAAATTGATGGGTATTGGAGTATGAAATCTATATATGCAAAATTAATAATCTATTCAACTATGTAATGATTTAACTAAATTTGCATCAAATTAAAATAAAGCAAATTCAAATATGGCAATATTCAAAATGGCAAGTAATTAAATTCGATTAGAAATTAACAATAATAAAAAGGCGATTCCGGAGTTTGGGATTTCATATTCAAGCTATTTTGGAATTTTCCCTAGCTAGCCCAATCCATGAAATTTATGGGTTTAAAGGAGATTAATTCTAAAATCCTTTGAAAACTCTTTCGAGTGAGACAGAGAGTGCCTTAATTAACTTAATCCTACTTTCGTGGAGTTAAAATTAACCAAGACCCATTAGGTTCTTTAATCAATCTATTAAAACCCTCTTAACCCTTAGTCTATTTCTAGATCTAAGTTAATTAAGTCCAATTTCTTGATTAACTATCACTTGGTTTTCTCCTTTCGGTGCTTCAACCAAGGATTAAGAACATAACTTAATGGGGCCCTTCATTAAGCATGTGAATAAGCACACAAGAAATGGATTAAACCTCATAAATTCATTAAATTGGGACTAACCCAGTTCAAATCCACAAAAATAACTAAAATATTACATCCCTTACTCCAGAATCAAAAGTAAACTACTCACTATCCATAATGCTTACAAGATATGATGAGTTTAAATGGAAATAAAGCTTTAATCTAAGCTAAGAAGTAAGAAATTAAACACTAGAAATGTAGAAAAGTGTAAAGAAAGAAAGAAATCTGCAAATCTTAGTTGAAAAATGGTGTGGAAGGTGAAGATGGCTCTTCAAATTCTGCTCAGCCCCTCTCCTTTTCTTCTTTGCTCCTTGTCCCCCTCTAAAATGGGAAAATGAGACTATATATAGCATTTTTCTGACATGGAGCCCTAAAATAGTATGTTCTAGGAGGAATACATTAAGGGAATCTTCTGCCAGCTCATTAATGAACTCTTTATGGGACTGCATAACTTGGTGCATAGGTTATCTGATCCCTTATGCAGTTTTCGGCTGGTTCTGGGCCACTTATGCAAAACTGCATGACTTGGTGCATAGGTTATGCACAATTCCGTGAAGGTGCATAAGGGAGGCGGGAATGTGCATAAGCTATGCTGTCTCCTTATGCACACTTCGGCTGGTTCTGGAACAGTGATCTTTCTCCTTATGCAAATCTGCATAGCTTATGCGGCAAGTTATGCACAATTTGGTCAATGCATATTTCAGCTTGAAAACTTGTTTTTGACATCTTTGGCTGTAGAAGACACTCCTCAATGGAAAAATTCTCTCCAGTCCTTCAAAAACACCATTTTTCCTACAAAACAAAGTAAAAATTACAAATTAATCCAAAATCGACAATTATGAAAAACTAACTAATTAACTAATGAAATTAGCTAAAAATGACTAATAATCAAATAAAATGGCTATGAAATTAAACCTCAATGATTATGCAAAATGTATGCATCAATAAAGAATAGTTACTCATCAAACTCCTAACCATATCCATTAAAGTCTGATTTTGTCTTTCTGCCACCTCATTTTATTGAAGAGTACTTGGCATAATATATTGTACACAATGCCATAACTTTCTAAGAACTTTACAAATAGACCATGTCATTGTCCCATTTCAGTGTGTTTCTCATAGTATTCACTACCTCTATCTGACCTTACTATTTTTACTTTTCTATCTAATTGCCTCTCAACCTCATTTATGTACACTTCAAGTGCATTTATTGATTGAGATTTTTCATTGAGCAAATAAATATGTTCATAACATGAAAAATCATCAATAAAGGTAATAAAATATTTTTCTCTACCAAAAGATGGAGTGTCAAAAGGCCTACATATATCAATGTGTATAATTTCAAGAAGCTTACTGCTTCTTGTAGCTTCTTTCTTATTGTGTTTGATTTGCTTTCTCTTAATGCAATCCATACATATGAAGATCAATAATATCTAAACTCGGTAGAATTCCATTCTTTATTGACCTTTCTAATCTTTCTTTGGATATGTGACCCAAATGCTTATGCCACAAGAAAACAGAATTCTCATTTAGTCTATTATACTTAATTCTAATATTGCTATAAGTGACAGGCAAGGATTCAACAAAACTATGATCAAGTTTCAGTACATATAAATCATCAGTAAGAATTTCAAAAACAATAATGGAATTATCATTATTATTAAATAAATTGAAGCATCCATGCCTAAACTTAACATTGAGCTCAAATTCATCAAGTTTTTGGTTTGGACCGTAAGGAATCCTTTCATCACATTGGAGACATAAATAGTAGCACCAAAATCAAGCCACTAAGTATTATTAGGAACTTCAACTAAGTTTGATTTTAAACATACATAAGCATAAAGATTACCTTTCTTTTCAAATCAAGTTTTATTTTTTAGGCAATTTTTCTGATAGTGTCCTACTCTCGTATAGAAGTGACACTCATCTACCATTTGTTCATTTTGCTTGGCTTGAGTAACATTTGAAGATTCTTTCTTTTTTCTTCTTAAACTTGTAGGCTTTAACTTTAAGTCCCTTATTAACTTCTTTACCCATGATGTTGACAGAATGATTCCCTTGATTTTTCAACCTTATTTCCTCCTAAACTAGCTTATTGGCCAATTCATTACCATTCCACTTATCCTCAATAGTGTTATAGTTAATTTGAAATGGCCCATATTCAAGAGGTAATGAGTTCATAATGAACTACACCAATAAGGAATCATCAACCGTCATCCTTAAAGTTTATAGTTTTACTGCAATATCACCCATTTCAATAATGTGCTCTTGCATACTCTTTGATCCATCATACTTCATCGTTGTGAGTTATGCCATTAGAGTACCAGTGAGTGACTTAGCTTCAGAATAGAACATATCTTTCATAAGTTTAAGATATTCTTTTGCATTTTCAGTTTGTGAAATTATAGTCTTAATGTTATTTTCAATAGTCATTCACAAAAACATAAGGCTCAATTTTTTTATCAATTCCTATTACTTATGGTATAACTTCTCTTTCTAACTGCTTGTATCCATAATAGTAGCGAGTAAGCCTTCCAATAATGCGAAGTCAAGGTCCAAGACACCTAAATAGAAATTGACTTGCTCACACCATTCAAAGAAGTTCAACCTATTAAAACAATAACAGATTAAGCTCGCGAATGAAGAGAAAAAGCCGCAATATTTTATTTATATGCTCAAAATAGATTCAGATAACTTTAATAATTAGAGTATACTATAGTTTTTCTTTGGGTAGATACTATAATATACTATCCTAAATTAAATTCTTTTAAACTTGATTAGATAATAATTAACTTATATTGGATAATAATTAACTTACATCAAATATATATGTTGTCTTTGGATATCCAATATATATTTGATAAAATATTATTGTCATCATAATTCTCACTATCATAAAATAATTGATTTATCTTTGGGTAAAATTCTTAAATTCTGATGACTAGTGGATATCAATTAATACATTTTTTATCATAGGCATCTATTAGTATGGATAATTACTAATTTTTATATGCATTTAAACATCATTCATAGTTCGGCTATTTTGATTACTAACAAACTATTAATTTTATTTTATTTTAGTTTGATCACTTTGGTGACTATAAACTAAAACAAATGTCATAAGGCATGCATATAAATTATGTATCTTAATAAACTCAATATTTATTCATTCATTAGGTTTAATTACAAATCTTAAATAGATTGAGTAGAAAACATAATTTTTTATTTTTTTTGCTTTCATTGCTTTTGGGAGAATATATTCCCACAAGAATTATTATTTTCAACACGTTTTCTTTATCATATTGAACTTTCATGGCCTAATTAAATTTGGGCCAAAACTTTAATTTAGTAATTAATTAATTAATTAATTTTAAGCATCTTCCATCACTAACATGTTTTCACATAGTTTGAAATTCATTGCCAAAACAATTAAGCCACTTTGATATATAATTTTTTTTTGTTTCTTTTAATTTCTTTCTTTTAATTTCTTTCTTTTGAGAAAATATGATCTCAAACTTAAATCTCTTTATAATATAATTTTTCATCGTGTTAATAATCCTCATGCCCAAAACTTAATTGGGTCAAATTTTAATAATATTATCATAATTATTTTAATCATTAACATTAATCATAAAACTTTCATGATCTACACTTTAATTCTACCCATATCTAATAATAAGTAAAATCTTCCTTATTATGTTCATCATCATAAATTTAATGGAGAAATTTAATTGTTTAAAACCTAGGGCTCTGATATCACATGTAAAATTCTTAATAGATCATAACAATAATAAATATAATATGAATCATAAACGTAAGATTCAACTATCATTTTAATAATAGATCTTGAATAAATAAACTCTCACAGATCTAGAAAGCGTACCTGATGTGAAGTTATAATTGAGCCATGGTAATAATTGAGAGACACCCTTTGATTCAATAAATTGATTTCTCCCTCTAGACTCTTCTTGATTCACAAACAAACTTTAGTGATGGAAGACTTTCTCGAGATGACCATAATATCTCTGACTTTATGAAAAAGAATGTGTATGACCTTATAAGTAAAGAGAGGACCAGCTTATATATATATATATCAAAACTTAATCTGATGCGTCCATCAAGTATTCTTATACAATTAGAATTACGATTTACTTTAATTAAAATAGTCCTATATAATTAGAATTTATATTAATTAAAATAAATATCAATTAATATCACGTCACATTAAAAAAATTAATTTTAACCCATATGATAATATTAATTACCGAAAAAAAATCTTATACTTGAACATTAGTAGAGAGAGTATTCTTGGTGCCCCGGATAGACGGCTCACTGTTGGGTGCGGCGGGGTTTAAGGCAGCTAAAATAAGTTTCACCAACAATTGTCAAGCAAAGCTTTTACTAGGATTATTCAATGATGGGTATGGGGTGGAGGAGTTGAGTTTCAATACGTTAGTGCTAGGGTGGAAATTCAGACATCTTCTCTTGACCTCTATTTGGACTTCTTCTTCCAACACCGATTAATTTGTAAATTAATTAAGAATTTTTTTATTCTTTTTTATTTCTATTTTTTTAATTGAATTTTGATTCTCGCACCTATCCTATCAAATTTTAAACCGGAATTAGTGTGCACCGATTAATCACAATTTTTTTTTTTAAGATACTGAGGATGTAAATAATTTGAGCTTTTTTTTTTTATATATATTAGTGGGTCACCCTTTTTTTTTAAAATGGGCAATTATGTATATACACATAGATGGAGCGGCGTGGGGACCAGGGGGCCATTGGGCCCCCTGAAATTTGAAAAATTTTTAAGGATTTAATTGTAATTTAAAAAAAAATTATAATTCTTATGTTAAATTTCGATGAGTATGGGAGTTTGATGGTTTTAAAAGTTTTAAGTGAATTTAATAGTAATTTTATATTAAAAAAAACTCAAAATTCTTTATTAAAAGAATGATATAATGAAATATAAAATCTTCATATTAAAATAAAATCTCAATCATTATTATTTCTTGATCCTATATTTTTCATCAATTTTATTTTATCATTTTCTCATATAATAAATTTATAATCATCGATTTATATTCTTTAAAATTTAAATTATTTGATAATATCATTAAAGAAAAGTCTAACATAATTCTCTCATTTTTTTTTATCAATTTAAAATATTAGTAGCATTTTTCTTGTAATCTAATTACTATTTTGAATTTTTTTTCTTGCTAAAATATCTTCATACTCAAGTTAGAAAAAATTTTTCTTTCATAATATTAGAAGTTAAATCATGTTATTTATTTTATTTAATCCATAATTTTAGCTGAATTTATTTTTCATAATTTTTTTATTTTATTTAATCTATAATTTTAACTGAATTTGCTTTTCATAATTTTTTTTAAAGAAATAGATTTGAAATAAATGGATAAATTTTTTAATATTAGGCAATCAATATATTTTAGCTTTAGCAATTTACAATACTAATCATTCATTATATCTTTAAAATAAGAGCAAGTCCATTTAATTTTTAGTAAATCAACTTTAAAAAAAAAATAAAATGTTTATTTTTATTATTATATTTATTAAATATTTTTGTTTTATAATTATAAAACGGTTATCATCGTTAGTTAATCAATCATTTAATCAATATCTACGTAACTAATTTATTAAAGTAAATCAACTTAAAAAAAAAATAAAATGTTTATTTTTATTATTATATTTATTAAATATTTTTGTTTTATAGTTATGAAACGGTTATCATCGTTAGTTAATCAATTCCTTCAATCAACATCTACGTAACTAATTTATTAACAAATCATATATTTTAATTAGGCCCCCTATGCTAAAATTCTAGCTCTGTCACTGTATGGACAAATCATAAATATCAAAAATATGTAAACATAATCACCATGTAAGTTTTTATTATTTATTTTTTTTACTTATAAGGGCATCTTCAATCAATATATATTAAAAATAAGTTTTTACAATAAATTTAAGGATGTTTAGCTTTTCACATTGATTTAATGAATTCAAAATTTCTTAAATAATATTAAAAATTCTTAAATAATACATCGATTTAATGTGTTTGAGGACCATATTGAAAGCCGATTTATCAGTTCATTGATTCAACCAGTTAATTCGATTCGAGAGTTTAATAACTATAGATTTTTTTTTAATATTTTTAAAAATTGAAATCTTTCGATCAAGCCTTTAGAAAGACGCTTCAAGTTTAATGTTGATTCAGGGATACATAGAAAGGATATAAATTGTACTTTTTATGATTCTATTTTGCGTGATTCAAATGGTTCCTTCATATCAGGTTAAATAGAACTCTTAAGTACTTTTTTTTTTTTATCAAATTTAGCTAAAGCTCTTGTCCTTGGAGAGGCTCTTATTTGGCTGAAATTAAAATAGCAATATCAGTAATGTTGATATTAAGATAATGCTAAAGTTGTGGTGGATGCTATTCATTTTATTCAGAATAACTGGTCTAAATTTGAACAAATTATTTCTAATTGTAAGTAACTTTTATCTTAATAGTCTAATTGCATTTTGGTTTGAATTAAGCGACAAACTAATGTAGCAATTCATTTCAAGTTTTCTAACTCAAATAGTTACTTTTCATGCTAATCTCACTTTCTAATTTGGGTATCCAAACTTTTTATATAATATTTTTTTATCTGATATTATTATAGGTTTTTCCACTTGACATTTTAAGTTATAAGTTAGGCATAGTGGAGAGACATTCTGACTCAAGTTTAATTTAAATATAATATGTTAATTTTTTTTTTAGATTTTATTAATAAAATTATAATTAAGAAAAAAGTATTTACCTAATGCGATGACATCACAGGGTCTTAATTTTCTGATTAAAAAAAAAAAAAAAACAGAGAGTTTCAAAAGGTCAATCTTTTGATTGAAATCGTTGTGAAGGAATTACTTTTACATGCATTATATATATATATATATATATATATGATTCAAATTTTTTTTTTAAAAAAAAAATTGTTTTCAATGCTCATTTGTAAAGTAGTTTAGACTGCGAATTATTTATTGCCAATTTGTCTGAAGACGTAAATTGAAAATAATTGAATTGAAAAAAAATATATATGTATATATTGTCAACTTGACCGTTGCATTTCAATTATATAAGTAAAAATGAACAGGTCTCAAGTAATCCTCTGAAATTGGATTCAACAAGAGGCAGCTGCTACGTCTCTAATAATCAAATATGCTTCCCACATGCATGAACCATTTTCAATTTCCAAAATTTTTTCACTTTCTCTAGTCAGTGTATAACTTTGAAAAGCAACAACAGTATATCAAACAGTCATGTGACTTTCAACACACGAATCTACATATATACAGGTTTCTTAATTGTAATAATATATATATGAGATCATTGGCGTGCTTATTAATTTCTTTTGAATTCCAAGGATGATACAGAGATTCAATCTGGGCGGCATCATATATATATATATATATATATTTGTTGAGTTTGCCAATGCAATTTTATTCTTCCCTTTATTGAATAAAAATTTAAAAAATAAGTTAATAAAAATGATACTATGTCTAAAATTTCTGGTCCATTTTGCTATTATTTTGTTAATAATATACCCAATATTTCAGGTCAATTTCAATAAATTTGTTGCCAAATCTTAAACAATAAGTGAATTATATTTTATACATATTTCCGTTATTTTTTTTTTCTCATCATTTCTCATTCGCTCCGTGTGATCTCCTTTTTAGATGACACCGGCCATTAGTAAGTGTTTCTACTAACGGCAACTCTTCTCTTCCTCTTCTATTTATATTTATATTTTTTAATTTTTTTTTAATAACTCTATCCTTCTAAAATGGATTTTGATCATATATCTTATCAGATGTATCGTTGTTGATAGATTATAAATTAATAAATCCCTTAAATATATCCTTTATTATAGATGTTGAGAATGATTTTATTTTGTTTTTCTTCTTTAATGAAATTTTTACATATTTTTATTGATGAATTATTTTGTTTTTTCAAAGAATAATGTTTTATTATGTGAAAATCATTCATTCTGCTAAATATTTAAATTTGGAGATTATCTGATAGCTATCATAAAAAAATAATTGAGTCAAAGAGTGGCTGGTCTACATGCATTGTCAATATTATCGATTTTTTTATATAAATAATTAATTTTATTTAGACGTGATATAATAAGTTAATTTATAATATGAGTTAATTTAATTAAATGAAATTTAGCAATATGATAAACAAAATTATAATTAATATATTTGTTAATAAAAATTTTGTTATTTCAGTTGCTTACCAAATCAAAGTTAACAAAATTAATAACTAAAAATCAAAAATTTTAAAAGTTACTAACGATAATCAAACTATATTGAACATATTCTTAATAAAATTATTAAATTTACTTAATTTTATTCAGTTGGATCATTTGATTATAATCAAATATAATGCACACCCTAGCTAATATTTTTCGACTTAGTAAAGAATATATTATTTTTATGTAAAATAAGAAATTATGAACGTGTCACGTAGGTTTTAAATGACTTAAAATTTAATTACACTCCTGCACTTATGGAAGAAGTTCAATTTAATTTATTTTTAACTTTTTATTTAATTTAACTTAAAATTTTCAATTTAAACTCAAAAATCAAGAAATTTAATTTAAAAATTAAAAAATTAAACTTCTTTATTTTTTATTCAAATCAAGAAACTTTGCTTGTAAATTTTAATTTTTAGACTAAATTAAATTTAAATTGAATCTTTTATACTAATTTAAGCAAAAAATTAAAAATAACTAAATTAAACTTTCCCAATAAATACAAAGATTAAATTCAACATTTTATCGATTTTAAACTTAGTGTATATCAAAAAGGAACCTATTGCGTTAGGTGGTGGTATAAATTTGAAACAAGCATATGATGCTTGTGAGTAGAAATAGAAAGCCTTATAGTTGTTGGTATTGACCATGGGTAATTTTTTAATTATCTTGAATTGGCACTGCTTGATCAGGTAAGTTTTAAGTTCACTAGTTGATCTATAAAATAAATAAAATAACTTTGATGGAGACACCAAGAATTGGAATTTGGAAGAGATCTTAGATTAATTAGATGCCTATTTTCATGGCAGTCAGTCATGACTTTGAGCATATTATGTCATATAGGTAAAGCCCTAGTTGGCATTCTTTTTCACCCTTGCAAAAAACCAATTTAATTAACTTTTGTTGAATAAACATCACTAATGATCCTCTACATATATATTTTAATGTAGCTAAAATTTTTAGTAATTTTATGGCAAATTGTTTTGAAAGACTTATAAAAAAATTTAGAATTTCAAAAAAATTAAAAATGATTTAAATTAAACTTATCAGTGTAATTGAGGTTTAAGCCATTTTTTCAGCTATAAGATTAATACAGCTTCGGAAGCTTAAATTTGTCAATTATAGATTGAATGGAGCTTGCAATGGCTCCTCCGTTGAAATGTATCCTAGCACACCCATGATAGGGCTTTCGGGGGTGGGTCCTGGTACACCCATGGTTGCTTATATTACTGGGTTTTATCTTCTTGGGGTCTTGGTTCTAGCTATACTTGTGTTTCAACCCCCTATTTTCTTCCCTGTGTCTTGTTTCCCGGTAACAGCCTGTGGAGATGGTGGCAGTAGTGGCAGATGCTCGGTGTTGTCTACCATAGCTAGGGTTTGGCAAGTTGGCATCAGGATTCTTATGTTTAGCAATGGGAAGATTTGTAATGTGAGTTGGGCCTTTGGATCTCCTTTTTAGCTCTGATAGCAGAGGATTAAAAATCCTCATGTTACCCCATTGTCAGGTTCCTGGTAAATAATTAATTTGTGTATAAATATCTATTTTACAATTAATTAAATTAATTTTTATATAATAAATTATTATGATAAAAATTATAATGGATTAATTTTGATAACGCATTGCAAGAGAGAGTGCCCATTAACTTGCAATTTTATTTTATTTGGCATATCACACAATGGCCTAAGCCCATGGACTTGCAACTTCTGCACAAACCTGGCCCATCACCTTAGATACACACACACATAACTATTGGGCTACTCTCACTAATCACCTGGACCCTAAAGTCCTAAACCTCTTCTTTAGTTTCTTTTAAACATGGATTGCTTACCCAAAATTCCATTCAAATTGCAAGGCCCGATGAAATAGAATGTTAAGGCTCTGGCCTCTTCCTTAATTTTAAAGGTTTAGATAATGAAGAAAGTGTTTTTTTTTTTTTTTTTGATTTAAAATATAATTTTTAATTTATAAGTTAAATAATAAATAATTAATTATTTAAAAATAATTTTTAAATATTTAAAATGTTTAATTAAAAAATATTTAAAGGTAATTTAATTTATTAAAATTATCAAAAGAAAATATAATTAAATGCTACATTAACATAATGTTGATTTTTTTAAAAATTATTAAAATAATATAATTTTTTTCTTTATCAAAGAATAATTTTAAATTAAATAAATAAATAATAAGTAAAGTGTATTTATTTATAATTTTTATCTATTTTAAATAATTTTTTTTAATTTATAATTTAAATTAAATTTTAACTTATTTATGTACTTATAAATAAATTTAATTGACTTATAAATTAAATCAAATATTTTTTAAATATAATATTATTAATTTTTTTAATAAAAATTATTAATAATTTTTTAATAAATAATTTTATTTTAAATTCAAATTCAAGATCTCACCCCTAATAATAATTTTAATATCATTAAGTTAAAATATTAATTTTTTTTTTAAATTAGGAGCATATGATATTATATTATGTATATTAATATCATTAAATTAATATTTTTATTATTATGTATTTATTTTATAATGAAGGAAATTTGATATTAGACCTAAGAACTTTTTTAAAAAATTACTAAATTAAATAAAAATTAAGAAATTATATTTTCCCTATTATTAAGTTATCATTATTATTATAAATTTGAATATTTAAAAAAAAAATCAGTGGTTCTGGTAAATTAAAAAAAAGAACGAAAAAATCATGGCAAAAGGAAATTTGTCCTGACCCTGGCGCTGCAGTCCACCGTCCACGCTTCCAAAGCACATGCATCAGGGCCTCCATTGCCTTGTAAAAGTCTGCCTTCCAATTTCCAAACCCTAATATGCAGAGTCAATGTACCTGGACCCAACCCAGAATGCCTACACCACTCTGCTTTAAATCCTCTACTTTATTAACCTTTTCAATTTCAAAGCATTTGCACACCAAATCCTTTGATTCCCTTGCCTCTCGAAAGGGAATCTCCTATTACCCTTTCCTCATGGCCACCTTATCGACTCCTTCCACCACCGAGAAAGATGCCGTTTCCTTTCAGAGCGAGTCGACCCAGAAGACCCAGCAGCCATTACAGGTAAACCCAGTTCTTGTTTCCTTGATTTGTTTTCCATTTTTAAGCTAATTTTGCATGCTTTGGGTGTTTTTCGATATTGGTTTAGGATGATGGACCTAATTTTTAGTTCTAATTGTTGAGTTCGAGGTCTTCTCTTTTAATTTTTAATGGGAATGTGTTTTTGCTCAAATGAGGTAGCGATTTATCTTATTTGTATAATTATGGGTCCTTGCTTAGATCTTAGGTATGGTTGGTTTTAACTTCAAATTCCAATCCAATCACCCACTTGAATGATGATGGCTTGTTTTTAAAGCATAAATAAGTGAGCGAGGCATTTACTTGATTGTTAAGTGAGAATATAACGGGTGCTGATTCTGTAAAACGCTTGTAATTAGTGAAAGTTTAGACTGGATTATGAGCAGCATGTTTATTGGCAGGATATGCCATCTTGATCATTGAGATTCTATGAAGTAAAAAAATAATCTTTTTCCATATCAACATGTATCTGCTGTAGGCGAAGTTCTAATTGTTTAGGTTATAATGCATCCTAAAACAGAAGAGTAGCTGTTTGCATGTCAGCCATGCTTCCTCTTCATTCGATTGCATTTTAAGAGCTTTAATTAGGGACAATGAGTTTTCACTTCTTGTTAAGTTACTTTTCTTTGTATCAGTTCCTTACTCATTGGTTGAGTGGAGACAAGCTAATGCTTTTGCAAGGAGGTTTAACATATTGTCCCTCTTTGAGGATCTGTTAGCTGTTGCAAGGAGGTTGAACATATTTTCCCTGTTTGAGGATCTGTTATTCATTCATTTTATTCTTTTAGAGGTATCAGCTGAACGATAGGCGAAAAAATCTTGCAGGATGTGCTTATGTGCTGTGTTTGTGATTATCTGGTGTGTTTGGTTGGTCTTAATTTCAGGTCTCCCCACTCTCCCCCCCACCATCCCCCCATGTCACGGGCCCAGGTTTTAGCACTCACTTGAGACCGTGCGACACTTGGCTTGAACTCTTTCAAGACAAGTCAGCCAAGAGATTCTCACAATAATCTGTACATCAAAAGGGTATTTCATTAGAATAGGGCTTTAGCAAGCCAATTAAGGAAAATTCTCCCACATGTCTCATATAAGCAAGCATCATAGGCACAGCAGACACATCAAGCAACGGGGCAATAATATATATACACAAGCATCTCAAGTTTCAAGAACAACAAGGCATAGATATATCAAGAACGAGCTACTTATTTCATTCGAATATCATAATCAATACAATGAAATAGGGATTCCTCACTTTCACTTGTAGGTAGGGGGGAAACCTACAAGTAGTGAAGGAATAGGGACTCACCAACCGGTGACTGTCGGGCTTAGCACTTGCCGACTAGTCACTCCCTCCTAAAGAGCATTAGGAACACAATGAGGTGTGATAGGAGGAGACATCACTATGCTTGAGCCATCACACCCCAAAATTACATAAATAGAAAATAATTACAAAATATCCCCTTTAGTCCCTGAAATTTACATATTACTACTTAAACTTTCTAACCCTCTAACATTCTCCCCCACTTGAATGGTCGACGTCCTCGTCGACTAAGCTTATGGCAACTCTTCAATTTTCTGTGCATGTGGTTGTAAGATACGCGATGGGATACTGTCTCATTAAAAAACCTTGACCAAGTAAAACCCGGTGGGAAAAAACCCTGGTGAAGGAAAAAGAGTGCAGTGCGTATTTACAACCAAGATTGCACTTGCAAGAACTCTCCACTGTACTGCCTTTGTGGTTGGATGTCTGTTTCTAATTTGATGAGGTACTCCTTGTATGCCTGACGCTGAGTGGTTTTGACAGCTTGCTATGGTAGGATTTCTTCTACAGCTTGGTTGACTAGTGCTGTGTGAATGAAAGCTAATCTGGTGGATTTATCACGGCTAGGATCTATCTCTTCTGCATAGTGTTGCTTTGTACTAGTAGCATGGCAAAGTGATTGAATCTTCATCCATTTTGATAACTCTGCTCTGTAAGTTAGCTGGTCGACCCCGATAATCAGTGACATTGGCTTCTTATCCTTGTGAATTAGTCTCTTATTTTGATTGCGAAGGAGGTGTAGTTGGTCTAGTAGTCGTATCATCATCATTTGATCTTCAGCTTGCGATTCTTATGGCTGTTGGTTTTCATTTGCCCTATCCTTCATCTGATTTGATGCTTGTTCTAATTGGACCCTTGCCTTCTCTCCATTTTGATCCCACTCTTTTAGGAAGTAGGATGTGGTGTGATCTCTACTCTGTTGCGATGCATAGCTTAGGAAGTTGACTTGCGTCTTCCGGAACATCTGGTTTGCTATATTACAACAAGTAGCCAAAGTATTTGTTAGTTTAAAAGGCATAACAAGAAGTTTATAGTTATCATACCAGGTCATGACAATGATTTCATGTTTGTCTCTTGTATGTGTTGGTTCCGTATTTTTGGCACTCCTTGTGAGCTGAAGAGAGGCTATCAATTTCTTTTCACAAATGGGATTAAAGCTTGTGGGGATGATGCAAGGTTTATCCCCCATCAATAGAAGACAGTCTGCTATTGGAATGGGGATGGCCTGTGCTTTCTTCAGAAATTCCATCCCAATCACCACATCAAAATCATCGAGAGGGATTACTGTAAAATCAATCTCACTATTCCAAGACCCCATTTGACAAGATACTCTGCGAGCCACTCCCACAATGTTTGTGCCTTAGAGTTAACCGCTTTGATCTTCCCTGTATCTTCTTGCATGTTTAGCTGAAATTGTAATGCTGCCATATCAGCTATGAAATTATCAATGGCTCCTGTGTCCACCAAAGCTCTTGTTGTTTTCCATTGATCCATAAATCAACATAGATCAATCCTTTCTCAGTGGATGGTTTATGTTTTTGCTTCTTCAGAGCTCCAAGAAAGCGTATGGCACCTACCATTGATGGAGTACTATCATCCTCCCTTTGTTCCTTTCCTTTGAGGCCTTTCTCTTATTCTCGAATTACTCGCAAGACATTTAACACACCCTTATGCGGGCAATCAGTGAAACGATGTGGTCCATCACAAAGATAGCATTTCGATTGTTTGGGCTCAGTCATTATCATGTTATTTATTCTCGGGGATTGATCATTCCATGGTCCTCCATCATTTGGCTCTTTCCCCAAATTGGTTGGCCTATCTGCTGTAGTCTTAAAGCCCCAACTCTTACTTTTTGTCCCTTCAAATGGGGAGTAATCCTTGTTCACTCCCCCACTTGAAGTCTTGCCCCATTTAAGACGATTGTCTAGGCTTGGTGAGGAATCAAACTTCCTTTTAGAAGTATTAGTAGAATAATCATCTAGACTTTCTGCTGTGACCAAGGTTGTCTTCAGCTCTTCCACATTCTGTCTCATTAACTCTTTCCTCGCCCAAGGTTTCAAACCTTTTAGAAAGTTGAATAGCCTATCTGTTCCTGTCATATCCTTGATATTTGGCATTAATGTCGAGAATTCTCTTACATACTCCCGAATGGAACCTGTTTGCTGTAAATCATTTAATTTGCACCGTGCATTATAGGCAACATTCTCAAGGTAAAATTGTGCTTTTAATTCCTTTTTAAAGTCATCCCAGCTAGCAATTGAGCACTGCCTTGATATAGTTTCTTCCACTTTCGTACGCCACCACAATTTGGCATCCTCAGTTAAGTGCATGGGCACCATTTTCAACTTGCCTTCATCAGAATTTTTTTTAGTAGCATTGAAATATAATTCTATATCAAAGAGGAAATTATCTACCTCTTTCGCATCACGAGCACCCCCAAAAGCCTTCAGCTCAGGGATTTTGGTATTGCCTACCTCGTAAGACCCCATGATAGGGTTACTGGTAGCTCTTATTAGTAATTTTACCTTCCCTTCCAGTTCATGAAATTCACCTTGGATTATCTTCACGGTCTCCCTAACATCCTCTTTTATATCATTCACAGCTCCTACAAGAGAATTGTGAGAAATAATAATAGATTTTAAGCTTTTAGCAAGATCTTCCATATCGAAGGCCACTGCCTCAAGATTTAGCATTCTGCCCTCAAGGTTTCCCAATCGAGTATTTCTTTTATGCATAGGATTTTGGGTGGCCTCAAGCTCTATTGGCACACCCTCACCTCTGGGATTTTGGGTGGCCTCAAGCTCTATTGGCTCACTCTCACTCTTGGGATTTTGGGTGGCCTCAAGCTCTATTGGCTCACCCTCACCCTCAGATAGTTTGGCTACCATAGCCAAAAGATACTCAGTTTTCTCTTCTAGCGCCTCAATGCGCTTATCTCGTTGTTCAACAATGAGGTAGACTGACTCAAGCTCTCTTGTCAGCTCCTCATGAGTGGGCTTTTCACTAACCCAGGCAAGAATTTCTTCGACCCTTTTCTCCAGGGCCTCAATGCGTACGGTTGATTTTGTCATGCTTTCAAGCCGTTCAAGGATCAATTGCTTTGATACCAACTGTCACGAGCTCAGGTTTTAGCACTCACTTGGGACCGTGCGGCACTTGGCTTCAACTCTTTCAAGACAAGTCAGCCAGGAGATTCTCACAATAATCTGCACATCAAAAGGGTAAAGCAAGCCAATTAAGGGAAATTCTCCCACATGTCTCATATAAGCAAGCATCACAGGCACAGCAGACACATCAAGCAATCGGGCAATAATATATGTACACAAGCATCTCAAGCTTCAAGAACAACGAGGCACAGATATATCAAGAACGGGCTACTTATTTCATTCGAATATCATAATCAATACAATGAAGTAGGGATTCCTCACTTTCATTTGTAGGCAGGGGGGAAACCTACAAGCAGTGAAGGAATAGGGACTGACCAACCGGTGACTGTCGGGCCCAGCACTTGCCGACTAGTCACTCTCCCCTAAAGAGCATTAGGAACACAATGAGGTGTGACAGAAGGAGTTATCACTATGCTTGAGCCATCACACCCCAAAATTACATAAATAGAAAATAATTACAAAATATCCCCTTTAGTCCCTAAAATTTACATATTACTACTTAAACTTTCTAAGCCCCTGACACCCCCCTCCCCTCCCCTCTCTCTCTCTCTCTCTCTCTCTCTCTCTCTCTCTCCAAGACCACATATTTTGTCAAGCACTAGGTTTTTTCCATCAAGCACCATTGCCATTTCAGCTTAAAGTCTGTTCAAGTTGTGATGCTCTAAGACTTCATTCTCTTATTTCTTGAATATTTATCCTGAGTGAAATGATTAAATGGCATATATTTGTTTTCTTTCATTTGTTTATTCTCATATTTTGGCTTTATTTTCTCAGGTGGCAAAACGCTTGGAGAGGTTCAAAACTACAATCTTCACGCAAATGAGTTCACTTGCAATCAAACATGGGGCAATAAATCTTGGTCAAGGGTTTCCTAACTTTGATGGTCCAGAGTTTGTTAAAGAAGCAGCTATTCAGGCCATAAGGGATGGAAAAAATCAATATGCTCGTGGTTATGGGGTTCCAGAGTTCAACTCTGCAATTGCTGGCCGGTTCAAGAAAGATACTGGGCTTGTGGTGGACCCTGAAAAAGAAGTTACCGTTACCTCTGGGTGCACAGAAGCCATTGCTGCAACTATGCTAGGCTTGATAAATCCTGGTGATGAAGTGATCCTATTTGCTCCTTTCTATGATTCTTATGAAGCCACACTGTCTATGGCCGGTGCCAAAATAAAATGCATTACTTTGCGACCGCCAGATTTTGCTGTTCCCATCAATGAGCTTACGTCCGCCATATCAAAGAATACTCGTGCAATTCTTATCAACACACCACATAACCCCACTGGGAAGATGTTTACTAGGGATGAACTCAACACTATTGCATCACTTTGTATTGAGAATGATGTTCTGGTCTTTACAGATGAAGTTTATGATAAATTGGCCTTTGAAATGGATCACATATCTATGGCCTCTCTTCCTGGAATGTATGAGCGGACAGTAACTATGAATTCCTTAGGGAAGACATTCTCCTTAACAGGGTGGAAGATTGGCTGGGCAATTGCTCCTCCACACCTGACATGGGGAGTGCGGCAGGCACACGCCTTCCTAACTTTTGCTACCTCCACTCCAATGCAATGGGCGGCTTCAGTGGCCCTTAGAGCCCCAGATTCTTACTATGTAGAGCTAAAAAGGGACTATATGGCAAAGAAGGCAATTTTAGTGGAGGGATTGAAGGCTGTTGGTTTCAAAGTATTCCCATCAAGTGGGACTTACTTTGTTGTTGTTGATCACACCCCTTTCGGCCTAGAAAATGATATTGCATTTTGTGAGTATTTGATCAAGGAAGTTGGAGTGGTAGCAATCCCAACCAGTGTATTTTATTTGAACCCAGAAGATGGTAAGAATTTGGTGAGATTCACCTTCTGCAAAGATGAGGAAACTCTGAGGACTGCAGTTGAGAGGATGAAAGAGAAGCTGAAGAGAAATTGATCCTGTTTATGTGGGTCTAGTTCTCCAAACTCAGACATATCATGGGGTGAAATATTGGTGTTTGTAATGTTAATCATTCCCTTATGAAGGTAAGTAGTATCGTTCTGTGATAACTTGGAGGCTATAAACTAGTGAATTTACAGCATTTGTTGGAATAAACAGATTAACCATACTTTTGAAAAAGACATGTCTTGGTCAATACCTCCTAGTTTACGAAAATCAGTTAATTTGACCTTTGGTAATTGTTTCTGATGTAGCGTTCAAATATTTTGGCTAGTTCTGAGTTGGCATATTTAAAGGATTCTATGCTGCCTGCATGTATGGTCAGATGTTCCTTTTGATCAGTATCATTTTGTCCTTTTTTAAGGTGACATCTCGTAGTATCACACTAAAAATTACTACATAAATATAAAATTTTAAAGCAAACTATTTCCTATTCTACTACAAAGAACAGCATCTCTGCTAACTCATTCCTTAATTCTCTTTTTGCTCTTTTGCGTTCTTCATTCCTGTTTCTTGACTTGCTGCAAACTGGGGAAGCTCCAGAGCAGTGGTGATTTGGTCTTTGATTTCAATCCGTCCAATCAGACGCCAATGTATATCAATCTTCCTGCTCGGTGCAACCTTCTGCCCTGTCCTGGTACACACTGGTTCTTTCAATTTCAATTCAACCTTCTCCCAGTTCCCTCCTTACACCAATAACTCGAGTCCCCATTGCCATTGACCCAACATTCAGCATAAAAATCTCTCCCTTGATCAGCTTGGAGACCTTCTACTGCTCTTTTGGGCATTTGTCTTTAAACCCCCAAGTCTTTGCAGCAGACCTCTAGTACAGTTTACGCTTGGGCAATGAATCAACCTTACCAAGAACCTCCCTAACCACTGGTGCAGTCAAGGTAGAAATTATTTTATTTTAATTTTTCGTTGTAAAATTAAGAAGTTTAGGTTTTTATTATTTAAAAAATTTAATTAGAAAATAATATTTTTATTATTTAAAAATTTTACTAATATTAAATATTTAAAGAGTTCTATTAAGTTTAGGTATAGGTTTAGTATTTTCGTGTTAGTTTCATATTTTTAATTAGATTGGTTTAGTATTTTGTGATATTTAGCAGAGAACTTATTATTACTGTCCTTGACAATGGAGAATTAATAGAAAAATTATATATTTTTTTTCTTTTGAGTGTTCGTTATAATTTTATATCATTTAATATCAGAGCATTTGATTTAATTGCTTGTGGAAATTATCCAATGCATTCAATCTGTAATTTTTTACTTTTTTTCAATTTTCTTGCAATTAGAATTTTTTGCCTTTCTTTCTTGCTTTTTTCTTCTAGTTTTTCTCTTGAAGCAGAGTCCTAGCTACTGTTATCTCCAAGCCATCAGAACCCAGTCACCAAACCACGATATTGCAACCTCTAGTCAACAGATTGACACAATTCAATCTTTTTGGTATAGTTCCGGCCACCAGAGGTTGCCTAGAATCCAATATTCGCGCGGATCATGTTTGATCCGAGCCACACCTCTAACCATTATTTGTTGTCGTTGAGACCTCTTCGTCATCCTATCGGCGTCTTCCAGTTGAAGTCACTTGCAATTTCGCCTTGCCTCTGCGAATATCGATTCACCATTTACTTCTCTGGCTTATGATATTTGCTAAAATATTCGATTTCAAGAACTCAAAAGGATGCAAGTGAAGAATTTGATAATAAAGAGCAAGAAATGCAGTTTGAATAATTAAAAAAGATAAAGGCTGTGTCTTTACCAAATTTAGTTCTTGATTCTTTCAGGTTGAATTTTTTGTTCGACCAGAAGAGAATGATGCAATTAAAATAGACTTGATTTAGGAATTATTTTGATTTAATTATTTTGCTTACTAAAGAAAAATATTCATTATTTCATGGTAATGATGGTGCCTTTTATAGTATGTGTGACCTAATCTATAATTAATTTTCACTTGCATAAATATAAGCCACAATCATTCCTGGAAATCAAACAAGCCGACAAGAATGAGTTCATTTTTGCACTTGCTTGATCAACAGAATTTTAGAATAATTTAGTCCATCAGGATATATATATATTTCATTATATAATGCTGGAAATTCAAGCACATGAGACTGATACTAAGGTTACTTCAGGTTCATGAGTTCATATCTATGTAGGGGAGTAAAAGATAACAGCCTTTCTTTTAGTCGTAGTTAATACTTCACCGTTGTGAACGCGATTCAAATACTAGAGGAGTAGAGGCTTGAAATAGTAATATATTTTTAAACACTAAATCAAATAAAGTTAATCGCATTTCTCATAAAATGTTTTTGAAATATCGAAAAAAGAATTACCTCATATTTACAGATTGACAAGGCCAAATCCATGTGGTTCAAGCTCAGGTATATAATTTTCTAGTCATTGTATTTATTAGAAGTAATGATGGCACAACACAGCACCAAAATCGCGCCTAATAGCTGTCCAACCTTCCAACAGCATACGTATTATTTCACAAATAGTCCACTTGTAATGCTTTTGGATTATGAAAACTATATCCGCAAATAATTTATTTAATTATTTTTTTAATTTTGCATTAAATAATATTAATTACAAGTCAGTTTTAATGGGATGTATTACGTTTATTTTCTTGATTTAATAAAATATAGATAATTTAACATTTCTTAATATTATTTAAAAAATATATAAATATTAATTAAATTTTATATATACATATATATATATATATTTATTTATATATGTCTCTGCAAAAGAGTGACATCATTGGATTTACAATAATAAATAGTGTAATGGATTATTATGATTATTATGTTTAGATTAATCTCCATTACGGTGCCTGCAAATGTTGACAATCAATTATCTCCGACAAAGATAAAGATACTTTAAAAAATGTTTATCAATGTTCAATGAATCTACTACTAATTTATTCAATTATAAACTTCCCTTGTAATCACATTGTAATTAGAATGTAATTACAATTACACATTATTAATATCAATGTAAATATATTCTCTTTCTAATCTCTCTCTTGTTGGCAGTGCAGGCTTAACCTAGTGGTCAAGATATCGCTCACTTTAGGCAATGCCTCGAGTTTGAGCCCCAAAATGTACCTCTGATTAAAAAAAAAAAAATCTCTCTCTTGTTTATATTTTGTTCTTTATTAGTAGTAATTTTTTTCATTAGTGCATTAATTATCAGAATATTCTACTGTATTAATTATTTTTATCATCACTAAATTAAATAACCTCTGTCCCTTTTTATTTATTATTTAATATTTTTACATTATAATTAAAAAAATAATTAAATTATTTAAATTATAATAAAATACTTCTTAATTTAATTAAAGGGCTATTAATCTCACTTAAGAGTGTATTTTGTAGAAGATTAAAAAAAAGAGTTAAATATTATTCTTATAAATTTTAACTTAAGAGTAATTATTAACTTTGTCCCCTAATATTAACATTTAAACGCTTAAAAGTTTATGAATATTAATGAGATGAAAAATTTAACCTAATCTCTTAAAATATCAAAACAACATTAATGAGAGATTAAAAATTACAAGGGTAATAATTAACTCCCATTAATCTCATATCAAACTCTTATTAATTAAAAGAGAGAAGGGAAGGTGTTAAGATGGGTTTTAGGAAATTAAATAAATAGTCATTGTATTTACTAGATAAAAGGATAAAATTAAAAAAATAATTAATTTTCTAAAACGATAGATAATTATAAATAAATAATTTTTAAAAAATAACAAATAAAGATAAACAGAATGAGCAATATAAAAATAAATAATAAAATAATATATTTTTTCTTTAATTTGTCTGGTAACCCAAATGGGAAAAAGGAATATATCTTTATAAAATTTTGAATTTTTCTGAAAATTTCTTAAAAAATAACAAAAAAAAATTAATTTTTATTAGATAGAAATTTGATACTATTTAATTGTAATTGCCCTTGTTTGCTTTCAATTACCATCATTTTTCTACATATGAAGAAATGAAAGGGAGTTGGCCATTTTCCCTTTTTAACTTTTATTCATACAATTGCTCAAGCATGAAAATAATTTTGTCCAAGATGGATAAATTATATAAAAAAAAGAAAAAATAAATTTATATTTGCTCCCTCTCTTTAGCTTAATATGGACAATCCATCTTTATAATTTCTAAGGTTCTTGTGAATTTTTGTCTTAAGGTAGTGCAATTAAAGATTCAATATTCAATTAAGAAGAAAATAAGTTGGATAAATAAGAATAGATAAAACTCAATATAAAAATAGAAGGAATAAAGAATATGGACATCACGACCCGATTTCTGGGTTGGACCGACACTAGGATTTTGATTAGCATAAGGTCTCTAAAATCCGTAGTAAAACTAATTATTTCAAGTCCAAACAGAAAAGCTCATAAAAATAGTCTAATTTCAAAAAAACATACAGACAGAGTTCGGTCATAATTTGGACTATCCAACAGGGAGTGCTAACTCACCCAACTTGTAACACATAATATCAATATTATGGGGAGCTCAGCTCACCCTCACAATCCTCAAAACAAATAAATAAATATTTGGAAGTTTAGCTCTCTTCATTTACAGAAATAAATATCACATACACCCAAGCAATCTTCCATAATTAAGTTTAGTACTCTAGAAAATTAAGGTATTGCCCCATATAAAAAAATAATACATCTACTAGTACATGTGGAATTCTAGAATTGAACGAAAGATAATAAAAGTAAAGTCAAACTTTTCTAATTTAATCTGCGAGAAAAGAAAGTAGGTTATTTTTAATAAGTCCACCTGTCACCTGAGGAAAAAAAATAGTTGAACAGGGGTGAGCGTTCAACTTATAGAGTAAGATATCAATTTTAAATATAATTTTTATAACTATATAAGTCTAATGTATTCCTATGTATGAAATACAATATATTCACATAGTTTCAAATAATTCAAATAATATTTACACAAAAGATAATTTGAAGCACTCGCACACTCATTTGTCACATCAATAAATATATATAGGAGCTGATCCCCTATACAGCTCTCTTAATTTCAATACTTGCCAACGAAGTCAACTCAAGCTGGACTTTCTCTTAATAATCCAAGTGTGAGGATCAGCGAGATCAATTCAAAGTTGTACTCACCCCTACTTATTCATATATAAGGATCGAGTCCCAACGAGTCAAGCTCTAGTAGCGACTACTCATCCTATCCAAGTCCACATCTATACCATATACACACCAACATACACACAGCTCTAAATTATCTTAAGGCGACATTTACAAATAAGTTCAATAAAGTATGCAACAAAAGAGTGTGCCTAGTATTTAATTAAATATATACATACATATATGTGAAAGTATAAGCATGCCTTGAATATAAATTATTAATATTGAAATTATAAATAAAATCAATATCTATTCACAGATTAACCGAAGATTACTGAGGTGGTTGGAAAGAGGAGGAGGGTTGGCTCGGATTACTTGAATAATTATATTCATGAATTTATCAATATTAAAATAAAATAAGGACTTAAAGAGTTAAAGACACCCTAAATTTATACTGAAAGTCTGATAGAAATTTCCCTGTACTTAGGACCTACCCAACCTGCAAAATAGGTCAAATAACACTTCCTAATCCAAAGGCCTTTGGCCCACAACACAACATCATAATGCCCCTCCTGGGCCTACCACAACAGCCAAAACTCACATACTTACATTATTCAGCTATTAAGCTTAAAACAAACATTTTGCAAAAACTATCTAAACTAACCCCAAAAATTCTATAATCATGCCCTGCAGTCCTTAACAATATTATTATACTAATACAATTAGAATCATAATTTTTTAGCTATCCATTAATATTTTATGAATTTTATTCTAAACTCAACCTTAGGTAAAATATGGCATTTAGAGTTCAAATTTACCTATGCCAATTCTGATACCTGGAACGTGTCTGAGGCGTCTGAAAATGGTGAGAAGCACTATAATATTGACCCACTTTTGAAGTAGATCCGACATCCTGAAAATATAGTCCAAATCGCCGGTAAAATTTTTTCAAAATGAAAATACCTATGTGAAACTCACAATACCATAAGTTATAATATAATTTTATTTAAAATTTTGGAATATTACATTCTTTCCTCCTTACAGAAAATTCATCTTAAAATTTTATATAAAGCAGAACAATAACACTAAGTTACATACTAAACAAGTATGGGTACTTATTGCACATATACGACTCTGACTCCCAGATACATTCCTCCACAGAACTTTAACTATAGGGATCTATTTTGACCGAAGTTGTCTTAACTGATAGTCTACTATAGCTATTGGCTGCTCCTCAAAGGTCAAGTTCTCCTTCAATTACACTGTATCTGGTTGCAGCACATGAGAAGGATCAATAATATATTTCCTAAGCATGAACATATGAAACACTGGGTGGACATGAGAAAGATTTGGTGACAATTCTAGCCGGTAGGCAACTGCTCCCACGTTATCTGTGATCTCAAAAGGTCCTATATGACGGAGTATCAACTTGCCTTTTTTTTCAAATCTCATAACCCCTTTTATGGGAGAAACTTTTAAGAACACATAGTCACCCAATGCAAATTCTACATCTTTCTGCTTCAAATCTGCATAACTCTTTTGCTTGCTGAAAGCTGTCCTTAAACGTTCCCTGATTAAAGGAACCATCTCTAAAGTGTACTGCACCAAATCTAAATTATTACTCTCGCCTCTCCAACTTCTGTCCAACATAAAGGGGATCTACACTTTATGTCATATAATGCCTCATAAGGTGTCATTCCAATACTAGAACGATAGCAATTGTTATAAGAAAATTCCACCAATGATCAATAGTTAATCATCCCACTGACCTCCAAAATCTATGACACACATGCGAAGCATACCCTCCAAAGTTTGTATTATCCTCTCAGACTGTCCATCTATGTATGGGTGGAAACCTCTACTAAAATTCAATTGTACGCCAAGTGCTTTTTGAAGCTTCCCCCAGAATTGAGAAGTGAACTGGAGCTCTCTATCAGATATTATGAATGCAGGAATCCCATATAATCTAACTATCTCATGGATGTACAACCTTGTATATTGAGCAATAGTATAGGTGGTCTATATAGGCAAAAACTAAGCCGACTTAGTCAAACGGTATACAATTACCCATATGAAATCATTCCCTCAAGTAGTACGAGGTAAACCAGTCATAAAGTCTATAGTGATCATTTTCCACTTCCACTCTGGAATGAGAATCTCCTGGAGCATTGCATAAGGATACCATCTCCATCAAACCCAAATTCACAATCTTCTCCTTGCTGTACCCTTTTTACAATCCGCATTAATTGTGAGTCCCTGTGCTGAAAAACTCTAATTTTGTCTCACAAATCTGGCCGTACTTTGAAAGGTGTCAAAAGAACACCCAAAGCAGTTATATCCAAAATCAAACCCTGATCCATCAGCTTATGCAACTCCTGTATCATCGGTCTCCTCTCTGTTGTTATATGTGCTAAGGTGCCAGAAGGCTTTCTGCTCAAAGCATCTGCCACAACATTTGCTTTACTAGGGTGATACTGGATAGTGCAGTCATAGTCTTTTATAAGCTCCATTGATCTCCTTTGCCTTAAATTTAAATCTCTTTGTTGAAAGATATACTTTAAGCTTTTATGGTCAGTGTATATCTCACACATTTCACCATACAGATAGTACATCCAAATTTTTAATGCAAAGTCTATAACTGCCATTTCCATATAATGAGTGGGGTAGTTCTGTTCGTGCTTCTTAACTGTTTCGAAGCATAATCCATCACTTTACCATGCTGCATCAAGACACACCCCAACCCAACTCTAGAAGCATCATAGTACACTGTATATCCTACACTCATAGGCAAAGTTAACACAGGAGCTGTAGTTAAATAGCCCTTAAGCTTCTGGAAGCTTTCCTCACACTTATCTGACCAAAGAAATGGGACATTTTTTCGAGTCAACCGTGTCAGAGGAGCTACTATCTTAGAGAAGTTCTATACAAAGTGCTTGTGATAACCTGCTAGGCCTAGAAAACTTTGCATCTTAATGATTGTAGTAGGCCTAAGTCAATTAGTTACTACTTTAATCTTCTTGGGATCCATTTGAATACCTTCACTATAAACCACATGTCCCAAGAATGAAATACTCTCCGACCAGAACTCACACTTTGAAAACTTAGTATACAGCTGATACTCCTTCAAGGTCTGCAACACGATCCTTAAATGCCAAGCATGTTCTTCTTTGGTTTGGGAATATACCAAAGTGTCATCTATGAAAACAATGACAAAACGATCCAGGAATGGTCTAAACACCCTATTCATTAGATCCATAAAGGCTACTAATGCATTGGTGAGTCCAAATAACATCACCAAGAACTTATAATGACCATACCTAATCCTGAATGTTGTTTTTAGCACATCCTCACTCCTTATCCTTAACAGATGATTGCCCGATTGTAGGTCTATTTTAGAGAAGTATCTTGCTCTTTGTAACTGATCAAACAAGTCATCAATCTAAGAGAACAGATACTTATTTTTTACTATCACCTTGTTTAGTTGTCTATAGTCAATGCATAGCCTCAATGACCTGTCTTTCTTCCTAATTAATAAAACAAGAGCACCCTAAGGTGATGTACTTGGCCAAAAAAATTGCCTATAATCTCTTGCAGGTGTTTTTTCAATTCTTTTAACTCTGCTAGTGCTATCCTGTAGGTGTTATAGAATTGAGGTTTGTACTTAGCATAATATCTATGCAGAATTCAATCTCCCTATTAGGTGGCAACCTAGGAAGCTCTTTAGGAAACACATCCATAAATTTCTCAATAACTAATATATTTTCCACACCAACCCTCTTTTGCACCACTGTCTAGCCTGATATACCATCTTTATCTTGTCCCTTGCCTTCTGTTGTATTTTGGAAGATACCTCTTATTAATAGATTCTTCCAGTGCTAACTTTAATCATACCTATTATCATTACTCTGATCCTCGTACTTACCAGTGACTTATAACCACCTATACCTGTCTCTTCCCATTCTACCCCCTACTACTGTTATGTCATTATTACTTTTACTGCAAAGTGATTTTGTTGGTCATACTGAAGAAATTCACTTGACATTCATAACGAACCTTTAACTACCTTCTCACTATCTTAAAAGTCTAACCTAAAGCCTATGTGTCATTATCTATCATTCTCTTCTCTTATCATGCCTATTTGATCCATTAGATTGACTTTTATTCAACTTACTAGTTACTAACTTCTTTTCTCTGTTTGATAAGATAATTAGGAACACCATTACACTTTCTAGCTTTTGCTAATTATTGTTGTATTCCTCGCCTAACCTTCTCGATACTGTTAATAGATTAAAGGAATCTTACCCCATTGCTATCCACTTCAACTTAGGAATGAGGAGTAAGTAGAGGCTGATCCAATCCTATAACTTCAAGCTCCATATTCTGGCCCCTAACACTGCTCCAACTATGACCTACTTTGAGTCTTGTAATTCTAAGTTATATATGTTGACAATTATTCTCACTGATATGGTCCTATCTCAGGCTCTTTAATTTTCCTTCAATTCACCTCGTTTACCTTGTCCACACTAACACTTTGATTATTGTATTTCTTTGTTTTTTTTTACTATCTCTGTTGCATCATCTACGCTTCTATGTTACTTAGAATTGATCCTTTGACCATTTTGATTTGTACCCCACTAGTACTTGACCTTTTCACCCTCCAATCACTAAACCATAAATATCCTGCACCCTTCTTATAATGACTTTTCACCATTGTCTGTTTTGATCTTGAAATTCATACCCTTAACTACCTCGAGGAAGGGATCTACATGAGTTCCATCTTCCATTCTACTTAATCAGTCGAAACTTAGGGTACTAGGTACTCAATTCCCATCCCTAAGTTCAAAAGAACCACATTTATCATGATTTGATCACTTATGACTCTTATAATAGAACTTGTATACTCCCCAAGGTACTCAGGTCAATAACTTTCTATCACACCACAGTCCCATCTGGGACGTCATTCCGTAGGTCACTATACTAGTAGTAACCTTTTGTCTCTCTTGAAAAGGCACTACCATATTCTGCACCACAATTGACTATAAGAGAGGTACTACATTTATCATATTGCCACAATTATGTAAGGCTATATACTCTCTTATCATACTACAAACTTTTCTAAAAAGTCATTTCATAGGCTATGAACATTATTCATAACCTTGGGTCTCCTTTAGGGATTAAAGCCATACTCTAAACCTTGTTGCCACACCAAGGAGATGCTACCTTAATAAACTCTAAGCAAAACGTCCATCATAATGCCAAAATTATCTAAGATCCGTTACAAGAAACTAAAGGGTCCCTTATACTACAACCATACTAAAACTTTTAATCTCGTGGTAACTCAAGCTATAACGTTGTACTCAAGTTAGGATAACCAAGTGATTGAATCTAATTATCACCGAAAAGCAATAGCTGATACTCTATCCTAAGGGTTTTAAACCACAATTAGGAGTTTCCTAACTCCTCTACAAAAACAGAATTTTGTTATAGCGTAACTGTACTAAAAAGAAGCTGTTTACAAAACCTTATCATAAAACACCATGGGGATGTACACAGCTCTACACAATAATCTCCTGTCTGTATTGTAATCTGCAGCTTACAATACAAACAACGAGAGTACTGTATAGGTTACTATGGTACATCCCAATAAACTATCATTTCTAAACTCTTGCACCTTTATAAAAATCATATGGAAAACTATCCTGATAGAACACTCAATTAATACCATAAACTTGCCCTAACTAGGCAGTTCACAATGGTACCCACACCCTCACTTAAGGCAACTACACTATCATGACTCATTCTATGCACTCGTGCCTTATATTAATTAGACATGCCACATGGCCCCATATTGACTAATCACATCGTTTCTTGGGGCACTTATCACTATGGCAGATATCGGCACATCCGCTAACTCTAATTATATCACTTGTAGTTTTATGAGAACCGATACATTGGACACACACCAAGAAATACTGCTAAGAGAAATGCTGAAACTAGAAGCAAGAAATTAGAAAAAAGATAAAACATGATTCTATACTTTGCATGTGATAAATCCAAGATAACATTTCCCATGAATCTAGAGCCTAAGCTCTGATACTAACTTTGTCATGACCTAACTTTTAGGCCGAACCGACACTAGAATTTGGGCCAGCATAAGGCCCTCGAAGCCAATAGTAAGCCTAATTATTTCAAGCCCAAACATAAAACTCATAAAAATAGTCTAATTTCAAGAAAACATATAGACAAAGTTTGACCATAATTTGGACTATCCAATGGGGAGTGCTAACTCGCCCAACCTATTACACATAATATCAATATTATTAGGAGCTTAGCTTACTCTCACAATCCTCAAAACAGATAAATAAACATTTAGGAGCTCAGCTCCCTCCATCCATAGAAATAAATATCACATACACCCAAGTAATCTCCCATAATTAAGTTTGCAACTCTAAAAATTAAGTTATTACAACCCCATATAAAAAATAATAATACATCTACTGGTATATGCGAAATTCTAGAACTGAACGAAAGATAATAAAAGTAAAACTAAACTTTTATGATTTAAGATGCGATAAAAGAAAGCAGGTTATTTTCAATAAGTTCACTGCCACTTGAGGAAAAAAATAATTGAACAGGGGTGAGCGCTCAACTCATAGAATAAGATGTTGATTTTAAATATAATTTCTATGACTATCTAAGCCTAATGTATTCCTATGTGTGAAATGTAACATATTCACATAGTTTCAAATAATTCAAATAATATTCGCATAAAAGATAATTTGGAGTACTCACACACTCGTGTGTCACATCAATAAATATATATGAGAGTTGATCCCTCATACAGCTCTCTTAATTCTAATACCTGCTAGCGAGGTCAACTCAAGTCGGGCTTTCTTTTAATTGTAAGGGTTAGCGAGATTAACTCAAAGTCGTACTTATCCCGACTTATCCATATATAAGGATTGAGTCCCAGCGAATCAAGCTCCAGCCACGACTACCTATCCTACCCAAGTCTACATTTATACCATACACACACCAATGCACGCACACAAATCCAAATTACCTTAAGGCGATATCTACAAATAAGTTCAATAAAGTATAAAACAAAAGAGCATGCCTAGTGTTTAACTAAATATTTACATACATATATGTAAATGCATGAGCATGCCTTGAGTATAAATTATTAATATTGAAATTATAAATAAAATTAATATCTACTCACAGATTAACAGAAACTAACTAAGGCGGCTGAGAAGAGGAGGAGGATTGATTCGGATCACCTAAACAATTATATTCATGAATTTATCAATATTCAAATAAAATAAGGACTTAAAGAGTTAAAGATACTCTAAATTTATGTTGAAAATCTGTTAGAGTTTTTCTTGTACATAGAACCTACCCAACCTGCAAAATAGCTCAAATAACACTTCCTAATCCAAAGGCTTCTGGCCCACAACACAACATTATAATGTCCATCCTGAGCCTACCACAATAGCAAAAACTCACATATTCACATTTTTTAACTATTAAGTTTAAAACTAACATTTTGCAAAAACTATCCAAAACTAACCCCAAAAATTCTATAATCATACCCTGTAGTCTTAACAATGCTATTATACTAATACAATTGGAATCATAATTTTTTATCTATCCACGAATATTTTATGAATTTTATTTTAAACTTAACCTTAGGTAAAATGGGATATTTGGAATTCGAATTTATCTATGCTAATTTTGACGCCTGGAATGTGTCTAGGGCATCTAAAAATGGCGAAAAGCACTATAATATTGATCTACTTTTAAAGTGAGTCTGGCAGTCTGTGTGTCTGGCCTAAAAATGTAGTCCCGATCGTCGATGGAATTTTCTCGAAATGAAAATACTTGTGCGAAGCTCATAGTATCAGAAGTTAAAATATTATTTTTATTTAAAAATTTAAGATGTTACAATGGATTTGGGAAATTTTCCAAATCTCCACTGCTCTCTCTTTCTTGAAAAAGGCATTTACGTTGCTTTAAATAGTTTAACAATGGTGATATTTTAATTCAGCCATGAGATTGATTTTACTTGCTTTAATGATTTAAGAATGGCAAATATGTGATGTGAGGTTGATTTTATTTATGCATTTTATCTCAATTAAAATATGAATAGGTCAAATATTTAATGATTTAAGAATGGCAAATATTTGTTATTTTTCATGAAAAATCATTGAAAATTAATAAATTTAAAAAAATTATGTGTTTTAGCACTTTTTCATTTTAAAAATAAAAATTTTAAATATATCAAAAAAATATTTTGAAGTATTATATATCATTAAAATGTCCCTAATATTATTAATGTTTATTGAAAGTGATATTTTTAAATATTTTATTACTATATATTAACTAATATTTAATTAATTTAAAAATAATAATATAATAAAACTAAATTATAGGATATTGATTTTTAACAAAAATGAAAATTTTACCTTTTAGTAAATAATAATGCACTATATATCTAAATTTAAATTAACCATAAAAAATTTATTATACTTTTAAGGTAATATTTAATATTTTAACTCTAATTAAAATATATTATCTTTCATATTTATATTATCCGGTAATATGATATTTATATTAATATTTAGAGATTAAAAAAATAATTTATAAAAAGTTAATATTTTTTATTGAGATAAAAGTATATAATATAATTATTTTTATATTTAATAATTAATTTTATTAAATATTTTTATTATATAAATAAATAATTATTATAATTATTTTATAATAATTAATATTAATAATAATTAATAATACTAAATTGACCTATATATTATTAGTATTAGAGGCACCCTATACTAATTTTTCAATAAAAAGGACAATATTGATTAATTAATTATATTAATATTGATATTTGGATGGAAAATTTGTGGGAATGATAAAGGGCGGAGGCAGTAAAGGATCTAACCGTAGAAATAGCATCTCTTAGAAAAGGCAAAAAGATTTTTACAAAATTATTTGATTAATCAATTAATTAATTAATTAACTCCCTTAATCCAACCTTCTGTCTTCTCAATCCTCACATCCACCGCCCCTGTGAACAGTGATATCATTACTCCAAAGAAACCTATTACCTTGTCTCACGTGACATCCCATCGAAAGGCCCCACACACTCAATCACCGTTCAAAATTATGTCAACGGTCCTTATACCTTCATGTTAATCTAATAGAGTGGGGTCCAGGACAAATAAACTCACTAAATCAGATCTTACCCTTCAAATTCTGGACCACCAGGTGATAAGAACATGGCCCACATTTTCAACGGTGATGAGACCATGTGGTAACTGAATAGTGAGCACCAAAACATGATTCTTTTATGTAAATGGGGTGGCACGTGCCGGCCTGCCACAGTAAAGGGGAAAAGGGCCGAATCTAGATCCGACGACCACATCATATATCCCCGTCAAGATCGGGACCTCATTTAGATCAAATCCAACGGCTGAAAAATCAAACATTCTTTTCTACCGTTAGATCGTAATCCAACGTCCCAGATTGAATCCTCCTACCTTGCCCCCTTACGCCATAAATACATACCAAAACCCGGTCCAAACGCCTCTCTTCCTCTGTGTTTCTCTTTCAAAAAAGATGGAACTTTCCTTCTAGCTTCTATGTTTTCTTCGGTGTGCTAACGTGCGCGCTGTGCCACTGCTTAACATGCGCCACTGAGATATGTCGCCGGCGGGAACAGTTACATCAACGATTATCAGAATCTCGAGGTATAGGGCGGACTACTAGGAGATTAAGGCGGTGGGTTTTAAACGGCGGAGATTGGATCTCCTTGGGACCTACGCCAAGAAATGGACGGCCAAAAAAGCCAAGCGAAGCTCACGAGAAACCATTCGTCACTTCTCCGTTCTCTCCCCACTGTCCGATCGTCCATCCACAGCCTAACTTCTGTAGCAGAGGAGGACCTTATAAAACCGGAGCAGAAGCAGCTACAACAGCAACAACAAAAACAAGAATTAGAAGAGAAAATAAGAGAAGAGAAAAGAAAGCCGCACCGGTCAGGTTCGACTCCGAGAAGGACCGGTTCGGCTCGGTTCACGCCTGTTCTCACGATGGTTTCGTTTATTTTCTTCACAGTCTTGTCGCTCTCCTTCTTTTTCTTCTTTTATTTGAGAAGAGAAGAAATACTCACATCAGAGAATCTTTTATTAGCTTTGATTTTCATAGCTGTAACGCTTTTCTTTGCAAGCAAGAACAAGAACTTAATCAACCAGAATTTGACCATAATCAAGCAATTATGGGAAGCAAACACAAAAAGACTCGGTCTTTGCACTTCGAGAGCCAAGTCGAAGCCCGTTCAATGGTTTATTGGCGAGTCAAATGCTGATAGCAAAAGTAAAATCCGGAAGGAGAAGAGTATTATAAGAGAAGGAGTGGAATTCTATAGCAATGGGGATTTCTATGAAGGAGAATTTCACAAAGGGAAATGTAGTGGTAGTGGGGTTTATAACTACTTAGTCAATGGGAGATATGAGGGTGATTGGATTGACGGGAGATATGATGGGTACGGCATAGAGAATTGGGCTAGAGGGAGTAGATATAGGGGGCAGTATAGACAAGGTTTAAGGCATGGATATGGGGTTTATAAGTTTTACACAGGCGATTCTTATGCTGGTGAATGGTGTAATGGGCAGAGCCATGGTGTTGGAGTGCAGACTTGCTCTGATGGAAGCTGCTACTTGGGTGAATTCAAGTGCGGCGTCAAGCATGGCATTGGGGTTTACCATTTCAGGTGATTTTTCTTGGATATTTTATTTTTATTTTAGTTTTCTTTTGGATTATGGTGATTGCGTTTACTGTATTTTTATTTTTGGATTATGGTGATTGCGTTTACCATTTCAGGCTAACTCTTCAAATGAATTTCTGTTTTCTCTAAGTACTATTTAAAAAAAAAAAAACTTTTGATTTTTGGGTATCATCATCTTGGATGTGGGCTTATTGTTTAGACTGTTCATAATTAGTAAATCTGCAATAATTGTAGTATTATGAATTATGAATTATTTCACAAATCTCTTGGATATACAGTTATAATTGTGATTGAAAGATGAAAGTTTTTATTTATCAAATGGAGTTCCCTTGTTTTTCCTTTTCTGGTTGTGTTTTGACTTTTCAGTTTGGAACTCTTATGGTTTTTTTTCAAGGGTTTGATTTATAAAACAGTAGACAATGGTGTATGTGATGAATTTTATGCTATATTTTGTTCTTTGGTAGTGTGATTAAAATCTGATTGATGATTGTTTTAACCTGTTAATAATTTTTTTAGCCTGTTGATATCAGAATGAATTTTGATAATTATTGTTTGGTCAGTTGGGTTTCCAGTTATGGATGAAATTTAATTGATTAATCATAATTAATGGTTCCTCTCCTTGAATATTTTACAGATTGTCAATCGGCAACTCAATGTTATTGCACTTGCCGGTGAACCAATGAAATTGTTGATTTTTTTGTTTGATGGATATAATTAATAATGATGAGAAAGTTGATTTCATTGCAGAAATGGAGATAGATATGCTGGTGAATATTTTGGAGATAAAATCCACGGCTTTGGTGTATATCATTTTGCCAATGGCCACTGCTATGAAGGGTCATGGCATGAAGGCCGGAAGCAAGGTTATGGCATGTATACTTTCAGAAATGGCGATGCAAAATGTGGTGAATGGGATGGTGGTGTCCTTAAGAGCCCTGTGCCTCTACTAACTGATTCTGTCCTTAGAGCCGTTCAGGTATTTGATTTGCACTCTCAATTTTCCTTGTTAATAGTCAATGACAAAATATCGCATACTTCTCATGCTTTTCGATCATTTCATTTTTCTAAAATGTAGGCTGCTAGAAAAACAGCCGAAGGTGCCATTAACCTTCGTCCGGTGGATGAACAAGTGAACAAGGCAGTTCAGGCTGCAAATAGAGCAGCCACTGCTGCTAGAGTTGCAGCTGTCAAAGCTGTTCAAAACCAGATGGAGGGCAAATTTTGTGATACAAATGTGTAAGAGATTTAGCTTTTTTTGAAAGTGTAAATTTTTACTAATTTCATGTAATTGGAACACACCGGCCCGATGAGCAAAAGCTTGTCAGAGGTTGAGAGTGTTTGAGGCCTTCTTTTAATCATCCTCTGTAACTTGTAAATACCCCATGTATAGCAATGGAAGATGAATTTTCAAAGAGGCTATTCTTCACCCTACTTTGCAAGTTGCTGCATGTGATTGAGACGGCGCTATTATTGTGTTTACAACCGCAATAATAAGATGGTAGCCTTGATCAAGCTTGTCTCTTGTAGTATCTATCTTCAGCTCAGCATTATCCATCAATAACAAACAATATCAAACCCGTACTTTGCATGTCTGAGAACTTGGTTGGCTACAAAATTGGAAAGAAAATTACAGAATGAAATGAAATAATGGAATTTGAGGTAACATGAAGAGATGGGAGAGATCTAGCTAGGGACCATAGCACTTGCCTACATGTCTCTTGAAACAGCACCTAACACTAGATGTACCATTCGAAATGCAAGTAGGGTTAAGATTGATGTTCATATATTTTTTTTTTTCATTAAAGAAATGCTAAGAAGGCATGTGCCTCCCTCAGTCATGCAGGATAATGGTAGGCTTTGATATTATATCCAAAGCATTTGATGTGGTGGTGGGTGTGGTGTGGGGACCCTTGTCCTAGCCAAAATCCTCTAGCTTTTCTTGCGTGCCATGTAATTTTTAAAAGGCAACTGTAAAGAACTTTTTTCTTTTGTTTGAATTTGAAATATATGCAGATGCTTTTTTCTTCTTTCTCATTTTCTTTTCCCATCTTTGATTCAAATCTTCCCCTCCTTAGTAAACATCTAAGCAATTAAAAAAAAAAAAAAAAAACTATTTACTGAGATTTGATGAAGATTATCACAGCACTGAGCAAAGCTCTTATATCCCACCAGAGATGTTGCTCTGGTTACTTTAATGGCTGGTCACAGGAGAGAGAGAGAGAGAGAGAGAGAGAGAGAGGTTAAAATTATTACTGTTTGTGCATGCAATGTCTTGTAGCATGTCCCTGCCATTACGCTAATAAAAATTCCATTTTGGCTATCATTATTGTAAAGTTATGTTACTTAAAAATTGCTTTTCTTCACTTGGTTGCCTTTTTAGGGTTCAATTTCTGACCCCTGTTGGTATTTTAATTAAATATTGATTAGGGTTCCATTCATCCCATTTGAATCTCTGATCTGGTCAAATTTCTTGAAGGATTCCCCTATTAAATGTTTGTTAAAATCTAAGCTGCTTGGTGAGAGTTTACTCTACGAATATAATTACACTTCTGACCAATTAAAATTAATCCTCATGAATTTGTCCCCTTGACTTAATTATTAACCCAAAAACATGCAATATAATGAAAAATTAAGTTCATTCTCTATGAATAGCTTTCATTTTTTTTTCTTTTTTGATGTGAGACTGTTTGTATTATTTTTTTTAAAATATGTCAGTATATTATTTAAATTATATATATTTTTTAAAAAATTTAATAATAACTAAAAACTTCAAAATTAATGAATTGTGAATGTATCTGACATTAATGCATTCTCGATCTCTAAGTCCTACATTGATTGATAAGAGAGGTCTTGAGTATTATTTATATTGGTTCGTAAACTTTCACTCTTGAATTAATTTTGAGATAGAATTAGACGAGTTTACATCATTTAGTATTAGAATTTAATTGTGATCCTCGGGTTGAAAAATGAAGCGTTCTTGGATCTCCAAATCCCATATTAATTAATTTGGAAGTTGAAATCACTGTGATTCTCCCTTGAATTTGAAATAATAATATTCTAATTTCTATGCGGAAGCAACAGAACAGGTATGGGGCATGTTTTGCTCTTTGCATTCATTGCTCATTATCGCTTGCCTTGTCCTGTCCTTATCCTATCAATATAGATTTCAAATTTTCTTTTCTTTTTGCTATAATCCTACAATCTTTTATTTTTGATCTATTTATTGAACAAAACTATCTAGTTTTAATCTCTATATTGAGAAAATTTAACTATGGAAATTAATTAATATTTATAGACATTTTGATTTATTTTATTTATGAATGATTATACATTTAGTTAATTTTTATTATAAAAATTTAGTTACACTTTAGCGAAAAGCACAAAACAGTCCTTCCTTTCCCTTGTGTGGAAGATGATTTTGGGCCACGGAATTATTGCAAGGAAGATGACAATTGGCATGCCTGTGTAATTTATCAGAGCCTATCACCTTTGCTTGCAATTCAATCCATTCATGATAAATAGTCCTGCTACACCTCACAAATCTTCACAATTATCAAGTGGCCAGCCAGGCATTGGTCCCATTTTTAGCTAAGCATCAGGATAGAGGTATACAAATGTCACCCTAAGATGCACTTGATGGAAAACATTTTTGATCTAAGGGCCAATTTGATTTAATCACAAAAGAATAAAGAAGCACTGAATCTAATTTTTCAAGCACTTAATGATAAGCTTATTATTATTAAGCTAGGCTATTATTCCTCTAATCCTATCTCCAAATACTTCAAATAGAAGATAACATTAAAGAAAGGGTGGTGCCTAATGAACCTCATCAAATTAGAAAGTAATTAAAGAAAGTGTTCTACCATTTAAAGGCATTGCCTCCTTTTCTTGATTTTACAGTTCAGACTTGCACTTGAACCCCAACTGAGTGTAAGCTCTCATTAATTGATTCCAGCAACTACACTTTCATTCCACATATATATAATTCCTCAAAATTGCATTCTTGGCCTTACATTTCCTTGTTAAGACTTAGTAGTTGCCCTCAAACTCAAGGCACTGTCTGACCTTGTGAATTTGAATTTTTCAAGAGCTCTCAAAAAGTCTCAACCCAATAACTTAAATATCACTCTATAATCTTTTTACCACTCTTTTTTATTTTTACTTTGAAAGTGTCCCAAAAAAGTCCAAAGTGACTGTGATGCATATAGATATATGTAGGTGAGTGTTATTTAAAGGATATGAAGTCCCTTTCTTATTTATGAGAAACTGTGTAGAGAGTTGCATTGCATGGGAGTGGGTTCACCTAATCCAAGTTTCTTTATTGACTTTGCAATCCAATATGTGATATAAGGCACTAAATAATTGCGAAGTTGGTTGATGGGGCCATGGCTACAATTCAGAAATGGCTTTCCTTGAGTCCACTCCTCCCTCTACACATCAAAATGTTTTAGCTTTTACATCATCAAAATCTTCCTTTGACTTCTCCCTACATTCCAACTTTCTATATGTACTCTACAGCCACTAACCATTTATAAGGTTTTATATCATTTATTTAGGGTTAGATTTTTTATTATTTAAATGTTTTTAGGTAAAATCTTACATTTTTATAGCTTTTTGCTAAAATTTGTCAATAATAAATAAATAAATAATGAACTCAGTAATTAAAAATTTAACTTTTAATACACCCATCTTGAATTTGAATCTCACTAACTATTTTTAGAGTTTCATATGAGTCATATAGGCGACACGTAAATTCTACTATAAATTCTCAATGATATTTAGGCTCTATTCCCATTAAGATGAAAATGTCTCGTTTACTCTTAAATTTTTTTTCTATCAATCATTTTTTATTTATTTGTCTAATTTAGGAATAAAAATTCTGATTAATAAGATAAGAAATTAATAAACTTGTCAAGCTAAAAATCAAAGATTAATTAAATAAGGCAGGAAGGACTGAATTCAGAAATTCATAATTTATATTCAAAACATTCGGCGTTTTATGAGGATTCAACTTTGTATTCAATGATCTTCTTAGAAAACCATAATATTAAACAAGATTCACTCTGAATAGGTGTCAATTGTCAAAAGATATAAATAAGGTCGGTTTGAATTAATTAAAATTTTAAATTATTTTGCTTTTTTTTTTTTGAAAATGAAATTATTTTACTTTGTTGATTACGTTTCGTTCTACTAAATATATCTAGCTTACTTGGGAAAATTGCACCGTTAATTTAATGGCTAGGATTTCTCAATTTAAGCTTTTTTTTTTTAATTAATACTTACAACAAATATAAAATAAAAAAATTTCAATATAATAAAATTTAAATTTATTTTTTTTACATAATCAATTTTAAGTTACATATATCAAAAATCAAAAATAAGTTAAAGGATAAATTTTTATTTTGATTTAATTCATTGTAAATTTAAAATATAATATATAATATGTATGATGATATTAAGAAATTTTTATATTTAATGTATATAATAATATATATATATATATATATATATATATATATATATATATATATATATATATATATATATATATATATATATATATATATAATAGGTAAAATTTATTCTTAGAATTCCCAGAATTTTGTCAGTGTATCATCGTCCTCTTCTGATTTATTCTGCTAAAAATGTGACATTTCTTGTGGCAGTTAGTAAATGATTATTATCTCCCCATCAAGTCTAATTTATACCTCAGTTGTAGATATATTGTCGCAGTCTCTACGGATTTGCTTCTGCGAGGTTAGAAAATGTCCTTTTCTATTACCCCACTCTTACTCGGCTCTGGTACTTAGTGATCCCTTGTAGTAGGTGGTCAACTCCGGTGAATTGTGATTGTGAATTATTCAGAACTGTTAGCTATTATTGCCTAGTCTATATGGAAAGCTCTGAAATGATGAGGGACCTCCATTGAAATGCATAATTTTGCACCTGCTTATGATATATTATTACTTACCCCTCTCTTAACACAGAGGCAGAGTCTTTTGAGCGATTCTGTTTCAGGGCATGGTTGTCCCTATTGCTAAAACAATAATTAGCCATAATTAATGCTCACATGAAATTCAGATATTGATATACTTACCTATGGAATTAAATCCACTAACAATTCAACTTTACTGTTGTAAAACATGCTAGTTTTTTGTTAAATGGGATGAGCTAATAAATTATTAATTAAGCATAGCTGTATATTGTTATTGCAATTAATTAACATACAGCGCATAATTAAATTTTTATGAATTAAGCCTGCAATGGTGACCTAACCCTTTGACTAAGTATTTCTTTAACCATGAAGAAAAATTTCAAAATATGATTTCTTTTCTTGGAATCATAAATACATATGAACAACCACATGCAAGTAGTTAAGACATGTTCCAAACATAGTGGGATATAATTCAGATTTTTTTTTTTTTTTAGATATGGCCTAGAAATTTGAACAAATTAAGTTTGTAATTAAATGATAAGCAAAATACTGAATGAGAGAGGTGAATGTCTTGGTGTCTCTTTCCCCTCCTCATATTCCTTCTACCAATTACATCTCAACACCATGATACACTAGTAAAGATAAATAGCTAGTCAGCTTTTATACTCATAGACCTTCTTTTTCTTTTGTGATGCAAATTAAGAAAGAAATTATTATTATTATTATTATTTAGTGCTATATGGTAATATTACATTATAATTCAATTAAAGACAAATTATCTATACTGGTATTAAAGATTGAAAAGGAAGAGAGTAGCTCCTCCTGTAATCTAGTCTGAATATTAAAAGCAAACAAGGCCTTAAAGCAATGGTTACAATTGTTCACATCTAGACGTGTTCAGAACGAAACTGGGCTGTGAATAACTCATTACAGGCCCGTCCTACATTTAAGAAGAATAGATATTGGGCTGCACCATGAAAATAAAGTTCAAATCCATAACATTCAAATCCAAAAAGTTACCTCGCAGCCTTAAGTCCCATCCCTAGAAGAACACCAGCAGAGAAAAATGGATGCTTAAAGTTGACCCTTGCAGTGCCACCCATGATCTACTTATCAAATTCCCATATGACGCCACCATCCTCTGAAATACCCGAACAAACATATGTTGGCCATAAGCTCTGGGAAAACTTGAAATTGCAAGTCCAGGAGAGTAAAGATAAGACCATCAAGAATCCATAGTTACCAATATTTATTAGTAGTCGATGATTTTTTTCTTTTTTCTTTTTGGCTCTTAGTCAAACTTGAATTCATGACCTTACAACTTTAAAATTTATTTAACAAGTCATGTCAATTTTAAAAGGTCAGTACTCAATTCCAAAATAAAAAAAAAAAAAACTCACTTCCATGTTTACTATAATTGTACCGCATATCTCATTCATTCTAACACTTCGCAAGTGCTATACCATCAACCTTATCAAATGTAACACCTAAGAACTATTCTTTCCAATGTTAAACATGAGAAGCATAGATTGAGTCAACAACAAGTACCTTTAACTTTCTTGTTTATCCAGACCTCTAGCAGCATGCCAGCACCAATTCCACCTGCAATACATGCCCCATAGAATGCAATTGCAGAAGGTAGAGATCTTCGAGGAAGGAAATAATATTCTGGAATTTGCCTGATCTTTTTTGGAAGTCGCTTCTTTAAAATTGGCTTTGCACCAGCACTAGGGTCCTTCTGCAATTCACTGCCTATGGCTTTCCAGTCAACACCCTTTAATGGATCTTTGGGCTCTTCAGTTCCCATGACAATCTATATCCACAGCACTTTCACAACTCTATGTGTACAACCAAAGCCACAAAATGTGATCTAAGAAACTAATGTGCAATAGAAACCCTATAGGAAGAAGATAACGATACAGAATTCAGTTATGACAGGAAAAAATGAAAGACAAAAATATTAATGAAACCGGACGGTATATGAACCTGAGTAGAAATGAAGCACAAATCAGTCTCAAGAATGAGAACAGTGAGCATGCTTTGGGTTCTATAAACAGAAGAACGTTTCACAGTTGATCTATAAGAGAATAAATTTAAATCAACTGCGCCTACATTTATGCTTTCTTTTTCCTCGAGCACAAAATTTAAAAAAGTTCAAAAAATAGAAATTGAATTTTTATTCTTTAGATCATGATGACAAGTAGGAACCAACAAAGATTCTTCAACAATAAATTCTTGATCTCCCACAAATACCACATTATTTTGTATTAGCTCCCATAAACAAAAAATGGAAAAAAAAAAAGATCACACCATAATCCAACCATCCCATGTGTTATAAATAGCTTGTATGTTAGATAGTATAGAGAGAAAGAATTCCTATATTGTTAAAATATAAGGGAATGACAAGAGTGAAATATATATATATATATATATATATATATATATATATATATATATATATATATATATATATATATATATATAATTCAATATATATTATTCTATTATGGCACTTGGCACGTATATGTGTGAAATAAAATAATTATCATATTGTAATTTTCGTAAATAAATTACGAACAGATGTGTTTATTAACAAGTAGATGTGTCTGTTAATAAACAGACATGTCTATTCTATACAAAAAGTCATAACTATTTGTATAGGTGTCTGTTAATAAACAAATATGTCTACACAAACAGTCACAACTATTTGTATAAGTGTCTTTTAATAAACATGTCTATTACACAAACAGTTGTATCTATTAGAGATAAACAGATGTGTCTATCTAGAAAAAGTGCCATGACTTTTCATTCTTTATAAATATGGATGAGTTTTTCAATCCAGAAATATACTACTTCTACTTCTTCTTTTTTTTCTTCTAGTCTCTCTAAATTCAGTTCATATAAAGAGTTCTTAAGGGAAATCTTCAGAAGTTGATATTTGCAGATTTTAGGCTTTGTTGTATCCTGGAGGTATATTGCCATAACCTTGCAGCAATCTAGTGGGGGCAATTAATACCTTAAAGATAGTGATTCATCACGCCTCAAAACCTATTCTACACCCACTGCCTCAATAATTTTAAGGTATTAATCGCAATGGAGTCTAAGGTGGTTTTCGTGATGAATCAATAGTTTGTGAAACTTGATCGTTTTAAGGAACAAATTATGTTCACTAAGAAGGTGAAAGCTGATTCGAAAAAGAAGATGAATTGCCATGTAGAGGTCATATTCTCAACAACTCATCAGATAGGCTATAAGATTTGTTTACCTGTGTCAAGTCTCCAAAGGAAATCTGGAATTCGTTAGAATTCGAATACAGAAAAAAAAAGGGTATGGATAAATTTCTCATTATGAAAGATTTTGAATTCTAAATACTTGATAATATGCCTGTTATGGATAAGTCCATGAGTTGTGTATCTTTATTTCAAAGTTTAAGGATTTGAAAGTGGTAGTTCCTAAATCACTGCAATTAGAGAAATAATAGCACATCATACTTCTAGTTTGAATGACTATAGGAAGAAATTACTGTATGCCACATACGACTTTTCTCTTAAATAGATTCAGAAATACTTACACATTAAAAAGTTTTTTATGTGATAATTTGTCTTTATGTTGATAACATGCTTATAATTAGAAAGGGTATGGATAAATTTCTCATTATGAAAGATTTTGAATTCTAAATACTTGATAATATGCCTGTTATGGATAAGTCCATGAGTTGTGTATCTTTGTTTCAAAGTTTAAGGATTTGAAAGTGGTAGTTCCTAAATCACTGCAATTAGAGAAATAATAGCACATCATACTTCTAGTTTGAATGACTATAGGAAGAAATTACTGTATGCCACATACGACTTTTCTCTTAAATAGATTCAGAAATACTTACACATTAAAAAGTTTTTTATGTGATAATTTGTATTTATGTTGATAACATGCTTATAATTAGAAGAAATATAAGGTTATATTATGATGCTAAAGCTCATGGTGAATGTGTTAAAGAAGGTAATAAGATTTATGTGCATAAGTCGGAAAACACTTTATATATACATAAATCCTAATTCATATTGATTATGTCTATCACTAACTAGGTGGGGATATTGTTAAAAATATTAGTGATAGAATAATTTGTCTCATTTTAAAAGAGTTATACCTGTTCATTAAAAGGCATCAAAATGAATTATTTATTACCGATAGTTATATCTGTTTTAAAATGTGTAAATAAACAAATATGATTGTTCTAAGAGATACTGTTGTCCCAAAATAGTCCAAGAGGGGGGTGAATTGGACTTTAACAATTTTTCGGCCCTTGCTTATAGCCTAATGAAAAATTGAGGCTTCGTTCAACTATGTGCTTCTCTATATAAAAAGAAAATGATATGTGCTTCAACAATGTGTTCCTAAGTTGCAATTCAATTCAATACCAACATTCAATATCATGTATATGAGGAAAAATTTAAAATTGCACAAAAGTAAAAGATAAAGGATAGAGAGATCAAACACAAGGATTTTATAGTGGTTCGGCTTAACTAGCCTACATCCACTCTCTCAAAGAACCCTCTTTGAGTCTTCTCTCCACTGTTTGCTCTTTTGAAGGCAAGAGACCAAAAGCCCTTTACAATTTCTCAACACCAAGCTTTTACACCAAGGTAGCTTGAAACCTTCTCAAGTGCAATCACAAGCACTAACTCTCCCAAGCTTCAATAGGTGCTTGTACAACCTCTCTTAAATGTAATTCAATGTTTCAACACTCACTCTTACACAATACAAATCAAACTATAAAGAAGAGATGAGTTGATTTGCCAATGGTAGCTCAAAATCTTTAAAGCTCTTGAATGAAAGCAATAAATGAAAAATCAATGTTGGAGTTCAAATGTAAGCTTTCATTAAGTGTAAATGAAGTAGAGAATGTGTATTTATAGTCCCAAATCATTTTAGACCGTTTGAAACCCTTTTAGAACGTTATACACACTGCCCAAGACAAAATAGCCGTTATTTTGTCCTTTTGTGCGAAGTTGAGCAGCTCTGATAAATTAGCAAACTAATAAAATTTTAGGAGCAACAAGAACTGGTTAGTAAACTAACGTTTTTAGCAAACTTATTAGCAAACTAAAAAATTTAGCAAACCAGTTAGCAAACTAAGTCAACAGCTGCATGTCTCAACTTGCAATGCAAAATGATTTAGACCTTCAAAAAATGTTTCAATAGTGGTGTTCAAGGTCATGATGAGAAAAAGTAATCAGAAAATAAATTTTCATTTTTGAGCTCCATATGACTAAATTCTCATCTATTCTTTTTCACAAAAAGACCTAAGACTCTAACACTATGCTTTTCATACCTTTGCTTCGAGTCTTGATTTCCATAGCCTTTTTCTCATTTTGGATTTGTCTTGGAATGCCTTTGAGTATCTTTTCTTCTTATATGCAACTTCAAAGGTTCTTTATGCATAAGACAAAGAATCTACACATCACTTTAAGGTTAGGTTAGATAGATTCTCTTTGAGTTTTGTTATCATCAAAATCAATGCTCATTTTGAGCTACACGGGGTCAACAGATACAAAGTGAATGGTTATATCTGTTCTAAGAGGTATAAGTGAATAGTTGTATCTGTTTTAAGAGGTATAAGTGAAGGGTTGTATATGTTCTAAGAGGCATAAGTAAACAGATGTAATTGTTCTAAGAGATACAAAGTGAACAGTTGTATCTGTTGTAAAAGGTATAAGTGAACAGATGTAATTGTTCTCAGAGAAACAAAGTGAACGACTATATTTATTCTAAAAGGTGTAAGTGAACAATGTAATTATTCTAATAGATACAAAGTGAACTGTTGTATATGTTTGAAGAGATGCAAATATTTTATAAATAGCAGTTTGGAATAAATATCTATTAACTTTTCTTTTTTGTCTCTTCTCTTCATTTTTACCTATAATCAACATTATTATTCTTTAATTTATTCTTTGGAGAATTTTAAAATTGATGTCTAAAATTATATTTTGGTTATTATCCTTGAGGGATCTGCCTAAAACTACCTAGCTGTAACATAGTGGGGGGTTTACTCTTTATCAATTTCATTATATTGAGGGAAGCAAATACTCCATATAATATTTTATTGCAAATTGACTAAAAATTTTGATAGAATAATTCCTCAAAATTGAGTGTGCTATTGTTATTTGTAGCTTAAAGTATGCTATGCATTGCACTACTCCTGATATTGCTTTTATAGTATGTAAATTGTCAAGATATACTAATAATCCCAGTGTGGAATATTAAAAAAAAATTTTAAGGATTTTTGGATATTTAAAAAAGGAATTATAAACTATAAATTATTCTACGATAAATTTCCAATTGTGCTAAAACCATATAAAGAGTTGTATCCATGCAAAGAGTTGTGTCCCTTGGCCAAAAGATGTAACTAAATAAAAGATGTAATTCTTCTTAATAGTTACATGTATGAAGAGATAAATTTATTGACAAAAAAGGTTGATACATTTTGAGTAGTAAATATAAGAGCCTTACAAGTCATTCGTAAGAAGTGACAAAATGACAAATGAGTATGCATTTGTGTGTGTGTGTGTGCAAGTTTAGCTTGGTTCTTTATTTTTTAATGCTCTCATTTTAAACAAGTTATGGAGTAATTTATTTCTGCAAATAAGGTACATGTCTAGACTGTGAATTACTTATGTAGTTCATGTTATAAACATGTGATTATATGGTTGACTAGTGAAACAAATATGGTGGAGATCCTAGGGTTATACAAATGCCAATTGGATAAGTAGTATTAAGGATAATAAGTCAACATTTGGTTGGGTGTCCACTTTAGGTAGAGGTTTTGTTTTTTGGGCATCAAAAAAATAAACTTATATAACTCATTCTACGGTGGAATCCAAATTTATAGTTTTGGCGAATGTTGGTAAAGAAACAGAATGACTGAGAAACTTGTTATCGGATATTAAGTTGTGGTCACAACCTGTGCCATCTATTTCTTTATATTGTGATAGTCAAATCATGATGGTTAAAGTTTATAGTAAAATATACAATTGAAAGTATATACATATAAGCTTAAAACATGAAAATGTAAGACAATTAGTCTCTAATTGTGTTTTTACCATGTTTATGTTAAATCCTATAATAATCTAGTAAATCCTTTAATAAAAGGGCTCTCGAGAGTTATAATCATAAGTACATGTGCTGATTAAGATTTAGAATATTCCATTAAATTTACTAATGATGGGAAACCTACTTTATAGTATTATTACTAAATAAAGTTTAAAGGGTAACAACAAGTCATTAGTAAATGTTGTAATTAAAGTACTTAATGTACTAAGTTAATGGAATGAAGATGAGTATTTATACTCTTAATGAAGTTTAAAATTATTACAAAAGAAACTTCACCTATATGAACATAGGAAGTGGTGCCGCTTCAACAAAAGTGAGAATAACTTTTGTAAATATCCATGAAAACAGGAGGTAGCACAATGCTATATTCGTGCTAAAATTTTGGTGAACTTTTTAAGTCAAACTAATTGGTTCATGTGTGTACTATTTCCGATTATATTTAATAGGAATTTAAGTTTAAGCTAAGGCCACCATGATTTCTTTAGAACTTTGAAATACTTACACTAAGAAAAAGTTTAAATCGAAAGATACTTTTTATTATGCATGAAACAATGGGATCTAACAATACAAGCTAAATGGGGGATTGTTATAAATAAGCTTGTATAATAGACAGTATAGAGAGAAATAATTCCTATATTGTTAAAATATAAGGGAATGATAAGAGTGAAATATGTATAGAATTATATATATATAATTCAATATATATTATTCTATTATGGCACTTGGCACGTATATGTGTGAAATAAAATAATTATCATATTGTAATTTTCGTAAATAAATTACGAATATATGTGTTTATTAACAAGTAGATGTGTCTGTTAATAAACAAACATGTCTATTTTATACAAAAAGTCATAACTATTTGTATAGGTGTCTATCAATAAACAAATATGTCTATACCAACAATCACAAACAGTCACAACTATTTGTATATGTGTCTTTTAATAAACAGACATGTCTATTACACAAACAGTTGTATTTATTAGAGATAAACAGATGTGTCTATCTAAAAAATGTGCCATGACTTTTCATTCTTTATAAGTATGGATGAGTTTTTCAATCCAGAAATATACTACTTCTATTTTTTCTTCTTTTCTTCTAGTCTCTCCAAATTCAGTTCATATAAAAAGTTCTTAAGGGAAATCTTCAGGAGTTGCTGTCTGCAGATTTCAGGCTTTGTTGTATCCTGAAGTTATATTGCCATAATCTTGCAGCAATCTAATGGGAGCAATTAATACCTTAAAAATAGTGATTCATCACGCTTCAAAGTCTATTCTACACCCACTGTCTCAACACCATGTACATTCTCACAGCGGAACATGTTGTTCCTCCTACGGCATTAAAGAAACATTACAAAATAAAACATACCATCAAACATAGCTTCATGTGCATTTCCCATTAAAGTAAATGCTGATAGAGATCAATATATTTTTCTCATTCAAACAATGAAATACCTAGAGATTTTCTAAATAAGAAGCACAATTTAGTGAATACATAAGCTTGACGCTGAAACAACAACAAATCAACTACCAATTCAACCAGACAAAACAACAAATATATGGTGTTCACAACAGCCGCTATCAAATCTTGCTCTCGAGTCCAAGAGAAAAGTGGAAAAACAGTAAAAGCCCACCACACCAAATAAAAAATTCGATTAAATTCCCTCTCTTTCCCTGAAAACCTAACCATATTAAGTCCAAAACATGGATCACAGCAAATTCATCAAAATGGGAAACATGCACCTCAAAATAATGATATTAGAAGGAAAAATAACCAAAATCACAATAGCGGAAGTAATTACTATTGCTATTAATGATAAGAATCAAGACAGAGAGATTACTAAAAGTATTACCTCGAAGAAGTAGAAGCCGCGAGAGTTTCTCAACGAGACTTTTCGACTTTCAGTGACTTTAAGAAACAAAGGGCATTTTGGTCAGAAAGTGAAAGCAAGAAAGCTAACATCCTTTCCCGCCTCGGGAAGGTAGACCTTTCTCCCGCGATTCAAATTAAAAATTATATGTATAAATTTGAATTTGACTGAACCTCACTCATTCTCTTCTTTGTCGAGAAGAAACAGTGCAAATGAAGAGACTGCAAACCCTAACAGCATCTCGATGGAGACTGAAAATGGAAACAGATAAAGAAAGGATTGCTTTATACAACCCAAAAAAGCCATTCTTTTCTTACTACATCTACATATGTTTACATACGTTTATATATCTTCTCTCATTTTGATTTCTTCTTCCCAAATCCTAAGGCACATTCTTTTTTAGTACAACAATAAACCCAGAAAGCAGAAACCTGAAAAACCAATCCCACAAGAAAAAGAACCATGTCTTTGAGCCCACCGGGGACAAGATCCGATGACACAACCACAAGAACCTTCCAGCCGTACTGGTGCTACCAGTGCCATCGAATGGTCAGGATTGCCCCATCAGACTCATCTGAAATCATCTGTCCCCGATGTTCCGGGCAGTTCCTTTGTGAAGTTGAGATGAACAGACCGAGATTAGTTGTTGATTTCACTGCTTTTGATCCCTCTCCTGAAGCTCGCTTACTTGAAGCGCTCTCCCTCGTGCTTGACCCTCCAATTAGAAGGTTAAATTTTGGTCTCGTTGATAATATGGAATCCGAATCTCGTGGCAGGTCCTGGTTTCGGAGACGAAATCGATTGGACCCAGATGCTGAAACCCGTCCCCAGAGACGTCGAAATCGTAGTTTAGATGGGAGAGAGAACAGGGAAGATGAACCAGGACTCCAGTTTAGACCAAGAACGTGGATCGTCTTTAGACCAATAGATCCTTTCGCTCCAACTGAACCCGATTTGCAACTTGAAAATCCGATGCCTCCCAGGGTTAATCCCAGAAACTACTTTTTCGGCCCAGGTCTAAACGAATTGATCGAACAACTGGGCCAAAATGACCGGCCAGGACCACCACCGGCACCCGAATCAGTTATTGACGCAATACCAACGGTGAAGATCGAGGCAAGTCATTTGGTGAATGAATCGAATTGTCCTGTTTGCAAGGAAGAGTTCAAGATTGGAGGGGAGGCAAAGGAACTGCCTTGCAAACACATATACCATAATGATTGTATTGTGCCCTGGTTAAGGTTACACAACACTTGCCCAGTTTGTCGAAAGGAGTTGCCACTTGCTCCTGAAAGTAGCACTCATGCACCTGATGATCATCATGAATGCGAGCATGGAGAGGACAGGAATGGAAGGTGCCTATGGTGGAGGAGGCAATTGGCAAACTTGTGGCCATTTCGTCCAAGGTCTGCAAGAATCAGTCCTCATGGAGATCATGACGGTGCTTCTCAGGGAGGTGAGATGTGATCAGTACTTACTGAAGATTCTACTTTAGCAATATTTAAAGATTTCTAGTATCTGACTAATTACTTGTATGCATTGAATTTCAATTCCTTTTAGTTCCATTTTCATGGCTGCATATATATAAATGGTTAAGAATGAAAAAATTGTAGCCTAAATAATAATCTACATTGGTGAGATTTGAATACAGGCTTCAATGAGCAAGGCGAGAGCTGATATGAACTTAAGAGCAGATTTTAATATTATAATTATTAATGATTCAAAAAATAAAGGATGGGATAGCTGCTTTGGCTGTTTAGAGCCCTTGACTGCGTTATTTTTTCCAGTAAGTAGAAGATGTTGAAGGAACAATTCTCTGATACATTTATTCTATTTGTGCTTTAACAGGTGCTTGTACTAAATTGTTTTTTTAGGTGTTAGTCTAAGATATTTTTTAGCACTGAAAGCCCTAAGACGTTTAACGTTGATGGACTTACTAAAACCATATATTTGGACTTGATGTTCATATGTTTGTTAGGAATGTAAATGTATAAACTAGTAATGGAAGGGCACTGCGGAAAGACATTCTGTATAGCAGGTAAATTACTGGTATGTCATTTTCACCTTTTACTCTTTCCTTGCTAGTAATTATCAGCTCCCAATTAAAAAAGAACAAGAAAAAAAAAGGCTTTTCCTTTTTGTATCTTGCACTGCTAATTTGTTGAAGCTCCACCTTATGTTATGCTTAAGCCTATAAAGATGATCTGAAATATACCAATGAATCAATGATATTTGATCCTGGAAAATGCAAATTACCATCAACCCAATAACCATATGGCATGAATCTGTATATGCAGGACTTACCTGGTTTCGGAGGTTATTTCAGCAATTTACCCGATGATGAACAATTGTGCATAAGAGAAATTACCCCAAGCTTATATACCGAATCAGTTCTGCTCTCCAATGCAATTAACAAAGTTGTATTTGTTTCTTTCATTTGAAAGATACGATGGAATAACGAGTATACTGCAATCATTTTATCAAACCCAGTAATGCGTGTGATGATTGAAACAAGAAACTTCAGAAGTAGCTCCCTATCCACTCCCTAAAAATTTTTTTATTGAAATTTCGTCACCCAAATGTCAGCTTATCTGCTCTGGATTAATCTGGTTATACAAATGAATCAGTAGACATATATTCCAAGAAATTCAGCTGAATTGCTTAAATTGATCCACACAGGGCAATATGCAGTCCAAATACTCGTGCCACATCAACAACAATATTAAACAAAAATAATAAAATGGCAACAATTCACCTACAACTTGCAACCATTAACTGGGACTACAATAGCTCAAGTTTGATCACAAAACATACTGTTAACCACACTAGATCGCTTTGCTAGCTGTTGGGCCAACAGAACCTACAGAGCTTTGCCAGAGTCAAAGTTATCAAAAATCATAATTGACCATAATCAATTTCGAAATGTATGAATTATGCACTACTCTGGAAAAGTATATATTTGTCATCAAATGTTCAAATGCAGGTTCATTTTTCAATTTCTCTTTGGTCAATTCATTCTACCATTGCAGACAAGTTCACAATGGCTTGGGATGATGGTGAGTGCCAGCATAAAACCCCTGTGCATAAGCAGTATTCTTGAACATTATCTGCAATAAATAACACACTCGTGAATGCTTCTGTGACCAAATGCCCTATCATAAAGGTAACCACCATGCTTAATAAGAAATTATGCAAGCCATCTCAAGAATTGAGACAGAATTACAGCAGAAAACCATACATGTTCCTTCAAGCAATGCCATATGACAGTAAATTTTACTTCATAACTAATAAGAAATGATGAATACTCACAGCAAGGCTTTTCAAATCTGAGCTAAGACGCTTTTTAATATTGTCAGCAACCACGGTTCCAAGATGTTCACCATGTTGCCTGATAGAGTCCTCTTTAATCTGTAGAGACATATTCCTCAAGTTTAACCCAAATATACCATCGATGTTGAAACAAAAGAGTGGTACCAAGGTTACCTCTGACAGCAGAAGACTGGAAGTTCTATTCAGAATCTCTTCCACAAGAAGCCCAGCATCTGAGAAAACACTTGGCTGATGTGCAGCAACAGCTAGCTTGTCTTTAACATTTTTTACAGCAACAGGTACCTTGGTAGTTTTTACTACATCAATGAAAAAGAACATTATACAATGGATTGTAAATGAACCAAAGTCACTTGGAATAATTACAATCCAGAAGCTCAATTGACATAATGAACATCATGCTTAAATAAGTTGTTATCGCATGAATAAGCAATCAGATCTTTTTTTTTTTTTCTTTGGGGGGGGGGGGGGGGTGTGGTTTGTGGTCATGGTTTACCCTCTTTCCCCTGCAATGAACATTTCCCCATCAAATGAGAGTCTAGAACATTAAATTCCTCACCATGCTAGACCAAAGATTTCACTACATATTAAATAGTCAAACTAGATTCCTCAACAAAGATTAAATAGAAAATTAAGAAAAAGCAGAGAGAGGGACAAGTTATGAGAAGAGGTAAAGTGGAAATTTAAACAGATCAACGATGAATAGAATGCTAATAAATCTCTTCATTGATAAGCCAAGACTACAATTTTATACTAGAATTATTAAAATGAAGCTATAGGTTAGGCACGAAGTTGTTACATTCTATAGTCCAGCTTCCTGCAGCATCACAAAATTAAAGAAATGGTTGCAGATGCTACTAAAAAGGTTTCTAGGCTTCTGTTAAATGGATTAAAGCATCAGCACTTTCGGCTTCAGTTCTACAGCTGGTGAAATGGATCAAAAGCCTACATTTGTCTTTCTTGGTTAAGCCAGTAATCCATTGGGTAGTGAGATCTCTTCCTTCATTTACCTTGGCTGGGAACTGAAATCAAGCCTAAACTGTTCACCAGGCAGTCCAAGAGAAACTTGAATTATTATTGAATTGAAGAAAAGAGAATTGATTCTAAGCACCACAACTGGACACTTTAATTAGCATAAGAGAAGAGATCAGCACCATTTCTGTCACTGCTTTCCTTTTATTTAGTTGCCACCCCAGCAAGGGTTTGAATCTCTCTATTGAAAAATAATAAAAGGGATTGTCACGTATTATAGGAAGAGATATGAGAATCTGATGTAATGAGAATAACTGTAATTTCTATAAGTTTTAGAAGAATGTAGAAGGGATCAGTTGGCGGGAAGTTAGTAGATTCTGTTATAGCTAACTAAAGCCCTGTTTGACATTGAGTTTCAGAGCCTAAAACTGTTTTTCTGAATAAAAACATCATTTTAGATGTTATTGAGAGAAACAGTTTGGAAAATTTTGTTTTGTTATTTTAGTGTTCTTATGACTAAAACTAATCAAATTTAATTTTTAATTATTTTTTAATACTCTCTAACTAGTATATTTAAAAAAGTGATTGTTACATATTTTAGAAGGAAAAAGAATATATAGTGGCAGGGGTCGCGTGGTTAGAATAGGAGGGAAACTCCTATAACAACTTTTGGAGGGAAAGGCCTCAAGTAGTTAGAGGTAGTTCTGGCTGTCTGGAGATTGTTAAGGAGTTGTTAGGAAGCAGTTACTGCTGTGTATAAAAGGAAGAAGTCATACCTATATCAACTCATTCAAAGAATGCTATTCAATAATAATTTCTCTCATCTCTATGCTCTTTTCTCTTCTCATCTTGTTCTATTCTTTTCCCACCTAATCTCACTATTTCTCTTAAGTTCTCTGAGAATTCTGTTTCAATCCCCTTCCTTGAGATTAATTCAGACCTATTACTTTACAGTGATTTTCTCAACAGCAGTTTCAACAGCAATGCCAAATAGGCCCTAATTCTGTTACTTAGCTAAAGTAGTCAGCTGAGCAGTTAGGGGAGCAGTTGCTGAGTATATGTAACTCAGTGTAGTTATCTTGCAATTCATTCCAAGAATTATCAATAATACAATTTCTTCTTCTTCTATCCTAATCTCTCTATCTCTTTCTATCTCTCTATCTTCTCTACTCTCTATTTCTCTACTCTTGCATTCTTCTCAGTTAGGGATTCATAACCCTAACAGGGCCTTGGCATCGGAAAGGTCATTTTGCATGTCCACCAAACATACATAATTATTAGTTCATGCTTAGAATACTGTCATAAGATCTAGCATGACAGATGGTGACTTGGCAGCTGCATCATTATCTAAACATTTTGGTAAATTATTTTCAGTTGACTGGGACACTTGCTCTGGCTCTTTGCCAATCCCAGATTATATAGCATGGGTAACCAAAACATCCAGAACCTTCCTACTCATACCAAGAGCTTTGTTGTTGTTCTGATCCCATTCAATTCAAGCACACGCCTTGAACAAACAGAGCTCTGCTGTTTCATTACTATCATATTCTTGGATTTGAATAGTATTAGCCAAAAATATTTATATAACACCCAGAAAATTTTCCAAATTATCAAAGAAGACATTTAAAAAAAATGAATACTTCTCCAAATGATTGTGATAAGGGGAATCAAGGATTGTCTTCTGACTCATTGTCCCCAACCTAGAGACAACAAACCAATTCTAAGTGATTTAAGTACATTCTGCAATGAGATGGCATGAATACACAGGTCAAACAATCATCAAAAAATGCCCCCCCTACTGACAATGCCTACTTCTATCATGTAAAAAGCAGTAAATCAATTGAGTGGTAAATTCACATTTTAAGTACCTGTAGTAGCTGTGGACTTCTTATAGGCAGAAACAGGATTTTCAGTATGACCTTGCAAGGGAACAGTCTTTTCCGGAGGATCAGACAGAATAGTGGAACCAGATGGAACAAAAGCTGCCAGATCAGGAGGTTGATCCTTTCCTACTGGTGGATTAGCCTACAGAAAATTTTGGTACCATATATTCAAATTTCAAACAGCCTGTTTTTGGAGAATTAATATAACAAAATGAGCTTTGAATCACCTCCAGGTCAACGAATGTGGCCTCTCTCCCCACTGACTTAAGAAACTTGTCAAGATCATTAGCATGAAGAGCTGGAGAAAGTTATAACCATAGTTCAAGTTACAACTTTACAAGGGCAAAATATTTAATTAGCATTAACTAATTAAACATTAGCATGAACTAAACACCGACTTTATTCATCTCCAAATTAAAGCCAATAATTTTTTTTATGTACAGAAATTACCAAGCAGACAAGGTGGGACAGGTGACCATACATATATCTATTTATATAGCCATATAGGTTTATAGCATATACAGGCAAGATAGCTCTATTTAGCTATTGCTCCAATTTTGCCCTATATTTGAAGTAAACTTGAGACAGGAGGATTTAGTTCGCGTGATTGTCTTTCAATTCATCCCTTATCTTTATTTTAAAATTTTAGATTAGGTCATTTTATTTGCTCAAGGAATCCATCATACCACACGTTTTTCACAAAATAAACACTTGAAACAATGTTCAAATATCAGACAACTCACACAATTAACAAGAGAATTTATCCAAAAGAGAGGCTGGGAATACTCAAAACAGCTATATTGATAAAATTAGCAATATTAAATATGAAACTTCAGACTTACAAATTGACATATCATTAGATAGTGGATGGAAGAAGCAATGCTCTTGTGTTCTAAATCCTTTGTCCAGCAAGAGTGACACATGTCTACACAAACCAAAGATTAAGAAAATTAAAATTTCAACAAAAATAAAGAACATGGAAATGGCATACTTTTTTCAAATTATAGACGAAAAAACTACATAAATTCAAAAAAACCAGCCAAATCAGATATCACGTGAAAAGCATTGCTAATGATACGCAATGTTAAGTATGTTAACAAGAAGAAAAAGAAACCACCATAACAGCAATAATTAAGCCAAATATAAAATTTTATCAAGCTACAGGCACCAGAATTACAAATGCATATCAATTGGGAAAAACTCAAGAATTATATAAAAATGGAGGTAAAAATTGATGCCGATAGCAAATAAGATTTAACGCATACCTTGCTGACTCATTCACCAGTGCAAAAGGAGTAACACAACCCAGAGGAACCTTGAAAAGCGAAAACACAGAACATCAGAAAGCAAGTTGAACTTCCAGACTATACACTTATTAATTGAAGCATAATAAAAATGTGACCTTTTTTATTTTGAGTGATAAAAAAAACTTGATCAGTACACATGAAATTAAATTTGAATGCTAATAAATACAGTAAATAATAGCCAGCATTTGCTCATCCATCTATTGAGTTTTGCAAAGACTGGACCGCTATTGCCATTTCAATGCATCATGGCTTTCATTGCAGTCAAATATACCAGGTTTGAAGGATGGGTACACCAGATTAGAATTTAAGAAATCACAATAACTCCAATGATAAGTACTAAAGAGAAAAAATAACGAGAAATATGTAAATTTGAGCAGTAAGTATGGGGCATTGCAAGAAAGAGGCATGTACCTGAAGTATCTCACCCAATGCTTCTTCAGGAGCCATTCTTATACCTCCTTTTCCCAAACCAAGCCTTTGAGATAAAACTGCTCAGCCCTTTGCATAAGTAACAGCCTTTAATATCCAACAAACTAATAAAATTACAAGATCAAAAATCTAAACTTGGTCAAGCACTAATCAGAGCAAGCCTGTAACATCTCCATCTCAAGCCCATAATGTCACGAGGTGAAAAAAAAAAATAGAAGTTAGAGGACAATATTCACCTTTCATGTCTACTTTCGTATCTGCCAAAGCAGAAACAATATATAATCTACTTTTCTTGTCCTGCATAAAAAAAAAAAGTATGTGCGTCTCTTAGAGTTATAGATATAGGAAAATATAGAAGGCTGTCAAGATTTTCTGTTGGAACAATTAGCAACTAACATGTCTTATAAATACTTATTGTCCCTTACCTTCAAGAATAAATTTTTAGTCAGTCCACCTCCCTTATCACCCACATATTTCGCCTAATATAAAAGACAATTTCTTCCATTAGCAGATCCAAATATGGTGTCAATGTTCTAAAATATATAACCTAGCATTCTGGAATTGAACATTACCTGGGCTTCAACAGTCAAAACGGTGGGATGTTCATACTGAGCAAAATCAATTTGAAGCTCCTAAAAAAAACCCAATATCTAGATTAGTTGAAATAATTGGAGACAAACATGAAAGCAAGCAATTCTCAAGTAAAGCAATGCCATAAACAATAATGCAAAGCCCAAATAAAAGAGGAGGAATAATAGCTAGTTAAGCAGCACAAGCTAGCATATATTTTCCAGGGTTGATTTGCAAAATCCCAATCTCCAATCTCAAGTGTTGTAGCCTTGCATATTAAATACTGACATCTTCTAATAAGGCATCTAATAACGCATCTCCTGACTCAATTTCAGCAATCCAAGAAAATACATTGGTTTACACTTAGCGTCTACAGGAAATGTGATCGAGCAAAAAAAAAGAGAGAATTCAACAAAACAAAAAATACAACCAACTCCCATTATTTTCACCCTTTAGATCAAATAAAATTGATAAGGTTCATTTCCTTAGTCCATAATGAATCATGGAAAACTTAGTCCAGTAGTATCCAGCACCCATTACCGATTACTCCACTGAATGATCACAAAAGTGAAAATTGGCTCAACAAAAAGGAAAAAGGAAGAAAACCGAGATCGAATTTGAGTCAATATAAAACAATCACAACGATTCAAGCAGTCAATTCAATGGAGAGAGAGAGAGAGAGAGAGAGAGAGAGAGGTAGAGATTAAAGAGGCAAACCTTTAAGCGAGCAAGCAGCTGATCCTTCGTATAACCCATACCGTCCTTCGAAGTAAATCTGCTTGATGAACCAGAGAGGCCGAAGAAGCGTTAGCAACGAAGAAGAAACGTAGAAGCGGAGGACACAGAAACCCAGACTGCTATTGTTTGCTGGGCTAGGGTTAGACATAAAATAAGAAACGCGTCGTTTTGCCGGTTTTTGACATTTTGGTTGGGTCCGTCCATCCTGGGCTTAGGTATCTGAGTCAGGCCCAAGTTTGAGCCCAACTTTATTCTCTGACCATGTCATACCAGTTGATGATCCAAATCCAATCCCTAAATATAACACCCTCATTAATCTAAAATATTTAATAAAATATATTTTTTAATTATTTTTTTTAAGAGATAAATTGTCTATTTTTTTCACACATTCATATTTATAAAAATTTTAAAGTAAGTTAAGGTAAAATATTGAAACCAGTAAATTATAGGATATACTCGATACACTAAAAAATAGTACACCACATATTCACATAAAAGTAATTACAACATAAAAATAGGAATATAAAATCTACTGTTTTGTGAATGAAGCTATATATACACTAGTTGTACTTAATAATTTATCATTGAAACTTTCCAACTCGCCAGATAAAAGTAAGATATATCTGCATCTTTATCTATAAGAATTTTCTCTTAAATTCTATCGATATTTAAATTTAAAATTTTATAATTTTAATAATGAATTAAATTCATATTTATAAAAATTTTAAAGTAAGATAAGGTAAAGTATTGAAATCGATAAATTATAGGATACACTCGGTACACTAAAAAATAATACATCACATATTAACATGAAAGTAATTACAACATAAAAATAGAAACATAAAATTTACTGTTTTGTAAATGAAGTTATACATATGCTAGTTATATTTAATAATTTATCATTAAAACTTCCTTAACTCGCCAAATAAAAGTAAGATATATCTGTATTTTTATCTATAAGAATTTTCTCTTAAATTCTATCAAGATTTAAATTTAAAATTTTATAATTTTAATAATGAATTAAAATTTTTCAAAATTTGTAAATATGATAATTGTAATATTCTTTTGGAAATAACTTTATTATAAAATTAACATATTCCTAAAGAAGCACAACAAAAAAAAATGTGATCAAGACAAATTGCATTATGCAGAATAATCACAACTTACGATGGGAACAAATACGATGGGCAATAAGAGTAGTGAATTGTAGGATGGATTGATTGATTGATGCTTTTTAGATCACATGATATGTTGTGAATTTGTCATGTAGGTATGCATACACTGTGTACTATGCAGTCAAATCAGACAACAACAAATGTTGCTGACGTGGGACCACAAATCTAAATGTGGGTCCAATTAAAAGTATCCCCCCAATCCCATGGCCCAAAATCTTATATTGTATTTATATTTTATAAGCAATGGATTGGGGACTCAGCTTTATTAGAAAACAGAAACAAAAGTAAATACCAACATGGCCCATAGTGAACACCCCAATAGGCCACATAAAATGTAGAAAATAGAAAGTATATGCAAGAAAATAAGCTAGGGATGGGGCACCATGCCCTAGCCCATATGTGCACTAGAGGACAGGTCATGTGCAATCTTGGCTTGAGCTTGTAGGCAACTTCCTTGATTGTTCATACACTTGACTATGCATTCAATTCAAAGATTAGCCAATATGTAATTATTTGAGTTCAATCTATCCTGCTGTAAAGAAATTTGATTAGACATTTCAAGTATAATCATGTTATATATCATGAGAGTGACTTCTTTCTTAATATCCAATATATTGATTTTGGTTTTGGTCCTTGTATTGGTAATGTGATATCATAAATCTTTCTAATAAATAAAGGAAGTGATTTATTTATTTTTCATATCTTAATGGAAAGAAAAGTAAGGTGAGAAAATCATTTTATTTTTATTATTATATGCATATTAAATAAATAAAATTATATTAAAAAATAATTATTAAAGAAAACAAAGGCATAAATAGAAAACCAAATATTATATTTACACTATTTTTTAACCCAATTTGAGAGAAAAAAAAATGGATAAAAAATGTTTATAATTTGAGCATTTTTTACAAATTTTCACAATTTTTTTCCTTTTTATTTCTTAAAAAAAAGGAAAATTGAACTTGTAATTTTTCCATCTTTCTTTTTTTTTAACAAAATAATGAAATTGCTTTTTTTTTTTTTTCTTTTCCTCTTCCTGCCGGCCCTTGCTATTATTATTATTTTATGCAAATAGAAAGTATGCAATGTACAAGGCGTGGACCTATAATTAAGATATCAGAATTTTTTCATTTATTTTGTTATTTTGCAGGGTAAAGATGGCCATGTACAGAGCAAAGGTTGACTCTAAGTTGAAAGTGATGAGCTCCAGATAGAAAGGAACCTGATACATAACTATAACCAACAGATAAATCTTCCTTAGATATACCTGTTGATATTGAACTATAAAAATTACCTTAAAATCAAAATGGCCCTTTTAATTGCAGAGATGGGTTCAAGTTTCCATACCCTATTTGCTTTGTTTGCTGCGATACAGGCATTGATGATCTGACACACTTCACCAAGTAAACAATCTCCAAAGTCGAATGAAATTGTAATTTTTTTTTTCTAATAGAATATCAATAACATCTATTTGATAACCCTACAGCTTACAGAAGGAGAAATTAATTAATGTAATTAAAAAAAATAATTTCCCACCTTTAATCTTATTCAATTACAATGCAAACATAGTACAGCCACACTTTGAATAATTTGATAGTACATAAAAATTTCAATATATATATATATATGAGAACCCACATAAGAGAGTCCAAAAAAATGTTTCCTGCCCCATGTGAGTCTCTGTTCTCTCCTAAATCAATACACTAGCATATGAACTAGTAGGTCACTTTGTCAGTAATGTCTTGAAGCAACAGAAGATGTATATATATATATATATATATGAATTAATGGACAAAAGAATGAAATCGGTTGGCCTTAAAAATCTTTGGATTTGATGATATTTCGAACAACTATTCTGCAAAACTCCATAGATGAATATCACCTTCGAAAAAATCATCCAGTGTCATCGTTGGTGGATTGAACATTTGATCGAGAAACTTGGGCGATTGCAGATCTTCAAAGTTGTACCATGAATCGTATAGCATAGGAAGTGGTTCGCTGTAGCTCCCAAAAGGCTGCATTAATGACACATCGTCATCAAGATGATCGGGCTGTGAAGAAGACATGGAGGATGATGGTGAGGGTGATGAGGAAAAGGATGAGGGAAGAGGTGTTGATGATACTGATGGGGTGGTGGACGTAGAGGACGTGGCGGCAGTGGTGGTGGTGGTGATTGTGGTGGCATTGTCCACAAAGCTATTTGCAGCAGCTGCAGCCACTCTTTGAATGGACTTAGGGGACATAACAGTGTCAGGAATGTAATGAGAAGAAGTGATAGGGAAGTTGAGATTAGCTGATGAGCCTTTGAGGCATAAAAGTGCCGCATCATAGGCTCTAGCAGCAGCTTCAGCAGTAGAATAAGAACCTAACCATATTCTTGTTTTCTGATTTGGTGCTCTTATCTCTGAAACCCATGAGCCCCAACTTCTCATCCTCACTCCCTTGTACTTCTTCTTGCTTGCTGCTGTTGCTGCTGCTGCTGCTGATGATGATGTTTTTGCCATTGCCTTTGATGTCCCTGATTGGATCTTTTGCTCAGACTTCACCATTAGGAACTATGAACGGAAAAAGATCAAAAAAGACCAATGAATGATCAAAGATCAAGGCTTTTTTCTTGAAGAACAAAAGGGATCTTGATCTTAAAGGAGTAGTCTTCTGTGTCAGTACTGTTTGGTTAACTTTTGTTCTTGTTCTTTTGAAGACGAGGAAAACAGAAAAAGAAGCGAACTGAGAATGAAGGACAAAGGTTTGGTACTTTTAGATGGATTGGAGGCACTCAGGGGTTGAATTTATAAGGTTATGGCAAATTCCCTTGGTAAAGAAACAGTACACGGTAGTTCCACACTTGAATGTAAAATGGGTGACAGATATTTTCAAGCTCATTTACAATGAAAATTTCTTTATATATTTATGTCCATGTAGCTCTAGGGATTTCCTTGAAAACGACTCATCTGTCCTGGCATGGTCAAACCCATTTATGCCAGATAATTAAATATCACATCTACAATAACTAATTACAAAAATCAAATAATAATGTAAAGAAATACATAACCACACTCAACCCATTTGCTGATTCGAGAAGGCTGAAATGTACATCTTATTTCAGACGAAGTGTTTTGTGCATAGGAGAATTCCTCATTTTCAAGCAGTTTCTGTAAATTTAGCTAGAGGACCTTGAAATGGTCAATAATGGAAGCAAATTTTTTTAACCAGAAATAATCTTTGACACCTCTCTCATAAGATTTTGGCAATGTAGCGTGCAACTGCTAATAAGTATTAAGGAAATATTAATTAACTTTTTTTCAATTTTACTCTTACCTTCACTAAATTCAATAATTATTTTCATAATTTTAAAAAAATATATGTATTATATCCCTCTTTATTTAATCAAATGAAAATAATTAATTAAATAAGATGTCGTACTGATTTAATCTAAAGTAAAAATTTTTAACCCCACTGATTAATTTTTTAACTCGGTCGTTGCTTAAGGGGCAAGTTCGTACTTCTCTAAATTCCTCTCTACACAGAATTAACTTGATAATAGTATGGCTTAATTCCAGAAGGATCAAAGCATATTTAATAATGAAGTGTGATGGTATCTTTATACTATAGACTAAAAAAATGAGAAAACATAGGATTCTCTGTAGAAGGCAACTTCCAGGATCCGCAGGGTGCATGATGCTGATGACATTTACTTATATGAGTAAGCCTTTTTGGGGTTGCTATGATAGTGATACACTTAATTAATTACATAATTAATAATAAAAAAAAAGATCTAAACACGCGCAATCCAAACAGTAAAAATCCAATGGCCCAACGCAAGCATGATAGGCAGAAAGACCCAGCTGTTGCTGCTCTGTCATGCAATGCTATCTCCAAAACCGCGTCATGGAAATGGAAGATATATATAGAATTTGGTTTTCCAGGGAAAAAAAAAAAAAATCTGTCCATCACAGATATAAAGGCAGCCAAATTACTCAACTGTCGTGTTTCTTGTACGTGGCTCAAGCTTCCGCTGTATGATTTGACTTTAAGGACACTTGTTCTTAAGCCACATTTTCTTCTAGGGATAATATGGGACGGCTGAATGTAAAGTAATTACCTCAAAGTTCAAAGATCAACCTCTACTTGAGGCTAGTGGGAAAAGAGATATTTGCCAGAACGCGCTTGCACGGGGGAATTGGGGTAGCGGGGTACCCTTTTCCGGGACAATGGTCATAGATAGCTAGGTACTACTTTTAGTCATAAAGATTTTTTTTTTTAATTAAATTTAAATTTGAGATTTTAGGACTCTTATATCATTAAGTTAGCAAGCTAGTTTAGTTTTATGTATTCACACTTGAATGTAATGTTGAATCTGAGCATGGATAGACAAAGGTTTGCAGGATTTATATTTCGTCAACTTTTCAGCACTAGCTTTTTATGTATGAGTTTTGCATTGGCCTCTTTTGCCTCTAAATTTTCTTAATTTTCATTTTCCACACATATGGTATAAATGAGAAGTGTTTCGTCCCCAAGTTTCTAGCATTGTCCACTTACACATATATGGCTAAATTGCCATAAAAAATATAAAATTTTCAGTATTTTTATCAATTTTACATGTATCTTTGATAGAAAAAAAAAAAAAAAAGCATTTCCACTAATTTCTATATTTACTGTTTGCCATAAGGCAAATTAAAAAAAAAAAAAATCTTTGTTCATGGTAACTAAATTGCACAGAAAGAACTTTTTTTTTTCTCACCTCATTAAATTCTTTACCTAATTCCAGCTCTTAAATTTCAAGCCAATAAGATCTCCAATGCAAATTAAAAATGTTTAAAAAATCACCATTTTGACATTAATTCTAATTTTACTCAGCATCCCAAAAGGAGAAACAAAAATCAACCGCTACCATGACTTTTTATTTACAATGAAAATTTCCTTGTTTCATTGCTCTGAATTTCATTGACAATTCAACTTTTGATAATACTCTATTTTGAGTTTGAATTAGCGATACGTTAATGTTATTATCATTGTCATGAAAATATTTTTTAATCTCTAAACTTTTTATGATAAAAAAAAAACCCTTCTTTTATCAATTATATTCTTAGTTAATTTAATAATTTTTGTAATTTTTTTAGTAAAAAAAATTAAAATTTTGGATAAAACCAACCCTAATATATCTACAAAAAAATTCATTTAAGCATGATAGATATGAACATGAATACTTGCAATAATAGCAAGTTTACCATTTAAATAAATAAATGAACCATGAGAAATGGAGGGATAATATTAAAATCAATGTAGAATTGATTTCTTCGATAAAAATACATGTGTGAAACAGAATAGTGTCGTCAATCCGTACTGCTCCTCTCCATCCTCCCTCCTTCCTTTGTTCCCTTTGCCTCACCTAGTTAACAACACAAACAATAAAATCTCACAATAACAAAGCAAACCAAGCCCTTTTCTTTAATATGGTTATATATATATTATTGCTTCTCTAATTTTTAAGCTAGGTGGGTGGCATCACCATTCACATTAAATTTAATTTAAATTAATAAATAAAATGTCCATATTTATTTTAAGGAAACACATCACATGTTCATGCCACATTCTCTACTAATTAATCTTTGTTTATTTTATGATTTGTCAGAAAATTAAAAGAATATGACAATGGACTTTGTTTGTTGGAAGTTATATGGAAATTTCTATAGTAATTTGTATCAATGGGCTTGAGGCTTGAGCTTTGACACAAAGGTTAATTAATTCCCAATTGCTATCCATCCACACTAGTTTACTATGAGCAGCATGCAGCTGCGAAAACTTGAAATTGGCTTTGTAAATTCCAAGGAATATAAACTTCTAGTTGTAATCAAGGTCAAGATACTACTATATAGGGGTACTGTTATGTATTTGTATTTAATTTTTATTTATTATATAACCTAGATTATGAAATGGATTAGTTATGAAATTAAAGGGTCAAAAATTGGACCAAAATGGAATAATGCCATTGCCATATGATGATAGCTTCCTCCTCTTGCCAGTAAGTGATTAACTGTGATTTTGACTTTCTTTCCCCTCCAAATTTATTATTATTTTTTTTTATGTTATTTGTTAAATTGTTATACTTTATACATTGTTGATGCTTTTGAAAGAATTAAGATTTTTTTTAATAAAAATGCAGCAAAACAAATCATAAACATAAATTACAGCATAAATATAATGCAACAATCTAACTTAAAATATTATCAAGAGGGTTTTGAAGGTGATAAATACTATGAGAAAAATGAATGTTATTGGCTATAAAGTAGGGGTGGTTACGATCTAAGAATCGTTAGTTTAAGTTTATTGAAACTATGAATTTGAATTAAATTGCCATGGTCATGGTTCAGAACTATTGGTTCAGGTTTAATAAAATTATGAACCTGAACTAAATTATCATGAGACAGTTTGAGAGACACCTCTTAAATCATCAGCTCCAGTTCAAGTTCTAATTTAAAATGGATTGATGGGTAGTTTGAAAAAAAAAACTGTCTAAAACAGTTTAGAGGGCGGTTTGAAGGTGGTTTGAATAAAAAATTGAGAAAAATTTTATTGATTTGGAATTAGTTTATATTTGTAAAAATATTTTAATTTTTATTAGAAATCTTTCAATTAAAATGAAATAAGAAAAAAAAAAAAAGAAAATTAATTTATCTTTATAAGAATTTAATAACAAAACACTTGAACTTAATTAAAAAAATTAAAGATGAAATTAATTTTGTGCACAAACTTAATGTTGCCTATGTATCTTATTGGAATTCAAAGGAATCAAGGTTTTCAGTTTTATTGCTATCATTTATTGTAAAAATCGTATGATAAAATATAATAATTAGAAAAAAAAATAAAAGAGTAAAAAATTAAAATAGGAGGTATTGAAAATTTTATCGAGCATATAAAATAATAATAGAATAATTGAATAGTATTAAAAATTTATGTGAGTTATAAATATAATAAAGTAGATAAATTAAAAAAGTATTATAAATTAAAAAGAGTATAAAAATAATTGTGTAGAGAATTTAATATTCATATAAATGAATTAGGAGTGGAGTTGTATATTTATTAAGTATTTTTTAATTTAAATCGCAGGTTTAGTTTGGTTCGGAATTGATAATTCAATCTGCTTCGAAACTACCAGTTTATGGTTTCTAAAAAATATGAATCTAAACCAAACCATAAAATGACAGTTTCAGTTTAATAATATCTAAAATATATATTTTTTTTCTAAAAGAAACAATTTTGATGCTTAAACCACAATACTAAACAAGCACAAAGTCTGCAAGCTATTAGACTTTAAACTTCAACTTATTGCATTATAAAATAAGAATAAGTTGCATTTATTAATTATTATTTAGTATTGAAGTTTATAAAGAACAAATTATTGTGTTATATAGTAACATGAATATATATTCTCCATTTCAATAAAGCCTACACATGAACTTTTTTTTTCTTTGCATATTCAAAATTCATTAGGTAAAAACAATAAAGTCCTAAAATTGACTTAGGAGACACTAGTTGGACAAGAATTGAGAGGAATTTTCATTTAGTGTATTAATTTAGTTAAGAAATTTAAATTATTTTAACATATAATGAAACTAATTAAGTCCTAATATTTTACTCTAAACAATACAATAACAAATGTGAATGTAATCTCTTATAGATGCTACTGTGTCCCTGGGATCTAAGCAAGAGCTAACAAAATCCCTACCAGATAATTGAACAACAAGGATCATAAATGCTACTTGTCTTCCATTATCAGTAATGTACTTGCAGGTTGCAAGTTTCCTCAAGAATATATCTCTTAACTGGCACCGTACCCATCATCTCTCAATCCGTACCTTCCCACGTATCGATGAAAGCAACATGTTGTAATGATGATAATTATAATTATAATTATAGTGGCTAGAAAAGGGAAGAGGAGGCTTGGCAGCCAGCAGGAATTGTTTGTACTTTGTACGACCCGCTGGGTATAGGCCAAAAATCCAGATGGCAAATTAGACCCTTGTCACTTCCCAATCGATACTGAAACTTGGAAGAAATGGGTATGGGGCAGTAGGACGGTGCAATGAAGGTTGTTCAAGTGTTGGAGGATGAAGAGGCAAGATCCATGTGGGTAAGGTTTTTATCAGAGAAAGAATCAAATTTCAAATCCTTTCTCTGTTTCTGATTGAAATAGAGATAGAGTGAAACTTCCAGGAAGAAGTATAAAAAGGGTATCTTTCACAACCACCATATCCATAGTAATGGCTAACGCAGTGCTTTTGTCAAAAATTAATATAATAGTATTATCTTGAGGGGTGAACTTGTTGACCTAACTCTTTTATCAAGCATGCATGCATGGTTTTTCTAAGATGGTTTACATTATATTTTTGGACTGATTCTGAAGCAAGAAAAAAATGTGCTGGCATGTGGAATGGAATGCCGACATTTCATAGATTTTGGCCAAAATTCTGTGAGGATAACAGATTCAACAGTGCACTAGATAGAATTTTGTTCCAAGTACCTTTCATCCTGGATCAAAACAGATGCTGTCCCATATGTGATAATGGTGTATTGGCTCGTTGCAAATGCTTGAAAGCTCTGACAATTTTCATTTTTTTAAGCTTGTTTCAGTGAATCATGTTAATCCCACCTTTTGACAATTTCACTTGAGATCATCCAGCCTCTAAACTTACAGTATGTATAAGGAAATAGACTACTAATTCTTTGGAAGAAAAGGATTTGGTGATTGATAAATCAACCATGAAAATACTCAAGATTGTCCAGATCCACAGTGTCCATGATCCGAGCCATCCCATAATTCGGCCTACAGGACGTGTCTGACAAGGGCGAGAGTTGCTTGCTGAATTTCACTGTTCAGACACCGTGATATTCGGCTGACTAAATAACAATCCTAATGTAATATGAAGTATAGTTATTAAATCCGAATCGAATTAGCCAATTAAACTGGTGAACTAGCCTTTAAATCGATTTGAGTTTATAATTGAATTAGATAAAAAAGCAACCCAACGTGACTCAATTAACTCGACAATTGAACCAATAAACCAGTGTGACTTAGTTAACCCAACTAATTAACTTATTCAATAATTTTTTTGTGTTAATATAAAAAATTAAACTTAGAATGTCATAAAAAAAATCTTTAAAATAAAAATTAATTGAGCTAACTTGATGATTTTTTTTAATTTCAATATATTTATTTTTTTAACATATACTTAATATTTCATAAATATTAAAAAAAATTACTCATTATATTATTTAATATCTTATATAAAATTTAAAAATACTATTAAAATTTATTAAATATAACTTAATAAATATTAAAATTGTATTTTAAATAATAAAAATTTTAATTACTTATTTATTTATATATTTTAAAAGTTATATTTAATTAATTTATATATATTTAATTAATTTTTAATGACTTATTGATTGAACTATTAAGTTACTAATTGAACTACTCAACCATTCATCCGGTCCCTTCGCCAAGCCGGATTTAACAACACTGTTTATTTGGAATCCTAGGTCCTATTCCACTCAGACTTCCTCTGTAGAAACCTGATTACTTAAATTCTTAGTTCAATTATGATTTGCTCAATCAATTATGTTTATCTATCTTGTTCCATTCACTCAATTCACAGGTCCCTTTACTGACTTAAGCATATTCACATAAATCCTCTGCACAATAATATCATGATTGTCCCAAACTTTATTTTGATAGGGCCATAGGTGCACTTCTCGTCTTGTTAATTCAGTTGTTAGTAGTTTAGTGCAACACGCTATGGTTCTCCAGAGGAAAGAACTACTCTCTCTCCCTCTCTCTCTCTCTCTCTATCCCCCACCAACCTCATATTGCCAATAACAAAATGGAATAATGACTTTTCCACCTTACGTTTTAATTTTAATTTATTTTTTATACTTGGCTCAAATTGAAAACAAGGCAACAACCCCCACCAAACTCCCCCTTTTCGGGATTTTTTTGTCAAACATGTACAACAATGATGTTGAAAATAAGATGATATGGGAAGATCAAGGGGCCAAAACAGAAGGCCAATTACAGAAACAACTCATAAGTACTATATCTCCACAGTTCCTGGCTAACACTTGAGGCATGAGATCTATCTCTAACCTTTGCCCATAGCTTGAAGAGACAAAGAACTAGCAACAGGCATTTGAGGTTTGCAGGACATAATTTGAAGCACTCCAGTCGTTTTCCTGTGCATGTGGCTTATTTTTAATGGTTATCTTCTAGCATACATTGTACGTGTGTGCATGCACAGCCAAATGAAACTGCAAATTTGGTGACGATTTTTCCATCCATATCTACATATATGTGTCAAACTTGTTTAAAATGTATGCATTATCATCGTACAATCCAAACTCAATTTCACATTATGATATCTGCACAACCACAAATTCACTTTTACACATTTTCCTCAGCAGTAATAATGAGAAAAACTGATTTATTGTGATATTCAACTCAAACTAAAGTTCATTACTTCAGTCACAACCCAGCTGAGTCGGCTATATGGAGAGATTTGACTAGTTTTATTATGGCCATCAACCTATATTACAACTCTCCTCCTTTATTTGAGTTTGGGGCTGTACTAAATTAATGATACATGAGAAACTTCAGTAGTATCCCCAAAATCAAACAATATTTAAGAGCATGCTAATACATGTTTATGCAGTCAATTCTTGGATGAGATTCATCATGTTTTGTTTTACAACATTTATCCATAAGCCATCACAATAGAGGTGCTGCTATCATATATAACGACTGTTATTGCTGTAGAACTTACTGTAAATCTAACTTAAGAAAGTAAAAGTTATACAATGGATAATTTAAGCTCAATGTCAATCTATCAGATCTCACAACAGGCTTAAACAGTTGCAGTTACAAGTTGCTTCAAAATGAAACATTATTTCCCATTCCATGATGGTAAATTGAACAATGATCATGTGCGTATCAATGCCAGATATGGCTAAAAAGTTTGCAAAATAAACACAAGTAAGATGATGTATCGTACCGGTATTGTGTCCCCATGTCGAAGTCAGTGCATTATACATTCTCCTTCTCATTAATCACAAACTGAGAGTGTCTATATTGAGTGAACCTCCTCAAAGGAACTCAAAGAACTAATTATATGCTCATAAACCTCAATTCCTTTCAAAAATACTGTATCCTTCAAGAACTGCAAGACATAATCAAGAAATTTGAAAAATGGCCCACAGTCAACCCAATGTAATAAAAAGAAAAACAAATATCAATTGGCAAACTTGTTAAACCTCATTATGGTCATGCAATAAGATGGGAGTATTTGTCATTGGAGAAAAACCAAAAGCTGGAATTCCCAACTGTCTTATGAACCGTGCATCAGTGGTTGATGACAAGATTTCGGGCTTTGCAAGTTTTCCCCCAGCTGCTGCAATAGCTTGCCTGAAAACTGCCCACCATGGATTTGAATCATCTGCCGCTGTCATTAACGGGCGTCCCATGTGATCTCTTATGGGTCCCTTCTCAATTATCTGACATACACATAGTCAGGTATCTTTCTCTAATATGCTCTTTTGTTGCTGAGAAGCCAAAGGTAAAAATGATACAAGTAATAGTAAGGCATAATGGCCAAAAAAACCAAACTTTTTTTTTTCAATCATATCCAAAGCTTTTTATTTTGGCAATTTTATCCCAATTGCCAAACTTCGTTTCAATTGTATCCATTGGTCAAAACTGAAATAATTTTTTATTGCCAATTAAAATAAATATATTTTAAATATTTTTCTCTCCTCTTTCTCCCCCCATCTCCCCACTCTCTTGCTCTCCACCTCTGCCCCCCTCCTATCTCTTTCCTTCTCCCCCAACCCTTCCCCCTTCTCTCCTCCTCTCATCCCAACCATTTGGTGTACATATGCAGTGTCAGGCATGGAAGGTCGCCATTGTATATTAACACAATGTTTCTCTCCTCATAAATTAGTACCTCCCCCACCCCCCACCCCACCACACCAAAAAAAAAAAAAAGGGTAGCATGACATTGGCACCTCCGCTGCCACCAAGAGTTATGAATGCTCTGAATTAGTAACTTTAGGAGATAACTCTTTCCAAAAACCATCCACTAGTCCTATCATTAATGAAATTGCACATCTAGCGCATAAGTGGACAAAACTACTGTTCTCTACTTAGTTGGAGATTATATGGGTTAGGAAAATTGCCAAATAGGAGAGACACAATTTTTATTACTCTCCTCATCAGCTTCTTTGGCAGATTTTTTGTAACCAAATACAAACCAAAAGAAAAAAAGAAGATGAAGAAGAAGAAAGAACGAAAAGAAGAAAAAATAATAACATATTTATTAAAGTCTCAACGCGCACCAAGGCGCCGAGGGGCCCTGGAACCTAGGTGCAAGGCGCAAGTGCGTGCCTGAGCAAGGTCAGGCGCAAAAAAAAAAAAAAAAATCCATAAAAGTCAAATAAATATGAATATTCCATCAAACTTCAAATAATATAAAACTAAAAATAATAATAACTAATAAGCATTCAAGTAATAATAGTTTTGTAATCAAAATAAAATAAAAATAAGTTACTAAAATAACTACCATTTAATTTGCATCAAGAGTTGCATCATAGCCGACCCCAAATTTTTGGGATAAAGGTTTAGTTGAGTTGAGTTGAGTAGCATCATAATCTTCTTCTACACTATCATCCTCTTGATCCTTATTTTTAAAATCAATATCTTCATCATCTTCCTTATCTTAAGAACTAAAAAAGTATTAGTTCTCAAGTTAGTAAATAATGTTTTTCCTTTTTCCTTTGGCACAGATCTTAAAACAGGTGTATTTGGCACGGATTTTAAAATAGGTGTAGATGTAATATTTTTTTTGAAAATGATAATAAGAGGGTGGTAGTGTTGAAAACGGAAATATGAGAGGTTTGCAATTTTAGGGGTGCTGGTTTGATGAAATTGACCAGTAATATTAATTCTAGTAGATCAGCAAATTTCCAGTTGAATGGTAGTACTTTTTGCCTACTCACAAAAGGTGGAAATAAAGAAAGTGTGCCTTGATAGAGTCTTGCGCCTAGAACAAAGCGCATGGAGCTTGGTGAGCGTTGAGCTTGAGGCTTGCCTAAGGCACACCTTTAGAAAGAACAATACAATGGGTTCAAAAGACTATCCTCCCATTTGGCAATTTTTGGGGCTAACATAACTTGTAGTTGAGAAGATCATGTTGATTTTGTCCATTAAGAAATTCCATGAACGAAATTCTGCTTAAGGACTAACACTCTGGTTTTTGGAAGGTTTAGAACTTAATTGAAATGAATAAAAGGTTTAGACTTTGCAGGCAGTTATCCCTAAATCTCACAAGCAACACTACCATGACAAAATTTTAAAATCTAAGCATAACCCAAAAATAACACTGAGAATGCCCTCCAAACCAAATACAATCCTGAAAAAATACAGAAAGGTGAAGACTTTTGAAATGCAAACTTTGAATCTAACAAGGTAGCTTTACTTGAAGTGATGTCTTGAAACATTTATTCATGAAAAAGATAATATGAATAACATGTTCTACTTTTTCCTCTCCATTTTTTCTTTTTGAAGTCACACGTCACATGTCTTGCATGCACATTTGGCAAATTCTACTGCAAATTCATATTCAGGATCAAGGAATCATAGCACAATAATTCACCATTACACAAAACTCAACTTGAGCAAACTAAAAGGGAAATGAACCAACCTTTTTTTTTTTAAAGACAATAAAAGAATAAATAGAATAAGAGATGACTGTAAGTGACTCAAGTATTTGGGAAACAGAATCACGCTGTCACATTGCAGAATGTTATATGCCATATCTAATTTCATCGTTTGCATTACCCATTGTAGTGAAAAATGCGACCTTAGATAAACAAGCGCCAGAGCAGATAAAAAGCTATCAGAATTCAGTTAAGGAGCACCATGGCATCACCATAACCCTTTACTTCACAAAACAGTTATGACCGTTTTTCAATTGCAAACAGTCAAATTAAATAACCACTATAAAGATCAACATATTGACATAAATGAATTGCAAATTCTACATAAAATATAACCAACTTATTTCATGGCCTCACTCTAGAATGACATCAATAACTTTCAATCTTTGAAGACAATTATCCATGTTACCTCATATGTCATGTTACGTATAGCGGGTGCCCACTCTTCTGCAATTCTTTTCTTGATAAGATCTGGGTCTGCTGTAGGAGGCAATCGAAGATCAAACCCTGCTTCTGCCTCTGAAGGTCGCATATTCATGACAAATCCCTGCACAAATGTCTTATTAACATCAACAGAAACATACACTGACTAAAACCCATTTTCAAAGAAAGCTCCAAATTTCACCACTAAAACACGGAACTACTACTTACAGTCGGGTTATTCCTTAAAAAAAAAAAAAAAAAAAAACACAACTTACAGTAGGGGAAGGAATCCCAGCTTTCAAGTAAACTGGATTAACTGAAATAACCTCCGAATTGGCTGCTTTCCCAGCCTTAACAACATCGAACTGACTTTCCCTAAAGCTACTAATAATCTCTACACTCTTCATTAAATTCTCCATTGCCCCATTATCGTACATTCTCGAACCATGCCCAGGTTCCCCTTTTGCCCTTATTATGAGATTCTGCGGCGACCTATCGGCAAAGAACAATCTGAACTCGTCATTCACTGAGGCCTGCCCTTCATCCAAAGCGAAACCAACATTCAGATCTCGAAATTCCTTAGAATTAACAAACTTGGCTGCCCCATCAATTCCACCAATCTCCTCGTCGGGGACATATGAAATGTGGATTGTGCGAGTAGGGATAAAGTTTTTGGCTTTCAAGTTGCGGATGGCTTCTATATACTGGATAGCTATACACTTGTCGTCCTGTGCTCCGCGAGCGAAGATTTTCCCGTCAGGTGTACGGACGGCGGAGAAAGGCGGGTGAAACCATTTAGCGGGTTCAGCGGGGACAGAGTCAAGGTGGGAATTAAAGAGAATTGAAGGGAGAGATGGTTTATTGCCTGGCCAGGTCACGAGGAGGACAGGCTTGTTAGGAGTGAATTCTAAGGATTGAGTAACGAGACCAATGGATTGGGCAAGGGAGGTGAGGAAAGAGACGGGGGCAGTGTAGTTGGGGTCGGGATGGGCGGTTTTGAATCTGAGGTATTGCTGAAAGCGAGTGATGGGGGTCTCTAGCTCTTCTCGATCATTGGGCGATGATGGAGATGCAGATAAGAAGAGGATAAGACCGAGAAGTGTGAGCAAAAGGAGGAAGAGCTCGGAGTTGGTCATGGAGGCGCCGAGAGAGTAAGCAAGATCCCGCAACAAGAACAGCTTCAGAGTTCAGAGTTCAGACCAGTGACTTGGGCTGCTTACTATTTCGAAGCGAAGTTAAAATTAGTTTATTAAAAAATAAAGTAATTTAACATAATTTTGTATAATTCTCCATCGCATTTTTATAAAATGATAAAAATTTATTTGTTTAAAAGAAAATTCCTTTAAAAAAACACATATAATTTTTTAATAACATTATAAAATATTAATCATAGATAATGCCATATAAAATATATTCATTTAATATTTTATGTTTAAAATTTATAATTTTAATTACAACTATGAAATTTAATAAAAAATAAAAAATTATGAAATTTTTAATAACTTAATAAATTTTATAATTTACTCACAATATTTTTATAAAATGATATGTGACGTAATTAATTGTAAAAATTTACTAATTAAAAATATTACTTTCTCCAGAAAATAAATAAATGTAACATTTTTTTGGTAATAAAGATAGTGATAAAATAAGTTATAACATAACACATTTAAAATCTATAACTATAATTAAAATTATAAAATTTTTATAGAAAAATTCAGATGATCGGACCATTTTAGTTATTTTGTATTTTTATAATTAATGAATAGCCATATGTAGCCTATTAATATAGGTAAACCTAATTTTATATTTTTAATTTTTTAATAGAATTTACTAATGTAATTTATTTATTAAAATTTTAAAATATTAATTATATTTTTTATGTAAACAATTTTTTTTGTAAATTAATAAATTTTCTTAATTATTTATTTCATAAAAAATTATTTTATAAAAATATTATGAGTTGTAAAATTATATTAAATTATTTTATATTTTATTTTTTATAATAAAATTATTTTATTTTTTATGAAACCAAGAAAGCATATAATGCATAAAAAAAACTTAAACCTAGCAACACTTCATGTAAAATTATTAACTTAAAATTTAATTTAATAAATTTATATAATAATTGAAAAGAAAGTATTTATGAAAAGTACTCATTAGATAATGTTGTTAACATTCTTTGGTAACTTTTATAATAAAAAAAAGGAAAATGAGGAAATAAAAATTATTTAAACCTAATAATAAATAATAGGAAATAAATTAAGTGCAATTGATATAAATTTTATTTTATATAAAAAATAAATTTAAAAATATTAATATTATTAATAAATTTTAACTCATTAATATTGAAATCATTTTTAATAAGGGTGTGCGATTTTGATTTTGTTCAAAGTTTACCTAGCAATCGAAATCGAACTAAAATTTTAGTACAATTTTGATTTAATTCCTCATTGTTGCAATTTCAGTTCAATATATAGTTATTAATTATTTAGTTTCGATTCAATTCGATATAATTCTGATTCGGTTATCAATTATTGAAACACTTTTACGTAATTATTTTTAAAAAAGTTATACTTAATTAATATTTAAGTTTTGAATTAAGATATTAATATATAATATATTATATTTTTTAATTATTTTTAAATTATATAATTTTTAATTATAATATATATATATAATTTAAGATTAAATATATTATATAACATAGTAATATAACCATATCATATAACTTATCATATGATATCATATAACTTATCATATGGTATACATTTTAACTATTTGTTAATTATATAATATTTAACTACAAATATAAATATAATTATAAATTAACATATATAGTATAATAGTATATTTATAAATAAAAATTATAAGGTAATTTATTATATTTATAACTAAAATTATTAAAAAATATAAAAAAATAAAATAAAATATTATATTGTATTTGATCCATAATTATATATACATATATGAATACATAATTATATTAAAAATATATAATACATATAAAAAAAAGAAAAATATATGTATAAAATTTGATTTCAGTTCGATATGATTTCGGTTTGATTCTTAATAAAAAATAATTTTAATTTGGCATGGCTCATATTAATTCAGTACAGTTTTTTAGTTCAATTCGAAATCTCTAAAAATTATACACAGTCATAATTTTCAAAACTATAAAATTTAAAATTTGAATCTAGTTAATTATATAAAAAATTAATTAAAATTATATACATATATATATATATATATTAATTATTGATAAATTTGGCTGTAATACTATGTTCCTATTTAGTATTATGTTTAAAGTGCTAAAATTATTTTTCTGAATAAAAATATTATTTTAAATATTAAAAAAAAAATAGTTTAAAAAATTATTTTATTATTTTAATATTTTATAATTAAAATTTATTAAATTTAATTTTAAATTTTTTTTTAATACTCCTAATTAATATATTAAAAAAAAGTGATTTTAACAGGTCTTATGTTTCACAAGTGCTTGGGCGTTGCTCTGGCGGATTGCAAGTCGCTGGCAGGTTCTGTTGCTGCACGTGGCTGGTCTTATGTTTTCATGGGAGTGCAATTCCGTAGCACACCATTTACCTCAGTTTTGTGGTGGTTTAGTTTCTGCGCATGTTTGGTTAGGAGAACGACCACAGTCCTTTACAATCTCATGCAATCGCTACTGATTAATGCAATTTTTCTCCTTTAGTTTAAATAATAATAATAGTAGTGGAAAGTAAAAATTAAAAATCTTAAAAATTCACAGCTTAAACTTTATCATTAAGCTAAAACCATTGACTTACCCCTTAATAAGGATTCACCATCCTAATTTAATGCCTGGAATATTATTAAATTCAACTATTTCACCTACATATAAATGTGAGATTTATTTCTCAAAAATTATAAAAAAGAAATTCATATATATGCGAGTTAACTTTCGTTTTTGAATTGTTTTCAATATATATAAAATTGACAATAAAAATAAATTCATAAATATATTTTTAATGAAATCAAATCAAATATTTATCAAAATCTTTATTTTAAATAGACAAAAGAAAGAATCTTGGTGGTTCATACGATTATATATATATACATTTTCTTTCTCATATGATTTTTTACAAAATCTTTTTTATAAATTTTATTCAATCCATAAACCAATAATATCAATTTTTTGAATTTTTATTTGTTTTTAATATTTTAAAATATCTGTCACGTGATCTACAAATGGTTCAACATATATTAATTGCTCGGACCAAAAAAAAAAACAAAAATTAATTGGAGAAGCAATGAAAGGCTCACGCGCATAACCCGAGAGTGGGAGACGACCGTGTTATCATCTATACTGTCTCAATTGGACAAATTGTCAAAACTGCGTCATTACACCAAAAATTATATAATAAAATAATTATTTTATATCAACATTTAAACATAATCATTTTTAATTGTCATTCCAACCTACATGAAGCAACTGTTTGTGCAATCACTGCATTACACCCGCCTAATCGAGTCCAAATCGCACGCGCTAAACTGCTAGTAGATTTGCAGACCGTGAAAAACAACTCCGAATCCTAATTCCCTCAACTATACGCACAAGAGCAGAGCCAAAAAGAACCAGCTCGAGATCTAACTTGTTCGAACCGTCTGTGTCTGATTTCTTTGTTCTTTTATGGCGGAAAACTCTAAATTGCGCGTTCGAACGGCGGTGTTGTCTCTAATCCTGTTATGTTCAACCTTTAGTAATCTTAATCTAGTACCTGTAGCAGAAGCTCTATGGTTATCGATTCCTAGTTCGGGAACCAAGTGTGTTTCGGAGGAGATCCAGAACAACGTTGTCGTTCTCGCTGATTATTATGTTATTAACGAGGATCGGCCAGAACACACCCCAAATGTCTCTGCTCGGGTATGTGTGAAATATCCATTTGGGTTTTTTTGTAAGTTATAGTGATTAACTGGGTAATTTTTATAATTATGCTGAGATTTAAGTTTAAGAGTTCAAGGGTTTAATTGTAATTGTCATTGCAAGGGATGGATTTGATTGTTTTGCATTTGGATGATGTGCTTCTTAGTTTCTACTTCTGTATCAAATTGATTAAATTAAGTGATTAGAAGCCTTAACTCTAGTCACTTAATCTGAAAGCTCAAGCTTTCTGATACCATGTTCAAGAACCATTCAACTCAAATGAATCTTTTAGTGAGAATCGAGGGGTTTTTTATTTTATTTTTTATTTATTTTTTTTAACGAAACAGGTTAATGGTTTCCTTTTTTTGTTTTCAAATGATTGTTAGTGTTATTTAATAGACTTGGTAGCATTGTGGCAAATGGCACTTGATTTGGCACTTCAGAATTTTTTTTTAAAAACATCTAGACTCTATAGAGTTCAAAATGTAGAAAAATCAAAGTATACCTTAGTGGGAATGTAAGAGAATAATATGCTTATAGCAATGGGAAGACATTGTTGCTTCTTCTACAGGCTTTTCATGAATTGGCCATGCTGGTATATTACTGGTACCTAAAGTGGGATTCTAAGGGTTTATTGCATATAATCCAAATACAAAACCTCTTCATGAGAATGCTTTTGCTGTACCTTGACAGTTTACATAACTAGTTTTAATATGACATGGTTCTTTCAAAAACCATAGGACAGACATAACTATGATAATAGTGGATTATTAAGATAGCCTTTTGGAATGCATCTGGTCTCTTCTCTTTAAAATTAGGGATGTGGAGAATAAGTGACAATCTTTCATTCATTTAATGATTGGATGCACACATGGTCTCTCATTTTAGTTTGCTTGGCGGAGAAAGTAATCATCACTTGTGGATTTTCTTGTACATGTGAAACCTGGTTTATAAGCCTTATATTCTGCTAACTAACCGCAAGAATTGTCCTTTCTGTAACCACTAATATGCAACTATTTTGGGGCCACCGTATTTATGATTGTGGAAATCATTCAGCTATTATAGCAAGATTTTATTCTTGTAAATATTGATTCATAAGTATTGTGCAAATACTGGAAAGGGCACAAATTTCCCTACTAAAAAGAAATAATAGAAACCAACAACAAATTTGTCCCTAAAGGTAATGTTGCTCCATTACCATGGATGCAAATTTGACTTTAAAGCTGGTGGTGTTCCGTTGGTGGTGCAGCATAACATGGATCTTTCTTTGTTCTTCACTATTGTAAAGAAAGTTAGCCTTTGCAACAAGAATGAGTTGCAACACCATTGGGAATTGGAACAGTTTCCTTAGTAACTTATGGACTTCATGCTTCTTCTTTTAGGTGACATCTCCATATGGGAACAATCTTCACCACAATGAAAATGTAACTCATGGTCAGTTTGCATTTACAACATCAGAGGCTGGTAACTACATGGCATGTTTCTGGTTGGATAGCCATCAGCAACAAGCTGGAACAACAACTTTGAGCCTTGACTGGAGAATTGGAATTGCTGCGAAGGACTGGGAATCAGTAGCAAGGAAAGAAAAAATTGAGGCAAGTTCCTTAAAATGCTTCACCTTGCCAGCAGTCTGTTCCTTAGATGCTATATTTGACCAGCAATCTTATATGTAATTTAATTTTTCAAGAATTACCCACTTTATATCTGTTTACAGAAATGCCATATAACCTTGTGCAGGGCGTTGAACTTGACCTAAGGAGACTTGAAGGAACAGTTCAATCGATTCACAATAATCTAATCTATCTCAGGGAAAGGTAATAGCTTAGTCAATCTTTCTAGTATGCTATCTTGAAAATTTGTAGTTGCAGCTTTCTTCATCTTACCGCTTTACAGGGAAGCAGAGATGAGGGAAGTCAGTGAAAGAACTAATGCCAGAGTGGCGTGGTTGAGCATCATGTCTCTTGGTGTCTGCATCGTGGTTTCAGTTTTCCAGCTGTGGCATTTGAAGAACTACTTCCAAAAGAAGAAGCTTATATAGATCTTATTCTGTATTTGTCATTGTTAGAAAACTGTGTTCAATGGTTGTACCATGTTGTATAACTTCCTCCGGATTTTTCTTCCTACTTAAGGTGGGCATTGTCAGTGCCATCTTAGGTGGTCAGAAAAGAGGAAAAATGATAAAAAAGATAGTTAAAATACTGAGATTCCAGAAAACAATACCTTTGACTGAAATTGGTTTTAGAAAATGATCGTTATGAACTAGGAAGGTATTTTCATTCTTGTTTTGTAATGATGCTAATTGAAAACATCCCAAGAAACTGGTATGAAAACTGTGGAATTACAAATAAATTTTATAAAATTGTGCAATTTTCAAACACTGAAATATTGATTCTTTGATACGTCTAATTCTAAATTGATTGAATTCTTGCTGGTGTGTGTAAACCCTTGCTGTTATGAGTAAAATTAAATCCCTGGGCTCTGGGCCGTACTGGGTCTTCTATGACAAAAGTATTGGAACAGAATTGGAACTTGCTTGACGGGCATCATCACTGTAATATCTAATAGCCTAAACGCTTCAAACTGGAAACTCAAAAGCGGAAGATTTTAGCGAAGAAGATTTGAAGGATTATGGCCTTTGCATCGCTGGCCGCAACGGCGGCAAGGCCATCCTCGATTGCTTTACTAGGAAGACGAAGACCCAGATCGATTTTCACTCCTTTGGCATTTTGCTCTTCTTCTTCTTCTTCACCATTGAAAACGAGAAAGTTGGTTCTCTACTCGAAGCCTGGATGCTGTTTGTGTGATGGCCTCAAAGAGAAGCTTCAGGCAGCCTTATTGCTTTCAGGTCCTTATTCTCTTCACGACGTCGATTTGCAGGTAAGCCCAATTGACCATTCTCTTCCTCTCCTCTCTTCGTGCTTCGCTCGTGCGTATTGATTTTATGCTATTCTGAACTTGTTAGGTAAGGGATATTACAAGCAATCCTAAATGGGAGAGGGCTTACCAGTATGAGATACCTGTGTTGGCTAAAGTACTCTCTGATGGCACCGAGGTTAGTATTTCTTTCTCTTAGCTTTTGTTTTAAGCTTTACTCTTGAGTTTGGGTGGGTTTGACATTTATTTTCTTCATCAACTCCTAGATATGTAGTTTTTAACAAGAAGTGCATTCTTTTGAACTCCTTAATGCACTTGATTTGCAGAGTATGAATTCACAATAGCAAATTTTGGCCATTTTATCTATCACTATAATGAGAGTGAGAATGTCATTTTGATAGTTTCATTGAATAGTGTACTCTTTTTAACTCGTTAATGTACTTGACGTGTAGAGTGAATGAATTTACATAAATTTTTAGGCATTTTAAGGTTTTCTATCTCTAGTGTGAGAGTGAAAACGTCATGGACATGGTTTGATTGTTGCTTAACTCAGTGTGAATGCTTGTGTGTTCACTAGGGCTGCATCAGTAGAAAAATGGATAGGTTGAAATTGAGTTATACGTAATTTCTGCTTGCAACATTTGAGGATACCCTTCATAGTCCAGGTATTGCAGTGACACTTTTGAAGGAGCCTGTGTTAAAGGAATTGGTTTTTGTTTGTAGATGAGTTGATGGTATAATCCACCTGTGCCATTCTTGCCTTGTAGCTTTAAGGATATTAGCCAAGGGCTAATGCAGTATGAATTGAAGATCAGATTTCAAATGTAAAAGGCTTATCATTTACTTGAGTTTCAAGAGGCCATTCTGGGTGGTTCTTTGGGATTTAGGATTAGCGTTTTTCTTAGTTTCTATCAGATTTGTCTTGATAATATGGGGACTAGATTCTATTTATGATACCCTCTTTGAAGCAATATTGGAAGAAGACTTAGTTTACGATACTTAGGAATCATAATAATTGTAAAATTAGTAAGTTTAGAGTTCTATTATTTGGGAATTCTATTAGGTTTACTATTATTTTCCTAGTTTAGGATTCTTAATTAGTATTGGTTTAGTAATTTGTTGTTTTGGGATCACTAAACCTAGTAGTAATAGGATGAGTTATTTTACTATAAATGCATTTCTTCTAGGGATTTTATTAGAGCTTATTATTATGATGTTATTGACAATTGAGAATTAATAAAATTGAAAATAATTTTCTCCTTAAAACTTGTTTCTTGTCTGTCTTGAGAATTTGTTTCTCTTGACTCTTATGTTCTCCTAGTCCTGCATCACTCTCCTCCTTTAAAAAATTTCCAACATAACAAAACTTTTTTTTTTAATTTTATTTATTTATTTTTATCTAAGTTGTTACTGCTTTAGAGCAATTTTTTGCAGCAGGCTTATTGTCTTTCTATGATGGATTTGGCCTAGGTCATCATGGGTTTATAAGAATTATGAAAGAAATTTGGAGTTAATGTTATTTAGAGATTTACTGACTAAGTACTAACATATAAAGCTGCTGCAACAGCAGTAACTTTAGCTTATTCTGTCTGTTTCAGATTATTTTCAGTTTACATCTTCTCTCCCATAATTGTTCTCTCATTTTTTTAAGCAAGCTATTTCCTTTTCCCATCGGTGGGACATGCACACACGTACTCATATATGTCTGATGACTCTGATCCTGATTTAATTACCAGTTGACAAACACAGCCACACAGGTTCTCTTTAAAAATCTTTTCCCTATCAAACTTCTTATCCTGTTCCATGAGTATGTTTTAGGCTTTTAAACTTAATTTGACAAAGCTGAATTCTCATGAACCAAGTATTTGCACTTGATTATTGGCTATCGCAATCAAATCAAACCCAATCTATTGGAAACCTTATTAGAACATACATGTAGTGGCTAATTGATAGGCACCCATGTAGACACACCCATGAATGCAAACCTCTAATAGCAGCCAAGGATCACAACATCAATCAAGCATTTCTTTGAACAAAATAAGATACAATCTCTATGGAAAAAGAAGCACTAGAATATATATTCAAAGAAAAGATCAAGTGTCAACACAATAATCCAACCTGTGAGAGATTACATTGATCATCAAGTAAAATAGGCAAGTGATTAAGCTGCCTAAGTTCTAGTTTTCTTACAAACTAGCAAGAACAAGCTCAAATACTCTCTCTAATGGAGGCTCTCATGTTCGGCAGAAATGGACTGAAGGAAGAAGATGATGTTTTTTTCCTTTTATACCTAGGGCTAAAACATAAGCTTAAAATGTCAAGACAAATTCTACACATAATTATGCCATGTTGGCAACCCTAAACAAGAATAGTAATTGCATTAATTACAAAGACAAAAAATGACAACAGCTTATTCTTCTTTGCGGCAGAAAATGGGGCCCACAATGTCAATAGGTGACCTCCTTTACACCATGGCCGAATGGCATAAAGACACTTGGCATAAAGGAAGCTCTTCCAAATTCAAATGGTCCAATTATGGCACTCTATGTGGCGTGAGCTATGGGGACTTCAAGGTGGTTGCCACATGTGCTCCATGGCTGCGTGAGGAATGTCCACTGTGGCTGGTGACATGGCTGGTGACTTGGCAGTGGTGGCTGGTGATGTGGCAGTGGTGGCTCCAACCTAGCACGTGGTAATTCACTTGGATTCTTGGAGCAAACAAGCTAGGCCTTCCTTATGCAACTCCTCTCCTAAGCCGAAAGCCCTTTTATGGTCCATGAGCATGTTTTGAAGTTGTTTGGCTCTTGTCTTAGTGATTGCCCCTTTGAAGGGTGGTGGTGCTCCATGATGATCCTCATCATCCCCTCCCACTTGAGAATAATTCGTCCTCGAATTTGTTTCTGCACCAAGGAAAGGAGTAAGATCAGTTACATTAAAAGTATTATCAACACCATAATCATTAGGCGATTCTATCTTATAAGTATTATCGTTAATTCTTTCAAGCACTTGAAAAGGGCCATCACTTTTAGGATGTAACTTAGATTTCCTTTAGTAAGGAAACCTTTCCTTTCTCAAATGGATCCATACTAAGTCAACTGGTTCAAAAATCATTGGCTTTCGCCCCTTGTTAGCATGAGATGCATATTGCTCATTTTTGTTTTTTAGATGCAACCTAGCTTGTTCATGCATCCTTTTAACCATTTCAGACTTTTTCTCACCATCCAATGAAGCAACATGATTAATAGGCAATGGTAACAAATCTAAGGGAGTAAGTTGATTAAAACCATAAAAAAGCTCAAAGGGAGAATATCCACTAGATGAATACATAATCCTATTATATGCAAATTCTATGTATGGTATGCATTCCTCCTAATATTTTAAATTTTGTTTCACTAAGGCTTTCAAAAGTGTGACTAAGGTTCTCAAAAGTGTGACTAAGGTTCTCAAAAGTGTGACTAAGGTCGTATTCACTACTTTTGTTTGGCCATTAATTTGGGAATGGCAAGTAGTAGAGAAAAGTAACTTAGTTTCCAATTTTTCCCATAAGACCTTCTAAAAATGACTCAAGAACTTGACATCCCTATTACTCACAATAGTTCTAGGTATACCATGTAACCTAACAACCTTCCTAAAGAATAGATTAGCAACATGTGTAGTATCATCAGTTTTGTGATGTGGGATAAAATGACCCATTTTTGAAAACCTATCCACGACAACAAAGATAGAATCATGACCCCTTTGTGACCTAGGCAAACCCAAGACGAAGTCCATAGACAAATCAACCCAGGGATGCTAAGGCACGGGTAAAGGTGTGTATAGCCCATGAAACATCACCTTAGACTTTGCTCTCTGACAAGTCTCACATCTTGCACATAGTCTCTCAACATCTTTTCTTATGTGGGGCCAAAAGAAATGCTCCTTAAGGATATTTAGTGTCTTGGTAGCACCAAAATGCCCCATAAGGCCATCACTATGACTTTCATTTATAAGAAATTTCCTCAAAGAACTTCTAGGCACACACAATCTATCTTTTTTAAACAAATATCCATCATGCTTAAAGAACTTTTGGAATGCAGATTTCTCACATGCATGGAATATAGTAGCAAAGTCATCATTATGCTCATATAATTCTTTAACATACTCAAATCCTAACAATTTAGAATCAAGAGTAGTAAGAAGATTATACCTGTGGAAGAGTGCACTAGCCACCACATTCTCTTTGCCCTGCTTATATTTCACAACATAAGGAAAAAACTCTATAAATTCTACCCATTTAGCATGTCTCCTACTCAACTTATGTTGGCTTTTGATATACTTCAAAGACTCATGATCAGAATGTGTGACAAATTCTTTAGGCCGTAGATAATGTTGCCATGTCTCTAATGCCCTAATTAATGCATACAACTCTTTGTCATATATAGAATAATTCAATGCGGTACCATGCAACTTTTCACTAAAGTAAGCAATTGGGCGTTTCTCTTGCATGAGAACAACTCCAATCCCTACACTTGCTGCATCACATTTAATCTTAAATATCTTGTCAAAATTAGGCAAAATCAATAAAGGTGTAGAACACAATTTCTCTTTAAGTATAGCAAATGCATGTTCATGTTCTTTACCCCAAATAAATGTCACATTCTCTTTAACAAGTTCATTTAATGGAGCAGCCAAAGAACTAAAGTTAGGCACAAATCTTCGATAAAACTTGCTAATCCATGAAAACTCCTAACTTTAGATGCATTTTTAGGTGTTGGCCAATTTCTAATTGCCTTAACTTTTCATCATCTACTTCAACACCTTTGCTACTAACAACAAAGCCCAAAAACACAATTCTTTCTAAGCAAAAAGGACACATTTTCACATTTGCATACAATTTTTTTTTTCTCAACACATCAAACACAAGTTTCAAATGATACAAATGCTCATCAATGTTTTTACTATAGACAAGAATATTATCAAAGTAAACAACAACAAACTTTTCAATAAAAGCTCTCAAAACATGGTTCATAAGCCTCATGAAAGTACTAGGGGCATTAGTAAGACCAAAAGGTATCACTAGCCACTTATATAATCATGTTTTGTTTTGAAGGTGGTTTTCCATTTATCACCAACTCTCATTCTAATTTGATGGTAATTTCTCTTCAAATCAATCTTACTAAAAATGCAAGAACCATGTAACTCATTCAACAAATCATCTCACGAACATGTCCCTTAGCCAAAAGCACATCTACTTGTCTTTAAAGCTCCTTAGTTTCAGTTGGATTACTCCTATAGGCTGGTCTATTAGGAATTTGAGCACCAGGAATGAAATCTATCTGGTGTTCACTACCCCTAATAGGTGGTAAACCCGAAGGTACCTCATCTGGAAACACATCCTAGTAATCTTGCAAAAGAGACACAATAGAAGAAGGAAGATTGGGGTTAAGATCAGAAATATTTAAATAGTTCTCCTTATACATGAGAATGCACAATGGCATCTCACTATTCAAAGCTCCTCTCAACTCTCTTTCCTCAACATACAAGCTCATCTTTTTCTCTCCTCTCCTTTTGCCCTGAGCCCTCTCCTTTGTCCATCACACTCACTTTCTTTTCTTTCACTTCTTTCTTTCTCTCTTTCTCATCACTCTTTTCTTTACTCTCTTCACTTTTGTGGCCGGCCTCTCTTAATTTTTTCTATCCAACTCTCTTTTCTCTCTTCAACAGCTCTTAATATTCTCATTTGGTCCTCATGTGCTTGTGATGGTGACAAAGGCACTAAGGTATGTGTGCGGCCATCTTTCTTCAAAGTGTAGTAATTCTTCCTCCCATCATGAATCATGTACCTATCATATTGTCATGGCCTGCCTAGCAAGATATGTGTAGCTATCATGGGTACTACATCACATAAGACCTCATTATGGTAACTCCCTATAGTGAAAGGTACCACTACTTGCTTAGTTACCTTCACTTTGTTGCAATCATTTAGCCATTACAACCTATAAGGTTTAGAATGCTTAAGGGTAGGCAATCCTAATTTCTCCACAAGTAAGGACCTAACTACATTGCAACAACTATCCCCATCTATAATCATGCTACACGATTTCTCCTTCACCACACACTTAGTATGAAATATGTTTTTCCTTTGTAACTCATCACTATCCACAATAGGTTGAGCACTCAAGGTCCTCATGGTAACTAATGCAAAGTCATACCCATCGGATGGCTCCTCAATATGCACATTCTCTTCATTTTCATTTCCCTCAACTAGCATCAAAGGCTCGGCCTCCTTTTCTTCCTCACTCTCTACCTCCCTATCTTCCCTAATCACCATGACTCTCTTGTTAGAACATTTGGAAGCATAATGCCCATATTCCAAACACTTATAACATTTCACATCTATAGTCCTAGTAGTAGGAGTAGCCCCTTTCTCCTTATCTTTACTTTCTATCTTATCTTTCCCCTTCCACTATTCTTTCCTAAACTTAGGAAATTCTTTTTCACCCTTAGGAGTCTTATCTACATTTGGTTTCCAAAGGGCCTCTGGAGCCGAATGGACACCACTGCCATACTTCAAAGCTCTCTTCATCTTCAATTGTTTTTCTACTTTAATGGTTATGTGCACCAATTCAGTCAAACTAATGTCAGAGTGTAACTCAACAACATGTGCAATCTCCATGTTAAGACTAGCTAGGAAACGTGCCATAGTAGCCTCTGGAGGCTCATCTAATTGTGCCCTAGCTAAGACTATCTGCATTGCCTTATAGTACTCCTCTACACTCTTCCCACCTTGTGTCATCCTTTGCAACCTTTGATGGAGTTCCCTAAAGTAGTGTTGTGGAACAAATCTCTCTCTTATTGCTTCTCCCATAGCCTCCCAAGAAGCAATGGGTCTAAGACCTAAATTCCTTCTCCTAACTATCAACTGGTCCCACCATACTATAGCATACTCCTTAAACTCTATGGCTTCAAGCTTCACCTTCTTTTCCCCACTATAGTTATGACACTAAAAAATTAGCTCAACTTGCCTTTTCCACTCCATGTAGGCATCCATATTCTCCTTCCCATGAAAGGGAGAAATTTTCATCTTAATGCTACCCACATTAGTGTCTATCCTCTCTTCTTGGTCTCCATATCCATAATCACCATATCTATACTCCCCAAATCTTGGCATCCTACCTCCTCTTATACCTCTAGTTTCCCTTACCCTAGGTGGTCTATAACCCCTACCACCATAGTTATAGTTTCCATATTCAAATTCATCTTATATCTCTTCCTCAAACTCCTCGTCATCATACACTTTACCCCCAAGGTTCTCTACTGTTGGTCCTCCTACATTTCTCTCTTCTTGCCTTCTATCCCTAGCATCATTTCTATCCCTTGCTCTCTCTTCCCTATCCCTTCTCATCTCCTCCAAAATCCTATTTATATCATCCCTCAATGTATTCATACCTAAGGTCAACCTCTCAAATTATGCAGCCATAGCATCCCTATACCTAGCTTCATCAAATGGGACTCTCTCCCCGCTACTACTAGTTTCATTTGACATGATTTTGAGCTACAAGAAAACAAGTTAGTAAGAAATGGCTAACCCTCTCAAGGTCTTTCACACAAATAGATGGCTTTTACCCTCTAATGCACTCACACCCTGAAGCCTTTTACCACTCACTTCTTCTTGTTTGGTTCCCTTGGAACTAAGATACCAATGGCAATTCAAACACTTACAAATTTTAAACAAAATGATCAAGAACGACAAGGAAGATATGAAAGTAGCAATAAATAAAAATGTGACTCTAGAAGCAAGAAAATGAAAACACCAAAGTAGAGGCAAATGAAATGCAAATGGAATGAAATTTTAAAACTGAGATTATGACAACATAAGAAGATAATATCAAGCAACAAAACCAATTTTTCACAGCCAAAATACCAACAATTGCGCTAGAAGCACCCATATAGCACAAATTGAGGCCAGCTTTGGTTCACCATGCAAATGAAGGAATTTTAAGTTGAAATTTTCCAGATATTATCCCTAATATGAAAGTAGAATTCTGATAAAATTTGATCAAGTTCTGAGTTGGTTTGATGGGTGAACTAAAAATAGTTTGGTTTTCTACCCAAAAATTGGTTCAATAGGCAAACAGCGGTATTTTCGCTCCAAATTTGGTATGAAGCACACTAATTATACCCAAATGATGCTGGTAAAATTTCAAAACCAAATTCAAACTCGAACCCCACGTTTCAATAATTTCCTCCAAATTCAACAATTATACCAATTTGCAAATTCAAGTATATCACAATTCTCAGCAAATGGAGAGCAAGCTAATCATCAAATTTCAATTCCCATAAGCTATCAAACATGCTAATACTCAATTTTAGATCATCAAACTTCAACTACTCTTAAATCACAACTTAGTGCAATAGTCTCAATATGCTTGATATTATGCAAGAATCAAAGAAATTAGCTGGCACAAGATAGTATAAGCTGGAATATTGATTAAACCCTAAGACAAAATTGAAATCAAAGACAAATTTAAATAAATTTCTCTAAAACCATAGGTGAAGATTTCAGGCAGCAAGTATTTAAAGACAGAAATGAAAATCAAATACTCTAAGGATGCTAAGATAGGTTTCGCTCGCAAGAACAAGCACGGTAGATGAAGAAAAAACAAAAGCCTAGAAATGTCTTCTTTGGCCGCATGCCTTAGAAGCTTAAACCAAACAGAAAAATCAACTTAAGGAAGATAAAAATGAAGGATGCTTACTTGATTTGATGCCCTAAAGCTCTGATACCAATATGATGGGCACTCATGCAGACACACCCATGAATGCAAACCTCTAATGGCAGCCAAGGATCACAACATCAATCAAGCATTTCTTTGAACAAAATGAGATGCAATCTCTATGGAAAAAAGAAGCACCATAATATATATTCAAAGAAAAGATCAAGTGTCAACACAATAACCCAACCTGTGAGAGATTACATTGATCATCAAGTAAAATAGGCAAGTGATCAAGTTGCCTAAGTTCTAGTTCTCTTAGAAACTAGCAAGAACAAGCTCAAATACTCTCTCTAATGGAAGCTCTCATGTTCGGCAGAAATGGATTGAAGAAAGAAGATGATGTTTTCTTCCTTTTATACCTAGGGCGAAAACATAAGCTTAAAATGTCAAGACAAGGTCTGCACATAATTATGCCATATTGGCAACTCTAAACAAGAATAGTAAGTGCATTAATTACAAAGACAAAAGATGGCAACAACATTAATTACAAAGACAGAAGGTGGCAGTAGCTTGTTCTTCTTTGTGGCAGAAAATGGGGCCCACAATGTCAAAAGGTGACCTCCTTTGCACCATGGCCTAATGGCATGAAGACACTTGGCATAACGGAAGCTCTTCCAAATTTAAATGGTCCAATTGTGGCCCTCCATGTGGCGTAAGCCATGAGGACTTCAAGGTGGCTGCCACATATGCTCCATGGTGGCATGAGGAATGTCCAATGTGGCTGGTGATGTGGCAGTGATGGCTCCAACTTGGCACATGGTGATTCATTTAGATTCTTGGAGCAAATAAGTTAGGCCTTGCTTATGCACCTCCTCTCTGAAGCCGAAAGCTCTTTTATGGTCCATGAGCATGTTTTGAAGTTGTTTGGCTTTTGTCCTAGCAATTGCCCATTTGAAGGGTGGTGGTGCTCCATGATGATCCTCATCACTAATAATATTGGTAAGTTTATTGTGATTAGTAGGAGATAAATCCACTGTCACCTATATGTGTGATTAATCAGTAGGAGTGTCCTCTGTAACACTTTCCTGAACAACTGTGTGGTTGGATGTGCATTTGTACTCATTTTCTGTAGTGATATCGTAACATTCTTTTTCAGGAAACACTTCCTAGAATATCTCCTCGACTTGGAGTGGAGCTTATCCAAAAGAAGATGGCTGCTGCTTTGGCATAATAAGGGTCTATGCAACTAAAATTCTAGCACAAATTTGTGAACCTTGTAGTTGAAAGCTCCACTGAAAAGGATGAATATATATAACTTTTACGGTTTATGTCCAAGTGAATTCTGGGAATGAAGATGTTTAAGAATGATACAGAAACTGATTTTACTTTGTTCTGCCATGTCATTCCACAACATTACATTTTGTTCCTATACTACAAAAGTCTAGCTTAGAATTATTATCAACAAATACTCCTCTTTCTCCTCCTGGACAAACACCTCTCTCTCTCTCTCTCTCTCTCTCTCTCTCTCTCTCTCCTTGCTTTTCTCTCTAATTTTCACTGTCTAGGACATGCCACTAAAGGCTGCAGGTTGAAATATGTCTATGATTTTGCTATTCTGACTAGTGTATCAGTAAAAGTAGAAGCGTAACTTTTTGTTGGATTGATGCCACTCGAAACTCCTGTTTCTTCATGCTAGTGCATTGTAGGCCCTTGCAAGGAAAATCTTCAAGTAAACAATAAGGGTATGTTTAGTAGTACGTAATTAATATAATATAATTAATTATATAATAAAATAAATAATATAATATAATTAAGTCATCCTATTTTATGTTTGTTGTAAAAATAAAATGTAAGATAATATAAAGATAATTTTTATTTTAATTTTTAATTTATTTATAATGATAATAATGAGAAAATATTAGCAGAACATGTAATTTGTAATTGTGATACGGTGGTGACCATGGCTAGGTGGAGGTATTGACGTCAAGTGGTGGTGGTAATCATTGAGTGGTGTAATGGCGGAATTAGGCGTTCAACTTTAGATGGGCAAATTAAGATTTATTTATGTTTATAAATAATAGTAAATTTTGAAATCAAATAAAAATAGGATGAATTTATTAATTTTAGTTTATTAGTTACTTAATTAAACTAAATAATTTTTCACTGAAATGAAAAATGATTTTAATTTCCTAATTTTCTTTGTTGATCTGTAAATCAAAATTTTATTTTTATTCGTAAAATAAAATATTTTAAATGCATATTAATCATAAAATTGAAAATAATCTAAATTCAAAATCTTAAAGTGATTACAATTTCTTAAATATTTAATTGACAATCAAAAATATTTTAAGCTTAAATTGTTAATTTATTAAAAATATTGATTATAATACATTATCAGTTTTTTTATAAAATTTTTACATATTAAAATAAATAAAATTAAGAAATTAATAATAAATATATAAATTTATTAAGTAAAAAAGATAAAGTCCAAGAATATCATACATTTCCCATTTGTATAAGTTAAAATATTGAATTCGAGATAAAATAATTTTTAATATTTTAATCTCACTTTTTCAATTTAATTTTTATAAATTATTATTACTATAAAACTTATTACAAAATGATTCATTATATTTATTTATTATTTTATTTTCTCATGCAAATTTTAATTTTAGGCGGAGTTAAAATTAGATTAATGAAAATTTAAATTTAATGATTAATTTATGATTTTATTTGCATAAGCACTTAATTTTTATTTTTTATTTTTATAAAAAAGCTCTTTATGATTTTATTTGCATAAGCACTTAATTTTTATTTTTTATTTTTATAAAAAAGCTCTTAAAAAATTTTGAAAACCTTTGGGGGGGGGGGGTGTGGGGTCGGTCATGGCCACTATAGCCCACCTTACCTTCAGCCTTTGGAGTGGTGGCAGCAACTGTGGTAGTAATGATCGGATAGCAATGATCATCAAATCATAACATATCTATTTTATCTTGTACTTAAAAAAAACATGATAATGAAATAAATAAATTAAAATAAGTAACCATTACATACATTTTTATACTCAATAAGCCATTTTTTTAAATTAAAGTATAATTAATTATATATGTAATTATCATTTTATTATATTAAAATTTTATTTTATAATTAAATGAAGTAATAAAAATTAATACAATTATATTTTTTTTTTTTATTGAGACCCGAATTTAAGATTTCATAATTTTAAAAATCACTCTTATGGTCGGCTGTGATTAGGTTCCACCATATCATTGTAAAATGACTTTTTCCACTGGAGAATGAGATATCAGCAGAGGTGTAAAGTTGCCGTCCTGACCCTGTTTTGTTAGAGTTCTTCAATTGTGGGAATAGTTTGATTGACCAGAATAGTTAAAGGAAACATCATATGATCGATTGTTAGATGGTATTGCCACTATAAATTGCTGATAGTCATGCGGGGCCATGTTAATATGCTGTCTATCTTTTCCCAGATATTTGTATTTGTCCTTTTCTTTCTCGCCAAACATTCACCCACTTATTTTTGTAGCATTGAAGGTAAGCAATGAGGGAACCAGGATTTATTTTTAGACAAGGGCCTAAGCATCACAGCCCTTAGCTCGGTCATTAAAGATGAGAATTATTTGGGCTTGGTATCATTAATTTTTCTTTTGTTTTTCCTTTCCCTAACGTAAAAATATCATACAAAGTGAAGAAAGCAATGGTTTTGCCATCCTTTAGCTTTTGATATAAAAACAACACAAATGCATTTTCTTTACATGGTAATAAAAGCAAGGATAGAGGTCTAAGGTTCAAATTTGACTAAAAAGATAAGGAAAACAATAGGAAAAAGCGGGAAAAAAAAGGGCTCCTTTCTTCCCTTTCATTTCCTTTCTTCTCCAATCCTATTGCTTTACCAAAGTTCACTAGACTTGAACTGACTAATGGCTTTACAATTGGAAAATCAGCTTTTGAAGATTGAGAGCTATCAGGGTTTGTTATGTCATATTTGATTAAGCAAAATCATCTTTTACAAATAGAATTGGACAAGGCAGATAAATAAGGCTTTGTTTGATTGGGGTAAGTTCACTAAGAAACTTCAACTTCCCAAGAAGTTAATGAATTTAACTTGTTCTGTTGCCATTTTGACTCAACTTTTCAAGAAATAAAAGAAGCAACTTCCTTCAATTCAAGAGAAGTAACTTGCTTACCCCACGAGGCAAGTTAACCAAACATGGTGTAATTTCCCAGAAACGATAGAGATCCCAATTAAGCAAGCAACAAACACCTTACAATTGGTTAGTACTTTCACTTATCCCAATCTACAAAGAGTTGTACTTTCTAGGAACTTCATCTATTTACGTATCAGTTGTCTAGCCAGAAACATGAACCTTTATAACTTACTGAATAACAGATTGCTTGCCATTTGAGAATTCCATTATCAGACTGACTTTTGTATGCTGCTACACTTTTTATGAGTTCTGACCACAAATTTGGCAGATTTATATGTCAAAAGCACTTGCCAAAAGCTACTTGTATAGTTTTCTATTAGCTTAAAGCTCCTTCGAATTCTCCGTGGATGGTGATACAAGCAATATTATCTTTCAATTATTATCATCTTTGCTTAGATTGATGAGCATACACACATCCATCCTTTACGGAAATTGACAAATGAGTTAGTGCTTTCATTTTCATTTAATTTGCAAGAGAAAGCAGACATACTCCTTGATTTACAATTGTATTCTCTTTGGTATGATCCACCAAGATTCCATATATATATATATATATTAGACAAATAAAAAGAAAGACTGTTGACTGTTGCACTTTAGACTGCCATTGTTCCGTTCTTTGATATCTTTTGGGTACGTGTTTTGGTCCTTGATATAACTAGTGCACCTATGAAAAGATTGCATGTTTCTGCTGTGTATGCTCCAATTATCTGTCAATATTTAATCATTCGTTCAATCAACAAAACTTTAATGCAGATTAGTTTAATTAATATTAGTGCTGCATCAAAAGATATCTTTAAAAAGACCTTTAATTGCTTGATCATTAGCATAATATAAACTTTATAATGCATATTAGTCATTCTAGTGCTGGGATTATTGAGTTAATTAACATAATTACTTTGCTACTTTTGCTGTATATATTTGAAAGCCTATGCGCTAAACAATGATTTTTTTTTTTCATTTAGTTCTAATTGAGTTCATTGGTGGAGATTTGAATGGACATGTAGGAAGTGATAGGCAAGGTTATCAGAATGTTCATGGAGGTTTTGGTTTTGGCAGTCGAAATGAGGGGGGAAAAAGCATCCTGGATTTTGCTATGGCATACGACCTAATACTAGCAAATACCTACTTTATAAAAAGAGAGTCACATTTAGTGACTTTCAAAAGTGGGCAACATAGAAGCCAAATCGACTTCCTCTTAACCAGGAAGACAAATAGAGCTCTATGCAAGGATTGCAAGGTCATTCCAGGAGAGGCTTTAACAAGTCAACATAGGTTGGTGGTCTTGGATGTCAAGTTTAGGAACATTTCAAGTAAGGTCAGAAGAAATAGTGTAGCTCGAACAAAGTGGTGGGAGTTCAAAGGAGTAAAGCAAGTGAAGTTCAAAAATGAGCTTCTTGAGTCCGAAGTATGGAAGCTAGATATGGAGGCCAATGATATGTGGATACAGATGGCATCAATGATTATATAAGTAGCTAGAAAAGTACTTGGGGAATCTAATGGACATGGACCACCCTCAAAAGAGAGATGGTGGTGGAATGAGGAAGTACAAAAGGCAGTGAAGAGAAAAAGGGAATGGTATAAGAAATTACCTAAATGTGATAATAATGAGGCATATGAACAGTACAAGATAGCAAAGAAAGAGGCAAAAAAGGCAGTTAGCCAAGCAAGAACACAGGCCTTTGAAAAGTTATATGAGAAACTTGGAACTAAAGAAGGGGAGAAAGATATTTATAGATTAGCAAGGAGTAGAGAAAGGAAATGTCAAGATCTCAATCAAGTTAGGTGCATTAAGGATAAAGAAGGAAAAGTGTTGGTGAAAGATGAGGACATTAAAGAAAGATGGAGAAATTATTTTAATGATCTCTTTAATAATAGTCAAAATGGAAATAGCGTGAATATAGATTATAGAATAATAGAAAAGAATGTAAATTATACTAGAAGGATTAGATCTTTAGAAGTAAAGGAAGCACTTAAGAGAATGAAAGTAGGTAAAGCCTGTGGACCCGATGAAATACCAATTGAAGTGTGGAAGTATTTGAGAGATATGGGAGTGGCATGGTTAACTAAATTATTTAATAAGATTCTAAACTCAAAGAAAATGCCTGATGAATGGAGAAAGAGTATTTTAGTACCTATTTTTAAAAATAAGAGAGACATACAGAGTTGCTCAAACTATAGAAAAATTAAACTCATGAGCCATACTATGAAGTTGTGGGAGAGAGTTGTGGAGCATCGACTACGTCATGATACTTCTATCTCTCTCAATCAATTTGGTTTCATGCCTGGTCGTTCAACTATGGAAGCGATCTTTCTCATTAGAAGCTTGATGGAGAAATATAGAGATGGGAAGAAAGATCTACACATGGTTTTTATTGATTTGGAGAAGGCTTATGATAGTGTTCCAAGAGAGGTCTTATGGAATGCGTTAGAACAAAAGAGGGTATCTATTAGGTACATACAAGTATTGAAAGATATGTATGAAGGAGCAACTACTATTGTGCAGTGGAAGGGGACACAAGAGATTTTCCGATCTCAATTGGATTACACCAAGGATCACCATAAGCCCTTACCTTTTACATTAGTTTTAGATGAACTGAAACATATACAAGAGAGTATTCCTTGGTGCATGATGTTTGCGGATGATATTGTTCTGATAGATGAGACACGAGAAGGAGTCAATAGGAAGTTAGAACTTTGGAGAAGTACTCTAGAGTCAAAGGGTTTTAAGTTAAGTAGAACGAAGACAGAATACATGCATTGCAAGTTCAGTGAAGGCCAAACTGGTGATAGGGAAGGAGTTAGTTTGAATGGAGTGGCACTGTCCCAAAGTAATCACTTTAAATATCTAGGCTCAGTCCTTCAAGTAGATGGGGGATGTGAGGAGGATGTTAGTCATAGGATTAAAGCCGGATGGTTGAAGTGGAGACGTGCCACGGGAGTTTTATGTGATCGTAAGATTCCCAATAAATTAAAAGGAAAATTTTACCATCTGACCATACGACCGGCTATGCTATATGGTAGTGAGTGTTGGGCACTGAAAGAGTCGTATGCATCTAAGATAAGAGTTGCAGAGATGAGAATGTTAAGGTGGATGAGTGGCCATACTAGACTAGATAAAGTCCGTAATGAAAGTATTAGAGAAAAGGTAGGAGTGGTGCCAATTGAAGATAAGTTGAGAGAATGGAGATTGAGGTGGTTTGGTCATGTGAAGCGTAGACATACGGAGGCTCCAGTTAGACAAGTAGAGCACATTAGGCTAGAGGATAGAAAGAAAAAAAGGGGTAGACCTAAATTGACTTGGAGGAGAGTAGTACAGCATGACTTAGAAGCATTACACATTTCTGAGGATTTAACCCAAAATCGTTCAGAGTGGAAAAAGCGAATCCATATAGCCGACCCCAAATTTTTGGGATAAAGGCTTAGTTGAGTTGAGTTGAGTTAGTTCTAATTGAGATTTAAACACAAGTTCTTACAGGAGATGATGACTCAAATACCAGTGAGTTAAAACTCATTGTTCTAACATGACTTTAATAATCGCTTAATTTGACTTATTTAATTATTGCAAAGATTTCCCTAACTATGGTTAAAAAAAGCTAAATGGAGTGTGATAATAGTTGTGAAAATGAACGGTGGATCTTAACATGATAAAAGTATGGTTATTGACAAGGGCTAGCTCCATTACATATACATATAATAGTTTTATGAAGGTAAAATAAAAGAACACAGTTGATTAATTGAATATTAATAAAATAAATTAAACTTAAAGAAGTTGACATATTAATTTATAAAAGTTGATTATTTTGGATTGATAAATAAAAATAAAAAATTAGCATAACATTAATTAAATAAAATCAAAATTGAAATTATTAATTTTGACATAAATTTCAAAAGAAATTAAGATTAAGAAAAGAGAAAAAGAAATTATCCCATATATTTGTTATCATGTAAAAAATATATAAATTTATAGCATAGAAGGTTTTTTTTCCTTTGAATTTATCTGAATAGGCTTTTTTTTTAAATAAATAAATACAATGATTCTTGATTAATATAGAGAGAAAATAGAAAAAAATTAATATTTAAAAATTATTAGGAACCCAAAAGGATAATACATTAAACTCCATAACAAATTATTGCATTAATTTTGTATTAAATTTTTACTTCAAAATGTCACATGTTAAAATTTTATTTAAAAAAAAATCGAAAAACAGGTAATAAACAACTAAATAAAGTAATACTTGTTAAGCCATTGGTGGCACCTTTTGAGAACTCAATTTTATAGTTCAGTTTTTTTATTAGTAATCAATTAAATCATTTAAATTATAATAAAATATTGTCAATTTAATTAAATTTATCTCTAATTAAAAATGGTGTATCTAATATAAGTTCAAACTCATATGAGAACGAATTTAACAACTATTAAATTAATTATTTGTACCAAAATATGTACATAGTTGTTTAAAGTGTGTCTATAGAGTGTATAAATCTATATATAAATATTTAATATAACAGTTGATAAGGTTATTCTTATATGAGTTCAGTTATCTGCAGTCACACCCAATTAAAAGAAAGAGAGGAATTTATTAAAATATACTTTAAAAAATTTTATAAATAATTATTATATTTAATAAAAATAACCAATAACTCTTCATCTTCTTAAAACGATAAATAATTATAAATAAAATAATTTTTAAAAAGTAATAAATAAAAGCAAATGAAAGAAGTATAACAGAGATATCATATACTTCTTTCATTTGCTTTTATTTATTACTTTATATATATATATATATATATATATATATATATAGGAAATAAATGACTAAAACGAAGCTGGAAAGGAGGAGGATATATGTTGCTAACGAAGCTGGAAAGGAGGAGGATATATGTTGCTAATCGGAAATTATGTGGATATCAAAAGAAAGAGCATGTATAAAAATGATGAATGAAATGGAGACCTTCATTAATCCAATTTGTGAAATTGACAAGTTAGCAAAGTGAAGGGAAAGGATTGAATTGGATTTTCATTTCATATGTTCAAGTCTAGCCTGCGTCATGAGCATGCTGAATGGGAAGCATTGGCTATCACCGCACAGTAATTCAATGCTTCACTTAATTTATCCTGCATCAGACTAACACGAAGAAGTATACTCTTACGATCTCTCATGGAGGAAACTTAATTTTAATATGTGAAAATTGTTCTAAAGAAATTTCCCAGACTGTAAATAAGAAAAGAAAATTGTTGAATTTATATGTTTGTGAGCTCAAATTTGCTATGAATTATTGGATAAGTGGTTTTCTACCGAGTTTATATTTCAAGGACTGACAATTAACAAGTTTTGATTAAATTTGATATTAATTTGTAGATGTTCAATTGAAATGAAATCGACTTGTACATATTGAATTGATAGTTTATGTGCTATACAAATGTTGAAATGCTTACCTACAAAGGACAAATGCTAAATTGGTATGAAATAAGTTGAAGGATAAATGTTTAAACCGTTGTTATAAAATTGAAATAGATTAAGTGATTTATTTATTTTTAATAAAAAAAAATTAATTTATATTGCTCAATTTTATTCATATGACTTTTCATCAACAAAACTTATAGCACTTGTCTTAGGTGTCTCTTCAATAATCGATGAATATTGGTTGTCTCCCTTAAGTGTATTATTAATTTATTTGTGAAATTGATATTAATATTACTTATTATAATGGTAAGTATTTAAATATTATTTTCTGCAATAAAGATTGCAAAGACACAATTGTTGTATCGGATAGAAAATCAATTATTAAATGATTTGATTAGTTGATTACATATATTAAAAAATTATCTTTGATAATATTAATAATAAAACAATTACGTACCATTAAACAAATTATTAATAATAATTGTAAATTTAAGATTATAATAAAAGTTTATTATTTTATAAAATTATTTTTTTATTCAATTATAATTATGTATTAAAAAATTACTTGCATTATTATTTTTTTATTTCAATAAATAATGTTTTATTATATACAGCATTTTTCTCTAAATTAAAAAAGTAGATTATAATTTAGTATCTAAATTTTGATCAAATTCATAGATTAATCTCTGTTATATTTTTAAAATTTACTTATTTAGTGCTTGACATTTTAATAAATCTCCTGATTAATCACTGTAATTAAGATCATAATTAAATTGTTATTAATTTTAATAAAAATAATCAAAATATCTTTTATTATATTTTTTATTTGAAATAATTAGTCTTCATTATAATTTACCCTATAAACATTAACTATATTGGCTCATTTTTCAAGCTTCACCCTTAATGAGAAAAATACAAAAAAACTTAGAGTTTTACATAAGGGATAATGATTTAATTTTTATCAATTTGATACTTTATATTTTTATTTATTAATAAATATGGTCTAAATCATTAGTTATTATCAATTTCAATTTAAAAAAAAAAATTTTTCTTTATTTCATAAAGTTCTGAAAGAAGAGCATCATAATTAAAATTTTAATATATATATATATATATTCTGTGTTTATATGCACAAACTCAACACATTAAAACAATACTTAAAGCATAAGTTGGAGAGAACAATTTTTTTTTTTTTAAATATTTACGGTAAAAAAAATTCTCGAATGAGTTTTTATATATTTAAATTAAATTTTCTCTTTAAAAAATCTTAATAGCACATTGCCTTAAATTGGTTTAAGATATTAATAATTTTTAAATAATTTTGAAATATTTTTTAATAAAATTGAATATTAAATAATAAAAATTTTAATTACGCTGCCTTCTTCTCAGAAATTAATATTCCGCTCATTATTTAAACTTGATGCTGCTGTGTGCTGTCAACTGAAGCATGCAAGGTTGCAAGATAACAGAGCCTTAATCTAATAATATTTTGACGCAAGAGTTCGAGTATCGTCGATATATTAAAAAAAAAAAAAATCTCTCTTCCAATATTTAAAAAATTTTAAAAAAAATAAATTAATTAAGTGGGTTAATAATTGTAAAAAAAAAAAAAAAGTGGGTTAATAGCAGTGGCTGACTTAGGTGTATTGATGGGGCCCCGGCCTTTTTTTTTTTAAATATATTATATTACTCTATAATAATAATAATAATAATAATAATAAATATTTTCATGACTTTAATGAGTGACACCCTCCTTGTGAATATTTTACATATGATAATGAAAGTAGATTGTAAAGAAGTGTTTAATGTCATGTTATTTAATGTTGATGATGAATTAGAATTTGATTAGATTATTTTCAATTGTAAATCATTTTTAAGATTCTAATATTCCTTGTTAATAAGGTTGCTCATGATACCTTAGCAAAAAGGGTTTTAGAAGAAGCCTCCAAACTTCTTATACCTTGTTGTATTTTAATTTTTTAATATCAGATTTTTTCATTTAATTTTTTAGGTCTTAGATTAGGTGTATAGATAGATATGCTGATTTGGGCATATATGATTTTTTTATTTAAAATTAATAAATATGTTATCTACAAAAAATAATAAATGTTTGATATTACCACCTTTGAATTGGCACTCATGGTCGGGTATACGAGTAACCTATTAGTAAATGGATACCCCATTAAGGTTCGAGCTACTATACGTAACCTAGATATGTGCCCTAATTATTTGAGCTAATTAGAATAGATAAAGATATTGAAATACTCACCCCAATCAAAGTCTTAATGTCATTAGAATTTTCATACAACATAATCTCCAAGTCTTAGTCTGATACCAACTCGAGATAAGGTCAAAAGTTTATATAAATGACTATCAGTACGCCAACTAACTTCCATTAGTCTCTCATTGGTTCTCACACTAATTTAAGAATTAGAGCACCAAATATCAGATGTTCTTGTTAGAGTCCCTCATCAAAAAAATAACAAAAATTTGAAAGGGAATATATAGCAAAGGAAAGTCAAGCCAAATTGACTTAAACTATTTTAGTGAAGGTAACGCCAAACTTAAACAACTAAACTATGCTGACAATTTTCAGTATTTTTTAGTTAGAAAAATTTTACAGTTCTTTATGTTGTATTACAGATCTAAAACTCATGAATTAGACCTATAGAAAATGAGAATAATATCAATAACAATATTAATTATTATTTGAGAAAAATATAATGGATAAATTTTTTTATTAATTATAATATTTATATAATTATTTAAATTTTAATCTTTTTCACATTTAATCTTGCATATATCCGCCCTGGTTCATACAATGTATTACTTATACTGAATTTATTAGCAAATTCGTGGCTCAAAATTGAGATACATTTATCATGTGTATAAGCATCGATCATAGTAAAGGAATCAATGAAAAGTTGATTTCATAGGCTGCCCAGCTAATGGCACAGTGTATTATATATTGACCAAAAAAAAAAGTAGTAGTAGTAGCAGGTACTAGTTATGTGGTTCTTATCAGGTGGCTTAATTGGTTTAATTCGCATCTCTACAATGCTTCCCATTTGCAAGGTGGATTCCACCAGCTGCTTGCTTTTAATTCTCGTTGGAATCCTATCAAGAAACCACCAACCTCCCCTAATTATTCTTTCAAAAAAATTATTCTTTTATATTATATTTTAAAAACTATTAAATAAGATGCTATAATAATAATAATAATAATCTCTCTTTTGTAATAATACCTGCCATCTATTATACTTGAGAGAGAAGAGTTCCACAATAGCAATAGCAACGAGTTCTTCAAAATTCTCGAATATTTGGTCAAATTAAATTTCATTAAAATGAGTTTAAATATCATATAATCAAATTAAAAACGAATTTGAGTTTAAAAAACAGTCCATATATAATGAATTCTTATTAAATTTAAATTATATATATATCAAATTCGAATCAAATTTATATTTTATATATTAAATAACTATAGCATAAATTTATTTATATAAATAATTAATTAAATATAAAATATTTTTTTAAGATAATTTTTATAAAATTTTTATTTATTATATTTTAAATAAATAAAATTTAAATATTAATAGAACTATTAAATTTTTATAATATATATTATTAATTATGAAATATATTTTTATATAAATTATTATTTAAAATATATATTATTTAGGTAATAATAATAGTATTTATGATGAGTTTCGCCAGTTTAAAATAAATTTTAATTGAATTTCATATGGTTTTAAATATTAAAAATATTAATGTATTTTTTTTCTAGTAAATTAAAATCTAAGACAACATAAGGATTTTCTTTTAAATTGAACAATCATTTATTTTATTTTGGCTTGGATACAGAGGTTATAATTAAAGCATGCAGGGTGGTGAAGTTGCAAATTTATACTGCATATTACAAAAGCAGCAAAAGCAATGAGCTTTGGGAATAAGAATAAATGTTGGAACTAATTAGAAAGCAATAAAAGTAATTAAGCGAACGAGCAAAGTAAATTAATCAATCAATTAATTAATTACATACCTACCTTTAGTTCTCCTCCTAATCACCCAAAAGAAAAGAGAATGTAATTTAATAATATCCAGTGCAAGAACATATATATTAGTAAAATAAAATCATTTTTCTTTTTTAAAATTTTATTTTATAAAAAATAATGGGATTATCGTACGTAATTAAAATGATCAGCTCAACAAATCAAAGATTATATTCTGTAAAATATTCTGGAGTGGATAATTATTGTTATATTTAATTAAATATCTTGCATGCATGCTTTTGTTTGTTATAAGAAGACCATATTTTCTCTTCAGTTTCTCATTCACTTTTATGTTTCTTTTTTATCCCTTTCGTTAATTTTCCTCAGAGAGAAATTAAGAGATGGGAAATCTAAGTGAAGTATTGCACAAGATGAGACCTTATTTTCTGATGGTGTGCTTGCAATTTGGATCGGCAGGCTTGTACATAATCAGCATGGTAACTCTCAACCATGGCATGAATCGCTATGTGCTCATTGTGTATCGCAACGCCATCGCTGCTCTTGTTCTTGCTCCTTTTGCTCTGCTTCTTGAAAGGTATATATTTACACATGAATTTTCACTCAAGAATTAATATTATTTTTTTATTATTGCATCACGTTACAAATATTTAATCTTTTGAAAGGTAAATTTTTATCTCACAGACTTCCTTTAAAATAAATTATTTGTAAAAAAAAGAATTTAATTAAATTTTTATAAAATTATATTTAATTTTTATTTTTTAAAAAATAAAAAAAAAATTTTAAATTAAAAAGAATTGAATTTTTTTATTAAAAAATGTGAAAATTAATAAAAAATTAATTAAATTAAAATTTTATAAAATATGTTATATTTGGATAAGGAACGTCCAATAAACAGTTGGACCGATTTTAGAATTTAATATATCATTTTTTTAAGTTAGAATTTAATCATTGTTATTAACACTTTATATAAATATTGATGTGAGCTACACATTTTATTTGTTAATTTCTGTATGGCACAGTTGAAACAATTTATAATTTTGTTATTTGTATGCAGGAAAACAAGGCCAAAGATGACATTCCCAGTCTTCCTACAAATAATGGCACTGGGATGTTTAGAGTTAGGGTTACATATATACATGGTGGCAGAATTTTTTTTTTTTTTAATAAATGAGAGCTTTTCAGGTATAATGGTTATATACTATTAGGCCCGAGGCTCTGAGTCACTGATTGACATCCTTGATTTAACCAAACTTTATAGGAAGCGACCAATCACCAAACCCGAGGTGGCACCCAATGAGACGAATCATTGGATAACCTTCTATCTTTTTTCATAGTACTCCTAAGCAAAGACAATATTTAGTCATCATACTGATGTGGATAGTCAAACCAGGGTAGGATAAAATTATCCTACCAGGTTAACCACCAGACTACCACGCTCGGTAGAGTGGTGAAATTAGACATTATATAATGATGAAGCCATACATCTATCTACCTATATTTATATCTATAGATATAGATAGATATACATATTGAATGATTTTTTAAAAAAAAAAAAGAAAAGAAAAATCTTATGGTTATTCAATTTATACAGCTACTAGTATAGTATATGCCAATAAAGAATTGCCTAATTATCCTAAATTCGCAGATTTTATATATGAACAATGCCAAAATTTAAAATTAATCTAAAATTATAATAATTTAAAATATCAGTTACTAAGATAAAGTTCACGGTTTGTGTTTGTATTAGTTTTTGTGTTTTCCTATTAAATCCATCATATAGAAATCATAAAATTGAATCACTCAAGGTGAAATTATTATTATTTTTTTACAATTGATTTTGATAAATAATAAATCTTTATAATATAATTATTACCATTATAATTAATAATAAATTAACTGTAAAATAATTGAAAAAGAAATTTACTTTAAGGTGAAAAAATTTACCCACTAAAATATTTTAAATAATAAATTAATTATGACTATCTTTATTATAAATTTATTTTAATAAAAATTAACACTCGACAAATTAAAATAAATCTAATTTATTTTCCTAAGAATTTAAAATTTTTTATAAGATTAAATTTTATTTATTTATATAGATAAAAATATTTATAAATTACAAGTTATTTGATATACATGTAATGCATATGCTTCAAAGACATTTAAAATTATAAATATATATAGTAAATTTATATATATGTTTAAATTTACATATTTATGCAAAGAATATTAATTATATAATATATAATTTATATTCAATTAATTTATTTAGAAATAAAGAATATATTATTATCAATTAATTAAAACCATTTTAAAATATATAAAATAATGAATAAAAGTTAATTTGAATTCTTTTTCTTATAGATATAATTTGTTAAATAATTATCCTATTAATAAAATATATAAAACTAAAAATGTCTATAATTTAAATAAAAAATTTATTGAAATTAATAAAAAGTAATTATGTGATTAATATAAGCTAATAATAGAAAGGATATTATAATAGTACAATAATTTTAGTAAATTATATTAAATTATAATCGATCATTTATAATATAAAATAAAATAATATAGTTTTTAATTATATTTATTTATAAATTATATTTATTTATACATTAAAAAATGATTCTTAAACAATAAAAATTAAAAATAAAACTTTTTAAGAAATAAAAAAAAGGGAGCTATTGGGGCTTGGGGGTGGCCCCCTTATGCCCCAATGTGGTTCTGCTGGATAAATTTCTTTTATATATATATGTCACTGTATTATTGATTTAATAATTAATAAATTAGGAAATTAATATGTCTTTTAATTTATTTTTTATATAAAAAATTTAATTATCTTATTGCAAGGAATGGATATTTGTTAATACTAAGCATAAATATACAACAAATTGACAGGCCAATCCTGGACCAAGGGTTCACTTATTTGGGGATGCAATACACATCGGCATCATTTGCATCTGCTATCATGAATGCTGTTCCTTCAGTCACCTTTGTAATTGCTTTGATTCTTCGGTACTAATTCTATCATGGTTTTATTTATTTTTTAAATAATATTGTTAATATGCGTATGAAAATTATACATCGGAGATTCTTATAAAATTGAAGGAAAGGGAAGAGATTCCAATTAAAATTTAAACTTTTAATTTCTTATATCATAAGAAAATATCGAACATTAATCATTCAACATAGTTTTCTTGTAACAAGTCAAGAAGAGTTACTGAGAAAAAAAAAATTGAGAACAACTTGCTAAGTTGAATAGGATCATAATTAATGAATAAACAGGTTAGAGCGCATAAGGATCAAGGAGATACGCAGCCAAGCAAAGGTAATAGGAACCCTGGTTACTTTCGGAGGAGCTTTGCTTATGACACTCTACAAGGGTCCTCTCATTCATCTAATATGGTCAAGCAAAGCAACCCACCATGAAAATTCTGCTCACTCTTCCGATAAACATTGGCTCGCTGGCACGCTGTTGATACTTGTAGGCTGTGTCTCCTGGTCTGCTTTCTACATTCTGCAGGTACTATATATCCATTAACAAATTTTTTATATATAAAATTAACTTAATCACTGGACTTCTAATCTAATGGTATAACCATAATGCAGTCCATAACGATAAAGAAGTACCCCGCGGAGCTATTTCTGTCGTCGTTTATATGCTTGGCGGGCACCCTTCAGAGCTTGGCCATAGCACTGGTGGTTGCTCACCACCCTGGTGCATGGGCTGTTGGCTGGGACACTAGGCTTCTGGCTCCTGTCTACACTGTGAGTTAAATGCTTATTAATTATTACTTCAATTTTAAGCTTTCAGGGATTCAATTGGTGAAGGGGAAAAAATAAAGATTTTTCGGTATTTCTTCAGGGGATTATTAGCTCTGGAATCACAGACTACGTGCAAGGACTTGTGATGAAAACGAGAGGTCCAGTATTTCTAACAGCATTCAACCCTCTTTGCATGATCATTGTTGCGGCTCTTGGCTCTATTATTTTAGCTGAGAAGCTTTATCTCGGCAGGTTACTACCTATTTGACGAATTTAAGACCTTATAATTTAAATATTATTTCGTTAAACCTTATTAATAATAAATAGCTAATTTTTAATGAATTAATCGATTCATTAATCTGTTAATTAATTACCGTATCATTGGAGGGACGATAATCGCAATAGGCCTATACTCAGTTGTGTGGGGAAAAAACAAGGAATATTCAATCCAAGAGTCAGCATCATTCACCCGGAAGGAACTCCCAATAACGGCCATTGATGGGACAAAATTGGTCATCTCCGGCAATGAGAGCAAGCCAAGTACCAGGCCAGAATTGTCTAGTAGTTAGATGTATCATGGAAACCCAAATTGCTCCATTATATTGGTAAATGCATTGACGAAGCAGATAATATGCGCGCTTAGTGTCACAGTAGTAGGTGAGCACCATTTCATTTTTGTGCCCTTTTGTGATTAGCGATCGGTCGCGAGTGTTGTTTGGTACATTATTATAATTGGGTGACCACATGTATAATTGAGTTTTGCCATAAATAATGGGCTAGCTAGAAAGTAGAAAGCCACTGTAGCTTTTGAAAATTTCTCATGTATCCCTCCATTTGTCCCACAAACTAAAAGCAATCAATTAATTAAAGTGCGGCTATTTGAGATGTAGAAGTTGATGTTTCATATGGACCTATTGTGGCCATATTTTACTTTCTTTTAGGCTTGATTCATTAGTATGAACATAAATTTTTTATTAAAAATAAACAAATGGATCAATATGAAGGATATATAGTCTTCCCCCTATTTTCATTAGTTTTTTTTGAAATTTTTTTAAATTTTTTAGAATTTAAAATGCTTTTGAAAAATTAGTTAAAACTTTCAAGTCCAATTTATGGACCTAACAACTTTTTTTTATGTTAATTGATTGGTTAGTGATGAGAATAAAAACTAACTTTATATATAAATAAATAAAAGATAATTTCGTTAAGAAATTACTTAAATTAAAAGTTTAAATTATTTAAAAAAATTTAAAAATTTAAGCTTATAGGTGCGGCTCAAAAATAATTTATGTTTGTAACATACTCTTATTTGAATATTCACTTAATTTGAAGCATGAATAAGTATAAATGGTGCTAAAATAATTAATTAATTAATGAAAATGACTAATATTTAAACTCTAAATCATATCAGGAAATTACTGAATCTAAAAATTTAAACTCATAGACGATGGCTCAAAAATGATTTTATATCTTTAATGTTTTAGACATTGATTGTGAGAATTGAATTCTGGATAACAGGTTAAAAAGCAAATCAATCTACCACTGGAACTAATCCTCTTTGACTTCTAATATGATCAAAAGCAAACTATTTGTGATCAATATGATTAGTGGATTATAAAGGAAAGGAAAAGAAAACTTTCCGATAAACAAAATGAGAAATAAAAGGGATTTGTACTTTAATTTGACAGAGAAAGAAAGAAAATGTATTTTCTTTCACAATTAAAATGAGTAGCATTGATGTGCAGTAAAGGAATTGAATTCTCTTTTTATAGCACTGACATATCGATACAATCAACCATTGCCCAATCATATTCCAAAGAAAATTGCCCATTTCACAGTTTCTCCTGCGAAACGATAGCTGTCAGTTTGGCAAGCAAAAAAAAAAATCAATAATGTTGCATTGTGATGCAAGCAGGAAGAGGATTATGGTATTTGCTCGGATGCAGAATGACATGTACAAATAAGATAAGCATAATGTCAACCCTCATGATTTGATGCCAGTGGGAGAATATAATATATTTATATACATACGAAGAGATGTGCATGAGAAATCAAGACATATCGATACAGAGAAAGAAAGAAAGAAAATGTATTTTCTTTCACAATTAAAATGAGTAGCATTGATGTGCAGTAAAGGAATTGAATTCTCTTTTTATAGCACTGACATATCGATACAATCAACCATTGCCCAATCATATTCCAAAGAAAATGCCCATTTCACAGTTTCTACTGCGAAACAATAGCTGTCAGTTTGGCAAGCAAAAAAAAAATCATCAATGTTGCATTGTGGTGTAAGCAGGAAGAGGATTATGGTATTTGCTCGGATGCAGAATGACATGTACAAAGAAGATAAGCATAATGTCAACCCTCATGATTTGATGCCAGTGGGAGAATATAATATATTTATATACATACGAAGAGATGTGCATGAGAAATCAAGACCTGGATTGAATATGCGGTGAAAAATTACGTGGCTAGGGATGATATTATGCTCTTAGGCTTTTAAAAAGATTTTTTTAATGACTTTTTTTTAAATAAATTATTTTTTAAAAAATTTAATTAAATTTTTATACGATTATATTTTATTTTTATTTTTTAATATATATTTTGTAATAAGTTAAAATTTTATAAATGAAATTAAAAAAAAAGAAGGAAAACTTAGTATAGGTAAATCTGACTAAACTCATATCGACAGATTATTTCGTATATCCAAATGAAGAATTTGACATGCTAAATGAAAAAACTTGATACACAGAAATTAGCGCTATGTTTAGATATGTAATGAGGGAGGAGGGAAAATAAGAGAAAGAAAATATATATATATATATATATTTTTTATCTTCTCTCATTTTATTTGGTAGTGAAAGAAAAATAGTGAAGAGAAGGAAAATAGAATTTATTTTCTCTCATTTGAAAAAGGAGAGAAGGAAAAATAAAATATTGCTATTTCTTAAAAATTATTTTGAAGTAGAATTTTCATCTTGATTACTTTATTTTCTTCCCATATTGGAAATAAAATAATAAGAGTAAAATAATATTTATTTTTTCTCTACTCGTTACTTTTCTTTCGTTTCCAAACAAAGAAAAGTAGCGATCTCAATTTATTTTCTTTTCTCCCTTTTTCACACATCCAAATAGAGTATAATAGCAAACCAAACATATTATAACAATGAGTCTAACAACACAACCAAGAGAACAATCAAAACACAAACCTATCACCAACCAATATTGCAATATACATTTTCAATTCTTAGATTTTATGATTATAAATTAATACTTATAAAATATTTACAAAATTATTATAATTTAAAAAAATTATACTTATCAAATAATCATTCAATTTAAAAGTTTAAACTTATAGATGACAACTTTAATAATAGTTTTATATCTTTCTATTACACCCCTACATACGAAAGCCTACTTTAACTTATAATTAAATAATCAATTAATAAATGAGAATGGTCAAGATTCGAATTTTGAACCATTTGATTTGAGAGACTCTAATACCATGTTAAAGAATAATTCAATCTAAAAATTTAGGCTTACAAATAAGGATTCAAATTATAGTTTTATATCTCTCTATTAAGATTAAACAGGCTATATATCAAATTAGATTGAATAATTAATAGATGGATTTGCAATTTCAATTAATTAATGATTAATTATTTAGAGGGGATTTAAAATGAATTTCGATGAAAGAGGATCGATAGCCACAAATTTTCCATTAATGCGAAGGAGATGAAAATAGTTCCATCGCATACGTATACATTTTTACCAAGACATTTGAGTTTTGTGGGATTCCACCAACCTGTTTTTCTCTCATTGGAATCCAAACAGGAAAGCACCAACTTTATTTCTTTGGCTATTATCTCCCCATGTGTGTTTGTTTTCTGTACTTGTTTACAAAAATACTTTTATTTCTCAAATTACTATCCATTTATGCTTTGGCCATTGTTTTTTTTTTTTTTTTTTGGAAATATATAGTTTCATTTTCTTTTGGACCTATATATAATATTTTAGCAATAAGGCTACACTCACGTCACAATTCACATACTATATCCATTCATATAATTAAATGACAAAACCCACTTAAATAATAGAGGTTTTATTTGAATGTTTTAGGATTAATTATAATCAGAATCATAAAATTATAGGAGAATGAATAAGTCATATATATATATAATCTCAAGAGAAATTTACTATTTGATCTATAAGTTTTTATTGATATTATAATTTAGTTCCTATATTTTGAAAATTAAATGATTTAATTTCTTACTTATATTTTCATCAAAATCAAAGGTCTTTCCATCTAATATTATTGTTAATTTAAGTGAAAAGATAAATATACTCATTATTAAATTAAGAAAAATTTACTATTTGACCCCTGGAATCCGATTGATATTATGATTTAGTACCTATTTTGAAAATTAATGATTCAATCCCTTATTTATATTTCCCTTCAATTAAAATTAATCGTTATGAATTAAAAAAAAATTTAATAGGAACAAAGTTAATAAAAAATAAATTTTAATAATTTCAGCAATTATCAAATATAGAAACTAAATTGTTTAATTTTCAAAATACAGGAACTAAGTTGTACTATTGGTCAAAACTGAAAGAATAAATAGTAAATTTTATATCAAAAAATAAATAGTAAATTTTTTTTAATTAAATAAAAGGTATATTTGTCTTGTCACTTAAACTAATGGCAATATTAAATGAAATGACCTTTGATTTTGATGGAAGTATAAGTGTGGATTAAATCATTCAATTTCTAAAATACAAGAACCAAATTGTTATATCGGTCAAAACTTAGGGACTAAATAGTAAATTACTCTAATCTTAATAATTTTCATTATTATTATTATTATTATTATTATTATTATTATTATTTGTTGATAGGGTTGAAAAGAAAAAGCAACAAATTTATGGGGATTGAGATGCTATGGAATAAGAATACAAGTTTGGAAACTAACAAACGAGATAATTATTTGATGAAAAGCATTATATTTTACATATTTTTCACATCACAAAGGAATAATATACAAGCAAAGTTAATTAATAATATAATATATATTCCTAAATTAGGTATTAGTTGATGAACAAGATAAGCATTCTAATTAAAGGAAAAGAGTTTGGATGTTCAACCTTATATTGTCCTTTCTTGTAAACAACTATTAAATATCATTAGGGTTTTTTTTTTTTTTAAATAATTCTTCTCTTTTGTTTCTATTAGTGCTTTAAATCTTTAAGATTGATTATCAAACCAACACTTTTTTCTTTAATTATATATAAAATTATGAATTTTTCCATTAAATTTAGTTCTTGGTGTTTTAAATTATATTATATTTTGATTTCTAAATTTAAAATGCAATTGAATTTTAGTTTGTAAATAATTATTTTATAAAATAATTTATTCCCTCAAAATCATATGTATATAGTCATTTTAGTACTAACTTTAATACAATAACAAGGACTAGAGTGTTCTTAGAGAAAAACCTTAATTAAAAATATATAATTAATTCTATGTCAGTTTTTATTTTAACTGAAATTTAAATTTAAATTTTTATAATTTTATTTACGATTTCAAAGAAACTGTCTATAGATATATTTAATTAGCAAAACTTAATCTCTACCAATCGTCATTAGTTTGCACTATGTTTTAAGGATTAAGGTGTAAACCTTGATCACAACAAAGTAATGTAACATCCTGATATATATATATATATATATATATATATATAATATTTTTAATTAGACTATTAATTTATTATTATTTTATTCATAGTGTTAAATTAATATTTTAATAATAATAATTTTTTATTTTATGAATATTATTTTATATGTATTATTATTACTATTATTATTTTAAATTGTTATTTGCAATATTGTTATTATTAAAATTAATTAGAGTTGTTTAAGATTAAAATATATTATATGTAAAAATAATTAAATTTCTTTAGAGTATTATTATTATTACCAAAGTTTTTTTTTAATTTAAATATAATAAAAGAATTTTGGACTCATTTGAAAATACCTAAAAAGTTTAAAGACTGAAAGGGTAACTAAAAGCTAAAAAAAAAAAAAAAAAGAATTTTCAAATACCTAGTCTCCCCTCCTCGTGCCGCCCCCCCTCCCTGCGCCACGCCACGCCACGCCACGCCATGCCATTTCTCCCCACTTCCCTTCTCTTCCTTTCTTTCCTTTTTTCTGGCAACCAACCTCGCACTTGACGGAGATGGCGAGACCCAGGCCACACAGCACCATTTGGAGACGCAGCAAGAGCAAGGTTGGTGGCGAGAGGTGGTGTTTTCTAGCTGTTTCAGAGAGAGAGACAGAGAAAATTTGGCATTCTTTTTTTAGCGATCTGCACATCAGATGGCAAATCTAAAACAAGTGTTCGACTCCCCTCCATCCAAGCTTTCTTTTTCGACCAACCATGCCCAGAACGGTGGTGTTTCCAGCAAGGTGGAAGAGAGAGAATACAATGGCTTTTTGGTCATTTTTTCGACAATCCGGCCGTCAAATTGGCGATCCGAGACCACCGATGAACTTAGCATATCGAGACCTTTGACATTGGACCAACCTCGCTCCCATTGGATACCGTTTGAAAAAGGTAATCATCGAATGGTCCAGATCACTTGGTAAGATTTTTGGGCCTTTTCGATTCCCATAAATTAAAAATAATAATATGATAATTATAAACAATTTTTAGGCTTCGTTTAGGTGTAATCAGATCAACGCCAGCTTATCGGCACTTGGGATCGAGTTTTCAAATCGGTCCGGGTGTCCATTTGGTTGTCCCAGAAAGGAGTCATACTTACAGTCAATCTTAAGGTTTTCAAATGTTTTGGATGTGTTTCAAGTAGTGGAATTTATAAATGTAGTCTCGAACACAAATTGTATAATTTTTACCTTGGCTAAACTAACTGGTTAATCTATAAATTATTTCTGACTTAGTAAAATTAAGTAAAATAACTTTAACTAATACAAGAATGATGTAGATGACCTCCAAGATTATTTTTATAAATTTTAAAGTGATGAAAATAATTACTTAGACTATAAAGAATTTAGGGACCTGAGCTGGAGTTTAGATTATTAGATTTAGATTAGGTTTCTTGTAGGCCTTGAATGGGCATTATACTTGTTGTTGTGGGCCTAAGACCCTGTGTGTTGCTTTTTGCTGAGTTTTCTTACAGGGGATTAAGTCCATTTATAGAAGAGACTTTGCCAAAATTTCGGCAAGACTTTAGGAATTATTCTTGCTTTTTTAATTAAATTAATTGATTAATTTTGTCAATAAATTGATAGAGGTCTGTGTGTCAGTACAAGTGATCAGTGTTGGCTAGCCTTTCTCCTCTCCAACCGAACCAGCTGTAATCGGATCGACCAGTTTGTGTGTTAGATATTAATTATTTTTGTAATTTCAATATTAATTATATATCTAGCATGCTTATGTATTTTATAAATATTTAATTATGCACATAAATAGTTAATATATTAAGGGTATTTTGGTTGCTACATATTTAATTAATTATTATTTGTTTATGATTGCCGCCCTGAGAATAATTTAGAGCTGGGTGTGTTATTTATATATGGTATATATGGATATGAATTGGATGGGTAGACGCGGCTTGAACTAGTTTCGCTGAAACTTGGTCCTTATGAATATAGAAAGTCGGGGTGAGACATGGCTTTGAGTTGATCTCGTTGACCCTCACACTTGGTTTTAAGCAAAAGTCTAGCTTGAGTTGAGCTCGCTAGTAGGATTTCGATTGAGAAAGCTGTATAGGAGATCAACTCTCATATTTATATTTTGATGTGATACACTGGGTACATGAGTAGCTCCAAATTATCTTCTCATATGAGAATTGGGTGATTTGCTTAATATAAGTGCTCAATGTGCATTTTATACTTAGAAATGTTTCAGTCTCAGATAATTATAAAAATTATAATCATAATCAATAGCTAAATTCTCTGAGTCGAATACTTCTATTCATATATTTTTACCAGGTTGCAGGAGGAGTAAGTTTATTTTCAAGTCTAACCTGTATTTTTCTTTGCAGGTTACGGTACTTCTTAGTTAGTAGTTTTTATAGTTTTTATTTATTTATCTATTTACTTAACTATTAAAACTCCGCTATGACATCAATGTATTTATGTATTATATTAATTAATGAAGATTAATTAGTTTATGCATGGTGGGCATGAGGATTGAGTTGGACTCCTCTAGTTTTAATTTTTCTGATAATTATCAGTTTGGGTTGACCCAAGTAAATTTATAATATTTTATTTTATTTACCTATTGAGCCTTGATTTTGGTCTTAATTATGGGTTTAAAAATAATGAAACTTACTACGTATCCCGAGGGTTTTATACCGACTCGAGTCCTAATGCCTAGGGGTGAGCAGATTTCGATTCAAATCGAACCGAACCAAATAAATTCGATTCAATTGATTCGATTTTAAATTTTAATCGGCTCGATTCGGTTCGGTTTTATATTGTAAAAATTTTGATTATTTCGGTTCGGTTCGATTTTAAAGATAAAAAATCGATTAAATAAAACCAAATCAAATTGTAATTTTATATATTTAAATCGAACCAAATCGAACTAAATCAATTTTTGAATTGATTTATTTTTATGAGGAATTTATGAATTATATTTAATTATATATATATATATTGTTTAATTTCATTGATTAATGGTTATTAGGTTCAAACCAAAGTCAAAATTAGATTAAATAACTTGAAAATTAAGTCTAAATTAAAAAATAATAAAAAATTAAAATCGTTCGATTTGAATCGAACTGAACTGAAATAAAGTGATTCGATTCGATTCGATTTTTCATCAATTTTGATTCCGTTTGATTTCTAAAAAATATATAATTCGTTTTTTATAATTTAATTCGATTCGATTCAATTCAATTCAATTCGATTTAAATCGAATGTTCGCCTCTACTAATGCCAATGGGATTCGCGGAATCGAATCGTGACACACCCAACAATGGCCTTAATAATTAACAACAAAGTAATCAACCAATAATAATATTGAGTGACGAAGCTAGGTTGGGTCAAACATCTTTTAGATTTTAATGGTGTCCACTCTTCAAAGCACCCTGCTTTTAGAAACACCAATTACGATTCAGCACTACACCTAAATTTCAATTTGGTTGGCGGATGGAAAGTGATAATAATAATAATAATAATAGCAACGATTTTTCTGACGAATGCAATAGTGTGCATTAAATATAATTTCTATCACATACGACAATGAATTTAACGGTTGTTAGAAATATTAATATTAAAATTTATATGAAATTAAATAAAATATAAAATATAATTATAAAAAAATTGAACTCATATAAAAATAAATTCATTAAATATTATATATATATATATTTATGTACTCTATTTATATATTTTAATTAATTTTATATATATTTCAATATAAATATTTAATTTAATCGTCATTAATTTTATTTTCACATAAATTTAAATTTATATTAAATATATTATTAAATGTATAAAATAAATATATAAATTTAAATATAAATATTTAATATAATGACAGTTAAACATCCTCATGTAAGCTTGAGATTTCTATAGCTGTGGCCGATGTAATATTACACTTATTTTTATTTATTAAATATATTTATTTATTACTAATTTTACATTAAAGATTATTAATATTATATAAAAACATATAATATTACATAAAATAATGTAACTTTTCATAAAAATATCATTTTTTTTTTATGTTATTGATGTAAAATTAACAATAAATAAATATATTTAATCAATTTTCAAAAATGTAATATTGCACAAATTAAAAAAACGTAATAGCAATAATAATAAAAAACATAATAATAATAATAATAATAATAATAATAATAATAATAACAATAATGAGAGAAAAGCATAATTTTCGAAGACATCCACACAAACTCTTTCTTTTTTTAAAAAAAATTATATATATATATATAATTCTATGCATACACATCATAGTCTGGATTCTCTAGTTGTTTTGACCACATCGATTGAGTACTGGACAAAAATACTTAATTTAGATATTTTTCTTTTTATAAAGCATTTCTTAATTAGTGTGGAATTAGATCTAGTATACTATATCTATACGGTACCAAAGTTAACTTCAATTTTGATATTGAATCATTTGCATTTAGTTTAATCAATTTCATGCTTCAAATATTAAAATCTGAACGTAAAGAGGTGTGTTATATCAAACATCAAGCTGGATTTTATCTAATAGACACCTTTTGAATAAAGATTGTTTTTGGTTATTGGATAAAGGAATCTTAAGAAACCAATGGAAGAGAGTGCCCTGTACGTAGGAGAAGTATCCTTTAGGTGTAGAGTAGAAAATACGTATTCTTTCTTTATTTTCCAAAAAGTTTTACTTATTATCTGCTTTTTCTTGTCTATAAGAAGGGCATTTGTCGTGATAGTCTTGGCATGCACTATACTTCCAAGAAAGAAAGTAAACTAAAGAGAGAGATGGCAGACAGAAACCCATGTAGGATTCTGTGCCAGGGGCTTGCCAAAGCTAAGCCTTTCCTGGCAATGGTCTCTCTGCAATTTGGGTATTCAGGAATGTATATTATCACCATGGTTTCTCTGAAGCATGGCATGAGCCATTATATACTTGCTGTGTATCGTCATGTAGTTGCAACTCTTGTCATCGCACCTTTTGCACTTGTTCTTGAAAGGTTTCTCTTTGTTTCATTTCTCTTTCTTTAATTTTCTTGGATTTTTTAGTACATGAAGTATATGTATAGTTTTCTTTTCTTGATTCTTTCCATTTTTACAGGAAAATAAGGCCAAAGTTGACACTCCCTATCTTCCTAAGAATAATGTTGCTTGGTTTTCTAGAGTAATGCTCTAAAACTCTCCCTCTTATCTGTGTTTATTATATATATACATAAAAGGACCTATATTATATGATAATTGTTTTTTTCTACAATTGTCTCTGAAACTAGAGTCAGTCTTGGAGACGACTCTAATAATACTGAGCTAAAGAAGAGCTAAATTAGTATTAGTTTTATCCTTAACTAATTATATACTTTGGAATGTATGAAAAACTTGCAGGCCAGTGCTTGATCAGAATTTGTACTATGTTGGAATGAAATTCACATCAGCAACATTTGCATCTGCTTCAGTCAATGTCCTTCCTGCCATAACCTTTATATTGGCAATTATTTTCAGGTAAATTATGATCATGTAGTGCACCTAAGCTAATGACAACGATGTTGCCTTACTCAGGACCAGCAAAAACTTTTGAGGACCACTAATTCCATAAGAATGCTGCCACTCACATCACCTTTAATATGTATAATTAACACTTCAATTTTTTTTATTTTACTAATTCCATAACAGTGCCATTCACAACTATGTAGTTTTTAATAGTTATTTAATTAAGACAAGGTTCAAGAAAATTTATGAAGAGCAAATATTGCAGATTGGAAAGGGTCAACGTGAAGAAGATACATGATGTGGCCAAGATTGTTGGAACAGGAATTACTGTTGCAGGAGCAATGGTTATGACTTTGTACAAAGGTCCAATCATCGATTTCATAAGGTCACATGGAACTGGAAGCCACCATGTAAGCAGCAGCAGTCAACCAAGTGACCAGCATTGGGTTACAGGGACACTAATGCTCCTGGCAAGTTGCCTAGGCTGGGCAGGTTTCTTTATATTGCAAGTAAGTATATTATAATTATATGAATATATGTGTAAAGATTATGAACAAAATTGGGTATATAAAATCCAATTAATTACTAAAACTTCAATTTGGTTTCAGTCATTTACGTTGAAGCTATACCCAGCAGAGCTCTCCCTCACAGCCTTGATATGCTTGACGGGTATGGTGGAAGGAGCAGTTGTGTCTCTTGTGATGGAACGTGACATGAGTGCCTGGAAAATAGGATTCGACTCCAGGCTTCTTGCTGCTGTTTACACTGTAAGTGTACCATGAGTTATAATTTTATATGATTGAAACTGCAAATGGTATATTGATTAATAAACTAATTAATTGTGTAATTAGGGAGTGGTTTGCTCTGGAGTTGCATACTATATGCAAGGAATGGTAATCAAGGAAAGAGGCCCTGTTTTCGTAACCTCTTTTAGCCCTCTGTGCATGATCATCACTGCTGCCCTCGGAACCATTATTCTAGCTGAGCAACTTCACATTGGAAGGTATCTCTACATGATATTATTTTTTGTTTTCAGGGCTATATAGTCATGTTTCTTGAATTGAAATGTTTGTTTTTGTTCTGTTTCATCAGTGTAATTGGAGCAGTTTTCATAGTTATTGGCCTTTACACTGTTGTGTGGGGTAAAAGCAAGGATCAAACAAACTCAAAAACACCAGCATTGGCAAATGAGAAAATTGACAACCTGGAATTGCCAATCACTGATACTACTGCTAAATCAGCAACCAATGTTGATAATTGTATCCAGCATGGAACTTCCAAGCTTCCAGCGAAGAGCACCCTGCTGCCAGCATGAAATTATTGCGGAGAAATGTACAATAATTTAACATATTGTACAAGTAGTATGGGACTATATATATGCATATATAGCCCTCTCTTTCATAAATCTATTCTAAGATTTTGGTCACTAATTATATATGATTATATAAGCCTTTTCTTTTTGTTGTTAAAGATTTTTTTTTTTGGCAATTTTTGTCGAAGTTATTACTTGTAAGTTCCCCTATAGCATTTAAGTCTATTTCCTTTTTCTAACAAAAAAACAAACTAAGCACATTTAAATAAAGAAATTCAAAAAAGAAAGAAAATATTTCTTTGTAATCGGATCTCATAATATAATTCATGATTAATAAAATGAACAATAAATTCACTAGCCAATTGGGTTAAGCCGTAAAGCCATTATCGTCACTCTTTAATTTGTTGGTTGATTCTAGTTTAATCCAAAGAATCAATTTGTGCCATGATCAAAATATATCTACATAAATGGGAAGAAAAAGGGGAAAACAGAATAATGGATCTTGTGTCTTGTCTTGTAATTACCAGCATCATAGAATATGCAATGTGTTTGCTGCTGTTTATTAGCATTTTGTCTCACATCATACGTCAAGATTGGTTGAAATGGACGCATAGTTAAGGAGGGTACTAAAGAAGAGCCAAATTCTTATTAACTTGGACATAAAATACAGTGACTTGGGATGAGATTCTGGATGACACAGATATGAGAGATTCCATAGATATGATTTGGGTTGAGTTTTTTAATACAAATATGGCAAAGAAAATCATTCACCTTAGAGCTTTACAGGCACTGTTGGCTTCCATTATTGGCTCTATGTTTTCAAAAATTGTAGCACCAGTCCTTTCTTCAGGTTGTTTCTAAGAAGAATTTGAATCTTATAGCATATCTGGCATTATGGTTATCAGCTAGCCATGTGCATGCTTCATGAGTCTGAAGAATATATTTAAGAGCATCAGAATCACAGGAAGTGAACCATGGTTACTGTTGAGGTCCATGATGATCGCCTTGTAGCTGTTGGTTTCATCAAAGGCTATCGCCATGTCTTCTACCAAGGTATCTATCTTTCTTTGTGTACACATGAATATATGTTTATGCCTGATAATTGTATATTTTATTATTTGTGTTTAACAGTAAATGCTTTTGTGGGTTTTATTGTTGTTATTATTTGACAGGTAGCACTCCAGAGTATCCTGGAAGAACTGTCACTTTAGAAACTGCTGAAGGGGAATTCTGTGTGAGTTACTGTAAACAACATCATCTAGATCCACCTTTCAGATTCTTTTTAAGGAAAATGAACTCTTTATCTGCTTTTTATTGTTTTGATAACTTGAAGAATTTGAATTTGTGTCACTAGTCACTCAATCTTGCAGTTTCTTTTTCCCAATAGTAATTTAAAGTTTTAACAAAAATAATTATTCACTGTTCCAATATATGATTTGGCCAGAAAGAAATGGAGGAAATGAATGTGATGCAAAGTATGAATTCCGTTCAGTTTATTAATATGTAGACCACATTTGATATTAAACATTGGCAATGGCATGTTAAGATACAGTTTCTGACCTTTTGTACTGAGAAATTATATTCAGAGAACCTCAACTCCTGCAGCTAATTGTAGGTGGGGTTTATGGGCTCAACAATCGGATTGCAGGGCAACATGAACAACTTTCAAATTTTGGGATGCATGATTATACTTCTAAATATATGTGAAATATATGAATAACTAATAAAAATGCATGAAGTATCTAAGAAATTAAATTTTTTAAGAGATATGCATTGTCTCAATACCTTGCTGTGTCACTTTTGCCTAATTTTCACCAGTCAGCATTAATGTATCTTAACCGTCGCTTTGTTTTCACTGTCATGGCGTACGGTATTTGGAAGAGAGGGAGAACCAGTATGATCAGAAGGCTTATGTTGATTTCTTTACTGTAAGTTCTACACATATATGGTTGTAGATCATGCAAATATCTTCTGAAATTTGTTTTCAGGAGCCCACAGGTACAACTCTAGCTATTTCAGGAGTAATGGTGTAAGCAGCAGAATACACCATCAATTAATATCATATTTTCTGATAGAGCAAATTTAACCAGTTCTTTATTGACATTATTTTTCAGATACATATGATCTCCAGACAAGAAGCATAGCCAAAACTACTTGGGGCCTTCACCTCTTGAAGAGATAGCCAAGTATGTATCTTAACTCTCTGCTCTTTGTATCTCAAAAGTCTTCACCTTGCGCTAACTAGAACATCAATTCAATTGGGAAATCCTTGAATCTGGCTGCTCTTACTATTGTTAATATATAAAGCACATTGCCTATGCGCCTGTATTCCACAAACCAAAAACCAAGTACAAGTTATATTTAGGCCAATTACATGGTCAGAAATCTGGAATGGACCCAACATATGATTAGCCATTTGGTTTAACTAGTTGTTGGTCCAACTGTACTGATTACTTAGAGCTGCCGAGAAGGCCATTCAACCTCTCTGGGTAGTCGGTAGATACTATTACTAATCATATGTTGCTAGACCATATCATGGCTAAGATACAAGTCATTCTCAATCATTTGTGCAGACAAATCGTTCATGCTGAAGGCCCTTCAGGACCCAATAGAGGCTTCCTTTTCCAACTTGAAAAGCCCCTTCTTCAAATTGGCAAGTTTCTTATGAGATTTTAATTTATTTTATTAATTTCCAGTTACCTATGTCTCTTGTTGTTCCTGCAATAATATTTCATTTTCATAATCTTTTTGCCTAGGATGCATATGTCATGGATCTTGGAAATGAAGTGAGGCGCATTCTTTTAAAGAGGAAGCATGACCTCATAATAACAGAGCACTCGACCAATGCATGTTCAGAGATGACCATAAAAAATTTAGCGCACACATGCATCAGCCATGTAACTGTTCATTGGCCATATGTATAATCTCATAAAGACCTTTTATGGGTGGTTGACTGAAACCAAACCGTAACATGCATCCACATACACAAGTACTGGTTTATATTTGAAGCTAATTTTTTCAGGGAAAGATACCCCTTGTATAAGTTACAAATCAGCTATAGATGATATACTAACAAAAGAAGCTGCAAACAAATTCCATGTTCCTACACCCAAGACGGTAGAAAAAATTGAACTAAACATGTTCAGAACAGATGATACACCCACAAACTCCAACCGCTAAGATATCTACCATCAATCGACCTGTGAGTCAGCTTATCCAGGATTCAATTCAATCACTGTCCTCCACGTGCCCTGTATATAAGAAGGAATATCATAAGAGGGAATTTAAACCAAAGCCCATAATATACCATTAACAGAATTCTTACAGCTACCTTAACCAGTGATTGTTCCAAGTAATATTATACTTTTACTGCATACTCTAGGATTTTGTCAGTGTGTGCTTTGAGGCATAAGGTTAACCTCATCTTTTACTGCTTATAGTCAGGGTTTCAGACGGATGCTAGACTCCATAACCACCGTTAATAGAGGACACGACCTACGTACCAAATGAGACCAAAAACCTAATTTACAAACAACTTCTTGTAGTACAGAATCACAATCCAGCCCTATATATCCATATCTCCGAAATTATTATGCAAAGTAAAGATCAAATTAGGAAATAAGTAAACAAGAGTGAAAATATTCTAAGTAAAACAGGGATGTTCAATTCCTGGTGCTTGGACTATGATACATCATAATTCATGCTGCTTGGGCTACATCCAAAGCAACAAAAGCTGCTCAGATCACAGCTCAACCACCCATACTCAGAGAACCATGTTTACTGAACCTCAAGACCATTTATATTGGAGCTCATGTTATTACCCATTTTGAGCCAAAGAGCCAAACTCATCCATGATCACTTACCCTCGTCGGTTTGGCTGTCATCATCCCCATCATTACATCCATCATCCTCATCATTTTCATCTTCTGCATCATCATCGTCATCATCATCATCCTCATCCTCATCAGTATCATCGCTATCACTTTCAACCGGTATTTTGGGCTTTGGAGGAGGTACATAACTTATTGTGGACCTTCTGCGTGAACTTGACACAATATTACTCGTGTCAATGCCCTCAAGTTCTTTTGCTCTTTCCTTCCTCTTTCTGACTTCCTTGATTTCTGAGGATATGAAATCAATAAGCAATGGAAATAAGTGTACGGATATTGATGACCACATATTGCATCCCTTCTATTTTCCAAATTAGACCATAATCTAACCACCATATCATCAAAAGTCATTCTTATACATTCTAAATTTACCAACACAACCACAACACTTTTTGCAGAGCATGCAAAATGATAATGAAACAAAAGTGCATTTGATATTATACTTTCCTATTTCTCTAAGCAAACTGTAACATTCTTCCAGATATATTAGTTTCTACGTATACAGAGGTTTGATTCCCCCTTTTTCCCTTATTCATTGAAATTGTCAAAATAAATAATACAGCAACAAACAATGTACACTGGAATATCTTATCATTTTATCTACAGATAACAGAACAAAAATTTTCAACTGTTTCTTGAAGAGGGAAGAAAGGGGGGGATTGGGGGGGACAGGGGGAGAGTGGGTTGATTAGTAGGCCTTTCGCCCCTGGACCGTGCAACAGGATGGTAACCCTCCCGCACTCTATTACCACCCAATTCCACCTTATCGGGTATGATAGTTCTCTCTTATCCACAGGGGAGTTACTGGCTTGGAGAAATAACTCAAGTTATTAAAAATAATAAGAAATGTCTTTTTAGTTTTTACCCATTTCAGCTCAGCTGTAGCCTTTTGGTTTACAAGAGCACAGAGCATTAAAGGGGTAGGAAAAGGAATACTGCTTCATGAAGCCCATTGTTTGGCTTCAGCAAAATGAGATTCCCAAAAGCAAAAGGAAACTCGTGCCAGCAGGAGAATTAAAAAAATAAAAAAAATTAAACTAATTTCATCAGGAAACAATATCAACCCATATAGTAGCAAAGTAATTATTCACCTAACATATCAGAGCTAAAAGTTCATAGGCACCTTTTTCAGAAGGGTTTGATGACAATCCTTCTTTAGAAAGTATCTCCTCCAACTCCTTTATTAGCTGGGCCTCACGTTTATTCTCAGGAACCTGCTTAACCTTTTTGTAAATTGCAGGAGGCACACTGCAAAAGAAATAAACAATATTAGGATATTAAAGCTTAATATAGATGTAATTAAGCATGTAAATAGCGAATCAGAGAAAGACCTCATCCCACAGGATTTTATTACAGATTTTAGATGCTCAACACGTTTCCCATATGCCGGAGTTGAAGCTTCCTTTTTCTGCAAGAAGGTTGAAATAAAATATTTTACTGAACCAACTTTGGGATTACACAGTGTAAATTTTTCCTCTTTTATGTGCATGTGTGGATGTATGTTGAAGGGGAAAGGGCTGAGACCTTGACTGGTTTTTCAGCTGATGATTGAGAATGGCTATCTTCAGAGGCATTTCCACTGTCTTCCGCATCACTATTGTCCTCTGCTACTGTTTCCACATGTTTGATCTGCTTCTTGCCAGATACTTTGGTTTCCTTCTCTAGCATCTTCCGTTTTTTAGTACCTTCAGAATTTAGCATTTTTTGTTTTGGACCAATTTTCTTCTTTGGTCTTAGTTCATCTTCATCTTCCTCGTCACATTCTCTACCCGAAGAACCAGAACTACCTTCAGCACTCATCTTCTTAGATGCTTTTCCTAGAGAACTAGTTTTTATATTTTTCTTCTTAGGTTCAGGAACTTCAGAAGATTGTAATACCTAACAAGCAAGACAAAATTACAAAAGTTAAGACTCTAGGATACTTCAAGAAGCTAAAGACCAAACAATTAATATTCACCTCATCTAACTGCTTGCTTATAAATGTCTTATAGGGATCAAGGGCATGCTTTTCAAGTCTAAGATCTTCCTCTAGAAGTCGACGAAGTCCAGCCATTGTAATTTTCCTAAAATTAAACAAGTGACATGAACATGCCTAGCTCATATGAACAACAGGAAAGTAAACATTTAAGATAGAATGAACCAAAAAAAAAAAAAGAGGAGTGCATAAAATAGAACATCAAGCACATGAAGATAAAAGTTGTAGCAAATGGATGAATGACTAGTGACCACAGAAAAAAGATTATTGCATACTCAGAATTATCTTTGACATAGGAAGCTCTCTTCAACAAGGCTTTCTTTATGCTGCTCTCACTTGGAACTTCTTTATTCTTATCAACTAGAGTTTCCTCAGCTTCTGATTTAGGTGTTTTTTTCCCTGTCAAAAGGCCCATTACGGGAGAGTCTTCGATTTTCTCCTCATCTTCGGAATAAGGTTCTTTTATATCATTTTTAGATTCATATCCTTCAGGCGATTCCGTTGCTTTTCTTTTTGTTGAACGGGCGTGTTTTTCCACAGTTTCCCCAGAATCCTTGGAAGCATTGCCATCAACAGCACCTTCTAAGCACTACAATTAGGATGAAAAAACATATGGATCAAACAAGTGACAGACTAATGTTTAGACTTTGGCATCCCATTACCAACAATTACAACTACAATCGAGAATTAGGAAGCATTAACATTCCAATATAATGATGCTATCAACCATCACTCCAACAGCAGCAGTAGCAATAACAGACCATAGAAGCATGACCCATTAAGAAGCATCACACATTCGTAGGCTCTAGGGAGAGTTGATGTACGCAGCCTTACCCCTGCTTTACAAAGAGACTGTTTCCATGGCCCGAAAACGTGACCTCTAGGTCACAAATGGAGTAACTTTACCAATTACTATTACACCAAAACTGATACGTATACTCAAGCGGTGGAAGGCAAAGGAAGGGCAAAAAGGGAATGGAAGGTATACTCTAGAAGAATCCAGGGAGATCAAGAAAAGAGAATGACAGCTGCCACTCAACGGAATGTCCAATAGAATGAGGGTAATTTGGGAATGCATGGTAAGGGTGTAAAAAACTCTTAAAGAGCAGAGAAAATCTATATATAGGGTAATAGCTTAGTAATGAGGATATGTTCAGTGTATTTTGTTATTTGGCCAGCTGTATAGCTTGGTTGGCAGAATTCTCTGCTAGGGAAACTCTTTCTTGTATTGAGATTTGAGAATTGATTTCCAGTAATACAATTCTCCTTTCTCCATTTCTGTTCTCTTTTGTTTGGTTAAATTGCTCTTAAACCAGTCCTAACTCTATCAAATACCACCCAAAAAGACCATAAAATTACAAAAACTACAAATTCCAAATGCCTCAACAAAAGTAACAGAAATAAAATTCCTAAGTACAGATCTATTTCCTTCCAGTCCAATGGTTAGGCTCCATCCAGTAGGCATTAGCACTCCCCATACAATGGTTCAAACCTGAGAGTTCCGAATTGGAATCCCACATTTTAATCACTGGGCTATTATTTTTGAGACCAATATAGATCTATATCATAATTATGAATGCAACCTCTAAAGCTTTGACATCTTAGTGCCTGTTTGGCATTGAAGCTGCAAGGCAAAAACTGCTTTTCAGGAAAAAAAAATACTATTTTAGATGCAGTTGAAAAAAACAGTTTGAAAAAAGTAGTTTTGTTATTTTAGTGTTGTTATGACTAAAATCTAAAATTTATCAAATTTAATTTTAAATTATTTTTTAATACTCTTTAACTAGTATATTTAAAAAAGCATTTTTCTCAACAGCAGTTCCAACAGCAATGTCAAACAAGCCTTTAAATACTAAAAGATTTAATATGATATAGGATCTCAAGTTCCATATTGTGACTACAACTCAGTCGACAACAGTATAGATAAGAAAAAGAGTGAAAGAACTAATTCATATAATATAGAGTGATATACCAAATACTCTGCTGGAATCAATCACAAGAAATCAGTCAGCATATAATTAAACTAATGACAATATAAAATTTTTCATGAAGTCTAAATTATCCAACAACATTTAGGTGTAGTATAATATTCAGTTTGCATCAGCAACTGCTTTCAACTTCAGCAGTAGCACTTCCTTATCCATCCATCACCCAAATCTAGTAACTGGTTTATGTGTACAAAAAGTTTGAACTCCAATTCTCATGGACAATCAGTATCATGGTTTTGAATCGTGGTCATGGTCATGGATAATGGAAACAGGCTCCTAATTGCTTAGTTAGCTATGCAATTTTTTTTGAAAAATTTGCAGAGTTATATAGAAATGAGTAGATATTGGTAGATACAAGTAAAATTAAGATACATAACTATATAATAAACATAAATACATCAAATTAGATGTTATTAATAATGTATTTTAGTCAAATTAATTCTGAAAAATAATTCAAAATAGAAAAAAAAATTAAACCTGTAAATTGAGCAAACCAATACTTCATACTATAAATTTAACAACAAACCTAACATTAAATAAAATTTTCTTTAACAAATATACAAAAAACAATAAATAATACTCACCTTTTGCAACAAGTAGTTGTGGAAAATATAAATATTTATGATGATTTTAGGGAGAGATTTGTAGAAAGATGGAGAAGTTTAGGTGAAATTTTGAGAGAAAATGTGATGGAAACAGTAGTTGGAAGGCTGGAAGACAGAGAATAAAAAAAAAAAACTAAATACTCTGTTTTTTGTCCATTGAATTATTGAGGTAACAAAGTTACTGTTACTTAATGGTAAGCAAGGGCAGTTATCGATATATAATGGTGGTAACGGCGTCACCAATGCAACCCAGCATTTGCCTTTAAATACCGGGATAAAGGGTAATGACTCCTTGAAAAACCTGTAAATAATGGTCATTGCCTAACATAACCGCTGTTATTTAAAACCATGATTAGTGCAGTAGTTTTAGCCTGATAAGCCGTGGAAAATCTTTTTACTTCTCATACCAGTTAACCCACAAACCAAATTAGCTGCACCACGGCTCTACACAAGATTTCTAGTTTGGCACATATGGAAAATCATAGGCTGAACATTATTAGGTGACCATAAGACCATTGTAGAGTTGGCTAATGGCGTTTTCCAAGCTCATAAAAATATGGTCAATATTTGTTTCACATATCCAAGAAGTTATTTTTGGCAGAGCTCATGCGCAAATGTGAACTTTAACAACACATGGTTGGACACCAAAAACTAGATACAAAGCAATGCATTAATTAAATGAAACGAGAAGATTGAAAATAAGGAGAAAAAGGGTACAGTACCTGCACCAGACATTGCTTGACAAATCTCTTATGCACATCCAAAACATATTTCTGCAACCCCAAGTCCTTCTCCAACAGTCTCCTGACCCCCTCAAAGGTCAAAGAACTGCGATTTCGAAAAAACCCAAAATTAGGATAATCATCATTCAGTATTCCCATACTCAACTTACTGATTATAGTGACTGCAAATGCGAGAAATCGAAAGGGACAAACAGACCCACGCACCCAATTAAAGGAACACGCTGGTTATTAAGTAAAAATTAAAACGAAACAAAATCAAATGAGAGAGAGAGAACTCGGCTTGTTCTTTGAAGTGGTTGACGCGGGAGCGCATAGCATCCTTAATCTGCGACTCGATATCAGGCGAATCCTCCGGCGCCGTTTCATTTTTTACCTTCTCGCTATCTTGAGCTTCCTCGGCCATTATCAGCGCTACTGACCGTGTTAGTGTGAAAACGGAGATGGAGTTTTCCTTCCTTTATCTTATTTTTTATTTATTTTTTTTTTTTCTCTCTGGAAGTTGAATTGGAAGCGGAGAAGCCGAAAAAAAAAAGGGGAAGGTCAGAATTGGAAAATTATAAAATAGTCCTAAGTATTAAAAATGATAAATTATTATTTGGTACTTATATTTTATTAAAAATTAATTATTTAATTTTTTTATTATTTATATAATATATAAATATATAAAGAAAAAATATTTGAATTATCTAAAATAGCCTTCAAATAAAATAGAAATATTATAAATTTGTTTCAAAAAATATTTTAGTGTCCTATTAGAGAATTTTTCTATAATTTAAGTTATTTGTATTAAGATAGGGAATTATTAGAAAGCTTTATTCATATAATTTTTTTACTAATATGATTAATTTGTTAATAAAAAAAAGTTTACCGATAGTTTAATTATTTATTTAAATAATTTTTTTATTAAATAATTTTATTGATGCATTTTAATATATTAAAATTCATGACAACTTAGTATCACAATAATAAATGACTAATTATATATATGTGTATATATATGGGATATTGGGATATATCATAATTCGAGTATAATTTTATATAAAAAAATTGGTGAAAAATTGAAATTGTGGTTTTTTAGATAACTTTTAAGTATTTGGTGATTATAGATATAAATAATAATGTACATGTATTGGAACAATAGGCAATAGGTGCATTAAGCTTAAATTCATCAATAATTATCATGTTATTAGAATATCTTAAATTGGTTTCTAGCTCCAATCATGTGAAATATAGATCAAAGAGATAATTTTGTAGGGATGTCTTTTGTGCTTTTGTCTGATGGAATTTTTTTTTTAATTGAAAGATAGACACACACGGCTCAGTGATAGAAATGAACGCTTGTCAAAACTATTGCAATTTTAATAAAGTCATTATTTCTATATAAAATCAGCCTCTGGGCACGCTCAATTCACTGGCAAATCTCAATCAGGGCTACACCGGGACACTCAGCCTCATTTTTTGTTTTCACTCAAGGTCACGCTTTTTTTTTATATTTGTCGAGAGATAGACACACACACAGTTCAATGACGAAAATGAACGCTTATTAAAATTATGGCAATTTTAATAAGGTTTTTATTTTCATATAAGTCATTGTTATGGTAATTAGATAAAAAATAAAGAACTTTTATATTAAATTAGTGGCAGACCTAAGTCATTCCATAAAGGCTGCATAGACTCTTACTTTTGTTACCTTTTTGCCCTAATTTGTCTGATGAAAACTGGATAAAGAATAAAAGCTCATACTTTTACATTTAATTTAGTGGCACACTTAAGTCAATCTAAGAGGTTTATATTATGCTCTTATTTTCTTTACCTTTTGCCTTAATTAACTGAATTATTCTGCATTCAAAGGATTTTTTTCATATGATAAAATTTGGGAATTAAAATGTTAATATACTTTTCTGCATAGAATTTGACTTTAATGATCTTGAATGCACATTTTATTTATCTTTATTGCATGTGTATTCAAGGGTTGCTGAAAACTTTGCAGAAAATAAGATTGTTAGAATTGTGTGTAATTTAGTATTTGATATTTGAGAATTGCTATAATATGATGTTTAGTTGAATAAATTCAAGTATAGCTCTTTGAATTGGAACAAAAAGTTAGTTAGCAATTTGTGATTAATATAACAAAAATTTACTCAAGAGACTTGCAATTACTATGAGATTGTAAAGGATTGGTGTTCTTAGTTTAATTCATAAATGGTTGATAATTTGTTGAACTTAATAATCAGTTCATAACTTGTATATTAGAGTGCTTCTAACTGGTTACTCTGTGAGATTCATGCTTTATATATTGAAATTGGGAATATTTTTTTAACTCTATCTATTTTTTATTTTTATTAATATTATAATTATAATTATAATGTAAATAAATTTCAAAAATTGCAATAATTGAATCAAATTGAATTAAAACTTATAATATTTTAATTCAATTTTAATTAAAATTTTTAATAAATATTTTAAAATGTACATAGTTTTGTATTTATATAATATTATATTATATAAAGAAATAATTCCATAATTGTATTCAATTTTCAAAATTACAATGCCATGAAAATTAAGAAGGAGATATTATTAGACACTCAGTGTACATGTATCGTCTCACAATTATGTGAGACTTACTCTCATATTATAATAAGAACTGGCTTTTTGATGGGAGAAGAAGTATTATTTTTGTATGTATCGACAGTATTTCATAATATTACACGAAGGAGAAAGAAATTGAATAAATATAAATAGTCATTTTTGTTCTTATTTATAAGACTACCAAAAATATCTCAAGTGTCGTTATAAGACATTTGATAATAGCTTAAAGAATCTGGTTTTAAGTAGCAAACTCACTTATACCTATTTATTACATATTTCATAAAATTTTAAGTATAAATAATTTCTACCATAATTTTAGTACAATTAAAATTATTAATTATCAATAAACTATTTTATTAACGATTTTATTAAGAAAATTAAATTACATTTTATACTTAATGATATTTTTTTTTTTGGTGGAAAAAAAAAAAGATTAAACAAACTAACACAACATTACACAACACGAGAGTAGGTCCCTCCCATCTGATAATGAGAAATCCACTCCATGAGCTCCAAAGGAGGACTCTGCAGCATCTGGATGCCTAACCCAATTCTCACAGCATAGCCAGCTAAGAAGTCCACACATCTATTAGCTTCACAGTACAAATGCACAATACAAACCTCCTAGTTGCGGTCACAGAGACTCTGAATGGAAATCACCAAAGATCTCAAGCTACCAATGGGATTTTCAATACCATTAACCATAGACACAACAGCAAGATTATCATATTCCAAAATAACTTGTGAAAACTCCTTCTGCCAAGCAACTTGCAGACCAGCTTTAATCGCCCAATGCTTAGCACCAATAGGGGAACTTTTACCAAAATTGGCAACAAAACCCCCTTTCCAATTCCCATTCCAATCCCTCACAATTCACCCTCCAAATGCCAGACCATCTCTATATGTACAAGAAGCATCCACATTAATTTTACACCAAGAATTCTCTAATAGCCTCCATTTGACCCAAATCTGACCCTGACCAAGGTTGGGTAGAATAACAGGTCTCTCCTTCTTAAAAGAATCTCAAATATTCTCACAATAAGAAAAACTAGCCCAAACAATACCATTTAAATCATTATGCTTACCGCTAAACACTAACTTGTTCCTTCTATACCAAATAAACCAGCATGTAACTGCAAAAATAGCATTCCATTGAATCCCTTTGACAAGAGGTTCCTTGCATCTAAGATTCCTCAAAACCTAATCCTCCACTAGCTCCTCACCTTCCATCAAATTTCCCCATTCCCTTATAGGACACACATTCAACCAAACTTCTTTAGCCAGAGAATAATCCTTAATAACATGAAAAAGAGTCTCCTCCACACTCCCACTACACATACCGCATAATGGAGAACTTGACAGATGCTTGCGAACTCTCTCTTTGTTAGTTAGCAGTCTACCTTGCAATACAATCCGTAAAAAAGACTTAATCCATTGAGGATTAGGCCATTTCCAAATCATCTTCCAACCTAGACTTCGCTCCCTCCAATCATCTGAAGCCAAACCATAATACGCTAGTTTCACTAAAAAAGATCTTGTCTTCAAATCCCTCCAATACAAATTATCACTCCCATTGCTTTTCGAAGGCGGAGGGATAGCAGCAATAGGGCGGAGGGATAGCAGCAATAGACAACAGAGTTTAAGGATTCAAAAATTCTTCAAATTTAGACCACATCCATTCCCCTTGTTCATTAACAAAATCTCCAACTTTAGAATTTACTAGAGTTTCAGGAATCTTAGATCTAGCCACCTCGACAAGAATCCCAAACTCCGGAACCCAATTATCCAACCAAAAACTCACCTTAGAACCATCTCCCACTGACCAGGTCAACCCCTTATAGACTTCAGGCCACATACTTCTCACCTTCTTCCACAAATGCGACACATTGCTCTGTCTTCCCTCTTTAATAGAATCAAAGTCCTTCATTTTATACTTTGATCACAGCACTCTAACTCATAAGGCCTCCTTATTAGTCAACACCTTCCAACCTAATTTCATCAAAAAAGCATCATTAACCAACCTCAAATTCCTAAACCCCAAACCACCTCTATCTTTAGGCATACATACTCGGTTCCAAGCAACAGGATGAAGCTTCTTGTTACCTCCTAAGCCCTCTCAAATAAATCTTCTACAAATTTTATCAACTTCATCACAGATAGCAAAAGGAATCCTTATAGTTTGCATGGTATAAACAAGCAGGGTTGCCAATACCGAATGGGCCAAAGTCACTCTACCTGCAAATGAAAGTTGCTTAGCAGTCCATGTTGATAATTTACGCCTAACATTTTCCACAATATAACTGTACGTTGCCTTTTCAACCCTCAAGTGCAGCAAAGGAACTCGTAAATATTTTCCCAAGTCCTCAGTGGATGAGAAACCAAGCACTCGCCCAATGACTCTCTTCACATTCACACTCACATTCTTAGAATAAAATATTATAGTTTTCTCCTTATTAACCCTTTGCCCTGAACAAGCACAAAAGTCATCTAAAATCCCCATGATCACCTTGCCTTACTCCATCGTAGCCTCCCCTAGTAAAACCAGATCATCAGCGAAAAAAAGATGAGTCAAATATAGACCCTTTATATTAAGCCAAATTGGCTTCCAAACACCATGTTGCACAGCTTTATGAATACTATGCGCCAACCTCTCTATGCACATGACGAAGAGATACGGTGATAAAGGTTCACCTTGCCTAACTCCTCGAGAAGGGGAAAAGTGTCAATTTTACTACCATTCCACACCAGACACATTGAACTGCTAGTAACACAACCCTTAACAACATTAATGAACCTCTCTGTTAGGCCCACTTTCACCAAAGTATCATAGAGAAACTCCCACCTGGCTCTATCATAGGCCTTCTTAATGTCAACTTTAATAGCCATATAACCGACCCTCACTTTCTTTCCCTTCAAAGAGTGAATTATCTCCTGAGCGATTATAACATTGTCCGCAATACTTAATTATATTTTAATATTATAATAATGAATAACTAAATTTAAATAACTATTAAAAATCAATTATTAAAATTGATTTTTTGTTCTATTACAAGTCTATCTCAACATAAAATTATAATGTCATCAAAATTTAATTATTTAAGGTAAACTTAAAAGATAAACAAATTATAGTAATGATTAAAAGTTAAAACAAAAGAAAAAATATTTTTCTATTAACAATTTTCAACATAAAACTCTAATACCACGAAAATGTAATTATCTAATTAAGTAAAACATAAAAGATAAACAAATTGTTATAATTGTTAAAAGTTAAACAAAATATATAAGAAAAAAGATATTTTTCTATTAATAATAACTCTCGTTTAATTTTTATTATATTTATGTAAAATTAATATTACATATTAATAATTAAATTTAATTATAATAGATAACTTTCCATAAAATATAATCTAATTTAAGATATAATAAATTTTAATTTAATAGATATTTTTATAATTTTTAATTTAATAAATATTTTTATTTATAAAATTAATTAAATTAACATTAATATTATTATTTTAATTTATTTAATATTTATATGTAAATTATAAAGAGAATAATTGAAAATATGTAGAGATAAAATTATTATTTTTATTATTATATGATAAAGCTTTTAGTTAAAAATTGTTTTTAATTTTTATTATAAAATTTAATATTTTAAAATACTATGATTTAAATATTTTTATATTTAATAGACTATTTAATTTTTATTTAAGTAATATTGATTTGATATAATATATAAAAAAATTATTAAAAAATTGCATATGAACAAAATTAAATTAGAAATATTAATAACCAGTATAAATAACGTGTATAGCACGTTAAATTAAAAAAAACTAATATTTTATAAAATAAAATTCTTTAATCCTTTAATAAATTTTTGTTAAAGAAAATATTACTAAACTTATTTTAACCTTCATTGAAAAGATTTGACAATATAAATTATGAAAAATTATATGGATTAAGCTGAATAAATAATTAAAATTATAAAGAGTAAATAATAGAAATATTTAAAATTAAAACAAATGGATTAACATATTTTTTATAAAAGGATTAAATAATTTAATTTTAAAAAAAGACAATATTATTGAATTTTAAAATAATAATTAATTTTAATAAATTACATACCAAATAATAATTTCCACTATTAAAAATTAGTCCTACTTACCCGAGGCCCTCCACGACAGCTCGAAAGTCCATCGTTTACTGTATATAATGAAATGAAAGCAAACACGCATGTCGTCATTGTATAACGAGGGTGTTACGCCAATGCCACTTGTGATTTGAGGTTCAAAGAATAATACGACATTATTGGAATCCCTGTCGCTTACCGGGATCATTATTTAAAGGATAAAAACGACACATCGTTCTTAAAGGAAGAGGTTTGCCTACTTCCTCCATGATCCATCGCCACAGCTGCAGGCTCTGTCCATAACCAAAATCAATGCAAAACGAGCTTCGGTAGGGTTTGCAGAGGACTCGAAGAAATCAAACTGATGGGACGCCACGGCGCTATAGAGGCGGCGAAGACGGTCATCGAGGTGGCCGACGTGGCCTGGAAAGCCATGGAATTTACCCATCACCATCAACTCCACAACCACAACCACGAAAATCAGGAAAAGGACGCCAAGTGTGCGACGATAGACGAAGAATTGGAGTCCTTAAGATCCGAAAATCAGCGTCTAAGGAACCAGCTGGAGCAGAATTTGAAACTTCTCCAAAATTTATCCGAATCGCCTTGCTTGTTAAATGATTGCCCCCCTGATGTACGTCACATCATGTGCACGCACCTCTGATTGCTTGATTTTTCATCTCTTCTAGATATAATTCTTGTTTTTGTTTCCTATAGTATCTGGTTCTGGTTTAATGGTGAGAGTCAGTGCTGCATAAATTCTTTTTCCTTTTGGGGGAGCAGTTGGCATTATTAGTCATTACCCATGTAGTGCACTTCAATTTCTTTTGGAGCAATTTCATTTTTGGCATGATCACTTAAAAGCGAAACTCAAATTAGTGGTAACGAGGAATATTGATAGAGGTTATGGTCTTGTCTTTGTTCATCTGACATTTCCTCAGCTTAGCCATTACAGATTCTCAATCTACAGTTGGTCAATGCTTGTTAATGTAATGGCATTTATCATTTAGCTTATTGCTGTTCTTGTTATTGTTACATCTTGCTTTATGTGACAGAAACAGCAATGGAAATCTTATGGAAAAATCCATGTGATTGTACAGTGTGGCACTTATTCTATTGATGATACATTCCTCCTGGAATTTAGCTGATAATTTTTACTGGTTTTCTTGTAGCTTAAGATTTAGTCACTTGTATATAATCATATATTCCTTGCAAAGTATTGGGACAACGTGTCACTAGGCAAAACCCCACAAATGAAAATAGGACTAACCTTGAAGTATAATTTGTCCAATGCCATCCATGGAGTTGCTTTTTGTATTTAGAACCTCAACTTTGTCATGAATCAATATTAAACCTTTAGAAGCTTTTTGTGTTGTAACTGCAGCTATACAGCCGCCTAGTTGCTACTGTGGATTCTGAAAACTTCTTGGTTCGACTTAAATCCCTTCAGCAGGCTTCAGCTAACAAAACTATGATTGAATTCCCTTTCAAGGAGGCTACAGGTTTTTTCCCTTTAATATTGTTTGCTTTGATTTAATAACTTTTCATGGGTGTTAGTTTTATATATCCATTCTGTTTTTTTTTTTTTTTTTCCTGACTTAAGTTTTTGTTCTTTGATCAGGGGATGATATTCATTCTGCTGAAATTCTGATTAATGTCTCTCATGAAGAACCTAGTTGGTGGGTCTGGGTCACAGAAGAAATGGTTCCCAACCAGGTTGAAGAACAGAGTGGAATTGATGATGAAAATTATGTAGTTGTTACTGAGGAACATGTGGTGGATGGTGTTGCCAACTTTATGGCTAAATGCATTTTGTCAAATCCAAAGGCTAAGGTATGTGACTAGTAAGATGTATTGTACATAGTGGTTTACTTGTTATACTGCTTCTCACAGGACCTTCTACCTTGAAATTGCAGAGTATGACACCGGAGGAGCTGCAAAAGAGTAAGTTTGCTGTTGTTAATGAATAATGATATGAAATGTTTTTTTGTTTCCAATTCATAATTGCAAGACCTAATGAAGGTTACCAATTTTTCTCACAATATTCTCATATTTAGTCATAGGGATTGGTAATTTTTTTCTATGTAATTAATGAGACATTTGCTTAATTTTTTGGCTGCTTAATTTCATCCATTGTCCTTCAACTTTGAGGTTGTTTCATCACCGTCTCTCAACTTTAATTTGTATCACAAAAATACTTAAATTTCAATTTAATAATACCTAAAGCCTCTTTGACTATATTCTGTTGGGTACTTCGGCTAGAAACTAATTTGGACATGCTTAGGTGGATTACACACAATAAAAAATATTTCTCTGCGTAACGCGAAGAGAATAGTCTCTGGTTGTGGTTACAACATTACTAATAACTTTCATTTCATCTAATTCTTTCTCTATCTTCAGACAAATCAAATCTTTAATTATTTTTATTGTGCCTAATCTATTGAGGTATGTCTAAATCAGTTTCTAGTCTGAGCACTCAACAAAATATGGCCAAAGGAACTTTTGGACTCTATGTTGTATAATGATTTTAATTTTCTGCAATTTACTTTTCTATCTATCAACCTCTGGACTTTATGTCGTATATTAATTTTAATTTTATGATATCTATATTTTTGTTTATCAACCTTTGGACTCTATGTCATACGTTGATTTTAATTTTCTACAATTTACTTTTCTGTTTATTAACCTTTGGACTTTATGTCGTACGTTGATTTTAATTTTATACAATCTACTTTATGTCTATCAACTACTAAACTCTATGTCGTATATTGATTTTAATTTTATGCTATCTACATTTCTGTCAATCAACCTCTGGACTCTATGTTACATGTTAATTTTAATTTTATGCAATTTACTCTTCTGTCTATCAATTTCTGAAATCTATGTCATATGTTGATTTTAATTTTATGCAATTTACTTTTCTATCTATCAACTCTTTAGACTTTATGTCGTATATTGATTTTAAATTTTTACAATTTACTTTTCTGTCTATCAACCTCTAGATTTTATGCCTATGTTGATTTTAATTTTTTACATTTTATTTTTTTGTCTATTAACCTCTAGATTCAATGTCGTATGTTGATATTAAAGTTTGAATATTTTTGTGATAATTGAACTTAAGGGACAATGATGAAACCATTCTCGAAGTTCAGAGATGAAGCCTTTTTTTTTTTTTTTTTTGCAATACTAGTGGAACCATTTTATATTCTTGACTATTGAGAAGGATTTGATTTTGAATCCATGATTCTTTTCTAAAATACATGGGGGTGGACCGATTGATATAACACTATTCATATTTGAGTATGACGCCTGATACTTTTTAATCTTCTTGCAACACATAGATGTCTTTCATTTTAATTTAATTTTTGGCAAACCCATGTCAGGGGCCTCTATGATTCAAATGCTATCATTTTCATAACATTGCCAATTTGCAGCTGTGGCAAAAGCATTAGGGGGTGTGAGCAAATTTGAGAAGATATTAGATATTTGGCATGCAGGACAGCTGTTTTATACCTTGGCTACCTGGGGACTTGCCCTGTGGGGGTGAGTATATGCTTCTCTTTGAAACGTATTCATATTTTATTATAGAAATGCATTTCTTCTTCCTTTTATTTTTATTTTCTTTTCAAAGAGAATGTGTGCGTTTAACTACTTGTACATTTTCAAAAAATGTCTTTTGGTATTACCATATTGTAAAATTAGAATTTCAATAGGTGAGTGCTGGTTTACTCTGGACATTTTGAGAGTGATTTTCAAACCTTAAAATATCTTTTTGGAGCTCAATACCAAGTTAATGCCAAATGAATTGTTGGCAGCTTTCTAAATGAACTTACTATGATTAAAATTCAAGCATGCTTTGGTTAATGATTATTGTTATGACACATGTTTTGGCAACAGGTTGTATCGGAGTCGAGGTGTACTAAAACTCGCTGCAAAGGGCGTTCACACCACTAGCAAAGTGGTTTTAAGGGCAATTTGAAGAAAGCCACTCTATTGCAATGAGCAAAATAAATTATAAATTTGTAATACTACATTAATTATGTGGGACCATCTAGTGTCATCCTGTGTGCAAATTCTATTTAATTCCTCTTTTCTATCAATGTAAATTCTTGTAAATATCATTGGTTTCCACTTCTACTCCTTTCAATAATTGAATTGATTGATTTATTCTCCTTGATGATTAGGAGGATGTAATTTCTTGTATTGTATTGTGTTTGTGTGCACTAGAAGGAAAAATTAGGTTTTCCTTTTTTCACTTCCTTTCATTTGTTTATGTCCACGTTCTTCCCTAGAGAATGTGATGAAGAAACATAAGAAACAGATGGGTAACTAAGGTAGTACATAGGTTAAGAAATAAGAAGTCTGACAGCATATTTGCCACAAGTACATACACAATCGACACAAAACAGAAGAAACAGGACTAGCAACAATGACCTACAGTGAACAGGGAATATAGTTATTATCTATGATTAGAAGCTCAAATGCTACATAATATTAACATTCTCATGTTTCTCTTGAATAATACAAATACAAAACTGCTATCCTTTTAGAAACCAGTACCATTACTGGAATACGAGGGGGAAAACTGCAAGTTGAAATTCTGCAGCAGCTATATTTGCTTCTGTTTAACGTGAAAAGAAATGCAAAAGAAACAAATTTAAAGGAGAGCATGATGCCTTTAAAATCACTCCAAATATTACCAAAATTATAAATGCATTCATATTGGAGGACTCCATGAAGGTCAATGTCTTTCCATTTCAACAAGTTTCTAGCGTGCAGCATGCCAGCATCATAGCTGAAAACGAGAAAAATCACTAGAGGTCAAGAAAGAGCAACTAACAAAGCCAACAATCAAAATCCCAATTTCTTCAGCTTAATGATAAGCAAATCAGTTCTTTATACCCTTCAGCAAGATGCAGCACTTGGGATTACTTCCCATGTAATTGCACAGTGAGTAATGACATTTAACTAAGATATACATACCCAAAATGATGCTTCTAGAAGAGTAAGATTATGTTTCTGGAGCTTTTCTCTTGCGATCAGATGCTGATGTATTATCTGATTGGGCCTGACCAAATACTGACCTGCACCGTGCCCCAAGCCACAACCAAAACTCAAAAGACATCCAGATGAAGGATGAACCAAAGGAACATTTAGGCAAGTATATCCTATTAGTTAAAATATCTTGTATCCAATGTTAGCGCTAACAAAAACAAAATTAAATAAAAATACAGCAAAAGATATTATCTAATTTGAACTGTTCATACACTAACACCAAGAGTTTATTTTTAATATCACCAAATATACTGGTCAGAAAGTATTTCAAGGCCAACTATTTTTAATCATTTTGGTGACATGCCCCCGTGACGTCAGCCCAACCCCCAAGCACGTATATATATAGAGAGAGAGAGAGAGGAGGATTTGCATATGGTACCAAACAAAAAAAGTTGAAGTCCAATCACTACCAGAGCAATTTCAATACAGGAAAGTTGCTTATCTAGCAGCAGAATTCAGTTTCCACATTCTGATCAATCTTGGGCTACATTAATTATGTATAAATAAGATTAAAGCAAGAAATTATTTTGCAATATATACAGTCTTTATTTGGAGAAGAATATAACTTTTAAATTACCAAATATATTAGTTTGCATTTGGATGGAGAATTTTAGATTCGAGGATTTGAATTTGAGTTTTTTGTTGAATTTATTTTTTAACATGAAAATCATACACAAGAAGCACTAAGTAGTATGTCAACTTTTTGTTGTGTAACTTGGAAAAAGAAATATATACCCACCCACAGGTTGAACATTTTTTATGATGTTTACAAAATATGGACAAGCATACAGAACATATGTAGCCCATGTCAATCGTAGTTTTATGGCAAAAACACCTGCAAAATGCAGAACTCGGTAAATTGCAATTCAAATTATTAAAAAGAAAAAGAAAATAATGTCAATTTGGAACAAATAAAAGAAAATTCTTCCCACAGTAAACATACACAAGCAAGAGTGGCTTATTGTTCACATGAGAATGCAAATGATAATGCATTTAATGATATAAATAATAAATCAGACAATGGTAATAGACCCGCCGCCTCTCTGCTCAGAACTACAGCCAGCAATTTTGTAGTATCATAAAACTGCAGCAAATCCACTTAAAAACATCAGCTAGCAATCCCATAGTATCATAAAAAGCTAATACAGCTGGATTACAAGCAAATAACGCACATAAATCTGAGAATAAAAATAAAGTTGCCTTTCTGCTTAAAATTAAAATTAGCATTTTTATAATATCATAAAATTGCTGGAAAGCTAGTAGTCCTTTGGTATTATGAAAAGCTAGTTGTTTGGATTGAAAGTAATAATGCCTAGTGAACAATTACATATAAATTGCCAACATTTTGAAATAAGAAAATGTGGCAATAATTAAATTAATAGTGATTGTAACTCTCCAAAACAAACAAATTGTGCACAATCGAACCCTAAGTGCGTGTTTGACTCCTGAGAGCAACCACTTCGTGCCAAAACGTTGAAGCTTAGAACTGTCTACCCATTTTACCTCCAAAGGGCCCCACCTTGATGGGATCATAACTGAGTAATGGCCTTTATAAGCTAACACGCAGACGTGTGCTCACCACTTGAAGTTGGGATATTAAAAAAAAAAAAGCATCAGACACGATATACAAACAATCAAGCATGATATAGAAGCCTTGCAACAACATGAAACAAAGTAATCATGAAAAAATGACATAAAGTTGATTTAAGATGATTTTAACTTACGATGCTCGGAAATCCACACCGGCAGGCCTAGGAAGTTGTATGAAGTTACGAGAATGCAAGTCAGCTGCAAACACAGTCTGCATGCAACAAGAATGCCATACTAGTTCAAGATGCCAAAAACAAAAGGTTCAAGCAAAAACGACAGATTCAAAAAACAAATGGAACATATTTATATACGCACAAGAATGGAGATGTAATACTAAAACCAAAAAGATAATTCAGATATTAACTACAATAAGATAATTCAGCATGTTAGATTACTCATACAACAACATGCACTGCAGCCAAAATGAATCTTACCACTAAGTATTGAAACAGCCCATCCAAATGTTGAGGTTTTACATACACACCTCCAGTTATATAAGAAGCCTGTTAGATATGCATTACATGAAATCAGGAAAGCAAACAGGCTCCATAGAGTTAGCAAAGAACACTCATTTACAACAATATGCTACCTGCTGCAGAAAGGCTGAATTATGAGCACCAACATAACAAGAGTCTATAGGCACCTGCAGCAAGATCAAATGAGCAAAATATATGTCATAATATTGATAAGACCATGATCCAAAAATCAGCAATAATTGAAAAAATTAACAGGAGCCAACTGCAAACGTAACCAAATGTGCAAGTGGGGAGAAAAGGCAACACAATGTGTTCGATTTCTTCTTTTTTTTTTATTTGAAATGAAACATTACAAACACCAGCCTATTTTAGCAATCTTTTTTAGGTTATATTCCTACAAGTTAAAAATTGATACATATGTGATATGATATGTAGACAGTAACATAATTAAAAGGAAAACAAAGATAATAAGTAACAATTTTCATGTTTCTTAAATGGTAAAAAAGGTTAGCCTTTCTCACATATTAAAATACTAAGATGAACATAACCTTCTGTCATCATGATTATCATCAAAATATATGAAACTAGGACATCAATTTATTCTAACTTACAGAAAAGGAAAAGAAATGTAAACAAGTCAATAAACCTATAAGTTGTTCAATAGCATATTTTGAAGTTCATTCTATCTGTTGCTAGTCAAACAAGGACTTTGTGCTGTTTGCAATTTACAAATAAATATTCTAGAAATTGATGAATAAAGAAAAATAAAAACAATTTCATTATGACATTTTGTAATTACACTCAATGGCAAACACCTAAGATTATAGTATTAGCTGGATTCAGATCAATGACCACATAGTGATTGCCTTATGGCTTCACTCAAAATCAAACTAGAGAGGAAGCACCAATAAGCTTTCAATCAAAATTGCAGCACATGGAATAGGATCACAAAATATAGCACAAGAAAAATAAATTAAATGCATTGTCTTACCATAGAGCGTTGGGCAGAGAATATTGCATTCATTACCGCAACATATCTGGAAAACCACATCCCCCAACCCACCCAAAAGAAAAAAGGTCAAGCCTTAAGGGATAAAATAAATAAAGCAAAATTATCATAAAACATACTGTTCTGGTCCATCTGGAGATCCCTGCAAACACAAAATCTGCCCTTGTGTGTCAGTGACATTGTAAGAAAAATAACAGTAATACTAATGGCTAATTGGCTATGCTAAATTCAAGGAACAAAATGCAAAGCATACATGTCATTATATAACTAGCCGCAACATAACTGACTTCCCAAGATTAACTACACAAATCAATTTCCTTAATCTAGACAATAAGTAATGCGAACCTGTTTAAACACAAACAGAACTCATAGAATATCAATTCCTAACTTTGCATGGCAAAAACAGTGAAAGGTAGTCTGTCTACCACAACAATGATAAAGAGATGCTGTGAAAAAATAAATAAAACTTTTGAGGCACCAATGAATTTCATTAAAATGTTTGAAATCCACCCTAAATGATACTACAAGAGAGCCAATAAAATATAAATCAGTTCTATTCAGCTATATAATGATAAAAATAGAAACAGTAACTGTTGATTAAATGCTCTATCAAATATGTGGAATTTCAATTCAGTCTGGACAATGTACAGAGTGCAGACAATACAAATACAAATACATTGTTAAATAAATACGTGAATACTCACTCGAGGCTGAGGATTGAGTGGTCCCGAGCGAAAAACCCGTTGTATATCTTTCTCCAAGTCAAATCAAACAATCCACAATAAAATCAGTTAGTGAGGAATTCAGCAGAATCAACCCATGCAACGCAAAAGGTTGTCTATCTTTCCCCTAAAAACGTACAATTTTTTCTAAAATGGCCCCTTTTTCACACATTCAAACACATATAACGCAATGAACCCTTCAAATGGCCAATAATACAATGAGTAAACTTCATAAAAATGAACACAAAACTAACAACCATGAAGGATACAACAAAGCGCCATGGACAATGACCCCGAGAGCAACGAAGACGCAATCTTTCCTCGAGGCTCCTCCTTCGCCAACTTTTCATCTCTGATTATGAACTCCTCCAATTTCTGCAACAAATTGGAGTATAAAGCAGGCAATCTCCCATCCTCAGAGCTCTGATTTGTAGCCGAAGACGAATCATAAATATAGTCGCAAGAATTATACCCAGTAGCAATCACTACGACTTGGTTCAGTTGATTGAGCAGTAAAATCGAGTTCAAAAACGCAAGAACCTGCAATCCAAAAAAAAGGGGGAAATAAGATCATTTTCTCTCTAGAAAGTGGACGAAAATATCTACTATTTGATTTTGCAATGAAATGAACAGGGAGTTAGGGATTGGTAGAAAGAGAGAATACCTGAGAGAGAAATTGGGAAAATGGGAGGGAAGAAGTGGTCCAGAAGAATGGATTGGTGTCTAACAACACCATCACAAGGCTAACATCATCTGCGATTCGACAATAAATCGATCAAGTAAATCAATCTGAGGTTAATAGACAAACGACGCATATAAACTAATAATTGTTTGCACATCTATAGATTGTAGACAGAAAGATAACAGAAAGTGACCAGAGTAGAGCTTTGAAGGAACTGAAGCCATGAGGATTTCTTTTCCTTCTCTTTTATTTGGCAAAAGTATTTGTAATTGGAGGGAAAGAATTAGAATTAGAATGAGAATTCACGTCAGTTGCTGCACAAATACTGATGATTGAAGTTCTGGTTTTTCTTATTTATAGTTGTTTGTTGGGCCTGCTTATTGTTGGAAGGTAATGGTAGGCCGAAGCCCACAGGACTGAAACAAAAGAAGAACTCGAACCCCCTTAGAGCAGGAGGTTGAGGCAATATGATAAATCGCCCTCTCAGTGAAAATCCACAGTAGGTCATTAGTTATGGTTGAGGATGATAGGATTGTTTTTAGAAGGTTCCTAGCTAGCTAGTTTATCAAAATCCCTTGCCGAATTCTGGCTTCATTAGTTTGTAACCTGAATGATCATGAACTCAGGTTTTGCTATCTTAGCTTGGCTGCTTCTGTTTGTGACCTGTTCATCACAGACGCAAGAACATCTCTGTTCTATAATAACTCTTTTTACTTTCCCTCTCACTCAAAGGTTCGAATCCAGTTTTGCGCAGTTCATTTGATTTGCATAATTGTATAAAGGCAATACATCCCAATGCATGAAGTCATTTATACAGAAAATGGAAAATAAATTCTACTATTTTTCTGATAAACTGTTCCTTCTAAACTCAAGCATTTAACAATGCTAAGATGTTAACAAGCACAAGAAACAATCCATGCAATTTTGATAAATATTACATGCATGTTTCAAGGCCTTAATCCTCAAACTCCAGCATCGCTTTCATACCGGGTAGCTAATACTCTCTTTTCACATTCCCACTACCCAAACTTACATAACCAACAGAAAACAATTCGTGTGCAGGCCAGGCAGCTGCAAATGGATATGCAATGGCAGAACCCATGATCCTTGGTTCAAAACCAATGCTTCAGAGATTGTACATATCAAACGTTGTGTTCCATATAACAAGAACACCATGCCTTGTAGTTACAAAAACAGGCCTCTTGAGACCCTGTTTGGAAAAGCTCAAAAAAAAAAAAAATTAGCCATGGAGAAAGTCAAGAATTCAAATCCAGAACCCTCCCCTTTAAATGTAACTTCAAAAAAGTACAACAGTCTAATGACAACCCATATGAACAGAGACAAATATGACAACTGAATCCAAAGTGCTGCACCCAAAAATGAAATAGGCCCCTCCCTGCCAAAGCAATGCTTGACCCAAGCAATATCCTAGAACTCCGGATGATGAAGACAAGAATGAACCACCAAAAGTAGAACTGCCCATGCCTTGAAGTACACAATACAGCGAGGAAGCAAGCAAGCACAACAAATTATTAGCTAGGCACAATGATAGCCTCCAATTCCCGCATCCACAAATCAGTTCACAGTCGAAGTAAATAAAGAACGTTAAATACAACAGGTAAGTGGGACCTGTCAAAAATAAAATGACCAAGCTGACCACAATCCCACCATCTAGACTGGCAATTCATGCCAAAATTACAATGAAAGGGAGATCATGAAGTTGGCAAACTTGGGTAGCATAAGTGCAATTAGCGAAGTGGCTAATGGATTCACCAAGGAGCAAGCATCAGATGCACCCCCAATAGGTCCACCTACAGGGGATAATCCAGGAACTATACCCGTTGTCGGTACAGTTGTACTCCTGGGCGTTGTTGCACCAGACCCATCTGACTGAGGTGCAGGTGCTGGAGCTGAACCAAACGCTGAATCCCTAGTCACTGAAGTAGGAGGGGCTAGCAGGGGAGGAAATTGCTGTGGCCCTGCATCATTTTTTAGAAAAATGCAAAAACAGATCAACAGTTGCCTACAGAATCTAGCTTTGTTGATACTTGATAAATTTAATAGGCAATACCATGGAAATGATAACCAAATTATCAGTGCTAGATTCAAAAGACTCGAAACACCTCATAAGTCACCAATTCATTTCTTTTGTTATGTACTCGTAAATGAACAGCAGTCATCAGACTTTTACCTGGACAGCGAGGTTGAAGAGATGTGGACAACCTGCATAGCAATTAAACAGAAATAAAAGGATTCAGCCACAAGGATATAACAATATTACATAAGTTTTATATTAAAGCCACTACTGAAGACACAGCATACAAGGTCATGATGCTGCCGTTGACATATCCACCATAACTGCAAGAAGCAACACTACAACCAGCACTACTCTGCTTCCACGTGACATTCCCGAGCATGAGATTGCTATTTTTACACTGCATGCTTGAACAAGAAACCGCCAAGGAAGCAGGCATGCAGTACAAACTACACGATATGCACCATAGAGCAGATTAGCAACTTATTGTATATGCAGAAGAAGAAACATTTTGTCTTCAATAATAATAACAAAGGGCACAATTATTAAAGAAAGTAAAGGTGCTCAATTACTTAAGATTTCCTGGCCCGCAGCTGCATTGCACACAGTGACTAGCAGTAATAGCATAGCTCCCATTTGGCACAATGAGGCCATAATCAAAGGCGTATCTTGGAAACTTAGAAGCACAGGCTGCAATGCAATTTGCAAAGTAAAAACTCAGTTATGCTTTCCATGAACCTGTCACTTATAGCTTCTATTTGACAACATTAACCGAATCAAACTGGGAACAAGCAATGCCATTACTTACTACCATTCAGCATATGCTGACATGATTTAAATCTTACAGAAGGAATGAATGCAATTCAGCTGGATTGACAGATAATATCGCAAATGTAGTAACTGATGCAGATATTGCATAAATATTACAAACAACAAGCGTAAACATATCCTAAAACAAACTAAAACCAGCAACCCAATTGCTCAATATTAACTGCAGAAACATAGAATAGTAACTATATGTTAGCGTTAACTAATTAAAAGAAACCAAAGATTCAAAGAACCCACAGAGAAAGTGAAATTGATGTAACTCTTCAAATTAAACCCAAATTACCTGGCAAGGCCACAGCAAGTATATCACCAGCCTTGATGGCTGGATTACCCATAGCATTAACATTCATCAAATCAGTAATAGTAGTGGAATATCTCGAAGCAATCCCCGCCAAAGTATCCACCTCCTTCACCACGTAAGACAGATAAATTGCCGGCAACGAATTATCCGTCCCATTAAAACATGTACAGGGCAATGGCACGACAAGGCTCTGCCCCACATCCAGTACTGAGGGATCCTGTATCGAATTAGCTTCCTTTATCTGGTCCGCGGACACCAAACCCGAATAAATCGAATCCGCAATAGAAGACAAAGTATCCGAAGGCCGAGTCTTGTACCGCGTAGAAACGGATTTGCGTATTCCATCCACGCAGGAGCATACTATTGGGATCTTGAGGAAAAGCTGGGAAGGAAGGATGTGGTTTTCGATATCTGGGTAAGAGATGTCGATGGAATTAGCTGTGAGGAGAGCTATGGGATCAATTTGGAAGAGGGAGGCTACTTCTGAGACTTTGAGGTCTGTGTAGAGAGTATAGCCAAGAAGAGCATTACAGGAGTCGTTGTTGGAGCATGGTTCGATTGTGGATTTGGAGGTAACAATAGCTACTACATTGACGAAAATCAAAAGAAGGACGATGGGTTTTGGGTTTTGCATCTTTAAGAGGTCCGAGGGGAAGATGTGAGAGTTTCAGGGTTTTAGGAAAGCTAAACACTTTTTTAGCTTTGGATTGGTAACGGTAGAGAATGTGATCAGTTTCGAAGGTTTTTAGGGTTCGTATTGCTGCAACTCGCCAAACCCAGAATGAATATGCAACAAAACGAAGAGTGACTGACAGCAGGATGAGTTTAGTACCAAAGAGAACGGGTTTGATTTGATTTTTACGGATTTCACAGTTCGTGCTTCTTGTTCTTCCGCTTATAATGCCCTCCAGCCAGTGAGAGAAGTGGAGAAGAAAAGAAAGCGTTTTTGACAGAGTAGAGCTAAGGGAGGAAACACATGTGCTGCACAGAGTGAGCAGACACTCACAGGTCAGATTCTGGATCCTATGGTTTCAGACAAAATATTTCATTGGACTAATTTATCCTCGTCATGAACCATAATTCCTACTTTCGAAAGTGATTTTAACCCAAACACAACGGCGACGTTTTAGAGATAACGAATGCCCAAAGTGACGTCCCCTTGATTTCGCTGTGGAAGTATTGAGACGGAGGGTGTTTTTGTAATTGAGGATTAAGCTTTATTAGATTGAGGGGCAGCAAGCTGAGGCCCACTTACAACTACAACTTTCCGTTTCTTTTCAGGCGAGGAGGAAAAGAATTTCTGGTATTTATTTGCTTCTCTGGGCACATTATTATTAATATTGTTCCCCACGAGATCCGTTGGCGCGTGCCGTGCAGACCCTGGCTTGGTTTTGAAAATTTTAGGTTACGTGACAAATCACCAGGTCAGGGCTTGTTGAACCAACTCGAACTTTCATCCCTTGGGCCCTAAAAATTGACTGATTTAATAGTTTTTAATTAACCTAGCTGCGAAAAAAATGCACCGAGTAAACGACATCACAACTACACCTCAAATAAATTTTTATCTAAAAAATTTAAAATCAATTATATAAATTTTCTTTCTTAATTCTAAATAATTTTGAATTAAATTTTTAAAAATATATAATACTTTTAGATCATATTATATTACTATTCTTCAAATCAGTTTAAATCTACCAATTCTTTTTTTTTATCTTCTAATCTAATATGCTCTACTTGTCTAACTGAAACATCCATATGTCTATACTTCACATAACTAAACCACCTCAATCTCCCTTCTCTCAACTTATCCTCAATTAGCACAACTCCTATATTTTCTCTAATACTCTCATTACGGACTTTATTTAGTCTAGTATGACTACTCATCCACCTTAACATTCTCATATTCACAATTCTTATCTTAGACACGTATGACTCCTTCAGTGTCTAACACTCACTACCATATAACATGACCGGACATATAGCTATACAGTAAAATTTTTCTTTCAATTTATTAGGAATCTTGCGATCACATAAAACTCTCGTAGCATTTCTCCACTTTAACCATCTGGCTTTAATCCTGTGACTAACATCCTCTTCACATCCCCCATCTACTTGAAGGATTAAGCCGATATATTTAAAGTGATTACTTTGGGGCAATACCACTCCATCCAAACTAACTCATTCTCTATCACCAATTCAGCCTTCACTGAACTTGCAATGCATGTATTCTGTCTTTGTTCTACTTAACTTAAAACCCTTTGACTCTAAAATATTTCTCCAAAGCACTAACTTCTATTAGCTCATTCTCGCATCTCATCTATCAGAACTATATCATCTGTAAATATCATGCACCAAGGGATACTCTCTTGTATATATTTTGTCAATTCATCTAAAACTAATGTAGAAAGGTAAGGGCTTACAGTTAAACCTTGGTATAATCCAATTGAGATAGGAAAATATCTTGTGTCTCCTCCCACTGTGCGCACAATAGTAGTTGCTCCTTCATACATATCTTTCAACACTTGTATGTACCTAATAGATACCATCTTTTGTTATAACACTCTCCATAAGACATCTCTTGAAACACAATTATAAGTCTTCTCCAAATCGATAAAAACCATGTGTAGATCTTTCTTCACATCTCTATATTTCTCCATCAAGCTTCTAATGAGAAATATTGCTTCCATAGTTGAACGAGTAAGCATGAAGTCAAATTGATTAGGAGAGATAAAAGTGTCATGACGTAGTCGATGTTCCACAACTCTATCCCACAACTTTATAGTATGGCTCATGAGTTTAATTCTCCTATAGTTTGAATAACTTTGTATGTCTCCCTTATTTTTAAAAATAGGCACTAAAATACTCCTCCTCCATTCATCAGGCATTTTCTTTGAGTTTATAATTTTATTAAACAATTTAGTTAACCATGCTACTCCCATATCTCCCAAATACTTTCACACTTTAATTGGTATTCCATCAAGTCCACAAGTTTTACCTACTTTCATTCTCTTAAGTGCTTTATTTACTTCTAAAGATTTATTTTAGTATAATTCACATTCTTTTCTATTGCTCTGTAATCTATATTTACGTTATTACCACTTTGACTATTATTAAAGAGATCATCAAAATAATTTTTTTATATTTCTGTAATGTCCTCATCTTTCACCACACTTTTCCTTCTTTATCCTTAATGCACCTAACTTGATTGAGATATTGACATTTATTTTCTCGCCTCCTTGCTAATCTATAAATATCTTTCTCCCCTTCTTTAGTTATAAGTTTCTCATATAACTTTTCAAAGGTCTGTGCTTTTGCTTGACTAACTGCCTTTTTTGCCTATTTCTTTGCTATCTTGTACTGTTTATATGCCTCGTTATTATCACACTTAGGTAATTTCTTATACCATCCCCTCTTTCTCTTCACTGCCTTTTGTATTTTCTCATTCCACCACCATCTCTCTTTTGAGGGTGGTCCATGTCCTCTAGACTTTCTAAGTACTTTTTTAGCTACTTCTCTAATCTTTGATGCCATTTGTATCCACATATAATTGGCCTCCACATCCTACTTCCATGCTTCGGACTAGAGAAGCTCATTTTTTAACTTCACTTGCTTTACTCCTTTCAACTTCTACCACTTTTTTCGAGCAACAATATTTCTTCTAACCTTACTTGAATTGTTCCTAAACTTGACATCCAAGACCACTAACCGATGTTGACTTGTTAAAACCTCTCTTGGAATAACCTTGCAAAGAGCTCTATTTGTCTTCCTAGTTAAGAGGAAGTCAATTTAACTTCTATGTTACCCACTTTTAAAAGTCACTAAATGCGACTCTCTTTTTATAAATTAGGTATTTGCTAGTATTAGGTCGTATGCTATAGCAAAATCCAGGATACTTTTTCCCTCCTCATTTCGGCTGGTAAAACCAAAACCTCCATGAACATTCTCATAACCCTGCCTATCACTTTCTACATATCCATTTAAATCTCCACCAATGAAAACATTCTTTTCATTCGGTATGCTTTGTATTAGATCATCCATATATTCCAAAAACCTTTGTTCACTCTCACTATCTAATCCTGTTTGTAGGACATAAGCACTAACTACATTTATTATTTCTCCTTCTAGTACTAGCTTTACTAGTATAATTCTATCTCCTACTCTTTTTACAGCTATTACAACATCTTTTAATATCTTGTCTATAATTATGCCGACTCTGTTCTTATTCCTCTCCTTTCCGGTAAATCACAATTTGTATCCTGAATTACCTACTTCCTTGCTTTTCTCTCATACCCATTTAGTCTCCTGAATGTAAGCAATATTCACCCTTATTCTTCTCAAGGTATCCACAAGCTCCATTAATTTTCCTGTAAGTGATCAAACATTCCAAGTATCAACTCTGATTCTCCTCCTATCCTGTTCTTTCCTAATTGATCTCCTTCTATGATATCTTCTATTGTTCTCTATCCTTATATTGTCTTCGGTTTCACTATCTGTTCTACTATCTGTCATATGGACTAACTTCTTTACCCACACCTGTCCATGATATAGGAACCCTTGCTCATTTAACACCACACTCGGGAGCCAGTATGGCGCTTCGCTTTCGATGAATGCCCTACACCCTTACATATTTCTCACTACACTCGGGCTCCGATGTAACGCGTCGTAAGTAGAGGACGCCTCAACGTTTATATTATTTGAATCCATATCATGAGGTGTGATGAAATTTTTACACTGGTTGTTATCTACCGCCATCCTACTCCTTTTATTCGAGCTTAAGACCGGCTAAGTACAAACTACTTAGGCTGAGTTGCACTAACTAAAGTACAATTTAATATTTTTTTTTACACTAAATTTTGAAAATAAATATAATTTTTAATAATATATCATAAATTAAATTCTCTAAAATATTTTTATTGCAACCTGTAAGTGTATAGCATTTGATGAAAAACTTCTGGTAGCTAGCCTGATCTTTTTTTGTCCAAGAGGATATTTCATTCCAAAGAAAGAATTAAGGTGGCAGACCACCCATTACATAATCAAATTGCATCAAAGGGTTAGAGTTAAAATAACTATCATGAAGAGCTTTTGCTACTAAAAAGTGTGTAGCAGTATTAGCAAATCGCTTTACAAAGCAGAAAAAGAACTTCCTAAAAATTTACAGTTAAGTAAATAATATCATCAATGCCCCCTTTATCTCAAGAGACAGCCCATCCCTAAGCACGGTTTTTATCGTTATCAAGGAGTATGAACTCTATGTCAACCATGGTTAATAGCAAGGAGAATAGTTAATCTATAAGTGAGATTCTCAGCCACAAGGGGGTCAATGATACCTGGATGTCGTCTGAAACTACAGCCAATAACTTGGCGTAAATGATTATGAGCGACCGATGTTACTGTACCCATGTTTCATTGTGAGGAAATTGTAGCACCAATTATACCAAAGTTAATTTAGATGACATTCTCAGTTGGAGGTCTTCAGCCTTATGAAGGAATCCAATTGGGCTGCTAATAGGAACATCCTTTTTCTAAGCTTGTGTGAAATCTTCAAAATAATTCATAGAAGCATTAAAACCTCTTGGAAGCTTGCTTGATGATTGCTGAAAGTTAGAATGTTGTGACTTTTCCAAATGTGCCATAATAAAAAAACGAGCAATGGGACAAATTCTGATTCCCCATTTTGCTTATAAATTGGATCCATTAATTCAACCCAGCAATCCATGGCAAAGGAAATAGATAGCAAGGAAGATCTTATTCAAAAAATGAGAATGGATCTAGATTTCTACGCTTTTGGACAAAGGAAAAATAAGTGCTTTGGAGATTTCTTTTCAGTTTTCACCATAGAAGCTGCAATCGAGGGAACATGTGGAATCTGCTGATGAACAAGATCTTTAGGGGGTGTTTGGTTTACCTGTTGGGTGCAGCTGATAGCTGATAGACACCCAAACAGGTGAACTATAGTGTTTGGCAAGCTCAAAAAATATGGGCAACCGATATGATACCCATCATATTTTTATTCTCATCAGCTGATAGCTGATTTGGTTTTATTTTTTATTTTGACTATATTATCCTTTTTTATTTAACTAGAAAATTAATATTATTAATATTTTTATTTTTTCATTTTAAATTTTAACATTTTAATTAATTAATTTTAATTTTGATAAAATATTTTTTTATTAATAACATAAAATATAAAATATTTATTTATATCTAAAAACTTAAAATTAATTATAAATTTTTCTATTAACAATAATAATTATTTTATTATTTTATTTATATTTTTAAAATTATTTAATTATCTTAAAAAATAATTATTTTCTTATTTCAATAATAAAATAAATAATATAATATAAAAGATTAATAATTATATATTTATTTAAATAATATAATATATTAATTTAATAATTATATATTTAATATAATGTAATAAATTTATAATTTTATATTTATTTAAATAATAAAATAAATTATATGATATATACCCTTATTAGTCATTTCACATATCAACAGCAACAGCTAAATATAATTTTACCAAACACTTAACATAAAAATCATCACTTATCGCTATATCATATCACCTAAAATATATAAATATCATCACCAACTATCGATTGTATTCAAGCAAATAAACCACCAAACCTTAGTGGGCAACCTTTCCTTAAGAAAACTCCAAAGGAAAATGGAGAGCTTTGGCAGTAAAGGGACTTCCCAAATCTTCTTCCAAAAGGCACGTGCTTGCTGTTGAGAATGAGGATTTGGCTCTGCTTGCAATTGGTCTTTGATTGAGTGTTGAAATTGGCGGCTATAGTACCTTAATTTTACGGTGTGTTGGCCATGTCTGTCATAATGCTGCACAACTTGATCTTCTTGCCGAAAGAGACTGATTGGAATAGCTAGAATATAGTTTACTTCTTCCATTTCAAAATTAGGCCGCAACACTTTGATGTTCCAAGAAGAACAAGAATGATCAATAAGATATGAAACCCACACAATGGAACGGTCCTTCTTTAGCATTAGGAGTGTGAGGAAAAGTCTTTGGAACCCATTTATCTTCTTTGCAGATAATTGATTGTCCATTGCCTATTTGCCATCTAATCCTTTATGTCGGACTTGTCTACCCTAAATAATGCTTTGCCAACCCACAAGCTATCTTCCCTTGCTTAGCCTTCAAAAAAGGTGTGAAGAGATAATATTTCGAGAAAACAAGTAAGAAGAGAATTAGACTTAGTAAGCAATCTCCATCCCTACTTTGCTAACAAAGCCACATTGAAGCTCTCTAAATCCTTATATCCCAACCCTTCCTCAACATTAGGATTGCATAATTTTCTCCAACCTATCCAATGCATCTTTCATTCATCCTTTTGTTGCCCCACGAGAAATTAGACATCAAGCTATTTATCTCTTGGCAAAATGAAGCTAGAAAACTTGAAATAAAACATGGCATAGATAGGAATAGCAGATGCTACCACTTTTATAAAAGCTTATTTTCCCTATTTTGATAATAATTGCTCATTCCACCTTGCAATTTTGTTCATAATGCACTATTTAATCCAAGTAAAAGCTAACTTTTTTGATCTTGGAAGAGATGATGGTAAGCTAAGGAATTGATATGCCTAAAAAAGTTGCTATTCTAAGCCAGATGTCCCAAGGGGTGTGAGCACTAAAAGCCAAGGCTAATTTGTTTAAATCAACAGTTTGGCCACTTGCATCTAAATAGCACTGTGAAATATTTTTAATTTTACTCACCTTTTCCATTGATGCTTTGGAATAAATGATCAAATCATCGGCAAAAAGCAAATGAGAGATAAATGTTCCATGTCTATAAATGGAGATGCCTTGTAGAGATGTGGATTTGATCATATGAGAGAGTCGCTCTACACATAATAAAAGAGATAAGGAGATAGAGGATCTCCTTGCCTTGATCTTCTTGAAGGAATAATATAGAGGATCTCCTTGCCTCAATCCTCTTGAAGGAATAGTCCTCTATGTTCTATGTCTATCAATTTTTACTAAATAAGAGACAGTCATAATACACTCCATAATCCAACCAATCCATCTATCATGAAAGCTAAACACTCGCATAATGTGAAAGAGATAATTCCATTATACACACTCGTAAACTTTGCTAATGTCAAGCTTTAAGGCATGCCAAAATTGGATTCCCTTCTTCCTCATGTTGAGACGATGCATAATCTCATGATTAATCAAAATATTATCAGAAATTAATCACCCCTTAGTGAATGCTCTTGCTTGTCTTTAATAATATCATCTATCAAAGACTGCAATATGAAGGTTAAAATTTTAGATATAATTTTGTACATAATCATACAAAGCCTTACAGGCCGTAACTTCATTGACTGCACTTGTTTCACTTTGGAGACTAAAGTGATTTTTGTGTGATTAATGCTCCTAAGTATTCTGCCATTTTCAAAGAAATCAAAGATTGCTGAACATACATCATCTCCCACAATTCCCTAATATCTTTGAAAAAAGAGTCTTGTTTTTCCATATTCCCCAGCTAGACTGATCACAACCGCTTGTAAGGGTTCTTTAATTATCTCCTCCCTTGAGGGGTACCATTAAAATTAATTTTGATACTGCAGTCAATAGACACAAAATGACTAGAGTAATAACAGCAGTAGCTCGTGATTCCAGAAGTCATCCTCTTGAATGGAGTTACAAGCATTATCTCACTCTCAAATACCATTTGGCTCTAGAAATTTGGCTTGCAGAGAAGTTTCTCAAATAGTTAAATGCAAAGACTTTCGTAAAATAATAATTGAAGAAGATTCTTAGACAATCTTTGCATTAACAATGTCTTAACTAGGGGTGAGCAAACGGTCGGTTCGGTTTCGAACCGAACCGAACCGATAAAATAGAAAATCGAAAATAAAAAATTTTAAAAATCTAATCGAATCGAACCGATAAATATCGGTTCGGTTTGGTTTTAAACTGATCAAACCGAAATTTATAAAATTTCATATTTTTAACATTAAATCTAAGTAATAAAAACATAAAAACAAAAAAAAATTAGAAATCAAAACTCAAAAATCTTAAGGTTCGGTTCGGTTTTCTTTGATTTCGCTTCGGTTTGATTCGGTTTGATTCAATTTGGTTCGATTTTTTTATTTCCTATATATATTAATAATTTCGGTTCGGTTAGGTTTTTTTTTATTTTTTTATGAAAATAACCAAACCGAACCGATTAATCCGAAATTATCAAAATTATAAACCGAACCGAACCGATTAAATTTTAAAACTGAACCGATTGAACCGAATTAATCAGTTCGATTCGATTTTTCGGTTTAAACCGAAAACTGCACACCCCTAGTCTTAACAATTCCTTTAGAAACACAAGGAATCATTAGCGATGTTTTCTGATTGATGGAAGTCATATGTGAAGTAGTTTTTCAATATGTTAAAAGGAGTTGTAATAAGCCCGCTCATTGTTTAGCCTCTAAGGCCATTCATAATAAACCCTTTTTGTATAATCCAACGTACGTGTCAAGTTTGCTTTGTAATCACTGATAGACTTGGTCATAGGTTGGTTTCAGGCCGAAATCATCGGTTTAGTCAATTTTCACAACTTCAAACTTGTTTCAATTCGAAACGATTCTAATTCAAAATAGTTTTAGCTCATATTAGTTATGATTCAAAACCGTTCGAACCAAAATCAATCGAAGGATTCATATTATTATTATTGAATAAATGTTACATTATTTTAAATAATTTAATTTATTAATTTCTTTTTTAGAATTTATAAATATGAAAATCTTCTGCATAATATTTTTTTATTAAGAATTTTATTTTATTTTAAAAACTTTTACCTTAATTACAAATTTTTAGCATTAGAATTTTAATATTTTAGTATTAAAGCACATAAATAAAAATTTTAAAATCATCAAGATTTTATTATAACGTTGGACTCTAAAACTCATAGGTTAATAACAAATTAAATAGAAATATTATATATCACATTTTAATATTTTTTTAACTCAAAGGCATATACACACAGATGATTCAGGGACAGGACAAATTTCTGGATAAAAAAGATGGTAATTTTATCAAGATATGTTAACTTATATAATACGTTGTTCATAATCGATGTGGGATTCCGAAAGACTAACCCTCCACACGGCGGACCACATGTAAGCAACTCATGTGTGAGGGGTTAAGCCAACGCACACACCGACCTCACCCCCTCGAGCTCTTTGGTCTTTTTTACCAAAATGTATAAACATACACATAGGCTGTTCGAGGACATGACATACCCTTTCATAAAATCATAGTAATTTTACTAAAATATATTAACTTATATAAACCGTCTATATATGCTATTCATAATCGATGTGAAATACCGAAGAATCCACATTGTAATATTACTTTCATAATTAAGGTTTACATACAATAAGAATACTTATTTAATTAGAATTCTACATTTAACAATTGGTTATAAAAAATAATTTATAATTAATTTATTAGAATTCTATATTATAGATAGAGATAAAAAAAAATTACAGAAAAAAAATAATTATATTTTGCATAAATAACATATTATTCAAATTGATTGAAAAATAAGAAAATCCATTATCCATGCTTAAACCGCATCTAAACGATCCGCTTAAAGGCGGGAAAAAAATTCCCTTCCCCCCGGTACTCTCTCTCTCTCTCTCTCTACTGGCCACGTTCCCTTTGCACCCTACCTTTCTCACTCAAAAAATCCCCAATTCTTTAGGACCATAATTCCCAATACCTGTTTTACTAAATTAACATAATTCCATGGATAAATCACCCGACGGAGAAGGGCCAACGACGTTAGCTGCTGCCGCCGAAGAGATTCAGCAGCGGGGGAGCAGTAGAATTAGCCGCCGGCTGGTGCAGTCCACGCTGTTTCCCCATAAATCTCCAGTAATCGAATCCAAAGATGATCAAAAGGACGATAAAGAATGCAATGGTGAGGTTAAGGACGGTGATGACGAGCAGTGCTGTGGGAGTCAAGGCAAGAAGAAAAGAACGCGAAAGCGGAAAGAATCTCCCCAAACTAAAACTCCTAAAGTTTCTAGAAGGGTAAAATTACTTTGGCTATTTTGCAGATGATACTCAAATTGTGGATGTTTGATTGACTAGTGCGGGAATAATTGCAATGCTAGTGGCATGCTGTAGTGAAATAGAGCATTTTTTTTTTTATTCTATTGTAAACTGAGAAGTTTTAAAGTTCTGGGAAACTAGGTAAAATTAGTAGAAAAAAGTTATCTTAATTAGTTTGGCTCAATTTTTTTTTATTTTAATGCATGGTGTATTACACAATTGGCGATGCAGGGAAGCCGACTCTCGTTTATTTTTTGAGCTTGTTTTATGCTAAATTTAGCAAATAAGAGAACTGGTCTCTATCTCAGTTTTTAGCATACCTTGCTAGGGTTTCCTCTCTCTGTGGGGGAAAAAAAATAAAATCTTTGACATTGGGTGCTTTGTTTATCTGATTTATGGAACAGGCAAAGAAGGTATCATCTGCAGAAGCAACGCCTGAAAAGGATACTACATCTAAAAAGCCAAAGGGTTCATCTATAAATAGCGTGGGTAGAAAGAATGCCACACCTAAAAAGAATGGGACAAGTAATGGGAAAAATGCTGATCATTTGATAGAGAACAGGGATGCATTGCTACAAATCCCTAATCTTAGGTTAGAGGCAAAAATGATGGCTGAGGTTAGCGAATTTGCTTTTGTAAAGAATCTGCTACTTGCATATTTGAATTGTTGTTAGTTTTAATTCTTCTTTCCTGAACATTTGTCATGCATGTACCACTTATATATTTGTCAATGAGCTTTAGCTTAGTGGTACTTCATTCATTTTTAGAGGTATTAGGTCTCAAGGTCTGAGTTAATTGTACCAAAAAAAAAAAATCTACCTGGCCTGCTTGTGGAATTTCAACAACAGCAATTAAGTCTTAGTCCCAAACTATTTGCTATCGGTTATATGGATCATTTTTCACCATTCAACTATGTTTTAATCCAATTCCGCATCAATATCCAAAAATTATAAATCTTTTGATATTACTTCCCTCCACCTCATTTTAGAGCTTCCCTTTTCCCTTCTCACTCTTCCATATTGAGGCATTCAATGCTTTTGGAATTTCGGTTGCAAGTCATTAAGACTTTAAGTTAATTTGTTTCCATAACATTTAATAAGATTTGTTACATTTAATAAGATTTGTTCTGTAGCATCATTCATCTTTATTTTAATATTTTTATCAGGAAAATTCAAGAGTGTTTGGTGGAAAACAAATGCACCCTTTTTTCTTGTCTCAGAACGTGGGTAAGATAGGTCACAAGACAGCTATAGAAAGAAAACCTAGAAGCATTTCAATTGGTCCCATTCATGTATTTGAAAGAGATCAGGTATGCATCATCATTTCAATTTTAAAATGTTAAAGTGTTCCCAACAATGATTGTAGCTCTGCCTCTGCATTGGTGAGAGATCAATATAAAGTCACTCCCAAATCAGTAATGTTCGACGTTACTGATTTATATTCACTTTTAACTCACATATGGTGAAATTAACTCCTGCCATGTAGGATGATGCTGAGCCTCTTGATTGGAGAGATTGGAAATTTTGTGAGAAATTATTTGCCAATAGCAGTTTTACTCCAGAAAGCTCGTTCTCATCAATTTTTGAATGCACTGTCAAGTCATTATCCTTTGATGAGTTTCCAAGTGTTTTGCATCCCATTGTTTTGCCTTTTCAAGATAATACACCGTTGGTTGAATGTCTTCCTCAGCAAGAACTTTTGTATGAAGCATCAGCAACAGCCATGTCATCTGGGCCACAGGTGGAATGCTATCAGCTCATTAAGGATGCTGAAACAGTATGTATACAACGCTTAGACCTAATGATTTGGTTCTTTTTCCTTGCCACTTCCACTTTCACTGTTTCTTTTTTTAATTTTTTAAGAAATTATACTATTATTTGGATTGTTATTGTGAAACACCACATTGCACGTTGCGATTTTTGAGATTATAAATGCCTTTGGCAGGACTATCAGGTTGATGAAGTTGGTCTGCTTTCTGGTTGTGTAAGAAAATCAGATGCTGACCAGCAAAGCAAAATTCAGCAAGAAAGGTGGGGTTTTGTTTTGTGTTGAACTTCATTGGCAACCATAAATGTTCTTATGCTCCTAGTCATTTCACATGAATGTTTTGTGTGTGAATTTTTTACTACATAACTGATGCTTATGGTATGTTGGGTCATAATCGACATGCATACTGCTTTTGTAATATAATCCTTGTATCACTTCATCATAATTGATGAAACGGTGCTTGTTTGCTGTAAATCAAAATTCGTATGCTAGAACTTTTCAAGGTTTGATTTTGACTCCCACGCTTATTACCTTATATTGCATTCACTTAGGCTTTATCAGTATGAGAACATAGGTTTTAAAAAGAGAAATGGTTCTCCAGCAGTGCCTCAGGTTTAAGTAGAATATGGTAGCCTTATTCTGTTAAATAATCTTATAACAAAGCAGTGCCGAGCTTGTTGCATAGATTTTTTCTTTCATGCACAATCTCTTGCTGCTTATTTTATCGCAGCCTATCTGTGTGTCTTTTGCTACAACCATTGGTGTTTTATATAGCTAATACATCTAAATAAAAAATATGGGTGCGTTGTAGGATGTCATCTCACCTTGGTTGTGCCAATCAGCCTGATAACAGATTGTGGACAAATAAGTACCAGCCCAAAAAGGCCATGGAGGTCAGATGATTGTCATAAATATCATTTGTCTCTGACATGATCTTTTCCTTCCTGTGATACTATGTCCCAAAATTTTCCTGCAGATATGTGGTAATGATGATTCAGTGAAATTTTTGAATGAATGGCTTTGCACTTGGCATCAAAGAAGTCATGAAACCAGCAAAGCATCCTCTGTTGCTGATGAATGTTATATGCACGATCCTGATTATAAATGTTCCCAAAATGATTCTGATTCTGAAAACATTAGTGAGGAGGCCAGCTTTAAGAATGTTCTCTTAATTACTGGACTAGTCGGGGTACCAATAACTATCCTTATTTACTGCATTATGTGTTTGCTGTCCCTTTTTGTCTGAGTTCACATCAAGATCCATTGCTATTGTTATTTATCATACTGTTATAGTTTTACATAAGTGGTGTTTATTTTTAGTTCTGCAATATCTGGTTGATAATAGCAGTCAAAATGCATTTCTCTCTTACTACAGAGTGGGAAGTCTGCAGCTATCTATGCTTGCGCTAAGGAACAAGGGTTCAGAGTTCTGGAGGTGCTACTTAAATTTATAAGTTGATCAACTATATTTTACAGTTTTCTAGTACATCATTTGTGTTTTCTGGTTGCTACTTAGTTGGTTCCCAGTAAATTTCACCCAGATAATTTTTAACTGTTATGTTTATGCACTTATCTTTTTGTTTTAGAGTTATAGGGCATAATGCTGTCGTGATGGCTAACAAAAAACTAAATGTATCACCATTTTGTCCTACCCAGGTCAATACCTCGGAGTGTCGAAATGGAGCTGCTGTGAAGGAAAGATTTGGTGTGTTAGATTCGCAATCCACTTTGGACTCACAACTCCTTCAATGGTTTGTTAATTTATATTCTTTTTCAGCAGCAATGTATGGAATTTCATCTTTTGTTTTCTTGCTCATGGTTATGTAACCTGTAAAACTTATAAACTAAACAAGCATTTAGAATATATTCATCTAAGATATATGGAGCATTTCTTCCAGGTCACAGGAGAGTACTTTAGAATTTCAGATCATGGACATTATAAAGCCCCCTGCAGCCCATCCCAATGGTAAAATGGTGCAAGAGATTGACAGCGAAGTGATTGAAGTGATATCCATAGCAGATGAGGATATTTCTCATGAAGCTACTGAAACATTTGAGAAGGTTGTTTACAAGGACAGTTCAGTTGCCTGTGGTCAAGGTCAACTTAAACCCTTGATTCTGTTTGAGGACGTGGATGTTATCTTTTCTGAAGATCGTGGTTTTATCAGTGCAATACAACAAATTTCTGGCAAAGTAAAGTGGCCTGTGATACTGACTACAAATAGTAAGAGGGTTTACTGGTTAAATTGTTTCACTGTCACTTGACATTTTGTATGCTCTGGCATATCTTATTCTCGTTGCTAACTGTCATTGTGCTAACTACCAGGTGACAAACCTGTTCTTCCTGACAATTTGGATAGGCTAGAATTGTGTTTTAAAAGGCCATTAGAGAAGGAGCTTTTTCAGCATCTGTACATGGTATGGGCTTCCAGTTCATTTTGCTTTTTCATTAATAGTTGTTGTGTTGCCTTAAATTAATTTTTTCATTGTTTGCAAGGTTTGTTCTGCAGAGAAGGCTAATGTTCAACCTCATCTAGTAGAGCAATTAATTGAATTTTGTCAGAGAGATATGAGGAAAATCATTATGCATCTACAGTTCTGGTGTCAGGGTGAACAATTCAGAAAAGGTTAAATCCTGCTCTCCTTCCATGTGCTATAAGTGCTTGTTATAGATACTGTTGATGTTGTTGGATCCACGGATCTTATGATGTCCAGTAAATTATTCTCTTAACAGCGACATCTAAAACTTGTATAAAGTTTAAAGGGGAAAAAGACCTAACTGCATTATCCATTTCTCTTGAAAGTTTTACAAGCCAGTTTACAATCATGCAAATAATTTTGAGCAAAAGCCAATCATTTTATTTGGTTGGGAAGTTGCAAATCTTGATAAGGACTACAATTATGAATGCACTTGGTTGGCAAATTCACTCAGCCAATCATTGATTGTCAAAAGATTATCTTTCTAATATGCAGAATATGGTGAGAAACAGGAAATGGGAGCAAGTTGTTCCCAGCAGAGTAAGGTTATTTAAATCAGAAACTTTATTTCAAGGAGTCTGATTAAATTTCTAAGGAAATTGTAGAAGCCATGGAGAAATGAAGCTATTTCCATCCCATGATGCAGCATCTGATTGGAATGTGTTTATGTAAATTTCCAAAATTAACCGTTTCTTATGTATAAAATAAATTTTGTGACATACATTCTTTTATTCTGAAGTTTGATTTGTGCCTTTTGAGTCCCTCCTCAGAAATGTACAAATCAAAGGAACCATAAATTGAAGCATACAATTTGCATGCATAAATAGCTTGTTCAATACTGTGTCTTGTATCAGATCAAGAGAAAGGCTTTCCAAAATCATTTTCTTTTACTGCACAGGTAATGAAGTAAGGAGACTTTTCAGTCCAATGCCATTTGATCTTGAAGATGGCTATCAAATATTGCCAAAGATGATCCCCTGGGATTTTCCTTCTCAGCTGTCTGAGGTAGTTGAGAAGGAGATCACCATGTCATTATGCATGATGGAAGAAAATGGTATCTTCACAGAAGTCATTGAAGATAAATTTGATGATAAAGATGTGCAGAACAATTTGGAGAAGCATATTTATGAAATAGACAGTATTGAGGCCAAGAAGAAAGTAATGCTAAGCAAGAATTGCTTTGATCATGATTGCATTGACTTCATTGCTTCTTTCAATCCAGCATGTGGTTTTTTTGATTCCTCAAACAGCACAGTTCCATTCTCTCAGAAAAGCCATAAGAGAAAACTTGTGGTGATGTCTTCTGATTCTGAAGATGACAGATTGCCAACAAGTCCTGACAAGGATATTATCAACGAATTTTCCCTTGAAAAAGGCGAATTTGCTTCCCATCATCCAAGCATGCAAAAAGGCTTCAGCCCATCAACTGAGCTGCAACTTTTTTCTGAAACAGCAGTTCACTTGAATGTAAAAGACACGTGCATATCAGTTGATATGTCATGTGTGCCAGAATCATCATATGTTCCCGAAACTGAAATTGATGATGGAACAAAAATATTTTTTGGTAGGTTGTCTTGTGACCAAGTGGGCCAGGCAGAAGTTTTAGAAGAAGCTTCAGTGAGCAACGAATTCAGACAAAGCATATTGCCAGTTGATGCTAACAATTTTGATGAATCTATGCCCAAATTGTATAAAGATTCTGACTTGTTATCAGGTACTTGTGATGCGATTGCAGTATCATCTCATGAGGAGGTGGAAGATTCTCAAAATGATCTCATGGAATCCATCGCAAGGGAACATCAGCTGATGGATGAGTGTAGCTGTATAGATTTCAGTAGGAAATTCAAGCAGCATGAGGAGGGTAGGTCCTCTGCTGTAATTGATACAGTACGAGAGTCATGGAGAAAACTTCGTGATCGTCATGCAGATCTGAGACATTTAGTAGCTGCAGAACACAAATATTCTCCTGGAATCATTAGACTTGCTTGTGGGATGAGCAATCTAATTTCAGAAGCTGAACTATTGCATACTAAGTGCCAATCACTGGTAAATATTAACTTTACTATTTAACTGTTTATGCATTTCTACATTTTTAGTCCATATTATTCTATTTTTGCAGGATTCTTTTGGATTGCCAATGGTTTTTTCTGAGGAATCAGAAGCATCCAGCTGGTGTAATGAGCAGTTGCAGATGGCATCAACAATTCTGCAGCATGGATTTTGCTTATATGCCAAAGACATTGTTGCTGCAGGGTTAAACATGGGCCACAAAAGTAGTGGGGATTTGATCTGGGAGATGCTGTCTACCGCTACCAAGATGAAAGTCAGTAGTTCACTTGGACAAAATATTAATACTAAGACGTTAAATGTTGGGCTGGGTGCGGAGATGGCCTTGCCAGAGAATGGTCCGGTGACAAATAGGTACAAGGATTATCCTCTTTTTTCTAGTCATGCAAATGGTCAATGTGGATCACTTCTAGATTAGAAATACTTAATGGTCAAGACACACTGCCATGTGATGAATGTTAAAAGTTTTCCCACTTCTATGCGATAAATTTTCATTTCTTTTTCCTTTTTCTTTTCTCCTGAGGTGGAGACTTTGCTGGTATTACTCGCATAATAGATTGTGCAACTCATTGTGGCTGCAAGTTAGTAACAACTTGTATAAATATGCATCATAAAGTATTTCTTATTATGTCTATAGATGGGGGTTCAAGAATTAATTACGTCCATCATGCCTTCTGCATGTGAAACCAAAATGTTTCATGCTTAGCTGTTGTCAATTGGTTAATAAATGTTCCCCTACCAAGTGATATTTTGAAGCAAAAAAGTTTTGGTTTTAAATGGAGCGTCAGTCTTTCTGTTTGGATTTGCTGTAGTTTTTGAGAAAAGCCTATTTAAAATATTTTTATCAAATGCAATTTGGACACATAAACTCACAGATTAGAAGCCATTTCTAACTGCCTTCGGAAAAAACATCTAGAATGATGCAATTTTGAATAACGGTTTTAAAAGCAGTTCCTAATTGGCCTTTGACCTTCCAAACTTTTATGGCACATCTAAATTCACATAACCATTCTGAGTTTTTTCTTGGTTGTATGCTTGCAGTGAGCAGAAGTTGCATTATACCAATATAATCCAGTCAGTAGTTCCTTCACGAGCATATATGACGATAAAAGGTGATGCATTTTATGAATATCTTTCGTCTCTGGGGCACATTTCAAGATCAGAATCTTCTCGTTTATCTGAAGGTGACGGCAAGAATAAAAGACGGAGGTAAGTACTTGGTGAAGTACAATGTTACATGCAGTGCTTGAATTACTGTAACATGCAACCTTGTAGATTTACTTGGTAAATTTCTCCCAGTTAATTGAGAAGCAACATTTCTTTTGCAGGGGACGAGCTGCTAGGAATTACTTGAGTACTGGCTCACTAATGCTGTCTCCTGAAGAAATTTCATTGCTGGGTCAATCTAATATGTATGGGAAGATTTCATACCAGTCATTAGACACCAATATTAGATAGAAGGATATGATCTTCTCATGAAAGAAAACTGACAGAATAAACAAAATGTAACATATTTGCTAACTTAAATTTTAGTCATAGGCTTGTAGGAATTGGAGGTCTAGTTTCTTAGCGAGTATTGCAGACAGGAGTGATAGCTAGAGTGGGTCCTTTTCATTTGTGTTGCTGGACATGGTCCAATATTTTTGTGATGCCAAAACTAAAGCACCTTGAAGCAAAACATAGATCATAGTTGTAGGTATCTGGAATTCATGATTTCATCCCCTAGAGTCATTGTATAGTTGATGGTGATTGCTTGGTGGTATTTAAATAAGGGGCATGTAATTGGAAAATATTTAGTGTAGAAGAACGTTGTTGGAAATGCTAATGATGCCTCTCCAAGGATAATGGATTTTCATATTCTATTTTTGTAGCCTATTTTATGAATTTGTTACAATTCTGGCTTCTCGAAATGGACTATTTCTAGTGATCTTAAAAATATCGATTGAAATTACGCTGCAAACAAATCCGAAACAATGTTGTTGAATATTCTTAATTTTGAAAAAGAAAAGGATAGAAAAAGCAAGTCTTTTTTCAAGAGAATAAACCAGGCCAGAGGAGATTTTTCATAAAGAATTCACCACTAGCTAGGTAGCCAACTTTCAAACAGCTATTGGTTGGGTTATAGATTCCTTTATCATTTGAGGCTAAAACGCTACCATAGGAAGAGCCATTATGGGTAAGGTTAAATCCCTATCCTAGCATATGGTCTCTAGTTCTAAAGAGAGAACGTCTCTCTCGTTTGGAAGTTTAGAGAATTTTTTTTTTTTTTTTTTCCTTTTTTCATTCGTTCAGTGACTTACCTTAAGGGATGGCTCATTCCCTACCCTCATGAGTGGGCTCTCCGTTCCCACTTTCAAACGGGCTGTAAATAGGTTGTTGGCTATGTGTGTAGATCTCTAGGTTTTTTTTGGAAAAGGTTTGTGTTGAAGATCTGCTGTGTCTGTTGTTTAATTGAGCTTGGGGAAAGTGGATATGCTTTCTGAGTTAGTTCCATAAGAGAGGGCTTCGACATAGTTGCATGAACTGATTTCCACGATCGCCGACCCTCGAAAGCTATAAGAGACTGATATGTCTACAAGTCCTGCCTTCCATCTCTTCTTGTAGGTCACTGATGGTGCTGAGTTCTCATGGGCCTTCTTACTATTTGGAAGGATGGTTGTCAGAAGGCACACCGAGCTTTCTTGAGTTCATGTGGTGTTTCTATCTTCTGTAAAAGCGTAACCTTTCATCCTCTAGACAGCGTACGATGCAAAGCATTGTTTTGTAAGTCTTGGTTTGGTGGCTGGGGTTTTCAATTATGGACTTTGGGCTTGATTTTGTATTGGGTTACTTGGTTGTGAACCTCAATGTATTGATTTCTCTATCGGTGGATGTGGGCTTGATCTGTTGTAATGTTTGGCCCTGAGCCCTATATTACTTAACTATTAATGAATTCCTATCTTTTCAAGAGAGAGAGAGAGAGAGAGAGAGAGAGAGAAACAATTACTATCCTTCTTGCTCTTCGTTCATCAAAATGAACTTTTGGGAACACAGTGTGTATTTGGGAAAGATTTGGCCCAAATATAATATAGCAGAAAAGAATTAGATTACGTAAAAAAAAGTACATGATTCCACTATTCACGAGATGCAAAGAAAGCTGGTGCTGAATGCTAATTTGTTTCCATTACATCTCATCATTCAACACAAAACAAATTTCAAAATACTATTCTTCTGTTTAGTCTCTTGTGATTTCATTCTTACAAGTTATGCACAAATTCCTTAGAACTCTTTCAATTTATTTGCATGGGGATGCCTTGCTGCAGTAGATTTTGGCCCCGTGAAAGCCTTTTCAAATCAACTAATCAACCATTCACAATCCAAAACAGTTGCATACTAATCATCAAAAGGACACAACACACAGCTCAACTGAGAAATAACATATATGCTTTACCGATTCATTCACCCTTTTCAAATTTTAGTTGAAATATGGGTATATGGGTAATTTACAAGGAAGAGTGTAGGAATGAGGAATCAGCGAGTAAAGCGGGTGCAATAATTTGGAAGTAGGGCCTTCTGACATTTCCTTTTTATTTTGGTAATTTCATCCAATAAAAAAAAAAATTCCCTTCTTCAAAAATTGCCGTTCTTGAAATTTTGTAGTAATTGTATTCATTGATGCTATTTGCAATTTGATGGTTCAGCTAATTAATGCATTTTATTAGTCTCTCTTTGTTACTACCATTCATGTCCTAATATTAGCAACCTAAAATAAAAGTAATGGTTGCTAGTGCTGTCCCTCACCTGTGCTGTTCACTCATTTGACTCAAATCGACAACCCAAACTAAATTAATACATCAATTTTTCAACTATTGAATTCAGTTTAATTAACAATGGGGCGTAATAATCTAAGTAGTTAATTTGATGAGCTTATTTTATTTTATTCTGATTTCGACTCTCTTTATATTAATATTAATGATTAAATATTATTTTAACTTAAATTTGATGATAAATCACTTCTTATCAAGTTGATTTTAGTTAAATTAAAAATTTAAATTTGTGGCCTCAAAATCTCGAAAACAAGGAGTTTTTGATTTTTTAATTCAAAACAAAAAATTCAATTCAATTTTATTTTACATAGAGCTGTGCACACCCAAGAAAACATATTGTAGACGATGAATAAAATATTGAAGAAGGATTTTTTTTTGTTTTTAAATTGTACATAAGATTTTGACATATTGTAGTACAAAGACTCCTTTCTTTCATCCTCATAATTCATAAAATGACTATAAATTGTTCTCTCTCTCTTTCTCTCTCCTCGATATGATGCCACACTTAACCAGGGATTCCCGTGACTTTAACCTGCACATGAGATGAAAATTATGGCTTCACATTATCACTATCCCACGAGGTAGCCCTCAGCCCCTATGCCTATCACTCTTCACCTGTCTCTCTCACATTTTTATTTTATGTACATCTCTCTCTCTCTCTCTCTCTCTCTCTCTCTCTCTCTCTCTCTCTCTCTCTCTATATATATATATATATATATATATATATATATATATATATATATATATATGTGTGTGTGTGTGTGTGGATGTACAATAATATATTTCTATTCTTGTCCATTTTTCCTATTGTACTGTTACTTGCTCTGGCTGCTTTCTCTGTATAAAGACACATTAGTGAAAGAAAATGCCAAGCTCAGGCTCATTCTTGAGGTAGCTAAGTGGCAGAGAAGCTTGGAGATCAACATCCAGGAGGTCGGGTTGTAATAACCAAAACAACATGCATAGCATTGCTGAAGGCGGTTTTAACTGGGGTTGCGAGACGAGTATTAAGGAAATGGAGGGCCTTAACATGTATGATGGTGACAATGGTGGGTTGGGTATGAAAAAGAGAGTGATGGTGGTTGTGGATCACAATTCTCACTCCAGGCATGCAATGATGTGGGCTTTCACTCATGCGGCTAACAATGGTGATTTGCTTACTCTGCTTCACATTATCCCTCCTGTCCACAAGGGTAGTGAAAGGGCTTCTGGCTCTGATTCTTTTTCTCCTTATCTTACTAATTCTCTTGGCTCTCTTTGCAAGGCTTGTAAACCTCAGGTATATATGCTTTCTTTATTATGTTCTATTGAGGTTTACGGCTTTCTTTAATTTTCTCTTTCTATTTCTAGTCAGTCTTGGGTTCTATAGATCAAGAAACAGAGAGCTACCACAGTCCACAGATGGATCCTGATCCATCTTCTGCATTACATTGATTTTTCTTTTTTCTTTTTTTAATATATATTATGGATCACATGGCTCTGACACTGTATTTTCTCGCAGTTTTGTTTGCTAGATCCTGCTTAGTTTTCCTCACTTTTCCTCTTTCCCTGCGAGGGCTTTCTGTGAGAGGGAATTTTCACTCGTTTGAGTTTACTTTTCCTTTTTAACCATTTCTTTTTATATGTAAGGTTATTTTCTGTCATTCTTGGTTCAAGTTTCCTTTTTCTTTCAAGTATTTCTTTTTTCACCTTTGAACTTTTATTCATTTCCGTTCTGCAATGGGGGAGAAGGGGGACAATTTTCAGCACCTCATTAGTTTGTCTTTTCATTTTTCACTTCTGGTTTCCAAAATACAGATAGGCATGGTGGGGGTGGGAGATTTTCAGATACTTTCAACTTTTTTGTCTCTATATATCTGTTTACTGTTGTTAACATTATATCTGAGAAACATGTCAAAGATTTGTCACTTCATTTGATGAATCTAATGGTTTTACTATTCAGGTGGAAGTAGAAGCACTGGTAGTCCAAGGGCCAAGGCTGGCCACAGTGATGAACCAAGTGAAGAAGCTGGATGTTTCTGTCCTAGTAGTAGGCCAGAAAAAACCCTCTCCCCTTATCAATTGGTGGGCCCAAAACTCCTAATCTATGCATCCCATATCAACCTTTTGATCTCTCACTGCTCTGATATTGATAATGGTGAGTTTTTTTCCTCTTGTTTTTCTGCAGCCTATGTGGAACGAGCAGCAGTGAGGAGTTCGTGGAGCAGTGTATCAACAATGTAGATTGCCTGACTGTTGGAGTAAGCAAGCAAAGCAAAAGTGTGGGTGGGTACCTTATCAGCACCAGATGGAAGAAGAACTTCTGGCTCTTGGCTTAGTTAAAAATAACTTAAGTTAGATTATCTGACTCTCTGTAAAATGTGAACTTGCTAAGTGCTAACTAGATCGTCCTTTGTACCAATGAAATATCATGAGAAGCTCTCTCCTCTGAGTGTCATAACCGATTGTAACTAAGCATTATAAATATGGTTAATGTGAATGCATTCTTGCATTAGTTTATCTGGTCCCAATAACATTTCTTTGGCCTTTTCTTTTGGGTTGTGAAAATGAACCGCAACATGTGATTAGAGAAGCTCAATACAAAATCTTGGCTAACTTCACACCTTGATTGTAATCAATTAGCAAAATTTTTACAAGAAGAGATTATTTTGGAAAAAGAAAAAAATAGGTTATGAAGCATGCATCTTTTAGTCGGAAGCTGCTGCAATAACGTGTAACTTTTTCTGAGCTGAGGTCACAAGCGTGCAACCTTGAATCATGAAAGCCTCGCAGGTTACAAGGACTTGTAAAATTATGAAAATAATTGAGAAATATTTGAAATTGAGACAAATGGTATTTCTATTTCTAATCAATAATATATTAAAAATTTATGATGGATGTGCACACAACAAAGTGAAGTCAAGTTTTTCCAATTTCCCCCCTTTTATATTTGTATTTCCCCCATGCCAACAGCTAAGAACCTCATACAAGATCTCGTTATTAGACTTTATCATCTAATTTCTCATTTACAAGGGGAAGCAATTCCATCCGATTCCTCGGAGTCCGGGGTGTTCTCGGTGTTCCTGGTGGTGGTGGCTGTTGGGAGAGCATGTGCCTTACATACCCGTAGAATGTACATCCCACAAGTGTGATACCACATCCAACAGCATTCAAAGCTGAAATTGGATTCCGGAAAATCAACCATGAAACCATGACAGCAACTGCAACCTGTACAGAATCGACACAGAACTATGAAACGTACTGACAATAACATAATTGGTTATTGTGTCATAAACATAATTGGCTTGTGCGTTATAATATACAGCTCTACTTTAGAAAACATGTTTTAGTAGAAAAAACAGAAGCAGTGTGAAAAGCAAAACTGTTAGTACAAAAGCAAAAGATATTGCAGAAAACTAATACATGTAACCTCTAGGAGCTGATGTTTAACAAAACATACAAATAAAGAAGATATGAAAAGTACATAAGGCCCGTTCTTAGGACCACATTAAAAATTTAAAAGCTATTTAATGCAGTACGTTTAAATCTTGAAAATGTTCATGTAAGATAGAATTGACCATAGACATTCAAATTTTCTTAATTGATCTAACCTTGAGGTTTCCAGCAACATTGAATGTGACTGCAGTTGTGGAATGAATCACATAGAAGATGGAGAAGTTAAGAAAGAAGGCCAGCACTCCAGAGCTGAAAATGATGATAACGGAAGACCAGACAGATTGGTGAGTATAAAACCAATCTAAAACCCCATTGCCTTCAAGTAGCATTGCTGGTACTCCCAGGATCATGGTTGCAAATGGCGCCATGTAGTACACTGTGTTAATGCTAAAATGTACAACCACAAAAGTCATGAAAAGAAAAAGAAATCAGATTGATTCATGTGGCAATAAATCTGGTTGAAGAGTTCAACATGCTCGTCCTAGCACCCCCTCAACCCAAGAAAACAAAAAGAATAAAAAAAAAGCAGCACACGCACAAACTCATACACTAGTAAATGAGAGTTTTCAAAAATTTCATCTTTACTCCATTGACTTAATATGATTGGCTTTAACAAAGACAAAAAAGAGGCCTATCATTTTTCATCAATAAGCCTTATTGTCCAAAAAAAATCCCAGAATGTTTTCCTAAGTTTGCTCTTGAAGCACCCAAATCTAATCCATTAAGTCTCAGAGACTTCAATTCTATTTTCCAGTTCCATGACTTCTCATTTGCGACTCCAAAGCAACTCCACAAAAAGAAAAGTTTCCATAATGGTTCTGAATAGTTCAACAATAAGCGAACACAACACATACTATTTAGGGTCATTCCATTGCATTTACAGATAGTTTACTATGTATGGTTATATTTCATATATTCATCATCAGAGCAGCATTGAATGATTTTAATACAAAGAACTAATTACAGAAGATAAATTATATTGTAACAATGACGACAACACTACCTGTCAAATTTGTATCCATGCAGCAGAGATTCGGCAAGGATCGTCTTTGTTGAAGTGGCCAAACATCCAAATAAGGCAGCACAAAATCCAAACATGTTAAAGCTAAGCTCAGTGACAGAAGTGAGGAGTATTCCTCCAACGATAGGTACTAAAGAAGCCCAAATTCTCCAATCAAAGTATTTTCTCCAAACCAACCACTGCAAAACAACTGTCCCAATCCATAGAGGTTGATATGACAACAAGAATACAGTGGAAAGAAGCGGGAAATAAATGTAATAGCTTATCTGATGATTTCTGAGTCTGACCTGTGGTTGCAGGAGTAAACGACTTGATTGTTTGCATAAATGAAACTGGAATGTAACGTAAGCTCACATTCCCCAAAACTATGTTGATACAGAATACAAATGACATAGGAAATATCCTTCGCCAGCGATCTTCAGGGTCAACCACTATTAGTGGTTTGAGCTTCAGCACCCTGATCACAATATATGCTCCAATGGATGAGCATATGAAGTGAACACAAGATACTGAGAGTGGAAACTTGAAATCCAATTTCTGTAGAAAGAAACCATATCAAATTTATGGAACTCAGATAATGCCCATAAATATCAAGCAAGCTAGTTCTCAAGAATAAACAAACTTTCAGGCAAACTAGCCAACAAGTTAACAACCACTCTTCACCTCCAACAACAGTAGACCAAGATAACTGTGACCCATATCCTTGTCAACAGTCACTTTCTAACTAAGAAAATAAAAATTAATTGCTTGATCATAGGTTAACTGGATTCTTTTCAAGGAAGGAAAATGAAATTAGCCAAAGACCAAATAATGCAATAATCAGATTCACAAAAATAAAATAAAATAAAATAAAATAATAATTGACAATGAAACATCAAGTATGATACAACCAGGCAACCAGCAACACAAAACTAAGATTGATGTCATTTTACAACTCAACAGTTAGCATTTTAAAACCCATTATCCTGCCAACCCATTATCCTGCCAACCCAAACCCACATCTACCTTAAAAGCCCTTCAAAATTAGATCCCATAACCAATTTGGAAGAGCAGAATGTCAAGTAAATATAAAGAAGACAAGATTGTCAATGTACCCAAAATTTTCAATGTGCAATTTCCCGATGTATTAAAAAAACAAAAGCAATGGAAACAGACAAGGAATTCGGATCTAGGATATAGCCATCTAAAATATTTATCTCCCTTCAGTGTTAATATCACAACTTGCTCCTCTCCCACCAACTCACTAGATACCCCAAAGGGTAAAATAAAGCCAATAAGAAAAAGAACATAAGTGGATTCCACTCTTTCCTCCTCTTATCAACATGTACCACCCAGATGAATTCATTTCATATAAATTGGCAGCAAAAGTTATAATCTTCCTTGTACCAGTATTAACCAAGTTTCTTAGCATTGTGCATGTTCCTAGATCTGTTTTTAGTTACCTAAATAGAATGGAAGATTGCAGCCAATCATGACAAGAAGCAAAGAAAATGACAGCCTTGCTGTTAGTCATTCTGGATATAATGATGCAAAATTCTTCTGCAAGAGGAAGCCGCTTGCCAAAGATGCAAAAAGCTTTGGAGAGCCGAAATAATTTAAAATAAAGAGTGTGACAAACTGATGACCAGCTCAACTACAACCACCACATCTGGCAGTTTGTCTGCTTATAATATTCCAAAATGTCAAGCCTGTATGGCAAACATTAATGTCCATTCCATTTACATCTTCTATAAATTATTTAGCTCAGTTGATATGCACATGGCAATTGGAATCCTTAAATCTACAAATAGCTGAGACGTCCAAACTAAAAATATAAGCGAAAGAAATAAATATCTCCAGAAATCAACAAAATCGGATTAATTAAAAACAGAAAATTCAGAATAAACAAAGCATGGAAAACAATTCCAGATTCAAGGATCGATGCACACCAGAAAAATGAACATTCAAATTAAGGTACACACCAAACAAGAGCACTACAAGATCAGAATTACTGAATAATTCAGGATACCCATCAAACGAGATCGATAATTCATCACTATAACAAAATTAAGCTAATACTCAAACAAAATCTGAAAAAATCAACAGCAGCACAAAAATAAACCGAACCCATCATGCGAAGTCGATATAAATGACAGAAAATGGAGCTTTTTCAACAATCAAAGAAGCAGAAAACAGACCTGGAAGATCCACTTGTTCATGATAATAACAGTAACATTGAATCCCCACCACTGAAGAATTGCGAGCAGAGATCTGAACACGGTCCACTGACACAAAACACTCTCCTCCATCTATCTACAATTCTCTGTTTCTCTCTCTCTTTTCCCTCTTAAAATCACCTAAAAAAGGAAGAACAGATGAAAAAACCCTGTAATTCACCTCAATTTCACTCTCTTTCCTTTTAAGCACCCAATTCAAAACGAGCAAGTAGATAAAGAAACTCAAGAGCAAACTGGGTCTACAGAGAGAGAGAGAAGGAAGGAAACCATAAATAAAAAGAAAGGAAAACAATTAAAATTACGGAACCCCTAATGATAATAAGAATGTGAGGGAGGGCGTAACGGAGCAGGCAGCTCTTCTTCCATGTGATTTGCCCCTCTCTTCCTGTTTGTGCTGTTTTTGTATTCAATTTGAAACGTCTCTCTCCCTGTTTCTCTTACTTATGGATGGTGCCATGCCCATGGCAATTTCTGAATCTAATGCAAATTAATCCTAAATTTTCTACCTTTTTGCTTTTTGGTAAATCCCCATTTCTCTGCTCTTTTTAAAACAGCCCCAAGCATTATGGGATTCTGAGTGAGTGGATACCTAATATGCAGTTGGGATATTTCCAATTGAGTCCTGTATTTTGCTATATATTATATTTTAATTTTTAAATTTTAAAAATTAATTATTTAATTTTTAAATTTTTTTTATATTATATTTTAATCCTTATTTTAAAAAAATTATTTCTTTTTTAATTTTACACTGTATCACATTTTAATCTATATGATTTAAATATATAAAACAAATTAATCCTTCTATAAACAAATAAAATTATTATAAACATTAAAATTATAGAGATTAAAATATTCTATAGATTAAAATTTAAGAATTAAAATATAATATAATATAAAATTTAAAAATTAAATAATTAATTTTTTAAAATTTAAGAATTAAAATATAATATAAAATAAAATTAAAAGATTAAATTATAAATATCCATCCTTAAAAAGATGCATCCTTCCATCATATATATGTAAATCATAATAATCAATTTTAAATAATAAATCCCATTAATCATTGTGGTTAATACTTATTTCTTTTTTATAATTCTCACTCAAAACTTTTAATATATTGATAAATAAAAAAAATGGAAAATGGGATTCCATTTTAAAAGAATTAATAATATAAATAAGTCCTAATTATTAATAGGTCCTTACTTTTTGAAAATTAAACTAATTGATTTCTAAGTTTTAAAGTGAACCATTCAATCATTCCATTTGCTTTTGTGTTAGTCAATTGTTAAAAAAATAGTTAAAAGTTTAAAAATAATTATGAAATTTAAAAAATAACTTTCACTAACAATTTTTCTTTAATTTTAAAAAATTTTTTCTTTAAATATTTTTTTAAAAAATAATTTTCTTTATTTTGCATAATGCTTTGAAAAATTTACATGTATTTTAGACTTTGGACTTTCTTTATTGATTGATTAAGGTAAAATTGATGAACGAACTTAATAATTCACTAAATTAAATGATAAAACTAATTAGTTCAAACAATAAAAACCTATAAGTAATTGTGAGCTAATATCATAAAGCAAATGTTATTTGAGAGTTTCATTTGTTTTATGGAAAATATATTTTTTTAAATAATAATTTTCATACTTTCTAATGTTTGAGACATTTATGAAAATATATCAATGAAAAATATTTTTTTAATTAAAAAAATTTAAATTATTTTTAATGAACATAACTTTTCTTTTTTAAAAGATGAATTTATTTTTTAAATTTTAATAATTTTATTAAAATATTAAAAAATATATATATATTGCACTTTCTCTATTATTGATTGAGATTTTATTTCATATAATTGGAAATTTATTTTATAAGTTGAATAGAGTTTGATATTCATACTTTTTTTGTGTTATTTTTTTAGTTAAATTATGTGATAATTGACAACATAAAAATGGCTAGTGAATATAAATATTATTTAATGAATTTTTTTTAATTTATTAATAACTTAAAATAATATAATAAATTTAAATTAAAAAAATAAATAAATTCAAAATCAACAAAATCTAAAAATAAATATTTATTAAATTTTATTTAAGTTTTTGATTAAATAAAATAAAATTTTAATTAATAATAAAAAAAAATTGTATCAAAAAAATATTGCTAGTATTTGCCTATTTGGTGGGTAGCTTGAAAGTTGAAGCAAAGCAAATGGAGACTTTCTTTTTCTTTCTTCCCTTATGGTGAACATGTAAACAATTGGTGGAAAAGCAGTGAAGAAGCCACTAATTAGGGGCAAATAGAGCACATGGGTTTGCATCTTGAGGCCTCTGGAAAAACAAGTGTACCTAACTTCAATATAATGCCTGTCTGGTTTGTTTAGGTATATCATTCACACCTCATAAATTTATATTTGAATTTTTATTTTGTTAATATTTTATAAAAAATTTATTTAATAATTAATAATATCAAAAATTATTATAAATAAAATATTTTTAATGAGATTTATTTAATTATTTTAAAAAATAAATTTAATGATTAAGGTGAAGTTATTTGAGTCATACAATTATCAATTAAGGTAAAATAAAGGTATCAATAAAGTTAATCCTAACTTCAGCTTCTTTAAGGGAAATTAGCTTATATATCAATAAAGTTTAATCCTAGCTTAGTGACTTGCAAGTTGTTCCCTTTGCCCACTCTTATATGTCTTATACATCCTTTAATATTTTTTTATAATAATTAAAGAAATAATTAAATCACATAAATTATCTGTTATATCACCTAATTAAGAGAGAGAATGAGAGGTGTTCATATGAGGTTATAGAAATTATACAAATAGTTATTGTGTTTAGTATAAATAAAGGTAAAATTAAAAAAAAAGAAATTAATATATTTTGATTTTCTCAATACTATAGATACTTGTGAACAAAACAATGAATGAGTATTTGAGTCTAACAGTTAACCATTTTCTCTTTAATTATTTATAGAAAAAAAGAGAAAAGACTAATCACACTGCTTTCAATTGGAACTAGAAATGTGTACAATAATTGCAGACTTTATAATTGTGTAAGGTGAGAAGAGATAGGGTATGCATTTCAACGGGTAGAAGATAGGTGATTTATTGATAATAAGGTACCTTCATGAGAGTTAAGAAATTAAATCATAAGTATGAAATTTTTAGAGAATATGTAACTTCAAAATTTATATTTTATGATATGAATTACAGAGTAAGCCTTTCAGTATATATATATATATATATAAACTTATAAAATGTCCTTATAGTCAAATATATATATATATATATATATTAAAAGAAATAAGTATATTTCAGTATCTTGTGGTTTACTTGATTTATTAATAAGAATTTGAAATTTTTTTCCCATATTTAAGAGTTTGTATTATTACGTTTTTAGTATTTAAGGACAAAATTACTAAACGATGTCAATATATACTGACATGATAAGTTTTTCTATGTTTTTAAGTTGGCATGTCAAGTGAGCCCTACCTATTCGGCTGTACAATTATATCATCTATTCGATACCAAAATTTGGAAGAATAAAAAGAAAAAAATATATGCTAACATTTACTTTTTTATTATAAAAAATTAGTAGGCAGTCTAGTATGTACCCCCAAACAAGGGGGGTTCACTTGCCACATGAACTTAAGAATACAAGAAGACTTGCTACGTTAACATAAATTAATGCTGTTTAGTAATTTTATCCTTAAATACTAACGACACAATAACACAAATTATTAAATCTAAAATAAAAAATATTAAGCTCCATTAATAAAATGAACAAATCACATGGTACTAAAGTATACTTATCCTTAATTAAAATGTGGACTTAATAAGTGGATTATGACCAACATTGTAGAAATCAATAAAGAAAGCAACACAATTCATTTTTAATGGTCACTTATAGTGCCTGAAGTTTACTTGTTTTATTAGCAGGACTTTAGGTTTTTTCTTTTTTTTTTCCTTTTTCATATTTAAAAATTTATGTTATTACGCTGTTAGTATTTAAGAATAACATTGTTAAATAACATTAATAGATGCTGACATGATAACTCTCTCTTTATTCTTACACTGGTATGGTAAGTGAACTCTACATAATTGATTGTATAATCATATCAACCATCTAATACCAAGTAGAAAAGAATAAGAAAAGAAAATGCTAATATTTATTCCCTTATTGCGAGAAAATCAATAGACAGATTAATGTATATAGTTAAATAAGTGAGACCCACTTGCCACATTAGCTTAAAAATACAGAAAAACTTATCACATTATATGGATACCGTTTAATAATTTTATACTTAAATACTAATACCCTTAAGTGTAAAATAAAAAAAAAAAACAAAATCTTAATTCCCCAGTAATAAGATGCATAAACCACACGATATTAAAATATTCTTATCCCTAATTAAAACGTGGGCTTAATAAGTGGATTATAGCCAAAATTGTAGAAATCAATAAAGAAAGCAGCACGGTTCATTTTCCATGGCCACTTTTGTCTTTGCTTGATATTAGCGTTTGGAAGACCAAGCCACTCAATTGGGCGCAAACCTAGGCACTTTTTATGAATTTTAAACAACATTTAAATATTATCTTAAGACTTTTCTTAGATAAGCAAAGTCTCAACCTTTTCTTCACTTACTCATATTAATTTTTTTAAGGTTCCATTGATTAAATTATTTTTTTTTATATTTTAAAAATATAAAATACATTAAAAAAAAACTTACTTACATCACATTTAATGTTGTTGTGGAGCGTATCTATAGGTTTCTACCATGTAGAGAGAGAGGGGCTCCTCTTGGGCTAACATTACTACCCTATGCTTAAGTATTTTGATTAAAAATTATAAAGGAATTTCTTGGGCTGTAATAATGAAAATCATGCCTAACAAAATAAGATTTATTAAAGTACAATTTCTTTAAAATAACGCTTTTCTGAATTTAACTAATTTAGTATATTGAAAAATAAAAATTTTAGAGGTTTAAATCAATTTGATGAACTAAAAAATGAATTTTTTTTTACAAATTTTAAAAAATTATAGATTCTCCCACAAAAAAAAAAATCATAATTTTTAAATTTAAAAAAACCTTTTATTACCTTATGAAATCTCCTTTCAAACAAAAAATAAGAAGGAAAAATTCAAAATAATAAGGTGAGGTATATATATATATTTTTAAATTTTTTCATCCTTCTTAAATTATGAATATTGCCAAATGTAAAGATTTGGGGAAAAATGTATGCTCTTATGAGGAGACTTCTAAGATAAACAGGAAGTCTTATTGAGTGAAAATGAAATAAGGCCGAGGCCTTTTAGGTCACCTCTGGGATACCGGGTCTACTGCTCACTGGATTGAGATCAAAAAGCAAGGGGAACAAAGGAATTCTGTAATTGATCAATGGGTTACGAGATTCATCTCATATTGGTGAAAATATAGGGACTTCTAGCCCAAATGACAACACCAAGAAACAAGAAAGAGCTGCTCTTGCCTCCATTACATTCTGATCTTCATGCTAGGTAAAGAATTCAGGATAAAAACAACTTTAAATTACAAGTTTAGAGGCGGGTGATTTTGCATCTTCTTTCACAGTATCCCCTGCAAAAACCATAGACGTCAGAAGCAATCAGAGATGGGAAATGATCAAACTATTAAAATACTACATACAGGAGTAGAAAGTTTGAATCTTAATTTCAGTTGTACAGATATAGTCTGAAATTCACATACCATGACACCAATTCACCAAAATTTTCATACCATACCACAGACAATTTCTGTGTTTGGTTGCAGTGTTAAATTAATGGCATGTGTCTGATAGAAAATAGGAAATGCTCAAAGAAAATGCTTAAGAATATTATCCATAGTTTTCATATTTTCCAGTGAAATTGCTTAAGAATCTAATAAACGGCATAGTTTTTTTTTTTTTTGTTCATTGTTGCTTCCCTTTCACGTGAAAACGATAATAATATTTCACTAATAAGCAGTACAGAGTAAACAAAACTAAATCCCTTAAATCAAAATTCCCAATTTCTGGTGAATATGCAATATAGTTTCATCAATCGGAAAAGACAAGAGAGATACCGATTAAAGGCGTTGGTACCTCGCCGTAGATGGTCTTGAGTCTGGCAAGAGGGACCAAGGCGGCGTCGGAGTCAGCTTCAACGGAGAGCTTTTGCTTCCAATTCCACATAATCTTTTTCATGGCTTTGTTTGATTTTATGAGAGAGCCTTTCTCAGCCTCCAAAGCTTCTATGTCCTTTTGCTGGTTAACGGATGGCACGCATTGCTCCACAAAAGATCCTACGAGGCATACGTTTATCACTGTGTTGTTGTTGGTCGCTCTCATTGCTGTGCCAATCAATCTGTATGCGAACTCCATTTTTGTTGGCCTCTAGCTTTGGTTGCAGCAGCAACAGCGTCTTTGCTGTGCCTTTGAGCTTGAAAACAAAGGTGAAGGCAAGGGGATGTGGTTTGGATCATGGGCTTTGAGCCCAAATAGTCCGTTAAAAAAATAATGCAGGTGGGAAGATCTGAAACTGGGGTTAATGACGAAAATAACACTAGAAAATCCATTGTTATAAGTATAATTATTGAAAAACCTCAAAAATTTAAGTATGCTTTATGACTATATCCTATTTAATTATATTAATCCTGTTAATTTAAATTGCAAATTTTTAAATAGGGTAACAATTTTTATCATCCATTAATATTTTGTCAAATTAATTTAAATCAGCTTTATGCATTTTGCTTTGTGATTGGAATGAACTCGCTTCGGTTGCTTCTTGTTAGCTAAAGGTTCGTTTAGTTTAGCTGTTAGTTGTAATCGATAATGGATAATTAATAGCTATTATTATTAATTAATAATTATAGATAATTAATTATAATTGATTTATATTAAGTATTTGATAAATCATGTATAATCATTATTATTGATATATAAAATAATTAATAATAATATTTTTTATAATTTATTTTATTATCGATAAATATATAATAATTTATTTATTATATTATATCACTCGTTTTATTATTAAAATAAATAAATAAATAAATAATTTTAAAAAATATAATAAAATTAAATAAATTATTTCATTTTTTACTCCTTTAAAAATTTTATAAAAATTGATATATATATATATATATATATATATATATATATATATATATATATATATATATATATATATATATAAAAGAGTTTTCAACATTCTTATAATGTTACCTGGACATTTCCGGGTCTGCACGGTGAGGGTCCATCACCCTGTAGTTGCCCTTAACTTCTCCCACAGCCATTAACTTTCAATAGTAAATAACTCCAATTTTCCAAAACTTAGTTAACTTTTATCTTATAAATATAATTAATAAAATTAATTAAACTAATTTTATAAAAATTAATTTAAATAATTATTGAGCTAAAAATAATTATTAAATTAAAAATAATTATTTTAATTTAAATAAATTTATCGAGGATTACTGTATTTTTTTTTTCTCATTTTTAATTTCGAAGCAAGCTGCAGCTGCTTTATCACGCAGATTGAGCAGCCCTCAACACGTGAAGCTTCCAAAAAGATAGAAGTTACATGAATAAGCTAGAAGCTGCCATAAAGCCCCTAGGCAAATCTATTATTAATCACAGCATTCATTGACATAGCGGCAAAGATGTTAAATATAACACCCTTATATGCATCAGTTATATACATTTTACTATTTCGGTGATCAATATTAGTTCGGATAGTTAAGAGGCTTAAAATCATATTTAAGTCACCTAGAAAAGTCACAAAAAAAAAAAAAATACATGAAGGTAAAATAGAAATCAAGAAAAATAAGGCATAATGAGTTAAATGAGTCGAGGCTACAGCAATAGGTAATCGAACTGGAAAGTGATTGTAAGCTCAGTCGCTGCCCTAATTTTATGTGGGACCTTATGGCACTCAAGGCCTAAAGATTATTGCGAAGCTAATGGTATTATGAAAATCACATAAAAAAATCGAGAAAAAGCTCAAACAATTGAACCAAAGTTCCGGAAGCAATTTAATGCTATTGAAAAAACAGATCAGACTGATAAGGGGTAATTTGGTCAATTCACCCTTAAAGGTGACTTTTAGCCTAAATGTCCATTAAAATATAGAAAATTAAAATTGTGAAAAATAGATTACAAATGAAGAGGTGAGTGAAAGAAAAGGAAAATAAAATCAACTTAAAAAGAATTATGACATCACTATATGATGTAAGCATGACATAATAAATATTTATAATTTAATTAACTATTTTTGGAAAAGTATAAATAGGAAATAAATGGAAATTAAAAAGCCAAAATTGGTCTTCTTCTTCCTCTAAGTGCCGCCACTCTCTCTCTCATTTTCTCTCTCAAAAATTTCCACCATTGTTAAGCATTTTCAACCTTTCAAAACTTGATTCCACCCTATAAACCCTAACAAAAGCCATAAAAACCTCTTACTTGACCTTGATAAGAAGAATTGGAGGGAGAAATTTAAAGAATTTGGAGAAAGAATTGAGGATTTAGGAGCTCTATATAAGGTAAGTTTCTTTTTACATTCCTATTGGTTTTAGTTGTGGAATTAATGTTGAGCAAGTAGAATTGACTTAGAAAAATAGAAAAATCATGCCTATTAAGGAGAGAGGAAATTTCAGCAGCCATGGGTAATTGAGGGAAATGATGTGCTTTAATTTAATTAATCATGTGTACAAGCCTAATTGAGTGAGTAGATGTTAGTGGTACACTTTAATTTCATGAATTGTGATAATTGGAAATTAGGGTTCTTGGCACTTAGGGTTTTGATTGGAAAATTTGGGAATTTTGGTGAATTGATGCCCATTTGACATAATTGATGCTTAAATTGGTCAATTGGTGTATTTATGAGTTTGATTGAATACATGGAATGGAATTGAAGTGTGAATGTGGTAATGTCCAAATCTGGATAGCTTGACCCTTGTCCACTCAAATGGCTATAATTGAAATTATGTTGCTTCAATTGGTGTGAGGCCAATTAGAGATGAAAATTAAGACCCAAAGCAACAATTTTCATGCAGAAACCTTGCCCTAAAACTGACCACAAGTTGGTGTAAAATTTAGTTAAATCTGGATTAGGTACTTTGCCACAGGACAAAACTGATCATATAAACAATACACGTTCAAATTATCATAACTTGGTGTAGAAATGTAACACCCCTATTGGTATAGCCTGGTATATTTCACTGTTCCGGTGACCGGTGTCGGTCCGGACAATTAATGGGATTAGGGCCACACTTAAGACAATTTGAGAAGCCATAAACACAAATAATTAGTAATGTTTAATTAGTTAACTATAAATAAGAAAAACAGAACATAAGAGGTTAAACGATCCGAGAGTCACAGCGATGAGTGACCTCCTCGAACGCAGCTGAAGTCATTTTAAACTCAAATTTCGAACCGTAAAAAGTGACGCTGCTGTCCTTAGGACCCTTATGAACACAGTGGAAAAGAGAAAATCATGAAAAAGAACTGTTAAGCCAGTCAAATAATTAGGTCAGGGAACCGGAAGAAATATGAAATTATTTGCAAACCGAGATGAATCGGCGAGGGGCAATTTGGTCAATTGACCCCGAGAGCTGACTCCTGACCTAACTGTCAAATAAAATTAGAGAAAAGAAAATTTCGAAATCGAGAATTAAATTAAAGAACTAATAGAAAAAAAAAGAAAAAGAGATGAAAATGAAAAAAAGTCAAAAGTTATGACATCATGCATGATGTCATAACTAAATTAATAAATTGAATTAATTAATTTGGATTTAGTGGTCTTCCATAAGCAAAAAACATATAAAGGAAAGAAAAGAAAAAGAAATTCATTAGAAAGCTCTTCTTCTTCCTAAAGTGACGCCCACCTTCTCCCTCTCATCCCCATGAAATTTTCTTCCTTGAGCTTACAATTAAGCTTGATTCTCTCCACTTAATCAACATAACTCCCTTAAATACCTCACTAGAACTTGTGATCTCAACTTGAGAAGGGGATTTCAAGAAGAAAGAGGAGTTAAAGATAGTGATTTGAAGCTTTAAGTGAGGTTAGTATATCAAACTCCTTATTTTTCCATTTACATGCATAACTAGTGGTTGAAATGAGCTTAGAACTTGATTTAAATGAAATAAAAATACGGGGAAGAACAAACTGAATTTTTGGGCAGCTTGAGAGGAGTATGGTTTGCATGAATATGATGCAATTGAATGAGTTTAGAAACCTTACTTAGTTAAATGATTAACATTAAAACCATTAAGTGTGATTAATTTCAACAAAGTAGTGAAATTGATGAGTTAGGGTTTTGAATGCTAGGGTTTATGAACCAAAATTTGGAGAAATGCATAAATGGCATGTTTAACCTATTGTGAAATGAAATGATGGTCAATTATGATCAAATAATTTGTGTGGGAATTGTTGGAATAAAAATCAAATTCGTAGGTCCAATGGTCATGCTGCTGGCAGCATGACCAAACCCACTTTGAAGGACCAAAACTCAAATTTTACAAGTCCAATTGATATGCCACAAATTGGAGATGAAAATAGACATAAAAGAGCACAATTTTCATTAAGGAACCATGGCCAAAAACTGACCAAAACTTGGTGAAACAATTGACCAAAGTGAAATGATAGCAGGCTGCCACTGCACCAAACTGACCAAATGAACAGTAACTGTTCATTTGGTCATAACTCGAGTTAGACAGGTCAAATTGACCTGAAATTTGGCCAGGGGTTAGAGGAGATATAGATATAAAACTTTCATGAAGAACATCACCCCAAATTATGCCATTAACCCATTCAAATTATTGAGCAAAGTCAGGTTACCAAACCTGCAACTCTGCAGAATTTTCATTGAGCAGCAATGTTTGGATGGCTATAACTCTCTCTAGAAAACTCGGATTTAGGCGATTCTTAAACCGATGGAAACCTAAGACATAGTAGAACATTTCATCTGAAGAAAGTTAGACCAAATTATGAACTTAACTTGATCAAATTACTGACCAAAGTTGGATCAAAATCTGCCAGAACCCAAGATATCACTATGAGCGATTGCGTGAGCGATAAACTTATTTTGGCCATAACTTTAGCTACAAAACTCCGATTGAGGTTATCCAAAAATGAGAATACACTTAAGACAATAAGGAACATTTTCTATGAAGGAAGTTTTATCAAATTCCAACAGTAGATCGACCAATGGAACAGTGAAATTTCGGAGCACCAAAACCGAAAATTGGCAATTTTGCCAAAATGACCTAAGCTTTGAGAAAGTGACCAAAACCAACAAGTTTAATGACCAAAATGTGGTATGTGGGTGAAGTTGGAGTTCCCATACCTATTAATCCTTAAAAAGTCAACAATTTGACTTGAATAGTGTAGTGAATAGTAACCCGAAACACAAAAACTTCGAGAACGTCGAATTTAACGCAATAGAGCTAGTTAAAGTGAAGTTAAATTTATTTTTGGACTTATGTTAAGTTATGGTACTGAAACACTATGAAATTGTGTGTTTCAGCTGAAAAAGACTTGGAAGCTCGGAGAGACTGAGTCAAGGCCTAGAGGCGACTCCAGTCAGGTTTGTGCACAATAAACTCTATTTAAGCATTTTACCCTTGAAAAATTGATTTAGCACGCATTATGAATTTATGAACTTTTGTGTTGCCACCTTGTGATCAAATTGTAACTTTGGAAATTGATTTGATTTTTATATGCAATATTTGAATAAAATGTTTGAAGTGGATTTTTGATTCACACTTAGCATGACAGTTACTTATTATTCCTCCTCCATTTATGGGGTTGAGATCGTTTATTTTCCTCCCTCTCTGGCTTGCCAGTTGAGGTTGTAGATCGGATGAGTACTCATTAGCTAACTAGCCACCTCCCTCATTGATTTCGATTAATGGGGTTGTAGATTGCTTTGTCGTGGTGTACAACGCGGCATTGATCGGAAATTTTGTGTCATGGCTTAAGTTGTGTATGACTTGGCAACACTGTGTTTATGAAATTATTTGACTAAACTGTGTTTAATAGATTATTTGACAAAATGGTGTTATTATGAACTTTGATCATTATTGAAATGTGATTGAGAAACATTTGAATTGTATTTGGCAATGAATGATTTATTTATTGCATTTTAAATTTTTATTGTGCACCACTGAGTATTTGTATACTCAGCGATGGCTTATTTTGCTGTCGCAGATAAGAGCAAGGAAAAAGCAGCAGAGTGAGCTGCGATTAAACCGAGGATTACATTGATCTTTTGTACGGGTATTATTTTATGCCCTTGTAGATAAATTTTGATGTAAATATGGAAATGTTGTATGTATCAATATAAAGTCGAGCAGTTGTAAATAAATTGTAATAATATTATTTTGGATTTTCTTCTGTAAATTTAATATTTGTATATGTGAATTTCCTGCTTTATGTTTTGTGAATGGAATTATTGAATATGCTGAGTTGACAAATTTGACTTGGATTGTGGAACTGTTTTGGAATGAATTGATTTGAGTTGAATTGTGAATTATTGGAGGTTGGGAGTTGTGAAACATTTTTGGGAGTGCTTTTTACAGGTCTTTGAAGAACTGGTTTCTCAAAATACAGAGGAAACTCTGTCAAAATTTTTATAAAATTTGCGGCAAAATTTAAATGGACAAAAATTTTTACTAGTCCTTAAGCTTTGAATAAATGGTTCTTAATTCTCACTAAAATGCTCACCACTTCTAAAATGTAAGAAAATTGTTTTAAAACCCCTTGTAGGGTACTTAATGAGTTATCGGTAGGTAAAGTTCGGTAGTTTATTAAGTATTCTACGGGGTCATGTTATGCCTTACGGAGGGGTAAGGTGTGACAAGAAATGTCCAAATGACCTGATTTTTATACCATTAGAAAGCTTAGACATAGTAGAACAACTTTCATGGAGAACAAAAACCTAAATTTTGACCATAACCTGATCAAATTGCCAAACAAACTTAGGTCATCAAATTTGCTATACCTAAATTTGCTTAGAATTGCTAGGTTTTGACCAATTCGGCAAGCCTTAGTAAAAATAACATAAGTTGAGTTACAAAACTCCAAATGCAGTGATTCAAAAAGGAAATTAACGATAAGACATTAAGGAACAACTTTGATGAAGAAAAGTTGGCCAAATTTTTACTGTAGATAGATCCAATGAAACAGTAAACTTAGGAGACAAAATCTAAATTTTTGGAATTTCTTCCAATGAGCTTTGAATTGAGATTGACAACCAATGCCAATAAATTTAAGACCCAAAATGTGGTATGTGGGGGTAATTAGAACTAGCATACCTATTAAGTATGAGAAAGTCAATATTTTACCAAATTAGTCAAGTGAATAGTAACCACCATAACTAAGGATACAGAGAACTCAATTTATGGGATTATATAAGTAAAATTTAAATGCAAAATGCAATTGTTATAATTATTGTTAGAAATAATTTGGATAAATATTGAAACACTTGAAATTGTGTGTTTCAGTAGAAAAAGAGACTAGGAAGGATAAGGAAAAAGTAAGTCAAGGCAGAGAGGCGACTCATTAGAGGTTCATATACAACTAATTTTATACAATTAATTTTAAATTTGGAAATGAGTTGAATGAATTGTAATTATAAATGATTTGGTTGCAATTGTGATTTTTCCTTGAATTTTTATGAATTATGTGTTGCCAACCCGATAATGGATATTTTATTAAATGATATGTGTTATGTGAATTGAAATGCAATTGGTTGAATAAAAATTTTATGAATTAGTTTTTAAATCACAGTTAACATGACAGTCCCATTCGGAACTCACCAGTAGTAACGACTATTAGGGGTTTAACAATTAAAATTACTTATGTCTCCCATTAATAACGGTTAGTGGGGTAAGACTATATGAGTACTCATTAGCTAGCTAGCCCTTCCCTCATTAATAACGGTTAGTGAGGTGATTTGCTTTGTCGTGGTGTACAACACGACATTGATCTTGAAATTTTGTGTCATGGTCTAAACTGTGTGTTCTTGGCAACACTTTTACTTTGTGATTTGTGAAATGTGGTTTGAAATAAATGATTCAGATTAACTTGAGATTTTGAAAACATTTTATTGGTTATGAAAAAAATTGATTTGTTATGCTTCGAGATACTATGCTTTGTAATGAGTTTGAATTTTCTTAGTTGTGTACCACTGTGTATAATTATTCAGCGATAATTTTTATTTGCTGTCGCAGATAGGGGAAAGGACAAAGAAGCAGAGTGAGCTGCTATAGTGACAGGGGAGCACATTTTGAGGATCTTGTATGGGTAGATTATTTATACCCTTATAACTTAGTTTGATATAAATATTTTTATTCATATGTATCTATTGAACTAGTCGAGCAGTTGTACAGTTAAGTTTGTAATGATATTATTTTTATTTTTTTTTCTGTAAAATTAAGGCTTTTGTATGTATAGTGAATATATTAAATAAAATTTATGGATATTGAAAATGCATTGAGTTTGTGTTGAATTGAGCATTTATGGAGTTGTGGTTGAGAAAAATACATTGGAAGTGTTTTCTTTTCAGGTTTTGAAGAACTGTTTTTTCTATTTTTAGCCGGCACTCTGCTGAAATTTCTGTAAAATTTTCGAAAATCCTAATTTAATAAAAAATTTAATTTATGACCTAAACTTTAATTAATGGTTTGAATAATTATTCAATATTACCCACCATTTTAAAAATGAATGACAATTCTTTTAAAATTCCTTGTAGTATATTTAATGGGTTATAGGTAGGCAAAGTTCGGTAATTCATTAGGTATACTACGGGATTATGTTATGCCTTACGATAGGGTGAGGTGTGACATATTTTAGTGGTATTAAAGCAAGGTTTTGAATGAGTTTTAAACTATGCATTTGAATTATTTTATTGATTAGTACAACTGCTCAAGTGTTCTTAATTGATACATATGATGCATTTACATAATGAATATGAACTAATGGAGGGAAATCCTTTTGTGTTGCTTGTTCAGGGGATAAAATATCCTCTCATTGATTATGGAAGAAGGGGATCACTTAGTTGAGCAGTCTGTTGAGGCTGAGACACAGGGGGAAGCCCCAGCTCTCCAGAATGTCAGTGGGTCAGCTACACTAGCTCCACCCATGCTGCAATTTCCTGCTCAGTTCGCTCAGTAAATGGCTGCGTTATTTCAAAAAAATGGCTGGAAACCTGCCAACACAAGCCCAAACCCAAGCACAATAGTGCAACCATAGCCTCCAGCCAGACAATGTGATAAGCTGATAAAATATGGGGCCATTGAATTTAAGGGTACTGACACCTTACCCCTCTGTAAGGCATAACATGATCCTGTAGAATACCTAATGAACTGCCGAGCTTCACCTACCGATAACTCATTAAGTACCCTACAAGGGATTTTAAAACAATTTTCTTATTTTTGACAAGTGGTGAGCATTTTCTAATAGGTGTTTAAAACATTTAGTTAAAATTAAAACTAGTTAATATTTTTTGTCCATTTTAGTTTTTCGCAAATTTTATAAAAATTTTGACAGAGTTTCCTCTGTATTTTGAGAAAACAGTTCTTCAAATACCTGTAAAAAGCACTTCTAAAAATTTTTCTCAACAACTGCTTCAATTTCATACTCAATCTCAATCAATTTCTCAACACATTTATCAACTTTCAAATTCAAATCCACTATCCAATGATCATCAAAATACTAGCAATCCATTTCATTCAAATTAAATAAAATAGTTCCATTCGTATTCATTAGAGACGAAACAATTTATATACACATCATTACAAAATTTACATCAAAGGATGTTCAAACTAAATTTTTTTTTTTATTACAAACTTCATACAAACTTTGTACAAGCTGCTCAAGACTCATTTACCTGTCCATACTTTTATATGCAATACATACATGAAAAGAAATATTTACAATTAGGGTATAAATTATACCTGATGACTTTAAGCTGATAGCTCCTCACATCTCAGCAGCTCAGTCTGCTGCTCCTCTAGTCTCTGTATCTGCGACAGCAATAGAAGCCATCGCTGAGTACTAGGACTCAGTGGTGCACAACATACTAAAATAATCTTTATGCAAAATATAAATCACATTTATTCAAAAATTTGACTAAACATGAGCATTAAACACAAAACATGAATTATGAGGTTTTAATGGAAACCAAGTTCATTTCAAAGTATCAAAACACGTTTCATAAAATTCACAGTTAGATCATGCCATTCGAAACAAATAGAATCTCAATAGCCAGAGGCTAAAGAGAAATCACATCACAAGGCTAGCTAGCTCAAATATATGGATATCCATTCACATCCTCTTCTACTGGCACACCTCAACACTTCTCCAGAGAAGGAATCAAAATTCGAAACTAATTACCCCCACTAGTCGTGCTAGTGAGGTGTTCAAATATATGGTCATGACACTGTGGTTTCAAAACTTATTTTAACAATTTGCTAAATATTGTCATTTCAAATATACACAATAACTTTCACAATTTAAATCAAAACATCATAAATAAGGTCACAATAAACTTTCACAATTCAAAGCAAAAGTAAAATGCATATTTCATTCACTTTATCAATGAATTTTAAAGCATAGTGATGTTGTGCACAGACCTCAAACGAGTCGCCTCTTGGCCTTGACTCGGTTCCTCGGTTTTTTTTTTCCGATATTCTTTTCAACTGAAACACACAATTTTACAATGTTTCAATACTAGAACTTAACATAAATCCAAAAATAAATTTAACTTCATTTTTACCTAGCTCTAACGTGCTAAATTCGACGTTCTTGAAATTTTGTGTTTCGGGTTACTATTCACTACACTATTCAAGTCAAATAGTTGACTTTCTAAGGCTTAATAGGTATGGGAACTCCAACTTCACCCACATACCACATTTTGGTCACTAAACTTGTTGGTTTTGGTCATTTTCTCAAAGTTTAGGTCTTTTAGGCAAAATTGCCAATTTTCGGTTTTGGAGTCCTAAGTTGCACTGTTTCATTGGTCCTTTTACTGTTAGAATTTGGCAAACCTTCCTTCATAGAAAATGTTCCTTATTGTCTTAAGTGTATTCTCATTTTTGAATCACCCCAATTGGAGTTTTGTAGCTCAAGTTATAGCCAAAATACAATTACTGTTCACGTGCACTGTTCATGCTGCAATTTTGGTTCTGGCAGATTTTTGATCCAATTTCGTTCAGGAATTTGATCAAGTTAGGTCCATAATTTGGTCTAATTTCCTTCATACGAAATGTTCTACTATGCCTTAGGTTTCCATCGGTTCAAGAATCACCAAAATCGGAGTTTTCTAGAGAGAGTTATAGCCATTGAAACTTTACTGTTCATATGGCAATCTGCAGTTCTGCAGATTTAGGTCACCAACTTTGCTCAGTATTTTGATTGGGTTAATGGCATAATTTGGGGTGGTGTTCTTCATAAAAGTTTATATCTATATCTCATCTAATTACTGGTAAAATTTCAGGTCATTTTGACCTGTCTAGCTCGAGTTATGACCAAATGAACAAACACTGTTCATTTGGTCAGTTTGTGCAGAGGTAGCCTGCGATTTTCCGACTTCGGCCACTTTGTTCACTAGGTTTTAGTCACTTTTTGAGCAGGCTTCCTAAATGAAAATTGTGTCATTTAGTGCCTATTTTCATCCCTAATTGGTCCTATATCCATTGGACTTGTAAAATTTCATTTTTGGTCCCTCAAAGGAGGTTTTGGTCATGCTGCCAGCACATGACCTTATCCAATCCGAATTGGCTTTTAATTCCAACACTTCTAACACACCTCATTTGGTCACAAATGACCATTTTTCACTTCATATTAGGTCAAATATATCATTTACCAATTTCTCCAAAATTTTTGCCTCAAAATCCTAGGTCTCAAACCCTAACTTTCATATCTTACTCACTTGTTGAATTCTAAATGCATTTTTAGTACTCATACCCTCACTTACACTTAACCACTTCATTATTTGCATCAAAATTGCCCATTTCAACATTAGTTTGCTGCTGGCCAAAATTCCTAGGGTTCTAGATAGACATGATTTTGCATGTTTTCATGTATTTCTAACCACTTTCATCTTACTTCTATACTTATAATTCAATCAAAATTAAGGAAGAGAGCTTACCTCAAATGGAGCTTTCCAACTTCTTGATTCTTCAAGCTTCTTTCAATTTTTCTCTTTCCAATCTTCTTAACAAGACTCAACTACAAGTTTTAATTGAGAAACTTATAAATTTTATGGCTCAAATCTTGGGTTTAAGAAGCCTTTTAGTGAGCTTCAATGGAGGAGGTTAAGAAAATGAGAGAAATGAGAGAGGAGATGATAGGTGACGGGAAAGGGGAGAAGAAATCATTTTTTTTTCTTTTCTTTTTGTTATTATATGCCTTAGGAAGACCATAATTCTAATTAAATAAAATTTTAATTAAATTACTTATGGCATCATGCATGTGTCACCATATGATGTCATTACCTTTTTAACTTTTTCATTTTTCTCTTTTTTTTTTTTAATTTTTCTATTAGTTCTTTAATTTAATTATCGATTCCGAAATTTCCTTTTCTCTGATTTTATTTGACAGTTAGGTCAGAAGTCAGCTCTCGGGATCAATTGACCAAATTGCCCCTCGCCGGTTCATCCCGATTTGTAATTAATTTCATATTTCTTAGGCTCACGACCTAATTATTTGGTAGCTTAACAGTTCTTTTTCGTGATTTTCTCTTTTCCACTTTGTGTTCATAAGGGTCCTAAGGACCGCAGCGTCACTTTTATAGTTCGAAATTTGAGTTTAAAATGACTTCGTGATCATTCAGAAGGTCACCATCATTTGTGACTCTCGGCTCGTTTAACTTCTTATGTTCTATTTTTCTTACTTATACTTAACTAATTGGAAATTACTAATTATTTGTATTTATGACTTCTCTAGTTGTCTTAAGTGTGGCTCTAATCCCCTTAATTGTCCGGACCGACTCCGGTCACCGGAACAGTGAAATCTACCAGGCTATGCAAACGGGGTGTTACAGTGGATCCACTAGAGGTAGAGCAGTGGATTGAAAGAATGGAAAGGGTATTCAAGAAGTTGCATTATACAGAAGAACTCAAGTTTGAATACTCGGTCTCTCTGTTGCAAGGAGATGCTTATGAGTGGTGGAAGACCATACTCCATAGTTTAGTGGAGCCCCCTGTTCTGACTTGGTTGGATTTTCTGAGGGAATTCAGACAGAAATGAGTCCTTGACACATATGTTGACATGAAAGTACAAGAATTTCTAAATTTGAAGCAAGGGGATAGAACTGTAGCAGAGTATGCGAGGGACTTTTCCAGATTAAGTCACTATACAGGAAGTTTGCTTACCACTGTATGAGACAGATGTAAACGCTTTGAGGCCAGGTTAAGGCCTAGTTTGAGGATGCAAGTTGTGGGGTTTAGACATCAGAATTTTTCAAAATTGATTTCATAAGCCCTAAAGCTGGAAAGAATTGAAGTGGAAGGGACAGCTAAAAAGGGATCAAAAGAGAAAGAGAAAGGTGGAAAGATTATTGGTCAAGCTCCGGATAGTGGATTAGGAAAGAGGAAACATTTTGAGAGATCCAGTTCTCGCAAGTCTGGTAGAGGTAGATCCTCAAGACAGAGACTGCCTCGACCTAGCCAGCAGACATCCAGAGGAACAACCCCAGTCCGTACTTATGAAACATGTGGAAAAGTACATGGAGGGGTCTGTTACAAGGCTATTGGAGCCTGTTATAATTGTGGTGGAACTATCCATTTTGCTAGAGACTGTGTGAGTGCTCGCAAAGCTACACCACCTACTACAGTTGAAGGCTCAGTTCAGAGTTCTACCTCCAGAGGTTCTCAGACAGTTAGTAAAGGCCGAGGAATAGGCAGGGGCAGTACTTTTGGCAGTCAGACCACAGTCAACCAGCCTGAACAGAGTGGTGCACCGGCTAGGGTATACACCATGTGGTAGTGAGAAGAGGCTAAAACTTCTGATATAGTCACTGGTACTTTCTCTATCTTTAAACAAGATGTGTGTGTGTTGTTTAATCCGGGTTCTACACACTCTTATGTTAGTGCCAACATCACTTGTTGTATTGTTGTTCCTAATGTAAAAATGGATTTTGGGGTGCTAGTAATTAGTCCATTAGGATAAGAGGTTAGGGTCAATAGAATGTATAAGGATTGTCCTTTGGTGATCCAAGGACATACTTTTCTATCCGACTTGATTGAAATGCCCTTTAGAGATTATGACATCATCTTGGGCATGGATTAGTTAGCCAGGCATCATGCTATGATTGACTGTAGACTAAAGACAGTCACTTTTAGTCTCCCTCACTATGATGATGTGGTAAGATATGGGGAGAGGCAGTTATTGCTATCAGATCTCATTTTAGCTGTACTAGCTAGAAAAATAATCCGAAAAGGGTTTGAAGCTTACTTGGCCCATGTGATAGACACTCAAGTAGGGAGTCCAGCATTGAGGGACATCCCTATAGTATGTGACTTTCTGGATGTGTTTCTTGAAGAATTGTTAGGATTAACTCCATAAAGAAAAGTGCAGTTTGAAATAGAGGTTATGCTTAGTGTGGACCCAATCTCCATTACCCCGTATAGAATGGCACCTGTTGAACTGAAAGAGCTAAAGGTACAGTTATAGGAGTTGCTTGATAAGGGCTTCATATGCCCTAGTGTGTCACCTTAGGGAGCACTAGTGTTGTTTGTTAAGAAGAAAAAATGGTACTCTCCGTCTGTGTATCGACTACAGGCAGTTGAATAAGGTGACAATAAAGAACAGATATCCGTTGCCCCGCATAGATAATTTGTTTGATCAGTTGAAGGGTGCAGCTGTATTCTCCAAAATTAACTTGAGATCGGGGTATTTTCAGTTGAGGGTGCAAGAGCAGAGTATTTCAAAAACTCCTTTTAGAACTCGATATGGCCACCATGAGTTTCTGGTTATGCCATTTGGGTTGACCAATGCTCCAGCTGCTTTTATGGACCTGATGAATACCATCTTCAGGCCATATTTAGATCAATTTGTTATTATGTTTATTGATGACATATTGGTATATTCGAAGAGTGCAGAGGAGCATGATAGACATCTGCGGATTGTGCTATAGACTTTAAGGGAGAAACAACTGTATGCCAAGTTATCGAAGTGTAAATTTTGGCTGAAAGAAATTTCTTTCTTGGGGCACATTGTATCAGCTAAAGGTATAAAGATAGATCCTAGCAAGGTTGAAGCTATCTTTAATTAGAAGTCGCCCAGGAATGTTACAGAAGTTCACAATTTTCTGGGTTTAGCTGGTTACTACCGCCGTTTTGTGAAGGGATTTTTTATGTTAGCATCTCCACTGACCAAGCTACTTCAGAAAGATATAAAATTTTAGTGGACTGATAAATGCCAACAGGGTTTTGATGAGTTGAAGAGATGTTTGATCGAAGCTCCAGTCCTGATTTTACCTACTCTAGGTAAAGAATACACTTTTTATAGTGATGCTTCTCACAATGGGTTAGGCTGTATACTTATGCAATACCAAAATGTCATTGCTTATGCATCACGTCAGCTGAAGCCACATGAGAGAAACTACCTTACACATGACTTGGAGCTAGCAGTTATTGTATTTGCTCTAAAGATCTGGAGACATTATCTGTATGGGGAAAAGTGTTATATCTAGACAGATCACCAGAGCTTGAAATATCTGGGCACATAAAAGGAGTTCAATTTGAGAGAGAGGAGATGGCTAGAACTAATTAAAGACTATGACTGCTTTATAAATTATCAGCCAGGAAAAGCAAATGTGGTAGCAGATGCCTTCAGTCGCAAGACTATGACTAGATTAAGGGTTTCTCCTTTGTCTATGGTGCATGAGTTGAGGGCACTACATGCAAATCTGGAGATAGATGAGGAGGGGCAGATTATAGCTACTTAGCAAGTGAAGCCAATGTTGATTGATCAGATAAAAATAGCTGTACAAAATGATGAAAAATATCAGAAATTGATGGAAGAGACTCAGAATGGTAAGAAGCCAGATGTTACAGTGAATGATGATGGCTTACTATTATACTTGGGCAGAATGTGCGTTCCAAATGATATGGAATTGAAGCAAGTCATTATGAAGGAAGCACATGATTCTCCTTTTGCTACGCACCCTGGTAGCACTAAAATGTACAGAACGGTGAAAGAACATTGTTGGTGGAATGGGATGAAAAAGGACATAGCAGAGTATGTGGCCAAGTGCTTAACTTGTCAGCAAGTGAAGGTAGAGCATCAAGTACCAGTTGGTTTGCTACATCCACTGCCAGTACCTGAGTAGAAATGGGAAAGAATCACAATGGATTTTGTGATGGGACTTTCGAGAACACAGAAGAATCATGATGCATAATGGGTCATTGTGGACAAATTGACCAAATCTGCTCACTTTCTGCCTGTGAGGATGGATTATAGCTTGGACATATTGGCTAAACTGTACCTGGATGAGATAGTGAGACTTCAAGGAGTGCTAGTATCGATTGTATCAGACAGAGATCCAAGGTTCACTTATAGGTTCTGGGGCAGTTTGCAAAGAGCCCTAGGAACTATATTGAACTTCAGTAAGGCATTCTATCCATAGATAGATATCCAGTCTGAGAGGGTGATTCAGATATTGGAGGATATGCTACGGGCTTGTGTAATTGAGTTTGAAGGTAGTTGGGATACTCACTTGCCTCTGATTGAGTTCGCTTACAACAACAATTATCAATCAAGCATAGGAATGCCTCCTTATGAAGCTTTGTATGGCCAAAAGTGCAGAACTCTTCTGTATTGGGATGAAGTGGGTGAAAGAAAGTTAATTGGCCCATAGATTGTTCAGCAGATAGAGGAGAAGATTAAGCTTATCAGAGAGAGACTCAAGGCTGCATCAGATCGCCAGAAGTCCTATATTGATCTGCAAATGCGAAATATTGAGTATACAATGGGTGAAAAGGTATTCCTCAAGGTTTTTCCTTGGAAGAGGATTATGAGATTTGGCCGAAAGAGGAAACTAAGCCCTCGCTTTATTGGGCTATATGAGGTTCTGGAAAGAGTGGGTCCTCTAGCATACCGATTGGCATTGCCTCCAGAGTTGGAAGAGATACATAATGTCTTCCATGTATCTATGTTAAGGAGGTACTGATTAGACCCCTCTCATGTGCTATTAGTAGAAGAGATTGAGGTGAATCCAGACCTCACTTATGAGGAAGAACCCATAAAGATTCTGGCATATGAGGTTAAGCAGCTGAGGAACAAACAGATACCACTAGTGAAAGTATTGTGGAACCACCATTCAGGCTAGGAAGCTACTTGGGAATGCGAGGAGGACATGAGGAGGGAGCACCCCCAACTGTTCAGTGACTAAGATCAAGTAAAATTTTGAGACAAAATTTATTTTAAGGGCCGGGGAGGGGGAATTGTAACACCTCTATATGCATTAGTTCTATATATTTCACTGTTCCGGTGACCAGTGTCAGTCCGAACAGTTAAGGGGCTTAAAACCATATTTAAGTCACCTAAACAAGCTACAAACAAAAAAATAATAATAATTACATGAAGTAAAAATAGAAATCAAGAAAACAAGGCATAATGGATTAAATGAGTCGAGGCCACAGCAATTGGTGATGGAACTGGGAAGTGACTGTGAGCTTAGTTACTGCCCTAATTTTGTATGGGACCTTATAGCACCCCAGGCCTAAGGATTATTGCAAAGCTAATGATATTATGAAAACCACAGAAAGGAATAGAGAACCAGCTCAAATAATTAAATCAGAGTTCCAGAAGCAATTTAATGCTATTGCAAAAACGAATTAGACCAGTAAGGGGCAATTAGGTAAATTCACCCTTAGAGGTGACTTTTGGCCTAAATGTCCATTAAAATGTAGAAAATTAAAATTGTGAAAAATAGATTACAAGTGAAGAGGTGAGTGAAAGAAAAAGAAAAGAAAATCAACTTAAAAGGAATTATGACACCACCATATGATGCAAGCATGACATAATAAATATTTATAATTTAATTAACTATTTTTGGGAAAGTATAAATAGCAAATAAATGGAATTAAAAAGCCAAAATTGGTCTTCTTCTTCCTCTAAGTGCCGCCACTCTCTCTCTCATTTTCTCTCTAAAAAATTTCCACCATTGTTAAGCATTTTCAAGCTTTCAAAGCTTGATTCCACACTATAAACCCTAACAAAAACCCATAAAAACCTCTTACTTGACCTTGATAAGAAGAATTGGAGGGAGAAATTTAAAGAATTTGGAGAAAGAATTGAGGATTTAGGAGCTCTATATAAGGTAAGTTTCTTTTTACATTCTTATTAGTTTATAGTTGTGGAATTAATGTTGAGCAAGTAGAATTGACTTAGAAAAATGGAAAAATCATGCCTATTAAGGGGAGAGGAAATTTCTGCAGCCATGGGTAATTGAGGGAAATGATGTGCTTTAATTTAATTAATCATGTATACAAGTCTAATTGAGTAAGTAGATGTTAGTGGTACACTTTAATTTCATGAATTGTGATAACTGAAAATTAGGGTTCTTGGCACTTAGGGTTTTGGTTGGAAAATTTGAGGATTTTGGTGAATTGATGCCCAATTGACATAATTGATGCTTAAATTGGTCAATTGGTGTGTTTATGAGTGTGATTGAATACTAGGAATGGAATTGAGGTGTGAATGTGGTAATATCCAAATCTGAACAGCTTGACCCTTGTCCACTCAAATGACTATAACTGAAATAATGTTGCTCCAATTGGTATGAGGCCAATTGAAGACGAAAATTAAGACCCAAAGCAACAATTTTTATGTAGAAATCTTGCCCTAAAACTGACCACAAGTTGGTGTAAAATTTGGTTAAATTCGGATTAGGTACCCTGCCACTGGACAAAACTGACCATATAAATAGTATATGTTCAAATGGTCATAACTTGGTGTAGAAAGGTCCAAATGACCTGATTTTTATACCATTGGAAAGCTTAGACATAGTAGAACAGCTTTCATGAAGAACACAAATTCAAATTTTGACCATAACTTAGTCAAATTGCCAGCCAAACTTGTATGAGTGAGCTGCTATAGTGATAAGGGAGCACATTTTGAGGATCTTGTATGGGTATATTATTTATACTCTTGTAACTTAGTTTGATGTAAAATTTTTGTTCATATGTATCTATTGAACTAGTTGAGTAGTTGTATAGTTAAGTTTGTAATGATATTATTTTTGTTTTTTTTTTTCTGTAAAATTAAGACTTTTGTATGTATAGTGAATATATTAAATAAAATTGATGGATATTGAAAATGCATTGAGTTTGTGTTGAATTGAGCATTTATGGAGTTGTGGTTGAGAAAAGTACATTGGAAGTGTTTTATTTTCAGGTTTTGAAGAACTGTTTTCTCTATTTTTTGCCTGCATTCTGTCGAAATTTCTGTAAAATTTTCGAAAATCCTAATTTAATAAAAAATTTAATTTATGACCTAAACTTCAGTTAATGGTTTGAATAATTATTCAATATTACCCACCATTTTAAAACAATTTTAAAAATGAATGAAAATTGTTTTAAAATCTCTTGTAGTATATTTAATGGGTTATCAATAGTCGAAGTTTGATAATTCATTATGTATACTGAGGGATCATGTTATGCTTTGCGGAAGGGTGATGTGTGACATTAAAATTTTGGTAGCCATTTGTGTCATTGAAATTTTTTGGATCCTCACACCTGAACCACCTTTCGAATACAAATGTCCGGGAGTAGTAAGATTCACATGTTTATACATGCGTACTTTTAACATTGTGTTTGGATCAGAGGAATAAAAATAATGAGAGAAAAATAAAAAAGTTAATAATGATAAGGAAAAAAAATATGTTTCCTCTTATGTTTGGGTAGTAAAAAGAAAATATAAGAGGGAAAGTTACTTTATAAATAGTGAAATTACAATTTTATTCCTAAATTAAGAAATAAAAATTTATATAATATAAGGGTATATTTGTAATTTTATATATTTTCCTTTTAGTTTTTCTTCATTTTGGAGAGAAAGTAGAAGTGGACAAAATACATTTATTTTCCTCTCAAATTTTCTTTTCTCTCTTATTTCTCTCTATCCAAACATAAAATGATGGTAAATAAAATTATTTTACTCTTAAATTTTCTTTTCTCTCTTATTTTCCCTCTATCCAAACACAGTGTAAGCTAACATGTTCATGTCTCTTTGCTCTTCTTTATATCAAGTGCATACTTGCTAGTGTGTGTGGGAAGGAATATGTGCCGTAAAAAATTCAATAATCTCTTAAAATAAAGAAAATTAATATTTGTGATCACGTGATTATAATTATTGATGTTGTCAGTAATTTTTTTGTCTTGACCCAGATGATAACGTTGACCTATAATGGAAAAAATAATCAGGTGGATGGCCTTCTAGTGAGCCACTCCGATGCTTAAGTCAGTGATCTTGATATTCTCAGAGAAAGATTAAAAAACTCTTTAGTGGCAGAGAACAATGGAGATAGTAAGCGTACCTGGATCTCCTATTTGGCTGGTATTTATAAGTTTTTAAAACAAATAGCAGTTGCTCTGTTTAAGATAGTGACTATGTATGGATATTTATGGATCTCCGTGATATATGCTTTTACCGAATTATATGTGAGATTATCGCTTGGTTTGAGGAATCCGCGTTGTATCAGTTATTGGGTGTTTGCTCAGCATAAGTTTTGTTTGCCACTTCCACCGAATAAAACTATTGTTCGATCCTTTCTCGTTATTGTTCGGTCTTTTCTCATTCGGTCCATTGAGTTTTTATTTAGGTTTGCCACGTTTGAAAGTATTTCTTGCTTTGATTATCTATATTAAAAATATATTTGACTTTCTAACTTTATTCTGACAGGGTGATATCAATTATGATTAAAATAATAAACTTTTGTAATATTGAAATTTATAATGTCCAGTAAAAGTTATTTATATTAAATGAATTTTAATTAATAAAACCGTTTTAAAAATTTCTATAAGGATTTGATTGCTTTAAAATTATTTTAAAGGCTTGTATGAACTTTGAAAACAGCAGAAGTCCTAAAGAGACAATTTAAGTTGCCCAACGCACGAGGGAACCTGTAATTATAAAATATTCTTATTCCGGTGAGGTGCAGTATCAATCCGCAACCAAACACACGACCTTCACTATCTCTTCTGACGGAAGGAAGAGGAGCTTTTCCTCGATCCCTTGCTATCTTCCCGTTTCCTCCTTGAGGAGGTAATTCTCTTCTTCTAGCAGAAACGCTCTTTCTCTTTCTCTTTCTCTCACAATGACTAACTTGAAAACTGATTCCCCTCTCTCCCGTCGCATCGTTCGCGCCTTCCTCGATTTCCTCGACTCCGGTAGTAGTCCCCCTTCTCTCTCGCTCTCTGTATTCTATTTATATATGTTGGCATGGCATTGTTGATGACTATGGTTTTGATCTTTTCTGGAAATGATTACTGTCGGGCATTAGCTCAATTCATTTGGGTTACTCTATCTATTCTATAATCATTCGTACCAGTTGAATGTCTTCTTTATCTTATTGTGATCGAGGTTTTCTGATCAGAATTGTCAAGTATCCTTTCACTTGGAAAGCTTAATTTTTGGAATGTTTCTGTCTAGAACATATAATTTCTGTTTGCAGGCTAATTTTGACTAGATTTTAATATATATATATATATATATACACACACACACACACATATTGTGTTATAGTTATCTGATTGATTGTATGCATTGATCTTGGTTTTCTGGTTGTTTTATTTTTCTAGTAAGTATGACATTTTTTCTACTATGTTTTAGTTGAACCTGCTCCTGGGGTTGATATTGAAGGTCTGGAGGTTGCTAGGGAATGTTTGACTGAAGTTTTTAAGCTTGATTCAACTTCCAATAATGATTGCATAAATCCTGGTTTGTTGGTCGACTTATTTCGTTCAATCGAGGCAAATGAGGCTCAGAAGATCAAAACAGATTTGAGTCATGGAGCTACTCCAGCGGATACTTCTAGTACATCCCATGTCCAGCAGAATGCTGTTGATGCTAATCACTCAGAGACATCTGGGACTCAGGTTTTTGTTTTTCCCCATCCTCATTATTTACTTTCACATTTTTATTCCCCTCCAGTTTACTTGTTATTTTTACCAGTATGATTGCTTGTCTTCCATATTTTTGAGAACATGTTAATTTAAAATGTTTATGAATAACATTATCATGGTTCCCAATTTACCACTTTGCATTTCTAAGGATGATACTGATTCTTTCATTTGTATAACTGCTGGTGGTTGTTATGCACATTATCCAAGGATCTATTATGGATTATTAACGGTAAGATAATTAATAGATAAAACTGAAAATTGATGTTATGATGCAGATAAAATGACACTTCTATAGGTGCCTAGTTGTTGGAAATATATATAGTTGCCTTTTTATTCTTTATTAGGGTTTAGTTTCTGTTGTTTATTGAATTGTGTTGTTGCTGTTTTGTAAGTTTGTTGTTGAATTTAAACTGAAAAAACATATTCACATAGATGCTTTACTTGGTTAAATTTATCATTATGAACTATATATATATATATATATATATATATATATATATATATTCTTTTTCTGAGTTTTAACTATCGTATATCTTTATAAACAGGTTGATGATTGGACTCAACCATCTCATGCAATGGGTAGGCTTGTATTCTTCTCTTGATACTGCACATTATTGTATATTGATTCTTGTTTATCACTTGTGTTTGTTGTATGTTAAAAAATATTTGGAAATGGCAAGGCCAATACTAATGTTGTTGGCTCATTGCCTACTATCATTAATTGAATTAAAAATCTAATTGCTCAATTGCTTAAAAGGCTTTTGTGCACATTTCATTCCCTTTGCTATTGGGTTGAATTTGAGTTTGGGCCCCTTTTTTGACAGTTTAAACCTTTTGTTGTGGGTTTAAAGTCTTAAGTTCATACATTAATTGATTTTCAATGTTATTGGCAGGGGTATCCAAAGATGAACTCTTTGGGCAGTTCTTTGCTGCCCTTGAGAAAAGTCACTTTTTTAAGACAACGGCTGATGGGAACGATGATCCTGTCCAACTGGATAAAGCAACGCGTTTATTTCATGATGCTCTAAATGTAATTTAGATTTGTCGATGCCCATGTATGCTAGGTGCATTAAAAATATAATCTTTGATTTTTTATTCAATATTATTTGTGAGTTCGTTGATACTATTGCATTATAGGGCATTTGATTTAGTCCAAAGATTGATATGTTACAAGATGTCAACCTGTCCTTTCCTTATTCCATTGTAAAGCTTGATTGATAAAAAATATGATCTGCCATATCAGGAGATGGAAAAAGCTGGATGCCAATCATTTAACCGGAATAGCTTGGCAGAGACATTCAAGTCACAAGGTGCATTTGAGTTTGTATGCCTTTATGCAGCAGATGCTTTTGATTTATAACTTCTGGACAAATTGTATGTTATGAATATCTCTAAGCAAGGTTTATGGCATCAGAATATCTCTTAAAATGCGTCTACATTTCATTCTTTGTCTTACTAAGAGTTTATGTTTAGCAACACCAATGAGGAAGACAGAGATAGAGAGGGTTGCCTTGTCTTGCATCAATACAGTTTAATCAAGCTGATTGTATTATGCTATGTTGTCTTCAATTTTTGGCTGATTATATTATGTAATATTGTCTTTGCTTTTAGGTAACAGGGCTATACAGTCAAAGCTGTACTCTGATGCAATTGAATTGTATTCTTGTGCCATTTCGCTTTGTGAAAATAATGCTGTATACCACTGTAACAGGTGCACTATCAATCAATTGTTTTGTATATACTAACACTGAATCTCTTGCATTGACTTTGAGATAGGCACTCAATTCCCATAAACATAAAGAAGTATATTGTGGACATGGTTTCATGTTTCAACAGAATTTTATAGTCACAATATCTGTTTGATGGCTGCTGTTTGATATGCTTTACCAATCTTTTAATTTTCAGTTCAAAAAAAAAAACACAAACTTTTAATTTAATGTTATCCATTTTTAAATAAGTTCATTGTTTAACACTTTAGTTGTTTTCTTTTTCTTCTTTGATTTTTATGGCTTTTTTTTTTTTTTTTTGCTTTTTGTGGGGGGGAGGGATTGTTAAATGGCGAAATTTGAACCTCAATGCCTACATTTAGAGACTTTGACTTAGTGAATTTAACCATTAGACTAGTTTGTTAAGAATGTACATGTTAGACATTAGGGGCTTGTTCTCTTGTGGAAAACTGGAGTAACTTTATGGAAAAGTTTTTTAAGAGAATTTGAAAACAAAGTTTTGTACTCGCATGTGTTGGTTTTCAGTTTTCCAAATAGAGAATTGGAAAACTAATTTACAGTTTTGCAAAATTTAATTAAGATTTGGAAAACAATTTTACGTTGTTTTCAACTATTTTTCTTTATGATAAATGTCTTGTTTTCCAAATGAAAAATAATGACTTTTCCATAACCTAAATTATACTATAATTTTTTTTCTCATAACTAAAATTGAATGATTATTTAGGAAAATATTTATTTACAATAATAAAAAATTAATCATATTATTATAAAACAAATGAATAACACATATAAAAAAAAATTTAAAGTAAAATAAGTTTCCAAATATATTTTGCAATGATTTTTTTTTTGTTTAACTATGAAAGCTGCTTAATATATATATATATATATATATATATATAATTTAGAATTAGGAAATTGTTTTCTATTATTAACAGGTGAACATGTTTTCTCTTATTTTCTGTGAAAAATGAAAACCGGAGTTTTCTAAGAAAATGGAAAATGAAAAATAGAGAATTGTTTTCCACAAGTAAACTCTGCATTTTCTTTGAACAATTTCTTACAAGATCTTTTCAATTGTCAAGACAAAGGTTAAAGTTTTTGTTTTTATATTACTGCTTTATTGCACAAGGTAAAATAAGATGTTTCCACACACCCAGAAAACACAGTTATCTATCTGTATGTATACATACATTTTGTCTAGTGCAATGATAGTTTAAGTTCTGAAGGCTATTAATTTCTGCAGAAATCTGAAAAATAAAACTTGTTTCTATTGTTCCTTTTCTGGGACCAGGGTTTGGCTGGCCTTAACTGGGGCATTGCCTTATATATATTTTTATCATGCAACACAATTTTAATTTCAAATTGAGTAGCTTGATGTATGCATATCAGGGCAGCTGCATATACTCAGATCCACAAATATAATGAAGCAATCAGAGACTGTCTTGAATCCATTGAAATTGACCCGAATTACAGCAAGGCATACAGTCGTCTTGGACTAGCATATTATGCACAAGGGAACTACAGAGATGCTATTGACAAAGGATTTAGGAAAGGTTGGTGTAACTTTGATTCTTAAATATCCTTAGTATTGCTCATATAATCTAATGTAATTGAATCATTATGCCATGACTGCAAGCTCTAATTCTTTGTTATGCATTCTGTAGGTTATTGTTTTACTGGGTGTGATGTGGATTAAATCTACATTTGTAATTTTATAATTGCTTTGCTAGTTTTACTAAGTTTACGTTTTGCTAAAGTAGATTCAATTCACTTTGATGCATTCTGATTTTTACTCTATTGCCTGATAGGGATAGGCTAGTTCTTTAATATTTTGCAGTACCAATGTTTTCCTTCAGACGTGAAAATATTGGATTTTAGTTAGCTAAATGCAATCTGGTGCTGTAAAGTATATAGAGCATTTGTTGCTTATGGTATAGTAATTGCAATTGCAGCTGAAAGATAAACATAATTTGCCAGAGGTCCTATAGTTGCCTTTTCCATCTTGTATGACTGGTAATAGCATATCAGCTGAGATTTTTAATCTATTAGTCATTGTTTTGATGTCTAGACTTTATATCTAATAAATAACATTGTGCAAAATGAAAGTTAAAGCAAAGATGGACAATGAGCATACCTTGTGCCGCTGATATTTGGATGTCATTTGAAGTTATGATAACAGAATGATGTAATGGCAGTTGTTCCTAAGCCGTTGTATTATAGTGGCTTTGGGGATTTTGTTATGCTTTATATCATTAGAATATGGTGCTATGTTATTAGACTCATGATTCGATTAAGGTATGTTGTTGAAGTTCAGTACTTGCAACTTTCCCATGCAATACAGTAAATAATCTGATATCTCATTTCATATATTCTTCTCTTCAGCATTACAGCTAGATCCTCAAAATGAATCTGTCAAAGAAAATATTCGGGTTTGTTTCTTTGCTTCTTTATTTTCGTCTCCTCTTCCTCCTATTTTTTAATTATTTATGTCACTTATTGCTCTTGAAACAAAGGTAGCTGAGCAAAAACTGAAAGAAGAGCAGCAATGGACAGAAAGGGATCAGGTAATATTTAGTTTTGTCTTTTTTTTTTTCCTTCCCATTTGAGAATTGACTTGTTCAGTCAACATAACAGAAGAGCAGTTCTTTAATGATTAAATAGAAGGGTCAATACTAGCTCATAGCAGTAGCATACACTAATAGGTAAAAGAATTTGTAGTTACATGTTAAAGAAGAACAAGAAGGTAATCTCAAGCATGGATTTCATTATGGTAATCTCTCACTTGTTGGTTAACTATAGAGAGACCTTGGAATTTTGAACCTTTTATGTACTGTTTGATTTTTGTGTATAAAAAGAACTTTTATCTTTCATTATTGAACTCATTTATTTTTCCTGTTTCCCTCAAATCATCGTCCTATTCATCATGCTTTTGCTTCATCTAGAAACCTTTTGTTATCCTTCTCTTCGTAGAATATGAATTCATCCGGTCACGATGATCAAGGATTTAATAGCCAGATACCTCCATTTACATCAATGCCATTCAACACCAATGCCATTCCTGTTGATTTTGCAAATATGTTACGGAGCATGGCTGCGCAAGTATACCCGGGACAGCACCCTCAAGACAGACAAGGAGAAGATAGGAATGTTAATGGATCTGATGAACCAGAAATAAGAGTAGGTGGAAGTATCAATATGAATCTCGGAGAAAACATTCCTGAACAGCTTAGTGGGGCTTTGAGATCTATGATGGAAATGTTCTCAGGGGCAGCACCAGCACCGGCACCAGCACCAGCAACCCATGGAAATCCTCAAGATTCAAATTCAACGAGTAAAAGATCAACAAACTAAATTCTTGCTACAGTATTGTACCATCATCTTTCTTGTTTTGCAAATAGCAACTGTTCTTGTTTTGCAAATAGTCACTGTTCTTAACATCAAGGGTAAAATTTATCAAACGTTTCAAGGAAGAGAATGGTACATATAGTGGTTTCTTGTTGGAATTTTTGGAATCTATAAGAAAGTGTGTTTTGTACGTGTTGTAGAATGGTATATGTGAATGATGGTGTGTACCACGCAGAAGGTTTTTCATACTTTTAAATGGATTTGTTGCAGTGGGACAAACTGACCACGTGAAATATGGACAAATTCATCACACAGTGGCGGACACCCGACAATTTCAACATCAGATGTTGACTTCTGCTGTTATTAAATCCTAAAAAAAAAAAAACAAATATATGCGAAATTATTTTTTTTAGCTTAGCTTTGCTTAATTAATTAATTATTGCAGAGTTGTTATTTCCTTGACTGATTCATAATTAATTAGTGTTACCCATTTTAAAATATGATTACTACAAAGTTTGCATTTTTTTTTCTTTGGCAATTAAGGTATACTTTGATAATAAATCTTTTCTTCGAATGATTATTTTAAAAATATGATATACTAAAAAATTCTGTTCTGTTGCCATCTGGACAGCAATCACCACGTCATCGCTCTCCGTCATCCGTTTGGACGGCTGAGATCTAACCGAACTCACGCTTAACTCGACTTTGCAGTTATACTGTTCACAAGCAGCCAATTGTGTTGCTGGCCTTAAAAAAAAAATGAATCCCATTCCAGGCAGTTCCTGAAACTCCAACCTCTGCGCTCTCGATCTCTCCGCCCAACACTCCAACTTCACTGTTTAAAACGCTTACGTTTCAATCCTCAAGAAAATTCCTCTCTACTTTTCGATCCCAATCAATGCCTTTCCCTTGATACTCAATTTTCTTTTCTCTCTTCAGGGTTCTCGGGAAAAAAAGGTAAATTTTTGTCGTTGTTTGGTGATCTCATGTTCTCGGATTGAACTAGATTTTTGGCGTTTCAGATTTGCTCTATCTAGATTTTTCAGGGATCATCTAATCCAAGCATGAGTGCTTACATAGTTGGCGTTCTCGTTCCTCTTGTTGTCACTCTTTTCCTCCGGAATTCCAAGAAAGGTGCAAAGAAACGTGGTGTGCCTGTTAAAGTTGGCGGGCAACCTGGGTATGTTATAAGGAATGCACGGTTTCCAACACCGTTGGAAACTGCCTGGGATGGCGTCTTTACCCTTGCTGAGCTTTTTGAGTGTGCCTGCAAGAGGCACGCGGATAAATGCTTGCTAGGAACGCGGAAGTTGATCTCGAGAGAGAATGAAGTGGCTCCAGATGGGAGGTCTTTTGAGAAGCTTCATTTAGGCGAGTACGAGTGGCTCACTTATGCGAAGGTGTTCGAAAGAGTTTGTAACTTTGCTTCTGGGTTGGCTCAGATTGGGCACAGAAGGGAAGAACGTGTCGCCATATTTGCTGATACCAGAGCAGAATGGTTTATTGCGCTGCAGGTGCTCATTTATTATCACTTTCACTGTTTTGGTGAATATTATGGTTGCTCTGTGGAAAGTAATGTGATTTAGCCGTATCTTCTGGAAGGAGTGTAGGAGAGATAAAAATGTCTTACTTTTTTTGGTTTTTAATTTTAATGCTTTTTATTAGCCTAAATCTTCTCTATGCTTTTGTCTAATTGCTTAAAATGGTTAATGGGGTTTTCTTTTATCAGGGTTGCTTTAGGCGCAATGTCACTGTGGTTACCATTTATGCATCTTTAGGAGAGGATGCTCTGTGTCACTCATTAAATGAGGTTCTCCCTCCCTCTAGATTCTTTGTAATGATTATGAGTTGAATGATGCCTGCTTGTATCTAGATTATTATTATGGATTCAATACTAGAGAACACGTGTAAATATGCTGCTTCTATATATACTGTTACCATATTCAGACTAAAAATTAAATTGCTTGAGAATGGTGCAACTGTTAGTAGCCAACATGCTCTCATTTACCATGAGCAATTTGGGAAGCAACTTATGAACAGAAGTCTAGAAAATAAATGTATACATGGTATTATTATTGAAAATGATTTTGCAAAGGCCTGAGATATATCACAATTTGTCAAAAATCCTCATATAACTTAATCATTTTTGTTACATATATTATTGAAGTATGAATAATTATTTTAAATTAAAAAATATATTCTGTAAACTATAGCCATTATGTTTGGACATCTATTTCAATTTTCAAGGCCTTTGGTAAGTGTTTATCTGCGCAGCAGCGTCAGTTCTTTATGGTTAGTTATTTTTCTAAAGAACATTTGCAGTTCTTGTTCATGATATGTCTTGGAACTGTTATGTTTCTATGCTTAGATCAAAATCTATTACTTTTGACATTTAAATTTTCCTTTTTTAGTAATGGCTTCCTGGATAAAGAGGAAATGCTTGTCTAGATGTCTGGTTTGTGGTCTGTAGGTTTTAATTATTAACTGTTCAGGAAAATTAGCTTGATGATATCTAAAATTACTAGTTATTAGTACTTAATTTTTGTAAGTTGGGTGATTTCCATAAACTGATTTACTCTGCTGTTTGGGACATATCGGACAGAAATCTCAATTAATGACAATTACTATGATTACACAGATATATTCTCTCCTTGAAATTATTCAACGCTAATGGTACATGTTTTTCTGTTCAGACAGAGGTTACAACTGTTATATGTGGGAACAAAGAACTGAAAAAACTTGTGGACATAAGTGGACAACTTGACACAGTGAAACGTTTGATTTGTATGGATGATGAAATTCCATCTAGTGCATCAGTGGAGCAAAGTGGTAGATGGACAATCATTTCACTTTCTAATGTGGAGAAACTTGGTCAAGAAAATCCTATTGAAGCAGATTTACCTCTATCAGCTGATATTGCTGTAATAATGTACACAAGTGGAAGTACTGGACTGCCTAAGGTTTGGTCCATCTATTATATGTTATAGATATATTCTATTATAAACTTGTGCACCTTCAACTGATTAATCATCATTGGCTTCTCATTGGTTGGTTGTTGACTTGGGAGTAACTTGGATCATTGTGTGATACATGGAAGTACAGCTGCATGATGCTTCTTTAGGTTACCACATCCAGATGTTGTGGGTCTGGGATTTACAAATTTGTGATTAGATGTTAGATCATACCATCTTGTTTTCCTGTTCCTTTCTCCTTCTCTTGGCTGTTCACTTCTATAGAAATCTAGTTGGTCGCAAGAATATTGCCTTGTCTCTTATTCAAATAGATCTATTTGCTAACTCATCCTTGGATTAGAAATGATATTTCGGGGAAAGTACTGTTGTTTTTTGCTTGATGCTTTTTAATTATATTCACAAATTGCCAGTTAGTTTTATTTTCATTTTGTAGGGGCAGACACTGAATCAAGGTTTAGCATGGCCAGTTAAAGTTTTAAATTTTGATGAGCTGCTGAAGCTCAAATTCCAATTCATTTGTTTTCATCATCTATCAAAATTTAGGGAGTGTTCCTTATGTGGTGCCCCTTCCATTGGGATCATAGTTACGGTGTTTAAAATGTATGGTGTGATGATATATATATATATAATGTACGGTGTGATGATACTGGATACTGCAAAATAATTTGATTTGTTCCCTTGAACTTGTCTATGCCTTGAACCTGTCTACTGCTACTTATTTGGAATTTTCATTAGTTAGTCAAGCCGTATCAAAGTTTACATAATATTTATTTGCTTCCATTGTGAAAACCTTGCACAGGGTGTAATGATGACACATGCTAATGTCCTAGCTGTAGTTTCTTCAGTTAGGACAATTGTTCCTCACCTTGAGAGCAAGGATGTTTATCTAGCATACCTACCATTGGCTCATATCCTTGAATTAGCTGCTGAGGTATGGAGCAATTTTATAGTAATTTAATAGTAATAATTACTTCATGTGTACTTCTTTCCCTTTGAGCATTAGGGTGCATTACTGTACACAAGCATGTATGCATATGTATGATTCCCTTCTGCATGTTTTAACAAATTTCACTACTTATGTTGCAGAATATAGTTGCAGGTGTTGGAAGTGCTATAGGATATGGAACCCCTTTGACGCTTACTGATACTTCAAACAAGATCAAAAGGGGTACAAAGGGGGACGCCAGTGTCTTGAGGCCAACTGTGATGGCATCCGTCCCAGCAATTCTTGATCGTGTTCGAGATGGAGTGCGCAAGAAGGTTAGGGAATTTTGGCATGCTTTCTCTCTTTATCTCTCTCTCTCTCTCTCACACACACACACACGTGTGTGTGCATGCGTTTACATGCGTGCAAATGTGTGTACATGGATGCAACCATGCAAGACAGCTGTTTCTGATTGAGACATTTTATGTAAGACTGGTTATTGAACTTTTTTATTGCTTCAGGTGGATGCAAAGGGTGGCCTAAGTAAGAAACTGTTTGACTTGGCATATGCCCGTCGATTATCTGCATTGAATGGTAGTTGGTTTGGAGCTTGGGGCTTAGAAATGCTACTTTGGAACTTCCTTGTGTTTAGGAAGGTTCGAGCAGTTTTAGGGGGTCGTATTCGTTTTTTGCTTTCTGGAGGTGCTCCTCTTTCTGGTGATACTCAAAGATTTATCAACATTTGCCTTGGGTTAGTATGGCCTTAACAAATTTTTAGCTAATTTTTACACATAATAAGTGAAAATCCCGGGAGATTTATGTAGTATGATGCTACACCCAAAATTTCATATTTCCATCCATGAGTATTATTCAGGTCAAAAACAGGGTGAATATAAACTTGATGCTGTAAAACTATAAATGAAGCCAACAGATAATTGCAGCATAGCTTTTGAAAATTATGATTGCAAAACTTGAACATGGCAAACTTGGGGATGCCTTCCTTTTTCCAAATGATTACTGTTGTGTGTGTGTGTGCGTTTGTACAAGTGGACAATAGTGTAGAATTGAGAAATCTCATTGGTTGTTTTGTCCAACACCTTTTTCACGATGTTGATAAATCTCATTAGGTGGATTTTGAGCACCTTAGTCTATTATTTGCAATTTGTTTAACAGTTGAAAAAGGGCTAGATTCTTCTTATAAAAATGGATATTTATATTGACGATGAACCACACCTTCCAAAATAGTATGATGTCTATTTAGAACTGAAACATAAAACTATAATTTATGTATACAAAGCACCATTTTTTTATTTAATTTCTTTCTATAAATAGTTTCATTGGATAAGTTCCAAATCTTGTACGTTAGAAGCATAGAAGAGTGTGTGTAATGAAAATTCTATACATAGGAGTATTTCTGATCCATGCAAAGGAAAGAAAATATAACTTGGGTTCTTATTGAGGCGAAGCCAAACCACTGGAAGGTTTTGGGGAAACTGATGTATAATTTTAATTTAACATGCTCAAAAGATTTTGAAATTTCCGTAATAAGATCATTGAGATGATAAACATTTATGCTTAAATTAATCAAGAAAATAAAAGCCATATATCCATGAGTAGATGAAATTGTCCTCATCAGTGTGATGAATGCAACAGAAATGAAGATCCACATGATTATCTCCCAATTTTATTTTGGTTTGGTGTTTTTCCTTTTTTGTGCTTCAGAGTTTTGTGATGGTGAATGTCATACAGGGCTCCAATAGGCCAAGGTTATGGTCTTACTGAGACTTGTGCTGGCGGGACCTTTTCAGAGTTTGATGATTCATCTGTTGGCCGAGTTGGTAATCCAGTTCCTTCCTCATTTATTAAGGTGAGAAACGATTAAATTCAGTTAGCTGTGCAGCTGAATTGACAATTATACCAGTTCATATTCTCCTCCTTCTCATAAAGTTTTTTGTGAATCACAGTAAGTTTTCGAAGGGAATTTATTATTTGTTTCCATAATTGGCATTTCACCTTTTACTATCTTTTTAATATTCGAAACAAAAAATTAGGTGAGGAGTTTAGTTGCTATCCACATAGTTTTATGAATTCATATGACCTTATTTTCCCATTTCTTTCTTTGTTCTAAATCATTCTTTGAGTTCAAACTCCTCATTCTTGTCCTTGTAAATTGTGATGCCAAGGTAAGGGCCACAAAGGATGAGATGAGGCTACTACTTAATTACCTGGAATTTTTACAAGTATGTTTATTACTTTGTATGCATAGCCTAGAAACATTAGTACGTGCTGTTAGCGATACATGCTTTAACTAGAAAACTCTGAACGTATGGGACTGGTGGTAAGTCTGATTTTTACACCGCTAATACTATCTCATACTTCGTCTAAATCATTTTGATATATCAATTCAATCCTTTATCTCTTCCCTTTATGACTACCTTATTCTCCCTATTCTCTCAATTAGTTAAAAACTTTTGATTGTAACTTACTGATGATTTAATGCTCTTGATATGAAGTCTTGTTCTATGATGCTGTCTCTGTGAGATTTTCCCCATATTGGATGATTCTTTTGTTAATCTCATATCATGGTTAGTGCAATCAGCTGATTAATTTGCATATTTTAATAACATTCCCAAGTATTTTTGTTCACAGTTAGTAGATTGGCCTGAAGGTGGATATTTAACTAGTGATTCACCAATGCCTCGTGGGGAAATAGTTATTGGTGGTCCTAATGTAACTGTTGGCTATTTCAAGAATGAAGAGAAAACAAGGGAAGTGTTCAAGGTAAAAAAATTTCGATGTTTCCTGGCAGCATATTTTTTTAGTGGAGCTACATGCTTATGAAAATGTTATCAGGTGTTGATTATGCCATTTTTTTTGTTGTGAAAAGGTTGATCAGAGAGGAATGAGGTGGTTCTACACGGGTGACATTGGGCAGTTCCATGCTGATGGTTGCCTTGAGATAGTTGACCGTAAAAAGGACATAGTCAAACTTCAGCATGGGGAATATGTGTCTTTGGGAAAGGTATGAATATTTGAAGGTAGAATGCAAACTTTTTGTTGCATTTTCGTTGGGACTAATGTTTTTACTACAGGTCGAGGCTACTCTCACCGTAAGCCTCTATGTTGACAACATGATGCTGCATGCTGATCCATTTCACAGTTACTGTGTGGCCCTTGTGGTGCCTTCACAACCTGCTTTGGAAGAATGGGCCTCGAAACAGGGAATTGCCTTTTCTGATTTTGCAGACCTGTGTGAGAAAAAAGAAACAATAAAGGAAGTGCAAGCATCATTCCTCAAGGTATGCTTTTCCAATCATAGTTTGATTTCAGTAGCCCCCAGATCTGATTAGGGTGTCTGCATTCCACTTAATAGCACAATTTCCTTGAACCAATCATAGTAAAGTGCATTTTCTTGAACGGTTAACCTTTATCCCTCAACTTGGTAACGAGGAGCAAGGTATAATAAAGAAGATTTAGCTTTTTTGTTCTGCTTAGGTACCATTTAGTTCAACTTTTTGTTGTTTAATTTTTGCTTCTTAAAAATTGATATTCATATTTTTTTTCTTACTTTTTAAGCATTGCTCTCTCTCTCTCTCTCTCTCTCTCTCTCTCTCTCTCTCTCTCTCTCTCTCTCTCTCTATATATATATATATATATATATATATGTTTAAATTTTTTTTGCTTCAAATGTTTATGTTTGGTTAAGATATGATTTTTTACTTTTAATTTTTTGCAAATATCTTATTTAATTGCTCTGGGCTAAACAGCTCTCTTCCTTTTTCTCTACAAAGGTAAGTAATATTAGACTAAGTAAATGGAGAAACTCGAACTCAGAATCTCCCTACTCTTACATCTTAAAGGTGGAGGAAGACTAATCAGACTATTCCCTGATTGATAACAACTAATTAATTTTTAATGTGCAAACAAATTATTCTTTTTTTTTTTGCTTTTAAAAAATCACAAAGTAGAAAAAAAGGGGTTATTTTTTAGCATTGAACCAAACTACATTAGTAATTCGATATATATCATTTACAGGAAGCAAAGAAAGCACATTTGGAGAAGTTTGAGATCCCAGCAAAAATTAAATTGCTTTCTAATCCATGGACTCCTGAAACTGGCCTTGTCACTGCAGCTCTCAAGATCAAGAGAGAGGCCATTAGGAAGGCCTTCTCCGAAGAGCTCTCCAAGTTTTATGAATCATGAACTATGAGAAGTTGAGAACATCTAACTTCTGTTGTGATTGTGCAGAATTCCTAGGACAAGTGGCCTATCATTGTTCCTCCTATACTATTTTTGACCCTTTTTTTTTTTCTTTAATAGCCCTACTTCGTTTGTTCCCTCAAATTTTGTTGTGTTAATGTTAGAACATTCTTCTTTTTTTTTTTTTTTCACTTTTCTGCAGTTTCATGACAGGACTAAAAGTGAATGTTTGGCTTGCATAAATATTTCAAATGCTAGCAGCTATTCATGTTGCTTTAACCTTCTCCTTGTCTTCTGCCAGTCTCCAAGTGCAGCTCTTAATGGTGAAATTTTTAGGCATGCTGCTGTGGTATTCTTCCCTTTATAAATGGATATCCCATAAGATTTATAATTATTTGAAATCAAGAAGAGTTTCAGATTTAATGTGAAAAGGGGGAGCACATTCTAAATACTAGGAATACCATGTACAATTCAGGCCTCACCCATGAGTAGTTTGTTTGGGTATGGTGTAAAATTGCATGAATTTCACAAAATTCTTATAGAATATTCTTCAAAATTTTCATTTGAGGAATTTGTCAAAATCATAGATTCTTTAATCTTATTTTTTACAAGTTTGACTAAAAAAGAAAGAAGCTTCTAGCCATGGGCGTGGAATTTGTCATCGATATGATGATATTCTAGAATAATTCTCTGATTCCACTAGGGTTGCAGTTCAACTAGGGAATTATAATCAAGTAGAAAGCTACCAACAAGAACAGTGGCGGTTTAATTTAGATCGAAACGCGTAGATTCTAAATTGACTTGTTTGTAGAAATGTTCAAACCTTCTCTGTTGGGTGTTGAATAATCTGTACATGCTTACCTCATACGCAAAAATAGGTGTCAATCTCACCTATTTCAGTAGCTTGGGCTAAATAAATACAGAGAAAGAGACATTTGCCCATTTGGATTTTCAAAGATGGTTACACCTAACCCCATTAATGAACAAATTCTCAATTTGGGTCCGACCATCCAGAGAGGAGTAAATTACCCTAAATGCCTAAATATTATTTAATTTCATTTTCAAGCCATCATAGAAATCAACTGGTTCCAATGAATTATTTGTAGAAGAAAAGAAGAGATCCACATAACGTGTGGGAACTGTAGGTTGGGAGAGAAAAGGGCTAGGGTTTGGAGCAAAGGGCAAGTGGCGAGGAATGAAGAAGAATGAGACCCACAAACAATTCCCACATCCGAGCTTTGGTCCATTGATGGAAACTTGACTTTGAAGCCAGCAAAATAGAAACAGCCTTCCCTTCTTCCCATGTGACCATTAGTTTGCCTGTTGCCATCACTTTAAGCTCTATTTTTTAGGATTGTTTTATAGACAGTAGGAAGGTCAAACGGAGAGACAAACCAAATTGCAGCTGCTTTTGGGCATTGAAAAAATAAATGAATAAGCGATTCTCATTCTCCACAGTAGCGACATTTTGGAGGAATTGCGAGAATTTTGCTATTCACAAGAGAGCTTGTAAGCAGCCTTTCACGAAGAATAGACCAAAGGAAAACTGAGGGCGTCGTTGGTATGAAAATTGCCTAAATATGTTTTCAAAAGGATTCCATTCTGACTTGAGAATTAGGCCTCAAAGCTGCACCATTCGAATTCCCAGAGGATTGATGAAGGAGCCGTTTGGCCACATAATAGCCAGATTTCACAGAATAAAAATATAAATTCATATTTAAGAGTTTTAGGGCATTATACCTTGACAATATTTTTCATTGTCCTTCACAGCTTCACATGCTTTGGGAGTTGCAAACTTTGACTTAAGCCTTAGACCCATTCCATAACTGATGACTTCTGATCTTCAGATTCAGCAATACAATTTATTTTAAGAAATAAAAACACCAAATATTTCATTTCTTTGGAAGTTCTTTTGTCCTTTTCCCATTCATAGACATCAACAGATGAAGGATTTTTTTCCCCATTCAGAATCACTTGCCTTCTTAACCACTTTCAAGAGACCATTTCTTTTACTCTATTTAAAAATTAAATTACCATAAATCTACAGACCTTCATGTATAATCTAGGATAAACATAGAATTAGAAAGTCCATTTTTCTTGTTCAGAAAGTTTTACTTGGACCTGCTTTCGATGAAGAGTAAAGAGAGAGAGAGAGAGAGAGAGAGAGAGAGAGAGAGAGAGAGAACAAAAATAGTGCTTTGGATAAAAAGCAGAGAAGAAAAGGAAAAAAGGACAGTGAAAAAGTAAGAGAAGCAAGCAGTTTCCATGAAAATTCCAACAGGCTGCACCCAGTCCAAGGGCATGAAAATTCAGGTCTTGGTTTTCCAGGGAAAAAGATTAGCAACCAACCAAAAGAGTCAAATATATTATAAATATAACCAGAGAAAAAAAATACCAATCTCTCTAGATAGGTATCCCAAATCACATTGTATAAATTGAAAAATTGGTGGGCCATACTCATGATAATCTACTCTTACATTTCTTTATAATATAAAAAATAAATAAACAAGCAAATAAACCTTCACACAGCATATATACATACATATATTTCTTCATCCTAACAACAGTTTTTCTCTCCCACAAGAAGTCCACCCACAGGATTTAGTTTATTGCATACTCTCTGGAATTATATGCCATGAATGGGTATAGAGAAGACAATTCTTTCTGCTATTTCCATCCTAAAGAGTTTGTTGTGGGGGTCTGTCCTCTATGCCTAAATGAGAGGCTCCTTGTATTGGCTGCGAAGCAGGGCCAGCTTCCATCATCTAGAGCAACTCATAGACCTCAATCCTTCACTAATCCCACCAGGAAGCCTTCCATCAGCCTTCCTAAGATCTTTGCTTTGGATTCTCTTCTCAATCGGCTCGAATTCCGCCACTGGAAATCTGATAATAACTCTGGTAAATCTGATGCCTCCACTAGTCCAGAAGGTATGTGTCATCTTGTTCTTGTTATAGTTGTAATTTGCAGTTCTTGAAACTCTACCAACACAAGGAAAACTAAAATGTGACTTGCTGAATTATTGTTTGTATAACAGTATAATGACAAAAATAGGGTAGAAATATGCTCATCTCTACAGAATTAGAAGGGTGGAAGAAGGAGATGAAAGAATCTTTAATTCATTATAATTAATTCAGAAAATGCAACTTAGCAAGTAATTGTTATCATGAAATTGTTAAACTAGCAATCTAGTGATTGTTTCCTACATGGGTTATCAGTAACCTGCACTGCAATATTATGTATAAATTAGTATTAGTAAGTTAAGGTCATGCAGAGAGAATTTAAAATCTCAAGAGGTGACCCTTTGGATGTCAATTTAATGTCATTTCTTGTTCATTATGTTCTTTTAATTAACATATAATATAAGGCAAATAGTGGATTAGTCTTCATATATATGCGTGTGTTTTTATTTATGGATGTGCTGGAAAAAGAAAAAATGATAAAAATGTGCTTCCAAACAGGGAAAATTATTAACAAATTAATTAAACATGCACATTAATTAACTTTATTTTCTTTTATTAATTACTTTTGATTGGAAAATGGAAACCCATCATCTCATATATATTAGGCTTCTAACCTGCTGCTTTTTTTGTTTTTGTTTTTGTTTTTTTTTGTGTTTTTACAGAGTCCTTCATATCAATAAAGTTTGAAGACAATGGAGCTGCCTCATGGGAAAAGGGCACTTCGGAGCAATGCGCCAAGTTCTGGAACCATAATTTGAATAAGCAAAACAAGGATTTTAAACAATCCAAAGACACTGAGGATACAATGACCGTGATAGATCATGCAAAACCGCGTGCCTCGCTGAGGTGGCGAAAGCGGATTGGTCAACTATTCCAAGTCATCAGATGGAAGAGGTCCAACAAAGCAAACAACGTGTGCCACGTGGGCACCAAGTTTGAAGGAGTCAAGGTGAGGAAGAGCTGGTTAAGAACTCTGACAAAGAGAAGAACCAAAGAATAAAAGAGAGAAAGAAGAATTTGCATAGAAGGAGACACTATCCTTTTCCTCCACCATTCCTCTCTGTGGGTTGAGCCTCTTTCTGGACTGTAAAGCTCTGAATTATTGAGAAAATAGATTCAAAATTAACTTTTTATTGTACTCTCTCCTTCCTAGCTACAAAAGAGCTTGGCTTTTTGAGATTCCTCATTTTCTTTCTTTTTATCATTTTTCATCTTTATAAACAGTACAGGAGTGTAACAGATTGTTTTGGTATATATAATGTGTTAATTAGTTTCAAGATTAATTAACTTTTATTGTTGGTAATTTAATTGAATATGTGTATAATAATTTAATGATCAAAATATTAAAATATCTGTTTCATAATATGAAAAATAAGAATTGAAATTTAGGTGAGCTTCTGATCCTCTCTCTCCTTTAAAATAAAATTGCATAACTCCATGTTAGGTGCAGCATACAAGGGCCCTAATACATGTGTTGGAACTTGGAACTTGTCATACAGTTGTCTTCTCTTGGTGGGAACACAATATATCTTGCTCCTTCCAATGGGATTGTAAAGTGCTATCAAATTGTTGATTATACGTGTTTGATGAATAAGAAGAAATGATTCATTTTCATTATCATTATCAATTTTTTTTTTCTGTATGAGCAAAGCAGGCCGAAGAAGCCTCCATTTTGTTGTTTAGTGCCCTTCAATAGTATATATGTAATGTAGTGTCCCAGTTGAAAACTAACCTTGAGCCATCTTTATAGGACCATTTTATTATGGGACCACAGTGGATGTTGAGAAACGCCTCATATGGAGTTGGCGAAAGTGACGAGTCATTGATCTTTGCATACAAGAAGATGATATTTGTTAAGAAAATATGCCTGGCAGGAAATTGTTAATTCCACTTCTTCTTCTTGGAAGTGTCGAGATATTCTGTATTTATAAAAGGGTATCTGTAACATAATATAGAAGTTGAAAACAATTGATCTTTTTCTATAAAAATGAAGAGATTGAGCTAATCTTATTTGATAACAACACTTGCTTGTGATGTGCATCTACAAGGGGTTGAGTGTTCAAGAAGTTGAGAAAAAGGAATGAATTGAGGACCCCTAAGACTGTCATCCACCAAAAAATCAAGAAAGCTGAAAACATGTTTCACAACTTTCAAGTGAAACACCTTTGGTTTGGTTTCTTTTGTTGCAAGATCAAGTCAAAAAACTTATGGGAGAAACCTTATTTTGTCGCAGTTAATTAAAATGGGAAGCTCCTACTCCTGTCCAAATATCCAAAGCATTCCATAAATTATAGCATTTTAGGCTTTGGACACTTAACTTGGTAGGCCTCTGCCTAAACACTTTCTCTCTTTGATTTTAATATTTTATAAATTAAAATAATTCATTTCAAAATTTCTCATTTGGATATGGGGAGTTTTTTTTTTTTTAATTTTTATAACTTAAGTAGGGAAATTGAGAGAATATGAACTCAAACTTAATTATGCAAAGTAAATGTACCTTCAGTCATTGAATCAAACTAGGTTAGGTTATGTGAAGCTTTGTTTTGAATAAATTGAATGAAATTAATAATTGTAGGAGCCAGAATTAGGCCAAGTTTAAGAAATTATGCCCTACCTAATTTGAGATTAGGAGTGATACGTCTGTCAAAAACATTGAATGAATGGGTGGGTGTGAGTTCTGTTCTCACCTCTTCTTTCTTTGTTATCTTATTTCCTGCTTTTTTTGCTTTCTTAATTTCCTTCCAATGCATTTTCAAGCTAAACACTTCACATGTGTGTCATTTTCTCTTTTATTTATCAGTCAGGTGTGTGGTTAAAAATTTAAAAAGAGAATTAAAAGTTTATTTGGTAAAATATTATTTAAAGAGGAAAAATTAAAGGGAGTAATTTTCATCCCAAGAGGGTATAATTTTAGGGAGTAAATTTAAAGGAAATAAGTTTTCACACCCAAAAGGGAGTTTTATGAGGTGAAATATAATCCTTCTCTTCCCAAGGCTCCACCATAAATTTATATATTTATATACAGTGATTCTTCACTTACCATAAAACATAGTGAATCTTATTATAATATATAATTCTTTGATTTTTGATTGGTCGAGTACATAAATTTTTTTATAAACCTTAGTGTATCTAAAAATTTTTCATTTATATAATGTGATAAATGTAGATTGATTGATTGTATATATACCAGGTATAGATAAGACCTACACTTTAATTAAATACTGGATTAGTGTTCCCATATATTACCAACCTGCTTGCACATCAAGAAGGTAACTATGCTGAACAAAATAAAGTGATATCTTTATGCACACAACATGTTAAGTAGGACGCTTGTTTCTATCTTCTTCAAATCATTTCTCATGATGTGACTAATTCTGCCATTGCTTTCCAAAGAAAAGATGAATGATGATTAAAGTTCCTCTGTCCATTTAACAGGAACCCAATTGAAAAAGATGAAGAAGAAGAGGAGGGCGGAAGGGAGGTGGGTGTGTTGGGTAGCCACGTTATAGATAGTTGAATCGCTATCGTGGGACAAGTCCTAGTTGTTCATGTGGGTTGTGACGTGATAAATGAAAGTCTTCATGCATTCTGTTAAGCTGACTGAGATTGATTTTGGAAACCAGTCAAAGATATTTTGTAATATTTCTAGCCTTAATTCTAGCTGAATTATTATTTTGTATGTGGTGTTCCAGATTTTATGGATTCAATTACCGTAAAAGCTAGAGTTAGTATGGTTAGGTATTAATTCTTTGTAAAGCTTTGATATAAAAGCTTTTTTTTTGTAACTTCTCTCGGTAATGCTATCAAAAAATTTCCCTTTCATTTTATGCTCCGTTTTTTCTACTTTGCCATTGTTGCTACTATTCACAGTGGTATTAGAGCTGTAAATGGTTTTTGTGTGACCTGTGAAAGAGAGAAAAAAACAAGTTAGAAAGCTTCCTCAAACACCTTAAAACACTTGTGAGTAAATTTATGGCTTCAAGTAGTTACTCAGCTCCTCCTCCACTTGTCTTCTCAGGAGAAAATTATCCCAATTTGTCAGTGAAGATGCAGGCTTATCTTAAAGTCTATGATCTATGGGATGTCGTAGAAATAGGCAAAGATCCAGCTCCTTTGAGTGACAATCCCACCCTTGCTCAAATCAAGCAACATAGTGAAGAGCGTGCAAAGAAGTTCAAGGCTCCCTTTTGTATACACTTTGCTGTATCAGATGTCATTTTTACTAAGATCTTGGCTTGTGGATCAGCTAAAGAAGTTTGGGATAAGTTGAAAGAAGAGTATCAAAGGTGTGAGAAGACTAAAATGATGCAAGTTCTCAATCTAAGAAGGGAATTTGAAGTTTTGAGGATGAAGGATATTGAATCTATTCAAGGGTATTCTGATAGGCTCATGAAAGTTGTAAATAAAATTAGATTGTTGGGAGAGGAGCTTAGTGACAAGAGAGTTGTGCAAAAGGTTTTAGTGAGTTTACCTGAAAGATTTGAGCCTAAAATTTCCTCTTTGGAAGACTCCAAAGACTTGAAAACCATTTCTATTTTAGAATTGGTGAATGCTCTTCAAGCTTTTGAGCAAAGAAGGATTATTAGAATGGAGGAGTCCACTGAAGAAGCTTTTCTTGCCAAACAAAAGGGTAAGCAATTTGAGGAAGCTAAGAAGAGTGTAAGTGAGTCAACAAACAAAGGCAAGGGACCTGTAAATAGAAAAAGGGGTGGCAAGAAATCAAAATTCCTACCTTGTCCTACTTGCAACAAAACCAATCATCTTGAATAAGATTGTTGGTAGAAGAATGGAGTTAAGCCACCTCAATGTAACTACTGCAAAAGGTTGGGACATAAGGAGAAAAATTGTAGAATTAAACAAAGCAAGCTGAATCAGAATCAACAACAACAACCTACTTAATAAACAAATTACACTGATGATCAAGCTCAATATGATGATCATGTCTATGTTGTTACTCACACTACAAACACTAGTGGAAGACATACATGGTTTGTGGATAGTGGCTGCACCAATCATATGGCAAGAGATGAAAGCATGTTCTCTTCAATTGATAGATCAGTGAGAATCAAAGTCAAGCTTGGCAATGGAGAAGTTATAGAATCTCAAGGCAAGGGTTCAGTATCAATTCAGACTAAGCAAGGTACTAAACTAGTTCCAAATGTTCTCTTCATTCCTAGTTTATATAAAAACTTGCTTAGTGTAGTCCAAATGATGAAGAAGGGCTATTCTTCGTCATTCAAAGGCAATGTCTACACTAATTTTTTATTCTTATGGTTCTGAAGTTGTAAGAGTTAATATGGTGGGTAATAGCTTTCCTATAAATTGGAATTCAGTTGATGAAATCTCTTATGTGCCTAGAACAGACGAGTTTGATTTGTGGCACAAAAGATTCGGTCATTATAATTTTATTTGCTGGTTTTTCAACCCTGCAAGTGCACGGATTGCTAACAAGTAATAAAGTAGTGAGTGAAGTACCGTCCCACGAGGAATTTTGTTAGCAAGTACCAAGCTACACAACAATTCTGACTGTTTAGGTTACTGGATATGTATGAAGAGTGAATTAAATCTATTTTGAATGCTAAAAATAACTTTAAATAAAACTATCTATTGAAGCAATTCCAGAATTAAGATTTCACACTGTAATCTTATTATGGGTTTTAATCTTGTCTATTCATTGGATTGAGGATCATCACTTTGATGAAAATTAATCCTAAGATATCCTAGGTCCTCTCTCAAGAAACCTAAGGTGTGTTTCGATTAGAGCTAAATCCTACTTTTGTTGGTGATTAGTCCTAAAAAAAACCCTTTAAGATCTTTGATTAATTATGGAACTCCACAAAGGTCATTAGCCTATCTCTAGATCAGATTTCCTAGGTTCAAAATATCGATTTTCTAATATTAATATTCATCTTTCAGTCATTCAATTAATATCTATAATCAATACTAGGTGGATACCAACACATAGCATGCATTAAGATCACAAGAAATTAAATCAAAGAACAAAACTCCAATCCGATAAATAAAACTCAATATTCATCCATAATAATAATTACGAGTGTTACTCTCCCAATTCCAGAATAAAGAAATTACTCACTCATGGTGAGTTTAACAAACATAATAGAAATAAAATAAAAGAACATGAAATATCCGCTTAAAGAAATAGAACAAAAGAACCGAAGAGAATCTGCAGCTTTGATCTTGTAGAACTTCAGCTAAGGATTCCTTCTTGATACCGATGCACTCCTCTTCTAGACGGCTGTGTGAAAATAATGAAGATGATATCGTTTGGACTCTTTTCTGCTTTCTACTGCTCCTATTTATATACAATGTCTAGGGTTAGGTTTTTAGAGTCCTAGCAGCATTAGACGTCTCTTTTTTTCTATCAAAAACTGGAGCTGGAGCCAAATCAGGAAACTGGCTATCGTGTGATACACGGCCCGTGTGTCACTTCATGGGCCAGGGCTATGTAGTTTACTGGAGCTTGAGTTGTTGCATCTTGTATTGGGAAACAGGACTTTACACGGACCTCAGGTAGTTATACGACCCGTGTACTTTTGTACTTCGAGGAAATCTTCAAGATTGGCCCAGCAAAGACTTACATGGGTCTTTATAATTTACACGGATCATGATACACGGCCCATGTTCCTTGGTTCATTGTCTTTCTCTTTAGCAGTAGGTTACACGGGTTTGTGGCTTTGCTTACACGACCCGTGTAAGGTGTATCAGCAACACTTCTCAATCTTTTGGCCTTTCCAAGCTCTTTACTTTGCTCCTATGCCTTAGAACTTCTTCAAAACACTTGGAAACATACAGAAAACATAAAATTCAGAGCATGGCAATGAAATTTACAAAAGTTGATGAAATTGATGATTATGCATGAGATTACTTATCTAAATGCTATGAAATATTATACAAATATACTTAAAAATATCTACATAATATAAGTATATCAAATACCCCCAAACTCAAATTTTTACTTGTCCTTAAGCAAATTGAAAACCTTTTTAAAATATATTTTAAGGGAAAAACTCAGAAGCATAACCATAAATTCAATATGCATATAATTGAACTCCTTCAACTTTCATACCAATTCCCTTCCTTTAAGGCATAAAGGTTTCAATAGCTACTTGCTTAAAACCTCACTTCCTTTTGTGGTATTTCAACTAATTGCTCCTTTATGCAAGGCTATTAATAAGTCATAAATAATCTATTTTATCAGGATAGACTTAAAAAATACTTACTCACCTCAAATTTTAGCCTATATTATGGAAATTGCTGAGATTGATTTAATTCCAACTCCATAGGTACATCTCAATTTCCTATCTCCACTAATGTAGCATATACTTTCAAAAGATCAAAAGGTTTTTAGAGAGGTTGTATTAGGGTTAAGGGGAGATGATTTGGCTACCAATGAAGGGTTTTAAGGAATGCAAATATGAGGGTAGCTTTCATGCACAAGGTCTTAAGTATACCAAGTTTGTTCTGTTGATTTTTGCATGGGGAAGAAGGGTTTATAGTGCCAAGCGTACTGTCATGATATTTGTTTTTGGGACTTCTCTCCTTTTTTTTTTTATTTTATTTCTCAAACTCACTGTTTTTGCTGGGCTGGAAGGACAAATTTTTTTCTTGATTTTATTTGTACACTTGCATTCTTCTTGGTATTCTCATCTTCTCCTTCTTTTACATTTGATATACTTATCCTTTATGCACTAGGCTTCCTCAAAAGGGTGAGGTGAGTGTTTAGACTAGGGATTAGGTAAATATGTGTGGGTAGACAAGAAAAGTTATACGGGTAAAAATATAGGCTCAACTTGGCTGCAAGGAGTATATTGTAACTAAGGGTGGCTTAAGGCTTAATGGGGCTAAATGAAAGAATGCCTTAATCATCTCCTTTTCAAACTTAGGCTAGGATTTTGCCTCGATAGGTCCAAGAGACATGTTCTAGAGCTGGTGAGGCATTTTTAGGTTTGTTTGTATTTCAAAGGTTTTCTCCCGATTTTACTAGTTCAGTGTGACAAATTAATAGCTATGAAGGGGTTTAACTAGTCTAGCTCCACTAAGGTGGTTAAGTTTTTCACAGATAACAAATTAAAGCCTTTTTCCCTATTCGGATACATTCATTCCTCAATCCCATAGAGTCTAATTATTAGCTTATTAATATTTTTGGTTATAATTCTAAGTTAAAAAAAGGTTCAAAAGTTCAAAATTTACAAAATTTCCTAGATTTTTGATACACAAGTATAATACGGATATAATTAAGCAATGTAATGAAATGCGATGATATGCAGTGCATGAAATGCATTTGTACCCCTAAACTCAAAGCTGACATTGTCCTCAATGGCAACACAATATGCAAAATTAAGGTATAACACACAAAATTATCAAAAAGCATATTATGTATTAAAAATTTGAAAGTTTGGACAAAAAGCTATGAGCACTGAGTAGGACTATGGCATATAATTTTTTACATAAAAGAACCTATCCTATAGTCCTAACTCTAAAAAGCCTCTGATGGGGATGATGGTTCCTCTTCATCAAGCCTCTCGATAATCATGTCAAGCTTGTTGTGGGCCTCCTGGAGACTATCTTCGAGCACTTGCATTCTATTATTGAGTGTAGTCTGCATGCGCTGAAGGTAGGCAAGAATGGGGTCCGTCGGTGGTGGTGTGTAAGGAGGCACTCGAACGGGAGACTCATGATGGAGTGGCTCTTGGGCTTCCTCTTGTGGTTGTGAAGGTTTACTAGGCTCTGCTTGTGCTTTGTCTCTTCTCAGGATGACATTCCCTTCGGCATCTATTAGGTAGCTAGTGTTGCTAACCTTCTTACATATCTCTATGGATATGCAGATGGTCTGGTTAATCTTGGAGGTGTCCGGAATGGAGCGCAGCCTATGATGACCTAGAATGAATGAGATGGCTGTGATGAGGCCCCTAAGCACTATATGCTCTATTGGCTGGTGAGACAGGCGGTGAAGGTGGTTGCACAGGAAGAATCCCATGCTACAACGCTGCCCGGTGACCATACACCAAAGGAAGAAGAGCTCATTGGCATTCACCATGCCTAAGTTGTCACCGTGGCCCATGATTGTGTAGGTGGCTAACCTGTGCATGTACCGCAAAGCAGGGTTGGTGATACCCGTAGATTTTGACTTACTGGAGTTGTAGACTTCTGTGTTCAGGGCTATGGAATGCCAGAAGTCAACACTGTTGTAGACCATCTGATTTTGCAGGATCTTCTAGTGCTCGGTGCTGTCGAATCCAAAGATGGCATTGAACTCATCCATGTTCATTGCCCGATCGATACCAAGGAGCCAAAACTCAATCCTTCCCTATCAGTGGGCCATAAGGTGGCCTTAAAACTCCCAAGGAACTCCAGTGTGGTGTCCCGGTAGGCAGGGAATTGGAGTTGGGCAAATCTGGTCCACCCAATGCTGTCAAAGAGCCCATTGATTTCGTTTTGCAGCCCTATTTGCTCCAGCAGCCCAAAGTCCATATACTTCATGGAGATTATTCTTCGATTGTTAAGCTGGACACATAGATCTCTGTAGGCATTGTTGCGGAATCCCCAAGTAATGGAAAATTCCAGTTGTGCCAGTTGTTGGGGTTGTGGTGGTTGAGGTTGTGGGTGTAACACCCCTATATTTGGTAGTGCGTTCTACTGTTTCGATGATCAGTGTCTGTCCGGACAACTAAAATGCCTGAAACTATACTTAAATGTTAATATGGAGACATGAAATGATGAAATAAATAAAAAGAAAATACAAAAAAAATTAAGGAAAAATAAAAGAGAGAAAATGAAACTAAGTTAAACGAGCTAGTACCGCAGCGATTGGTAACCGTACGGGGAAGTTACGGCGCAGGCAATAGCTGACTCCAGGACTGTAGGGAACCCTTGAAATTTAGTTTCGAGACATAATTAAAGACTTATTGAAGTATAAGTGACGTTAGAAATATCAAAGAAAAATTAATTAATTAGTACAAAGAAAAACGAGAAATCGATAAACCGACAAAAATTGGTGTTACTGAAAAATCAGGAATACAACTCGAATAGGGGCATTATGGTCAATTGACACCCTGAGATGCCTTTTGACCTAAATGACCACTAAAAATAAGTGACATTAAAGTTGAAAAACTTCATGAAAAATGAAATTGTAAATGAAATATATAAATAAGGAAAATTAGGGGGTAAGAATTGGAATAATTGAAAGTTGAATTAAACTAATGTTATTTCTACATTAGTGGACCACTAAGCACTTTGTAAATCAATTAAAAATCTGTCATCTTCCACTAACTTCTGCAAAGCCATCTTCTTCCTCAAACTCTCCCTTGGCCGAACCAAAAAGCTCCCAAACTCTCCCATGGCCGTCCAAGCTCCAACCTCCATGCATCTATGATCCAAGCTCCCAATGGTTAAGGTTTCTTCATTAAGCTTGACCACCATACCTTGGGCAGCACTTAGGGAACAAGAAAGAAGGAATTTGGTGGAGTTTTGAGGAAGTCCATAAGAGGTAAGTGGCCATTTTTTCATCCTTTCTTTGTTAAACTTTGAGTTGATATTGTGGTGAGTTGATTTATGGAAGAAGTTTTGAGGTTTGATAAATTATTGGTGATGTACCATTTCGACAGCCATGAAAGTTAAAATGTTTAGCTTGTTTTTACATGTAAATGATGGGAAAGTATGTTGATTAATGTTATAAGATATTGTAGCCAATGTGTATTAAGTGTATGTGGTGATTGAGTAATTGATCTTGAAGTTGAAGAAAGTATGGGAAACTTTGGTAAATTGGAGCATTTCGGCAGCCTTGAGAAGGTCATGAGGAATGCTTGAATTCATGAAGATTATTTGATGAAATGTGATTTTAAAGTTGCTAAGTATGTATGTAATTTATTAGTGAAATTATATGTTATGGTTAGGAGTGATTATGTGTTTATATTGTTAGAATTGGATCGGGTGAATTGGAATTGTAATTGGTGTATTGACAATTGGTTTATTACTGCCCAAATTAATTATAATGTGAAATGAGGAATGGATTTGGTACCATACCAAATCAGAATTGGTATAAAAGGTTTAAATTTGGTAAGTTGAATGTGCATTTGGTTTGGTGCCTTAAAAATGTGTTAAAGGCAGTATGTGTTTTAGGCTATAAATGGAGTTGTGTGACTCCAATTGGTATGAGGCTAATTGGAGGTAAACTAGGCACAAAATGTGCCAACTTTCATGAAGAAAGCCTACCTAAATTCTGTCCAAAAAGTGACATGAGAATTGACCAAATCTGGATTAGTGACTTTACAAACTTGAAAATTGACCATTTGGACAGCAGTTAGTGTTTTGGCCATAACTTACTCAAAACAGGTCCAAATGACCTGAAATTTATACCATGGATAGCTTAGACATAGAGCTACAACTCTTATTAAGACACCAAAACCCATAAATGACCATAAGCAAGTCAAAATGCTTGCACAATTTCGGATATAAAAACTGCCAAAATCGGAAATGACCTAAAAATGACCTAATTTTGCCATTTTAGTGCAATCTGTCCAGCAATAGTAAAATGACCACAACTTGGTCTAGTAAACTCCAAATGACCTAAAATTTGTGGCAAAAGTTCACTAAGACATAGACCTACGAGTTTGTAATTCGGACCAGAACCCAAAAATCAAGGAACTAGGTCATCCGACTAGGTCAAAATAGCATACCTAAATCCGGTAAATTGCAATAAAATGCAATACACTTGAAAATGTATTTGGTAACATGTACCAACACTAAAGGACTATAAAATGTGACATATTGGTAACATTAAAATTAACTCACAAAGAGTGCATCAAAGGTCAACATTATAGGTTGACTAAGGAAAGCAATAGTATTAAATAAATTTAATTATTGAACTTTATTATTAGAAACAATTTAAAAGAGTTCTGAAACACTTCAAATTGTGTGTTTCAGTTAGCAAAGACTCAGAGAAGGAGAAGAAACTACTGAGTCAGGGCCAAGAGGTTACTCTTCAGAGGTTTGTGCACAACAGTTATTTCTTTTTTGTTTTCACTGGAAATAAATTATGACAATTTGTATATTATGTATATTGATTGAATTCCTCGCTAGCTTGTCTAGTGGGACGAATTGGCATTGAATTCCCTCTCTGATTGAAGTGTTGAGGTGTGTGTCAGTTGAGGACGAATAGGATGAGTACTCATATAATTGCTAGCTAGCTATGTTATTCCTCATTAGCCATTGGCTTTTAGGACGAATTGGACTTTGGATTTATGATTAAGTTGTGTGTGTGATTTATTGATATTTATTGTGATATTGTGAAATGGAGTTTAAATTCTTTATGACATTCTCTGTCTTTTGAATTTAACTATGATTTTAAATATCCACAGTTTATATGATTCATAGTTTATGGTCTTAAATTGCATTTTCTTAATGTTGTGCACCACTGAGACATTGGCTCAGCGATAGCTTTTTCATTGCTATCGCAGGTAGACAGACAGACAGAGCAGCAGAGTAGGCTGTTTGTGCTACATTTTGGGATTCCGCCGGGCATATTGAGTATACCATTTCTTGTAATTTTTGTTGTAATGTATGCGCACTGTATGTATATATTATACTTGGTCTTGAGCAGTTATAAACCAAAATTGTAAATTATTTTGGCCTGTAAAAATATTGTGACATATTTCTCTTATCTCAGCTTTTGGAAATACTGGAAAATTAATGTTGAATTGAGTTGACAAATGTTGAGAAATTGAATTGTGTTGAACCATATTGGAGTTTGGGATTGAACAAAAATATTGAAAGTGCTTTTTACAGGTTTTTGAAGAACTGTTTTATTCAAAATACAAATGGCACTCTACCAAAATTTTTATAGAAATTACTGATGCTCAGACTTGTTATTTGGTTTCACTTCAGTAAAACAAAAAAAAGATTTTTAACACCTGTCAAAAGTGCTCACCACTGTAAAAAGAAATAAGAAAAGGTTTAAAATCCCTTGTAGTGTATTTAATGGATTATCAGTAGACGAAGTTTGGTAATTCAATAAGTATACTAAGGGATCATGTTATGCCTTACGGAGGGGTAGGGTGTGACAATGGGGTGGCTTGTGGTGGGACTGCTGATGTTCTTGGGCATTGAGTTGACGGCTGAGGAGGTGAGGGTGAGGAGTGGCCTCCTTATCTTGAGGAGGAGCCTGTTCTTCTCGCTGGTCTCTTAGCAGGTGCCATTGGTGATTTGGGAGAGGAAAAGGCTAGGGTTTTGTGAGGGAAGAGGAGATTTGAGGGGTTTTTAAAGGGAAGAAAGCTTGGAGAGGAAGAGTTTTTGAGTGGGAGTTATGCGAATTTAAAGGGTCATTGTGACCCTTCGTTTCGCGTTTTTTGTGCCCCAAGTATAGCGTCTGCGACATGATACACGGGGCATGTATCACTACACGGGTCCCAACCATCAGGCCCGTGTAACTTCCTGCTGTGAATTTCCCTTTTCTACAAAATTATACAGTCCGTGTAAATTTGTTTGGAGACCCGTGTAATGTCCTGCCGCCAAGTTACTTTGCTAACCACATTACACGGTCCATGTAATATGGTTTTAGGACCCGTGTAACTTCCTGTCTGAAATTGTCAGTGCTAGCTAAGTTACACAGCCTATGTAAATTAGATTTTGGACCCGTGTAACTCTCTGTCTCCCTCAAACTTGAATTTCCCTCTCCACTGTCGAACCACGCTCCGTGTAACATTACACGGGGTCAAACCGTGTGATTTTCTGGAGCTTATTCGGGTGTGGTTCAGTGGTGCCAGAAGGTTACATGGTGCATGTAAAGCTTATACATGACTCGTGTAATTTTCTGGCTCTCCAATTCTCTATGTGTTAAAATTTCATGCTACTACCATGAATGAAATGAATGTAAAAATTAGCACAGAGCTACTTTCCCGATTTTATACAGTCTCTTCTTGCGTGGTTTTGACTTGACGTCTCCTTTCCTCTCTTATTTTCGGTTCCTTGCTTTTCCAGAATTGAGATTTGGGGTACCTACGAAATGAAACATGAACAAACATAAAAATAAGAGCTAAAATATAAAGAAAATTTAGAAATTTTTGGGTTGCCTCCCAAAGAGCGCTTGTTTATAGTCTTTAGCTGAACTGTTCCCTAATTGTTCATGGTCTGTCTGGAGGGTTATCGAAGGTGTAGTTGGCTCCCTTTGCTATGGGTTCTCCCTGAAAGTATGGCTTCAGCCTTTGCCCATTCACTTTGAATGCTCCTAAGGTTTCACTCCAAATCTCTACAGCTCCATGCGGGAAGAGTTGCATAACCTTAAAGGGTCCAGACCATAGTGACCTTAGCTTTCCTGGAAAAAGTTTTAACCTAGAGTTGAAGAGTAGGACAAGGTCTCCCTCTTTTATTTCTTTCCTTGTTATGCATCTATCGTGCCATCTTTTGGTTTTGTCCTTGAAGAGTTTAGCATTCTCATACGCATCTTGCCTGATTTTGACCAACTCATTGAGCTGTAGGATTCTTTTTTCACCAGCAACCTTGAGGTCAAAATTTAGGGTTTGAATTGCCTAGTAAGCTCTGTGTTCAAGCTCGACAGGGAGGTGACATGATTTTCCATAAACCAGCCGAAAGGGTGTTATGCCAATTGGAGTTTTATATGCAGTGCGGTATGCTCACAGTGCATCATCTAACTTCATTGACCAGTCCTTCCTTGAGAGGTTTACTATTTTCTCTAGGATCCGTTTCAGCTCTCTATTTGAAGTTTCTACTTGACCACTAGTTTGAGAATGATAAGGTGTGGCCACCTTGTGAGTCACTCCATATTTTTTCAATAGTGTTTCAAATTGTTGGTTGCAGAAGTGACTTCCGCCATCGCTGATTATTGCTCGTGGTGTGCCAAATCTTGTGAAGATATTCTTCTTCAGGAACTTTATGACCACTCTAGCATTGTTGGTTGGCGTGGCTATTGCTTTTACCCATTTTGACACATAATCAACACCAACTAGAATATACTTGTTTCCAAAGGAGGAGGGGAATGGGCCCATGAAGTCTATCCCCCACACATTAAATAGCTCTATCTCAAGTATACCGTGCAATGAAATTTCATTCCTTCTGGAAATGTTACTTGTTCTTTGGCATAGATCACAAGCTAGCACGAAGGATCTCACATCCTTAAACAGATTAAGCTAGAAGAACCCTGCTTGCAAAATTTTGGCTGCTATTTTTGTGGTGCCAAAGTGTCCTCCATATGTTGATGAATGACAATGTTGAAGAATGCTCTCTATATCCTCTTCTGGTATGCATCGTCTTATCAGCCTATCATTACATCTCTTGTACAGCAGAGGTTCCTCCCATGTGTAGTATCGCACATCATGCAGGAATTTCTTCCTTTGCTGGTAAGACATGTTGGGAGGCAATACCCTGCGTACAAGAAAATTAACAAAGTCAGCATACCATGGAGCTTGGGAGAATGCTAGTAATTGTTCATCAGGAAATGAATCATCAATTGGCAAATCCTCAATGTCCCCTATGTCTTCCAATTTCAGTCTAGAGAGGGGGTCAGCTACTACATTTTCAGATCCTTTTTTGTCCTTGATTTCAAGGTTAAATTCTTGCAGGAGTAAAATCCATTGAATCAGCCTTGGTTTTGCTTCCTTCTTGTTCAAAAGGTACCGAATGGCGGCATGGTCTGTGAATACAATGACCTTCGATCCAATTAGGTAGGATTTGAATTTGTCAATCGCCAACACTACTGCTATAAATTCCTTTATGTGGTAGCATAGTTGATTTGTGTGTCGTCAAGTGTCTTGCTGGTGTAATAAATAGCGTGGAGCTTTTTATCCTTTCTTTGCCCAAGTACTGTTCCAACTGCATAATCACTTGCATCGCACATCACCTCAAATGGTAGCTTCCAATCTGGTGGTTACATTATTGGTGCTGAGATCAAGGCTTCTTTGATCCTGTTAAACGAGACAAGGCAATTTTCATCAAAATTAAGGGAAACATCTTGACTTAACAAGTTGATAAGTGGCTTAGCTATTTTGGAGAAGTCTTTAATGAATCTTCTGTAGAAGCTTGCATGTCCCAAAAAGCTTCGCACTCCTTTGAATGATGTTGGTGATGGCATCTTTTCAATGATTTCAATTTTTGCTTTGTCAACTTTAATTCCCTTTCTGATATCAAATGTCCAAGAACTATGCCTTTCTTTACCATGAAATGATATTTTTCCCAATTTAAGACCAGGTTTGATTCTTCACATCTTTGCAACACTTTGGATAAGTTAGCTAGGCAATCATCAAAAGTAGTTCCATAGATAGAAAAATCATCCATAAAAAGTTCCATAATATTTTCAATATAATCGGAAAAAATAGCCATCATGCATCTTTAAAAAGTGGCAGGAGCATTACAAAGACCATAATGCATTCTTCTATATGCAAAGGTTTCATAGGGGCATGTGAATGTGGTCTTTTCTAAGTCTTCGAGTGAATAGAAATTTAAAAAAATCATGAATACCCATCTAGATAACAAAAGTAGGAATGTTTCACTAGCCTTTCTAGCATTTGGTCTATGAGAGGGAGAGGAAAATGGTCTTTTCTGGTAGTACTATTTAATTTCTTATAATCTATGCATATGCGCTAACCAGTGACTACCCTAGTAGGGATCAGTTCATTATTTGCATTCTAGACGACAGTTGTCCCACCCTTTTTAGGCACTATACGTACTGGACTAACCAATTTACTATCAGAAATTGAGTGTATAATACCAACATCTAATAGTTTCAGAATCTCTTTCTTAACTACTTCTTTCATATTTGGGTTAAGCCTCCTTTGATGTTCAATAGTGGGTTTACTATTTTCTTCTATAGGTATCCTATGCATGCAAATGGAAGGATTAATCCCCTTCAGGTTTTCTATTTTATACCCTATAGCTTTGCTGTGGGTCCTAAGTACCCTTAATAATTTTTCCTCTTCTATGTTGGATAAGCTAGCATTGATAATAACAAGATATTCAGAATTTGAGTCTAAAAATTCGTACCTTAGTGTGGAGAGAAGAGGTTTAAGTTCTACCTGTTTGATGTTTTCTTGCGACTTTCCTCTGAGTTGTTCTTCCTTTAACTCTTCTACCTTGAAAACTTGAGCCAATGGTAGGGGTGGATCTGCTATCAAGGATTGTACACAAGTTGCAATTTCTAAGTTTTCATTCTCTGCTATGTGGTTATGCACAATGCATGCTTCAAGATGGTCTTTAGAATATTCTTTATGGAATTCCTCTTTAACTTGCTTGTCAATTATATCAACCTTGAAGCATTCGTCAGGTTCAAGTTTGTGCTTCATTGCGCTGAACAGGTTGAATTCCACCTCTTCATCTCCTACTTTGAGAGTTAACCACCCATTTTTGACATTTATGATAGCTCCGGCGGTTGCCAAGAAAGGTCATCCTAAGATGATAGGGATTTGGACATCCTCTTCCATCTCTAAGACAAAAAAGTCAATGGGAATGAAGAATTTGCCCACCTTGATAGGGATGTTCTCTAGGATGCCCATAGGATATTTAACAGACCGATCAGCCAATTGCAGTGAAATTGTTGTGGGTTTCAATTCTTTGACCTCCAGCTTTTGACATATTGATAGAGGCATTAGACTTACACTTGCCCCAAGATCACAGAGGGCCTTGTCAATTTTCATATTGCCGATGAGACAAGGTATGGAGAAGCTTCCTAGATCCTTCAGCTTTGGAGGCAGTTTGTTTTGCAGTATAGCACTGCATTCCTCTGTGAGAGCAACAGTCTCATAGTCTTCCAGCTTTCTTTTTTTTGATAAAATTTCCTTAAAAAATTTAGTATAGGATGGCATTTGAGAAAGTGCTTCAGTGAAGGAAATGTTGATGTAGAGTTTTTGTAAAACTTCTAAAAACTTCCTAAACTGCTTGTTCAATTTGGCTTTTTGGAATTTCTGAGGAAAAGGTAGAGGAGGTTGATATGGCTCTGATAATTTCTTTTTCTTTCTTGCTTCCTCTTCCTTGTCCTTTTTGGCTTTTTCTTCTTTCTCCTCTGCTTGGTTTTCATATTTATCAGAGATTTTCTTAGTTGGTTCTTCTTTTGACTGTTCTAGAACTCTTCCACTTCTCAATGTAACTACCTTACAATGCTCCTTTAGGTTCATCTCTGGTTGACTAGGCAATTTACTAGCAGCCTTGCTTAAAGAACTTGCTTGCTGACCAATTTGATTTTCAAGTATCTTGTTATGGGTGGCAAGTTGGTCCATCCTAGAAGCTAGCTGTTTGATCATTTCATTCTGCTATTGCTGGGTTGCTAGGAAGCCTTCCATCATGGATTCCATAGTTGACTTTTGTTCAGGCTATTGGTTCTGAGGAGGTGGTAGTGGCTATGTAGGATTTTATCCCCTATTCTGAAATTCTGGGAGTGTTGGTGGTCTATATCCTTGCTGTTTATTCATTGGTTGATTCTGTGAATTGAACCATGAGAAATTAGGGTGGTTTCTCCATCCAGGGTTGTACGTATTTGAATATGGACTGTTGAGCTGCCTCTGGTTGAAATTCCCTTCATTATTCACATAATTCATCTATTCTGTGGAGAGTTCATTGAAGTTGTTACATTCTGAATTCATATATCCTTCTCCATTAATGTCATAGTGTTGATGCTTAGGGCATCCACTTCCGGGATCCCTGCTGTTCTCCTTGTATTCCCCTTTTCATTTGACCACTCGTAGTTGTGATACACGACCCTCTTTAGAAGTTCAAGTGCTTGGCCCACTGTTTTCTCCATCAGGTCACCTTCTGCAGCTGAATCTACTGTGCTCCTTATAGAGGGCAGCGGCCCATTATAAAAGTTCTGAACCAGGAGTCAATCTTCTATGCCATGGTGTGGACATTCTCTCTATAGGTCTTTATATCTCTCCCATGCATCATAGAGTGATTCACCTTCTTTTTGCCTAAAGTTGTTGAGTTCAACCCTTAATTTTGTAGTCTTTGTGGGTGAAAAATACCTTGCTAGAAAAGCTTATGAGCGGTCTTCCCAAGTGTTGAATGTTCTAGCTGGTTGAGAAAGTAACCACTTCCTTGCTCTATCTCGAAGGGAGAATGAAAATGCTTTGAGTCTTATAGCTTGATCAGAGACTCCATTCATCTTGAATGTGTCACATAGGGCAAGAAAGCATTGGAGGTGGTAATGTGGATCTTCTGTTGGTGAACCCCTAAACTGGGTCTGTTGGATCATCTGGAGCCATGCCGGTTTTAATTCAAAATTGTTGGCATCCATTGTGGGTCTTGTAACACTAGGTTGGAATCCTTGAATAAATGGAGCTCCGTAATCCTTTAAGAGTCTTGGCCTATTGTTGTTATTGTCAGCCATGATTGGAGTTTCTGGATTTTCTTGATCTTATTCTTGGTGTCTCCTTTCTCTCCTGATTGCTCTCAGAGTTCTATCTATCTCGGGATCCAAGTCCAAAACTTCTTCTTCTGGCTTTGCTCTGGTCATGCACTAGACCAAATGCCTGAGAGAAAATAAAAGAAATAAAACAAATTAAATAAAACTAAATAATAAATACAAATGCCTAAATCAGCTAAATCCCCTATCGCTTAATATTACTAAAGCTAAATTCCCTGGCAACGGCGCCAAAAACTTGTTTGCTGGTTTTTCAACCCCTCAAGTGCACAGTCACTAACAAGTAATAAGTAGTGAGTGAAGTATCGTTCCGCGAGAAATTTAGTGTAACAACTAAAAAAAAAAAAGAAGAAGAAGATGTGACTTTGGCGTGTGACAGTGGGTTTCCACTGTCACTGCCAACCTTTTAAAAAAAAAAAAAATGGGACTAAAAAAAAACGGGGGGAGGAACCCCCCCCCCCCCCCCCCATTTTTCTCTCCTCTCCTCTCCTCCCCTCCCTTTTTCTTTTTTCTTTCTCCGGTGACCGGCCAGCGACCTCCCAAGAGGCTCCCCACCCGGCTGGCGACCCTCCGGCGACGGCCAGACCACCAGAAACGACGGTAAGAGAGGAAGAAGAGAGAGAAAACGTGCGCACCGTGGGCAGCAGCTTTCCGGCGCGATTCCGGCTTCATCCGACGTCCGATCGAGGCGATTCAGGTGGCGTTGGAAAGCTTGTTCCGAGAGCTTTCTTTTGATACTAATTTTGTAGCAAATGGAGGTCGGATGAGTGAGATATGGAGGAGAGAAGTTTCGGGTTTTTCAAGCTTTTTCGTCAGATCTAGGACGATCCGACCGTTAGATCGACGATCCGAGACCACCTATGGACTAAGGAAGAGGAGAGGAACATGGTGGTATGATCAGATCCGGCAAATGTCGCCGGTGACCGGCGGCCGGCCACCGTGCGCGGTGGTTCCGGCGGTGGCTCCGGTGGGCTATGGAGATGATTCAACTTCCAAAGGCTTCCTCATAAATTTTTGGAATTTTTGAGACACAGATAAACTTCGGGTAAGACAATTTTTATTATTTCTCTGTCTGTGGAGCATAAATACAATGTTTCTTAAACATGAAAAATTGGAAAAAAATTCTAAGAAAAATATATGATGAAAGTAAAATTATTTGGAGATATTCTATGGTGTTTGTTGAATTTTTGAGTGATTGTAGAATATTTTTGAAAAAATATAGATGGAATTTAGTTAGATTTTTAGCATATGGGCATATAAGATTATTTGAAATTAAGATAATTAAATTTTATATAATTGGTTGAAGCTTGAGGATGGAGGTTTAAATATGTGGATATTGAATTGGGTTGAATTAAGAATAAGTTAGATGTTGGAAACTTATGGAATCGAGTAAAATTCTTGAATAAAATATTCATGGGTGATAAAAAAAATTACAATTCATTTTGCAATAGCCTTATAATATTATTAAGGACAGCGGGACAAAATTTTAGAATTTTTAGAGCATGTTTGAGTGGATTTTTACAAAATGTCAATTATAGGGACTAAAACATAATTTTTAAGGTTTTGAGTATTGCTTGGTTGGAGGGCCCAGGAGGGGCCATATAATGATGATGAGATATGAGTTGAATTTAGAAGTGTTATTTGAGCCTTTTTGCAGGTTGGGTAGGTCCCAGGTATAGGAGAAACTCTGCCGGATTTCCGGCATAAATTAGGCTGTCTATTGCCTCTTTAGAGTTTTATTCTAACTTACTACTAATAAATTTATAATTTAATTATTAGGTGATCGATGTCAGCTATTTTTCTGCATCCAGCAGCCACAATAGTCATTGGTGTACTGTGAGTAAAATATTAATTTTAATTGTAATTTCAATAGTATTATATGTTCAAGCATGCCCATGCATCACCTATATGCATATATCTATGTAGTTAAACTCTAGGCACGTTTTATGTTGCATTCACAATTGTTAAAGTGCCATGTATGTTGTTGTGGTAATTTGGAGCAGTGTGCGTGCGTTGGCGTGCGTGTGATGTGGTGTTGGCTATGGATAGGACGGGTAGTCACGGCTGAGATCTTCGCTGGGACCCGATCCTTCGGGGGTAGTCACGACTTGAGTTCTTCGCTGGGACCTCGATTTGGTTTATTAAGCGAAAGTCCGGCTTGAGTTCTTCGCTGGCACCAGGTTGGATTTAAGAGAGCTGTATAGAGGATCAGCTCCCATATATTATGATTGATATTACTGGGTGTGTGAGTGCTCCAAATTACCTTTTTGCTGTTGTGATGTGAAATTATTGCTGATGTTGCATTTCACTCTACAGGGTGCATTAGTTTTAGATAGTTATAGAGATTATGGTTAAAATTGATATTTTACTCTCTGAGTCGAACGCTCACTCCTGTTCACCATATTTTTTCAGGCTACAGGAGGAGACATTTTTCAGAATAACCTATCCCTTTCCTCTCAGGTTATGGAAAGATTACTTAATTGTATAATTATTCTCTAAATTTGTAATTTAGGACTCCGCATGTGCTAGTAGTAGCATTAAGCCTGTCAGGGATCACATGAACTTAAGTTTTTGTATTAACAAATGAAAAAATTGTATGAGTTTTAAATGGTTATAAATGAGGTAACAGGGTTGAGCTGGGCTCCCCTAATTTTTGTTTCTGATAATTTCTGGGCTAAGTTGGCCCGAAATAAAATTTTAACAGTTTAATTTAATTTATTTTTATATGCATATTGGGCCTAAATTGTGGGCTTAGTTATGGGTTGAGGAATAGTTAGGCTTACTACGGGCCTCGGGGGCTTTAGGCTGGCCCAGGTCTTAGTGCCGGTCCGGCCCATAGGTTGGGTCGTGACATTTAGTTAGCAAGTACCAAGCTACCCAACAATTCTGACTTTTTAGGCTACCGGATATGTATGAAGAGTGAATTAATCTATTTTGGATGTTGAAAATAACTTTAAATAAACCTATCTATTGAAGCAATTCCAGAATTAATATTTTACATTGTAATCTTATTATGGGTTTTAATCTTATCTATTCATTGGATTGAGGATCGTCACTTTGATAGAAATTAATCCTAAGATATCCTAGGTCCTCTCTCAAGGCACCTAAGGTGTGTTTCGATTAGAACTAAACCCTATTTTCGTTGGTGATTAGTCCTAAAAAAAACCCTTTAAGATCTTTGATTAATTATGGAACTCCACAAAGTTCATCAGCCTATCTCTAAATCAGATTTTCTAGGTTCAAAATTTCGATTTTCTAATATTAATCTTCACCTTTCAGTCCTTCAATTAATACCTATAATTAACACTAGGTGGGTACCAACACGTAGCATATATTAAGATCACAAAAAATTAAATCAAATAACAAAACTCCAATCCGATAAATAAAACTCAATATTCATCCATAATAATAATTATGAGTGTTATTCTCCCATTTCCAGAATAAAGAAATTACTCACCCATGATGAGTTTAACAAACATAATAGAAATAAAATAAAAGAACATGAAATATCCACTTAAAGAAATAGAACAAAAGAACCAAAGAGAATCTGCAGCTTTGATCTTGTAAAATTTCAGCTAAGGGTTCCTCCTTGATGCCGATGCGCTCTTCTTCTAGACGGCTGTGTGAAAATAGTACAGGTGATATTGTTCGGCCTCTCTTTTGCTTTCTGCTACTCTTATTTATATACAATGTCTAGGGTTAGGTTTTTAGAGTCCTAGCAGCATTAGAAGTCTCTTTTTTTCTGTCAAAAACTAGAGCTGGAGCCAAATTAGGAAACTGACTGTCACGTGATACACGGCCCGTGTGTCACTACACAGCCCTGAAGCTTGAGTTATTGCATCTTGTATCGAGATAGGACTTTACACGGACCTTAGGTAGTTACACAGGCCTGATTACACAGCCCGTATACTTTTGTACTTCGAGAAAATCTTCAAGACTGGCCTGGCAGAGACTTACACGGGTCTTCATAATTTACACGGGTCATGGTACACTGCCCATGTTCTTTGGTTCTTTGGCTTTCTCCTGGTAGCAGATTACACGGGTCTGTGGCTTTGCTTATACGACCCGTGTATGGTGTATCAGCAACACTTCTCAATCTTTTGGCCTTTTCAAGCTCTTTACTTTGCTCCTATGCCTTGGAACTTCTTTAAAACACCTGGAAACATACAGAAAACATAAAATTCAGAGCCTGACAATGAAATTTACAAAAGTTAATGAAATTGATGATTATGCATGAGATTACTTATCTAAATACTATGAAATATTATACAAATATATTTAAAAATATCTATATAATGCAAGTGTATCGAATTTAAATTCTCTACAGTTTATGCAAAGTAGGGAAATGGTTAGAGATATGACAGAGGTTGTTGTGGATGGTAATGTATGTGGAAATTGCCAACTTGGGAAGTCACATAAGCAATCTTTTCCCAAAAATGCAGCATGGAGAGCAAAGGAAAAGCTGGAATTGATTCACACTGATGTTTGTGGACCAATGAGGGTAGCTTCTTTGAGCAATAACTCGTATTTCATCTTGTTCATAGATGATCTCACTAGGATGACCTAAGTTTATTTTCTCAGCAATAAGTCTCAAGTTTTTTTAGTTTTTAAGAAGTTTAAAGCCCAAGGGGAAAGACAAAGTGGTTGTTAGCTGAAAACTTTGAGATCAGATAATGGTACTGAATACACTTCTAGTGAGTTTAATAAGTTTTGTGAAGATTTGGGAATCAAGCACCAACTTACTGTCAGCTACACTCCTGAACAAAATTGGGTCTCAGAGAGAAACACTTGAAGTGTTCGGGTCTGTGTGTTACATTCATATTCCTTCTATAAAAAGAGGGAAGCTTGATAAAAAAGTTGAAATTGGTATCTTCTTGGGTTATGCAGCTCAATCAAAAGGTTATAGAGTATACAATGTTGAAGCAAAAAAGGTTCTTGTGTGTACAGATGTAAAGATTGATAAAGATGCCTACTGGAATTGGGAAAGAAATCAGGTGTAGCATTCAAGTGTAATTCAATAAAAATTTGAGAATGGGGTCATAAATTCTAAATTGGATGCTTATAATTCTGATAATGATTCATCAATTGATGCACCACCTCCCAAGACCAAATCTCTTGCTGAGATTTATGAAAGATGTAACCTCGCAATCTCTGAACCTACAAGTTGTGCAGAGGCTTCAACAAATGAGGCATGGGTAGCTGCAATACAGGAGGAGCTTAAGATGATAAACAAAAATGAGACTTGGTTTCTCAGTCCTAGACCTAAAGATAGGAGGGTCATAGGAGTTAAGTGGGTTTATAGAGTCAAATTGAATCCTGATGGAAGTGTATTTAAGTACAAGGTAAGGCTAGTGGTTAAAGGATATGTACAGCTTCCTGGTATTGACTATGGTGATACATTTGCTCCAGTAGCTAGACATGACACTGTGAGATTGCTAATTGCCTTAGCTGCTCAATTGAAGTGGAAGATTTATTGTTTAGATATTAAATCTGCCTTCCTTAATGGTTTTTTGGAGGAAGAAATCTTTATTGAATAGCCTGAGGGATTTCAAATTGCTGGAAGTGAAGATATGGTTTATAAGCTTAACAAACTTTGTATGGCCTGAAGCAAGCCCCTAGGGCTTGGTACAGCAGAATGGATTCCCATTTGCTTGATCAAGGGTTTCACAGAAGTCCTAATAAGCCTACTTTATATGTGAAGCACAATGAAGATGAAGGTTTGCTCATTGTCTCTTTATATGTTGATGATTTGTTAGTGACAGGAGTCAATTTGAATTTACTACAGAGTTTTAAGAAGAAGGTGCTGCAAGTGTTTGATATGTCAAATCTGGGCTTAATGAGATATTTTCTTGGCCTTGAGGTTCATCAATTTGAGAATGGAATTTTTGTTTCTCAGCATAATTATGCTTTGGATTTGTTGAAGAAATTTAATTTAGAAAGTTGCAAGTATGTTACAACTCCATTGGTATTGAATGAGAAGTTGGAGAAAGAAGATGGCAAAGCAAAAGTGGATGCTACCATTTACAGGAGCTTGATGACTGCTACCAGGCCTGATTTGATGTTATCAGCTAGCCTTCTGTCAAGATTTATGCAGTCACCAAGCCAAAAGCACTTTGGTGCAGCAAAAAGTGTTCTCAGGTATTTAAAGGGTACAACAGACTATGGTATTATTGAGTGCGGAGAAAGCTATTCTTGTTGGTTTTTCAGATAGTGACTAGGCTAGATGCTTACATGATTACAAGTGTAACTCAGGGTATGTGTTTTCTTTTGGTTCTGGAGCATTCTCTTGGAATTAAATGAAGCAGGATATTGTAGCTCAGTCCACAACAGAGGCAGAATATGTAGCAGCAGCCTAGGCAACAAACCAAGTCATCTGGTTGAAGAAAATTCTATCTGATTTGAAGCTACATCAAGATCAAGCTGTTGTGCTTTATGTTGACAACAAATCAGCTATCTCCATAGTTGAGAATCCAATTCAACATGGCAGGACAAAGCATATTTGTGTAAAGTTTCATGCTTTGAGAGGGGCAAAAAAAAAATGGTGAAGTTAAGCTTGTTAATTATGTTTTTGAAGAGCAGCAAGCAGATATTCTTACTAAAGCTTTACCACGACCAAATTTGAGATTATTGGATCCTTACTTGGAGTTTCCAAGAACAATCTCAAGGAGGAGTCTTAAGCTGACTAAGATTGATTTTGGAAACTAGTCAAATATATTTTGTAATATTTCTAGCCTTAATTCTAGCTGAATTATTATTTTGTATGTGGTGTTCCGGATTTTATGGATTCAAGTACTATAAAAGCTAGAGTTAATAAGGTTAGGTATTAACTCTTTGTAAAGCTTTGATATAAAAGATTTTTTTTGTAACTTCTCTTGGCAATGATATCAGAAAATTTCCCTTTCATTTTATGCTCTGTTTTTTCTGCATTACCATTGCTGCTACTGTTCACACATTCACTGGTCTATTCATTCTCTCTTGATTTTATTTTATTTTTTTTTCATTTAGCATCATGGAGACAGTGAGAGAGAAGAGGAGGCACAAAATAAACCTTGTGCATGTGAAAACCGATCTGTTAAGTCATTTTTCTTTACTATTTGCTCACTGAAACTCCTCTCTCATCACACTGCAATAATGGATGCCAATCACGTGTACTTCGGACCATCCAACTTTCATTTCCGTCCAAATTAAGGAAAAAAAGAAAAGAAAATTCTTTATTGGAAGTGGGGTTTGAATTGAAAATTTTCTATGTATTAAAATTTTCACAAGAATCGAAAGAGAGTTGCCTTCCATTAACAGCTATTCCTCCACAACTAGCACTACTGCTATATTTGTATTTGCCTCCATATCCACAACAAGCCATTATTGGCTGCTCAAATCCTGTGAATGATCAAAGATGAAAACCAAAATCAGAAATCAGATCATGTCAATGACCAATTTGATATGATCTGGTTTATCTTTCACCTTAATTTGAAAAATCATTAAAAAAACTAGTTTATTGTACTAAAATACGAGAAAACTAGGGTGTGCAATTCTAATTCTGGTTTGGGATCTGCCTAGTAATGGGAATTGAACCGAAATTTCAATATGGTTCTCAATTATTCGGTTCCAGTACAGTTTGGTATAATTTCTATTCGATTATCTGTTCTTGACAAAATTTTATGCAATTATTTCTATAAAAATCATATTTGAATTAGCATTTTGAATTAACATTTAAGTTTTGAAATAGGTTATTAATACATAATATGTCATGTCATATATTTTTAGATTATATAATATTTAACTATAAGATAGACATATAATTTAGGATTATACATATTATATAATATAGTAGTACACGTATATTATATAATATATATTTTAGCTATTTATTAATTATGTAAACTTTAACTATAAAACAAAAATATAATTATGAATTAAGCATATATATAAATAATACACTTATATTTAATAGTTATAAGGTAATTTTATGTATTTATAACTAAAATTATTAATAAAATATAATATTAAATTATATTTAATCTATATATATATATATATATACACTAAAAGTATATAATACATCTAAAAGTCATAGAAAAAGTATATAATACATCTAAAAGTCATAGAAAAAAATATATATATATTTAGTTTTTGATTCGATTCTGATTCAATACAGTTTTAATTTAATTTTGAATGAAAAATCAAAACTAAATTAAAATATTAAAATAAGTTCAATTTAGATTTTTTTTTGTTTGATACAGTAATTTGGTTCAGTAGGAAATCTTGATAACCGTCCACAGCCCTCGAAAAAAACTTCTAGTACATTAATTATATTGGAAAGTGGTAAAATGGGAGGAAAGAAAATTTAGTGAGAAAAATTTTGGTAAAAAATATTACTCTTCCTAGTTTAGAAAGAGAATAAAAAGTAAGAACTAAAAATATAGAGAAAATTACAAAAAAAAAAAAAGAACTTTAAGAAATTTTTACAATTTTAACCTAAATTAAAAAAAAAATTACTCATTAAATTTTATATATATATTTTTATGTTTGTCTAATTATATCCTATAGTTAATAAGTTCATTAATAAGTTAATGGAAACAGCACATAAAATGTTTTTTATCCAATTAACTTTACTAAACCCTAATTAAAATTATGCAAAGCTTCTAAGTGAAAATGACATATCTCGACTTTCTATCCACGATTCTCTCAGTCATGAGATCCACAGTTCACAATGGAGTATTTTACGGGACCACAAACTTGTCATTATCATTGCAATTACACCCAACAAACATCATTTTCGTTGATTTGTTTTGATCGAGTAAGGGAGACAAGAAGGAAAATGATAACGTTTTTAGGGGTTTTAATCTTAAGGGATATAGTAATTAGGGTTTAATTAGGTTAATTATTAGGGGGTAGATGATGTCTGACTTGGTGTTTCTGTTAGGTCCTTAATGTTGTCAGATATAATTGAACAAACATAAAAAGTAAAGTTTAATCGGTAAATTTTTTAAATTTAATTTAGAATTACAAAAAAATTTTAAGAGTTTGCATTTTTTTTTTATAATTTCCCAAAAATATAATGAGAAAAATTCTCTTGTGAGTCATATATGTTACGACCCAACTTATGGGCCGGACCGGCACTAGGACCTGGGCCAGCCTAAAGCCTCCGAGGCCCGTAGTAAGCCTAACTATTCATCAACCCAACTCTAAGGCCCATTTAGGCCCAATTTCAAGTATTCAACAGGATAGAGTCCGGCAATAAAATAGACTTTTTAACGGGGAGTTTTTGACTCACTCGACCTGTAAACACAATATATAATCAATTGGGGAGCTCAGCTCACCCTCCACATACTCATAATAACATAAAGTTAAATGGGAGCTTAGCTCTCTCATCTAATCCAACTATATATGCATTTAATAAGTTTACAGGCCCAACATGATAATTATATTACAGACCCAAATTAAATAAATATTTATAACACATGCGAAAATTCTAGGAGTTAACAGAATTATACAAACATGAATAGACGACTTGCGAAGGAGAAAAACAGGTTAACCACAACAATGATCCTCCTGTAGCCTGGAAAAATATTGAACAGGAGTGAGCGTTCGACTCAAAGAGTAAAATATCAATTTTAACCATAATCTCTATAGCTATCTGAAACTAATGCACCATGTGAAGTGAAATGCAACATCGTCAATATTTTCACATCATAACAGCAAAAAGGCAATTTGGAGTACTCACACACCCAACACCGTCAAACAATACATATATGAGAGTTGATCCCTATATAGCCTCTTAATCCAACCTCTGCTAGCGAAGAACTCAAGCCGGACTTTCGCTTAATAAACCAATATGGGGTCCCAGCGAAGAACTCAAGCCGTGTCTACTCCGAAGGACCGGGTCCCAGTGAAGATCTCAAGCCGTGTCTACCCGTCCTGTCCATATCCAACACTATACCACACGCACGCCAACGCACACACACTGCTCTAAATTACCACAAACAATATCCATAGCACTTTAACATTTGTGAATGCAACATAAAACGTGCCTAGAGTTTAACTACATAGATACATACATATAGGTGATGTATGGGCATGCTTGAACATATAATAATATCGAAATTACAATTAAAATTAATATTTTACTCACAGACTCAACCGAAGTTACTGTGGCGGCTGGGCGGAGGAGGAAGGCTGTCCCGGCTCACCTGAAAATTTTATTACAATCATTTAATAAATTTGACTCAATACAAACTAAGAAAAAGACCAAAGATGTCCTAAGTCGTGCCGAAAATCCGGCAGAGTCTCCCCTATACCTAGGACCTACCCAACCTGCAAATGGGTTTAAAACGCACTTCTATATCCACAAACCATACATCCACAACTCAATCACATCACACAGCCCCTCCTGGGCCCATCCAAATAGTCATCAATCACAATATATAAAATTATAGTTTAGTCCTTATAATTGACCCTTTTTACAAAAACTACTCAAATGAGCTCTAAAAATTCTAAAACTTTGCCCCGCGGTCCTTAGCAACATTACTAAGCTAATGCAAAAGGAATCATAATTTTTTGAGCTACCACGAATATTTTATGGATTTTTAATCCCATTCAAGCACTAGAAAATTACGAAAAAGCAAGGTTCGGGTTTATCTATGCCAATTCCGACTTCGAGACGCGCTCGGGACGTCTGACAACGGTGGGGTAGCCAAAATCTCGACCCAATTCCAAGACTTTTTCGGTAGCCTGTCTGTCTAGCTGGAAATTCACAGACCCGGGCAACTGTCGAATTTCCGTGAATTGAAGGTACCTACACGAAGCCCACAACACGGGGGTTAGTACATAATTTTTATAGAATTTTCTAACCTCATTTAGTGCTCGGAAAAACACTACGAAGTTTCATGGGACCTATCAAAAAATGGTGTCAAAAAATTTTAAAATTTATATTGCCACGAAGCTCTCGACGAGTGGAGAGCTCTGGTACTCTCGGTTTTCTTGTGGGGTTCACGGTTTGCGAGAAATCTAGACCAAAAATCGAAATGGGCTAAAACTTCCCGAGCAAAAATTGGACAAACCGCTCGATGGATTTTGGTGATCTTGGTGTCTATGGAAAGCTCTCGAGGTGTAGATGGTGTTTGACACAAGACCCATTGGGCGGATTGGATTGGCCGGGTTTGGCGGAAGCCAAGCGAACGCATTGCGCCTCTTCGCGCGTCATTTTCAGCCGCATGGAAGGCCGGCCTGCGGTGGGGGAAGGCTGGGGCGGTGCGCCGGCGAGGTGGGGAGGGCTGGGTGGCAGCGGCGCATGGGGAGGAGGGAGGAGAGAGAAAACGGGAGAGAGAGGAAGAGAGGTCGGGGAAGTGCGCGGAAGAAGAAGAAAAGGAGTTGGCCGGTTCGATTCGACCATTCCGACCGGTCCGGTTCGATTCGACCGGTCCGATTTAAGATATAAAATTTTAAATTTTTACTCAGCCTTGGTACCGAAAACGAGACTCAAAAATTCCGAAAAAAATTCTAAAAAATTCGTAGAGTCCAAATATATTTTTAGTTTTGTCACGTGATCTTTAAATTAATTTTTAAAAATCATCAAAGTTTTATATTTCCGAAAAATCAAACCTGATTTCTAAAACCTGAAAAATCTCAAATAATTTCTCAAAATTTAAATAAAATAAAATATTAATATTTACCCACAAAATAATAAATTTAAAAATTAGGGGTGTTACGATATACCAACATTTTTCTCTCAAAATTGGTAGGGAAGTGGAGTGAAAAGTATTAAATTACTTTTTATTCATAAATAATATATAATAAAGGTTATTTACGTAATTTTCATTATTAAAATAATATTATTTTGAAAATTTTCAATCCCTTCTTTTTCTCCCCTCCCAAACAAGAGAGAGGGAAAAATGATTTGAATTGCTAAAACTAGCATTCCGATTCTTGCTTTCCATTTGATTTAGAAGAAACGATACCCAGAAAAAGAAAAAGAAGCAGGATGCCCAAAACCAAAAAAATTTCACCCCATAATTCATGCTAATTCAAAAGTTACATTGCATTGCATCAAGAGTATTATTAAAAAAATTCGACATCATCAAAGGCCTTCAACAAGCAATGAATATAATTTAATATGGTGTAGAATTCTAATACATGAATAATGGTTAATTAGTAGTCCTATGACATGCCAAATTCAAGGGAATGTGCGGGTCGGAGAATCCTCCAGTAGAAATTTGATCGAAAGTAAATTTGTTGGCAGCTTCAGTGTAGTGAACTCCATCCCAACTCACTCGAACTGAAGGTTGATCACATGATGAGTCCATAAATATTTGGGTACCATTTATAATTGCTGGACTTCCACATCTAGCAGTATTGCTATTATTATATTTTCCTCCATATCCACAGCATGCAACCAGTGGAAGCTCAAATCCTACAGTTGTTTGATAGATACCAATTGATCAGGATAATATATATATAAATTAATAGACTAATAGCCTTATGGTTGAATGTTTCATTTGGGTTTACCGTATTTTTGTGCTTGGCTGATTAAAGAATACTTGACAGAATAGATGTCAACGTATGTGAATGCAGCTGAGGGAATATCATTCCTGAGTTGTGCTATGGTCTCCTTCAACCTGGAATTAAAATACTGAGCTACTTCATTGAAAGGTTTTGCACAACCGGCATTGTCCCTTTCTGCTGAGGGAAAATTTGTTAGAATATAAGGAAGACAACCAATCGGTCCTGTGTTGTGAATCCAAAATGATCTACCTCCCCAATTGGATATATTCTGCATCAACACCAACTTCACTAGTTTAGCTGTAACTAATTAGAGGAAAACTTATCTAGACCTTGGTTCATCATAGATATAAGATATAAATATGTGAGTCTCTCATTTAATATGTGAATCCCATCATGCATAATATATTTTGGGTTCATGATAGATAAGGTGTGTATATATAAATATGTCAATAAATGGGGATGTTTTGAAACAGAAAAACGTACGCATGGATAGTTTAGAATCTACCTTAATGTTCACAGAGAACCTATTGAGAATTTCAGGGACAGAAGCTTTCACTTCCTCAAAGGACATGTTATGCAAAAGTCCAGCTTCAAGATCATTCTGACCGATGTCGAATGTGTACAAAGCATTTCGAAAATACTCTTCCTTGGGCATCAATTTTGCAAATACACCACCTATAAATCGATTGAAGCTCACTGAGAAATCAATATTGTTATGTGTATATGTTAAATATTGATGGGTATATATATATATATATATATATATACCTTGTTTCCTTATCAATTTTGACCTGTTCTTGAATTGCATGAATTGCTGGAATTGCACATCAAGAAAAAAAGGACTCGATATACCACTAGGTATAACACTAGATGGCAATCTGATGGTGGATCCTCCAGTGGCAAAATTTGCACCATGTGTGAAGCTTGTACCCAAGGAATTTAGATATGCACTGAGATATGGGAGATTGAGGCTCTTGGCTAGCAATTAAATTGATATACAATTTGTTCAAATTTGTCAATAACTGAAGATCACTAATAATTTTTTAATTATTGAATTGCCATATAAAAATGTATAGAAGTATATAAAAATAAAATTAAAGATGAGACAATAACAATCTAATAAGAGTTGATGTGTATATATATATATATATATACCTGCCTATGGTAAAAATTACTTACCAATGAAATCTATAATCAGTCTTCCATCAGAATACCTCCCTGAAGGCGTGTGAAAGTAGGTGTTCCCATAAGGACGATTAGGGGGACCAAAGGCAGCAGGCAATCCACCGGTGTCAGAATTTGAGTCACCGAAGTTGAAGATTGCCGGAAACTTACAGCTTCTCAAAGCAAATGTAGGGTTCAAGATGTCAGCAAAGGCTAGAAGAAGAAAGCAAAATGAAGAAATGGCAGATCTCTTAATGCAATAACAATCCATTTTGCTAGTAAATTAAACAAGTGGCTAGCTCTAGAGATGGTGGTTTGGAATATATATAATGGCAGTACATATGCTTAGAAAATTAAAATATATATTTATCCCCAGCTTGCAGATTTTTTAGTAGCTAGCTCACATCTATTATCTATACATGCAAGTTGAGTCTTTTTTATTTATTTTTTTTAATGTGATGATATATAATGTAGACTTATAGATGCATGGTCAATGGATTTTGCATTTGATCATATGGCCATGAGATTTTGCAATAATATTTTATTTCTATTACCCCTTTCTTGTCGGATCAATATCCCAATTGAGTTTTTTCTCAGAAAAAAAAAATCTATATTTTAACTGTAGATCTAGACTGCATTAAAATACAAAATGTCCATCCACTAGAGTGGCAGAATATCAGACTACAAAGAATTTTTTTTTTTTTAAATACAAATTGAAATGCATTACCAAGGCCGAGTTACAATTATCGAGTCTAGAAAATAAATAAAAAAAGGCTTGAGCTCAGTTCACTAAGCCACCATTACACAGACAACTTAACCTATAATTCATCTCAAAAACTCTAGGATTGATGGAGAAATCAAGCTGCCATCCCTTAGGCAGACCAATGCCGCCATTCTCATTCCATGCCAAACTGAACCACTGGCTAGAATGTGAAGCTATCAACATATGAAGGGTCTCAAAGAGACCTAGCACAAACACTAACCTCTGCTTCAACCCCATCGACAAAGATCTCCTTACTCACCATTCAGAATCACCACCATATGGCCAGAGGAGCGACGCGTAGTGCTTCCGGCATCTCAATCTCATATAGCCTTTGGGACTTTTTTTTTTTTTTTTTTTATAATATAGAGAAGAAAACAGAACTAACCCAGCCCCTTCCTAGGGTAAGCTACCCTTGCTGTAGTGTAAGGCAACCCTGGAGATACCAATATTGACTCATGCAAATAACTCTCCATCTAATTAGTGGTAGTTTCCAAACCCAGAAAACCCAGACACAAACCAGAGTTCTTAACACTAGCTTATCTTGGTGCTTGATTTGCTGCATGTCTCCCTCACCATGCAAGCTCCATCAAGCTGTGCAAACCAAACCAAAACCAACTGTATATTTATTGCCAAACCAAGATGGGGTGGGACGCCCTTCCGATCAGTTCAAAAAGTGAGAGTGTAACGACCTGAATTTCAAAAATATAAAGTTTTGAATTTTTTTTTATATTATCTTAATATTATTTTTAGTAATATTAATGTAATTTAATCAACTTGTTAAGCATTAGTATTATTAAATGGGATTATTATTATCATTATTGCTGTTATTGTTGTATTTTACTTAAAAATCTAATTTAAACTAATTAAAGTCGTATTGGATCCTATTGAAAACAAGTTTGGACCTAATTGAAAAACTTACAAAACTTTAAGGATTTATTAGGCAATTAAAAGTTAAAAAAAAAACACAACAACCCAATTTCTCTCTCTCTCTCTCCCTCCCACGTTCTCTCTCCTCTCCCGCTCGTCACTCTCTTTCTCCCTCCGTTTTGCAGCTGCTGGCAAACCTTTGGCCACCAACAGCAGCTGGAGAAAAAGCTCCACCACCCAACGATACCGGCAAGCTGTCAATTGGCCGAAGCAATGGCAGCAACGGCTCAGAAGCAAGATGCTTCTTCTTCAATGCACGCATAGAGGGGGCATTTTCCAGGCGCGATTTCAGCTTCATCTGAAGTCCGATCGGGGCATTTTTGGTGTCGTTGGAAAGCTTATTTTATGAGCTTTCTTTTGGGACCAATTTTACTTCGTTTGGTGGCCAAATGAGTAAGATCAAGAGAAGAGAAGTTTCAGGTTTTTATGACTTTCTGGTTAGATCTCAGCCAATCGGTAGCCAGTTTGGACGATCGGACCTAGGTATCATGATCTACACTCCTCAAGCTTCGTTTTGACACTAATTACGCCTTTATCGTAGATCGAACAGAGAAGATGCTCATCGGATGGCTTAAACTAAATCGGCTGATATCGGGGGAATCAGAGTAGAGTTTTGATGAACCGTCAACAGATTCGTCACCAGTAGCTCATGGGCATCCCAGATATGTACTCAGATTGATGATAACTCACCAGCGCCCGAGACCGAGTTTCCGACCTAATCCGGATGCCCGGTGGCTCGTCCCGGAACATAGTCAATATTGCAGTCGATCCCAGTAGTTTCAGATATTCTAGACGTATTCTAACTCAAGTTGTGTAGTTTGTGTTTTGATTAAGTTAATTGGTTAAATCTGTAAAATATTCCCGACTTAGTAAAATTAAGTAAAATGACTTTAATTAATACAAGGATGATGTGGAGGAATTTCAAGAATATTTTTATAATTTTTTAAAGTGTTAAAAATAATTATTTAAACTATATAGGAATTAGGGACCTGAGTTAGAGTTTAGAAGATCGGACCTAGATTAAGTTTCTTATAGGCTCCAGATGGGCATTACAGTTATTGTTGTGGACCTGAGACTTTGTGTGTTATTGTTGTAGGGAGTTAGGTCTAGTTATAGGGGAGATTCTGCCAAAATTTCAACAAGATCTTAGGAATTATTCTTGCTTTTTTAATTAAATTAATTGGTTAATTTTGTCAGTAAATTGATAAAAGTCATTGTGTTTGTATAGGCAATTAGTGCCAGATAACCTTTCTTCTCTACAACTGGATTAGCTACAATCGGGTCGACCAGTCTGTGAGCTAGATATTGATTATTTTTGTAATTTCAATATTAATTATATTTATAGCATGCTCATACATTTTATAAATATTTAATTATACACATAAATAGTTAATATATTAGGATTATTTTGGTTGTTGCATATTTGATTATTATTATTTATTTGTGATTACCGCCCTGAGGATAATTTGAAACTGGGTGTGTTTTTTCTATATGGTATATATGGATATGGATTGGATGAGTAGTCGTTGAGTTGATATTGTTGGCCTCCGCATTTGGATTTAAGCGAAAATTCCATTTGAGTTAAGTTCACTAACAGGATTTGGATTGAGACAGCTGTGTAGGGGAATCAGCTCCCATATTTATGTATTGATATTACACACTAGGTGTGTGAATAGCTCCAAATTTTCTTCTCGTGCGAATATTGAATGAATTATTGGTTCTATGTGATGGATGTGCATTTCATGGTAGGATTGCATTTGTTTTAGATAGTTATAGAAATTGCATTTATAATCATTATCTAAACTCTGTGAGTCGAACACTCATTCCTGTTTAAATATTTTTCCTAAGTTGCAGAAAAAGCGAGTTTATTTTCGAGTTTAACCTGCATTTTTCTCTGCAGGTTGTGGTGCTTCTTATTTTAATAGTTTTTATTATACCTATTTATTTATTTATTTATCTATTTGTCTATCATGACCCAACCTATGGGCCGGATTGGCACTAGGACCTGAGCCAGTCTAAAGCCCACGAGGCTCGTGGTAAGCCTAACTATTCCTTAACCCAACTCTAAGGAATAGTTTTTGACTCACCCGACCTGTAAACATAATATATAATCGATTAGGGAGCTCAGCTCACCCTCCACACACTCATAACAACATAAAAATAAATGGGAGCTCAGCTCCCTCATCCAGCCCAATACACATGCATAAAATAATAAGTTTACAGGTCCAAAATGACAATTTATATTACAGACCCAATTCAAATATATTTCTAACACATGCAGAAATTCTAAGAGTTAACAGGTTTATACAAACATTAATAAACAACTTGCGAGGGAGAAAAGCAGGTTAACCTCAAAAATATCCTCCTGTGGCCTGGAAAAATATTGAACAGGAGTGAGCGTTCGACTCAGAGAGTAAAATATCAATTTTAACCATAATCTCTATAACTATCTAAAACTAATGCACCCTGTAGAGTGAAATGCAACATCAGCAATATATTCACATCATAACAGCAAAAAGGTAATTTGGAGCACTCACACACCCAGTAATGTCAAATCATAAATATATGGGAGCTGATCCCCTATACAGCTCTCTTAAATCCAACCTGTGCCAGCGAAGAACTCAAGCCGGACTTTCGCTTAATAAACCAAATCGGGGTTCCAGCGAAGAACTCAGGTCGTGTCTATCCTGAAGGACCGGGTCCAGCAAAGATCTCAAGCCGTGTCTACCCATCCTATCCATAGTCAACACCACATCACACGTACACCAACGCACGCATACTGCTCCAAATTACCACAATAACATTCATGGCACTTTAACTGTTGTGAATGCAACATAAAACGTGCCTAGAGTTTAACTACATAGATATATACATATGTGTGATGCATGAGCATGCTTGAACATATAATAATATCGAAATTACAATTAAAATTAATATTTTACTCACAGACTTGATAGCAGTCACTATGGCGGCTGGGCGGAGGAAGAAGGCTGTCCCGGTTTACCTGACAATTTTATTACAATTGTTTAATACAATTGACTCAATACAAACCAAGAAAATACTAAATACGTCCTAAGTCGTGCCGAAAATCCGGCAGAGTCTCCCCTATACCTAGGACCTACCCAACCTGCAAATGGGTTTAAAACACACTTCTATATCCACCAACCATACGCCCACAACTCAATCATATCACACAGCCCCTCCTGGGCCCATCTAAACAGTCATCAATCACAACATGTAAAATTACAGTTTAGTCCTTATAATTGACCATTTTTGCAAAAATCACCCAAATAAACTCTAAAAATTCTAAAACTTTGCCCCGCCGGCCTTAGCAATATTACTAGGCTAATGCAAAAAGAATCATAATTTTCTGACCTACCAAGAATATTTTATGGATTTTTAATCCCATTTAAGCACTAGAAAATTATGAAAAAGCAAGGTTCGGGTTTACCTATGCCGATTCCAACTCCAGGGACGTGCTCGGGACGTCTGACAATGGTGGGGTAGCCAAAATCTTGATCTGATTCCAAGACTTTTTTGGTAGCCGATCTGTCTGGCCGGAATTTCACAGACCCGGACAACTGTCGAATTTTCGCGAATTGAAGATACCTACACGAAGCACACAACACGGGGGTTAGTACATAAATTTTACAGAATTTTCTAAGCTCATTTAATGCTCGGAAAAATACAACGAAATTCCGTGGGACCCATCGAAAAAAGGTATCGAAATATTTCAAAATTTATATTGTCGCGAAGCTCTCGATGAGTGGAGCGTTCTGATACTCTCGGTTTCCTCGTGGGGTTCACGGTTTACGAGAAATCTAGCCCAAAAGTCAAAATGGGCTAAAATTTTCCGGATAAAAATTGGACAAACCACTCAATGGATTTTGGTGTTCTTGGTGTCTATGGAAAGCTCTCGAGGTGTAGATGGTGTTTGACACAAGACCCGGCCCAATAGGTGGCCGGAACGGTCGGATTTCTGCCGAGAAGACGGCGCGTCTTCGCGCCGTGCACGCTTTCCGGCGTTCAGCGCGCCACATGGGGGGAGGCTGGCGCTACCGTGAGGTGGGGAAGGTTGGGTGGCGGCTGGCCGGCAAGGGGAGGAGGGAGGAGAGAGAAAACGGGAGAGAGAGAGAATGAGAGGTCGGGACGCGCGCGGGGAGAAAGAAAAGGAAGAAGAAGCCGGTCCGATTCGACCGATCCGATTCGGTCCAATTTGATTCAGGATACAAAATTTTTAAATTTTTTACTCTGTCTTGGGACCCAAAACGAGGCCCAAAAATTTCGAAAAAATTCTAGAAAACTCAGAAAAATTCGTAAATTCCAAATATATTTTTAGTTTTGCCACGTGGTCTTTAAATTAATTTTTAAAAATCATCAAAGTTTTATATTTTTGGGAAATCAAACCCGATTTCGAAAATCCGAAAAAATTTAAATAATTTCCTAAAATTTAAATAAATAATAAAAAAAATTAAAATATTAATATTACTCACAAAATAATAAATTTAAAAATTTGGGGTATTACATTGTCTAATTACTAGAACTCAACTGTGACATTAGTTTATGAATATATTGTATTAATTAATAAAAAATTAATAATATTAGATGGTTTGTACATACTGTGTTTCAAGGTTAAGCTAGACTCCTCTAATAGTGGATTTCTGATAACTATCGGGTTGGGTTAGCTCAAATAAATTTATAATATTTTATTTTATTTTGTTTGTATGTTGGGCATTGATTTTGGTCCTGATTATGGGTTTGAAAATAGTGAAGCTTATTACCGGTCTTAAAAACTTTAGATTGACTTAGGTCATAGTGTCGGTCCAGCTCGTGAAATCGGATTATGACAGAGAGGCCTTCCCCTATCCAAAGGTAGGGTAAGCAAATTGGAAAAAAAGAACGTTTGGCTGTATATGAGAGAGTTGAAGGCTAGAAGAAACTTAAATAAATTTCTCTCTCTAGAATCTCTAGAGAGAATGAAATTGCAAGACTACAAAGAAAAATGCTTATTAATAACTGAAAATTCGTATTATAACATAGGCAATAACGTCCTTTGCTTTAAAATTAATAGGCAATAATGTCCTTTGGTTTAAAATGAAATAAGAAAAGGCTTAATATTTATTAGTTATCCTTTAATTTTGAAGTTTGTTACACTTTCATTCCTTTTCATTTTGTTACCATAAAGTCCTTTAACTTAAAAAAAAAATTACATAAAAGTCCCTTGTGTTAGAATATCATCATATTTTCAATCAATTTAATACGTGATAGTGTCATGCTATAAAATAAAAAGAAATTAAAGAAACTAAAGTAGCGCAAATGAAATAAATTCATATTAGTCTCTCTCCTACAACACCTATATCATGTCTATTAATTCTCTGCAAAAGTCGAGAAATTATATTTCTTACTTAATTAGAGACTGGATCATCATACCACTCAAAATATTCATAATAATTGGAACTCTGTAATTTTATACACAAATACATAAATGAAAAATATTTAATATAATAAATTATTACATCTAAAAAAATCTAATTTTAAAACCAGAAAATCAATCTAATATATTTACTTTTATTTAAAAAAAATTTTTTTCTTTTTATTTTATAGCATGACGCTATCATATATATCAAATTGATAAAAATACAATGAAATACTTAGTGTGGGGATGTGGGGACTTTTATATAATGTTTTTTTATCAACAACAGCACCATTGGTTATATAGTGTGGGGACTTTGCTCTAAAATCTAAATATATATATATATGTAGTAGCTTTCAATTGCACGTGTTAGTTTGCTGCTTTTTTTTTTTTTTTGGTTGAACAAGGAAGATAGTTTGCTGCTTTTTTTATGATTCATACTAATATTTTTATTTATAATTTTACTATGTCGTGACATGTTTCTTCCTATCTTTCACATTTTTTTTTATTTGTTGATTTATGCCCTCTCACCAGCCTTTCAAACACGATTTCTATTTTGTTTTTTTAATATTGTAGTTGATGTTATCATATGATAATCATAAATTTATAATTTTAGCTTAATTAAATGTAAATTATTTATACTAATATTAAAATATTTATAATTAATAAATTTTAGTTCAATATTTTAATTTATAAATCGATAGTAGCAAGTGTGAATGATTTTTAATATTAACTAAATTAAAGTTTGAAAAATTTTAAGATTGATAAAGAGAGTAAGACAAATTTCATTGCTATCAATATTACATTGTTTTAATTTATTTAGTTTAAAATGCTTTATCTTTATTTTACTTCTCTTCATTTTCTTTTTAACTTTAGAAATATTTGCTTTATAATAATCAATTTATTTTAATTATTTATATAATTTAATAACTATAGCATAAAATTATTAAAAGTAATTAGTTAAATGATTGTAAATTTTATTAATATGATATCTATACTTAATTATTTAAGTTATTCTACATGTTAACTATAATCTAATTAATCAGAGAAAATACATTATTTCATTAAAAAAAATTAAAATAGCTTATTTTAATTTAATTAGAAAAATAATCTTACTGCATTCTATGGATTATTCATTTAGTTCTACATAGAAAAGGGAAAACGGAGAAAGACAAGTCTTTATTACAAGAAACTATTTCATACAACTGTTGTATATACAACTGTTGTATATACAACAGATAGATTATTATGATAGAAACCAAGTGAATCCTAACATAATCAATGGTTTCTCATTTATTATTATTCCTCATTTTATTAGCGGGCTTTCAGCAAAGCACTTTCATATAACCTATACAGAGGCTAATGTCCTCAATGATTCAGTTTTATGACATGCCATATTCAATGGAACAGGGGGATCAGAGAAGGCTCCTGTAGAAATCTGGTCGAAAAAATATTCATTGGCAGCTTCAGTGTAGTGAGCTCCATCCCAATTTACTCGAACTGAAGGGCAAGCACATGAACCCACAACTATTTTGGTACCGTCGTCTGCTGTAACTGTATCTCCACATGGAGCAGTAACACTAAAATTGTACTTTCCTCCGTAGCCACAACATGTTATAAGTGGAAACTCGAAACCTATAAATAATTCATAGTTGAGTCAATTGTTAGAAATATTAATTAAGGAAAATATATAATTATTATTTTGACAAATATTGATATGGTTTAATTAATTACCGTGTTTTTCTGGCTCACTGAATAAAGAATACTTGACAGAATAGATGTCAACGTGGACGAATGTAGCTAAAGGCAAATCCTTCCTGAGTTGAGCAACGATCTCCTCCAACTTGTGATTAAAATGCTGAGCAACTTCATTGTAAGCTTTTGCACAGCCTGCACTATCCTTTTCTGCCCAGGGAAAATACGTTAAAATGAATGAAAGACAACCAATTGGTCCTGTGTTGTGAATCCAAAATGTTCTAGCTCCCAAATCGTATATTTTCTGCATCATCAACACTAACCCTCCATTAGTTTAGCTCTAAGAATAATGTAAATGTAATTAAGAGAGTGGAATTAATTAATGTAGGCCCGATATTGTCGAATAATCAATCTTTAAGAACCAAATGCAACCTTAACGTTTGCTGAGAAGCTATTCACAAGATCAGGGACAGTTGCATTCACTTCTTCCACAGTTAAGTTCAAGAATCCTTCTGTAAGATCATTTTGACCAATATCGAATGTGTATAAAGCTTTCTCAAAATAATATTCCTCGGGCACCAATTCAGCAAATATGCCTCCTACATATGCAAATGTATGAAGCTTTAGCTCACTTAGAAATGCATGTATTTCTCAATCGAACACAATATTCAATGGAGGAATTATAATTAATGTTACCAGTTTCCCTGATAAACTGTGATCTGGGTATGAATTGCCGGAATTGCGAATATTGGACATCAAGGTAGAATGGACTAAATCCACCATGAGCAGGTATAATAGTAGTTGGTAGTTTAATGGTGGATCCTGCTGTGGCAAAATCTGCACCATGTTTGAAGTTGCTTCCCAGGGAACTAAGATATGGACTCAGATATGGGAGATTGAAACTCTCGGCTGCCAATCAGATTGTCAATAAATGGAGATTGCAAACACTAAAATCATTAACCAAATTAAGTAATTAAAACTACTGACCGATAAAATCTATTATGAGCCTTCCATCAGAGTACCTTCCTGTCGACCTGTGAAAGAAAGTCTCTCCATAAGGAGGGTTAAGAGGATAAAAGGCAGCTGCCTTGCCACCGGTATCGGAATTGGAGTCGCCGAAGTTAAAGATTGCTGGAAAATCACAGGTTTCGGAAGCATAAGCTAGGGAAAGCATGCATAATAAGAAAGAGAGAGTGATGATAGGGTTGTTATTGGTTTCAGGGAACTCCATGAAGTGGAAGCAAAAACCAAGTGTTAACGCAACTCTAGTGGAAAGTTTTTTTTGTATAATATATAATAGTGAAAGGGAGATCTTTTAATTAGCTACACGCACGTAGACGTAGCATTCTGGATAATATCATCAAAACTCGCAATTGCGACTATTTATCTAAAAATTCCAAATTTTAAGCCGCTCTATTCCTCCGAATATTATCATCAACATGGATCATAAATTCGACTATCGTGTGCTTCGGTAGGATGCTGAGAAAAAGGAGTTCTAACACCATTTTAGAGTTTTGCTTTTAAAAGCATAAAAACAGAGCAAGTCTGTTGCATTCCAACATTAAGAAAACACTATTTTTATGTGCTTCGAGAGTATGCCGCAGAAAAGGGATTCAACAGCATTTTAGAGTTTTGTTTTTAAAAGCATAAACACAGAGTAAACCTGGAGCACATAGTGCATCTGTGTGCATGTGTGCATATGTGATCACATAAAAGTCCATCGTTTCAAAATCTTATCATATATGCAATCAATTTAATATGTGGCAGTGTTATGACATAAAATAAAAAAAAATAAAAAAAATTAAAATGTAAAATAAATTCATGTTAGTCTCTCTCCTGCAATCTCTATCTTATATTTATAAATCATCGGCAGGAGTAGAGAAATTATATTTTTTTACTGTATTAGAGATTAGGTCATCAAACTACTCCAAATACTCATAACAATTGAAATTCTGTAATTCCATACTCAAACACATAAATGAGATATATTTAGTATAATAAATCATTTCACCTAACAAATTTTAATTTTAAAATCAGAAAATCAATCCATCGTACCTATGTTTTTTGTTTCATAATAAAAAATCTTCCTCTTCATTTTATACCTTGCACTATTATGTATTAAATTGGTTGAAAATATAATGAGATTCTGGTATAAGAAACTTTTAAATTAAGGAATTTTTATATAATTTTTTTTAAATTAAGAATTTTATAGTAACAAAAATGAAAATGAGGGCTCTAGCGGTGGCCATTGCCCTCTAATCAACAAAAAATTATAGAGAGTTTATTAGTGTAGATTCATGTTGCTCTCCCAATAAGGCCAATGCTGCACACTTAGTTCAATCAAATTTTTTCGTTTTTAATATTTAAATTTAATTATTGTCATAATTTTAACATGTTCTATTTTATGACTTAAACTCTTAATTAAATAGATTTTAATTCATTAAAATAATAAATCATAATTATTTATGTTATACATATATATCTTTAAAATGACATATATTTAGGGGTGAGCAAATTTCGGTTCAAACCGAAAAATCGAATCGAATCTAGTCAATTCAGTTCAATCAGTTTGATTTTAAAATTTAATTGGTTCGGTTCGGTTTTATTTTATAAAAATTTCGTTTATTTCGGTTCGGTTCGGTTTTAAAGAGAAAAATATCGATTAAATCGAACCGAACTGAATAGTAATTTTATATATTCAATCAAACCAAAACAAACCGAATCAATTTTTGAATTGATTTAATTTTGTGGGGAATTTATGAATTATATTTAATTTTATATATATAAATTGTTTAATTTCAATAATGAATATTTATTAGGTTCAAACCAAAATCAAAATTAGACCAAATAACTTGAAAATCAAGTCTAAATTAAAAAATTAATCGAAAATCAAAAGCGATCAGTTTAAACCGAATCAAACCAAAATAGAGTGGTTCGGTTCTATTCGATTTTTCATCAATTTTGGTTTGATTCAATTTCTAAAATAAGTAATTCGATTTTTATAATTCGGTTCGGTTCGATTCGATTCGATTTGAACCGAATACTCACCCCTACATATATTGATGGGGGAGGGCCGCTCACCACAAGTTGGGTCCGCCCCTGCCTTGATGTTGAGCGATTTGCCTAATGAAGGGTCCATTGGTCTGATAAGTCATTTTTCTTTACTGTTAGCCTTCTCATGCATACTTTGGACTATGTGTACCCAACCCATTATATATATATATATATTGGAAGTGGCGTTTGAATTGAAAATTTTCTATTAATTGTAATATGTATTGTGCATCGAAAAAGCGTGTAAAATATAAAAATAAAAAAAATAAAGTAAACACAAAATAATAATATTTACGTGGTTCACCTTCTCAATATAGAGCTATATCTATGAGTATATGTCATCTTTCACTATCAATAATAATAAATCATCAATTACAAGCTTGAAACTATTTACCCATCAACTCAATTATACTTAAGCGAACCCTTATATCAAATTGCTCATAGTAAATACATTAATTAGTCATTTCAGTCTCCTCTAGATATAACCCAATATATTTACTACTGCAACTGCTACACCACAAAGGGTGTCTTTAACTACATGGGCAAAAGTCCTCTCATCAATGAACAAGAATTCCTTCCTCTTGAATTTTATGTTTTTTCTCCATCTTTAGCAAAAGCCCCTTTCCCTCCATGGAACTGCAAAGGGCAAGAGTCTCTCATCAATAGGCAGAGTCAAATCCTTAGCAATTGGTAAATCCCCTCTCTACAATGGGCAACAATCACTCTTTATGGGCAAAGCTACTCTCTATGGGCAAAGCTACTCTCTATGGGCAAAGCCACTTCCTATGAGTGAAGCCAAATAACTTTTCCAACATTCTCCTATTTATAGTGTTAATTCTTTTAATTCTAATTTGATTAGGAGTACCACTCAATTTATGAGTAATAGAGTTCTACTCTATACAGAAAATATTCTTTCATCTTATTGAGTAATATTTCTCTCATCCAAATTAGGAAAGGGTTTTCCAAATTAACTAGAATTTTGGGTCATAAATCTAACAATATCCACATTGACACTAAATCCATCAACTATTGTACATCTCAAATTCTTGGGTGTCAATAATTTTCATCTCCATTCTTCAATTTTCATCTTGGGTGAAACATATTTCTTTCTTTAAAAAATCTTCACGTTATCAACTTTCTTGATTTTACATTAAAAGCTCCACCATAATTTCAACTTTCCACTACCTTGAGCTTGCATCTTCCATGTTGTAATATGCGACTTTTGAATGTCACAGCAATTTCACCTTCAACCAAACTCGCCAACCAAAGTCACCAAGATTATCTCCATGCTCTGATACCAATTGTTGTGAAAAACCATACCCACACAAAATAAAGAGCACAAAATTTAACGTGGTTCAGTACAAGCCTACTTCACCAATAAATTCACTATCAAAGGAAAAATAATTACATATACTAATTATTTTTTTTGCCTTTAAAATCACTCAAACAACACTTATTGAGGATAAGAAAAATAATTATTGTGTAAGAAAAACAATTATTGTGTAAAAAAATAATTATTGTGTAAATAATTAGTGATTTTGAGGGTAAGAAAAATAATTAGTATATATAATTATTTTTTCTTTGATAGTGAATTTGTTGTTGGAGTAGGCTTATGCTGAATAACTTTAAATTTTGTGTTATTTATTTTGTGTAGGTTTAATTTTTCATAACAATATGATTTTGTATTTATGCCTTGTTTTTATCCATGCAATTGACTTTTTTTTAAGGCCCTTGTACTTCATTTCTAAATAAATGAAATTTCATTATGATTAAAAAAACTTTAAAAAAATAATTGATTGAATTTTGATTTCCTATATTGCAAAATATATACTTAATAAGATTTCGTTAGGAATAAATCATTTATTAAAAAATTTCAATTGAATTATCATATAATCATATTTAATTTATATTTCTTTAAAAATATTTTTTTAATTTACAAAAATTTTATTTATTTATTTTAAATGTGAAAATTAATAAAAAAAATTAATTAAATTAAATTTTTGTAAAATTATGAATTCCAAGCAGGGAGTAAGTAAATCCCAACCCAATTTACTCGAACTGAGGGGATTTGACAAGAGCCTACTCGGGGTTGGCTTCCCTTAACAACTATATACTCCATCACAATTAATATTATGGCTATATATTTTGGATGTTGCCTCTCTCTTCTCTCCCCCTCATTTTTCTTCTTGTGAGTTCTTTGGGGTTCGCCACCGGTGGCTACCCCTTCTTTTTTTTTTTTATTGTGTTTTTTCTTTATATATATATATATATATATATATATATATATATATATATATATATATATATATATATATATATATATATATATATATATATTTGTTTTTGTTTTTGAAAAATTTTCCAATAATCTCTAAATCTATTTTCTTTTGAAATAAATTTGTGTTTATTCTCAGATCTATTATTGTTAATGGATTTTGAGTTTTTGTCTCCTATTTTTTTGAGAATTTATTGTCTTTCCTTTATGAGAATTTGATATTTCCTCCATTATGAGGATTTGTTGTTTCCTCCCTCACCGCAATTTATTTTTTCATTCAATATCAGAGAGTTGTTAGGCATATTGGTAGGAGTGTAATGATGGGAGATATAAATTTTCTTTCTAAAGGAGATAAAAATTTGATAATTTCTAAATCAGACTCACAGAAAGATCTTAGTGTCGAATAGTGTAAATTACTCTCAAGTGAAGCATGCTTCTCAACGTATGGCCAACTCAAATGCTCTATCAACACAATAATGATTCATATTAAATTTTTTTATGCAAAATTATAATATATATTTCAAATTTGTATTTTGTCTCCATGAAAACCTTTTTATTGCCTGAAAAAAAAAAAACACTATTGCTGATAATTGTATTTGCCTTCATACCCGCAGCAAGCCACTATTGGCTACTCAAATCCTGTGAATGATCAAGATGAAAACCAAAATCAGAAATTAGATCAAATTAATGACAAATTCAATATAATCCGGATTATATCTTTCACCTTAATTTGGAAAAAAAAAATCATAAAAATAGTAATTTATTATACTAAAATGAGAGATGACTTACCATAACTGTAACATCGAGACATTATTTTTTCTAATGACTGTTTTATTCCTATTTAGACAAGGAATCCTAATTGTAATTGGTCAGGGTTATATCATACTGAGAGAAAATGGGCATATTATATTTTCAGACTCTTGAAACCTTAGTTATATAAACGAGTATGGGTATCCCTAGTATAATTATGAGAATAAACTTGTAGACTTGTGACAGATTTTCTCATAATAATTGTCACGGCCCAACCTATGGGCCGGACCGGCACTAGGACCTGGGGCAGCCTAAAGCCCCCGAGGCCCGTAGTAAGCCTAACTATTCCTTAACCCAACTCTAAGGCCCATTTGGGCCCAATTTCAAGAATTCAACTGGACAGAGTCCGGCCATAAAGTGGACCTTTCAACGGGGAGTTTTGACTCACCCGACCTGTAAACACAATATATAATCAATTGGGGAGCTCAGCTCACCCTCCACATACTCTATATGTCATAAAAATAAATGGGAGCTCAGCTCCCTCATCCAGTCCAAAACCCATGCATATAATAATAAGTTTACAGGCCCAACATGGTAATTATATTACAACCCAAATCAAATAAATATTTCTGACACATGCGGAAATTCTAGAAGTTAACAGAATTATACAAATATTAATAAACGACCTGCGAGGGAGAAAAGTAGGTTAACCTCAAAAAATATCCTCCTGTGGCCTGGAAAAATATTGAACAGGAGTGAGCGTTCGACTCAGAGAGTAAAATATCAATTTTAACCATAATCTCTATAACTATCTAAAGCTAATGCACCCTGTAGAGTGAAATACAACATCAGCAATATTTTCACATCATAACAGCAAAAAGGTAATTTGAAGCACTCACACACCCAGTAATGTCAAACCATAAATATATGGGAGTTGATCCCTTATACAGCTCTCTTAAATCCAACCTATGCCAGCGAAGAACTCAAGCCGGACTTTCACTTAATAAACCAAATCGGGGTCCCAGCGAAGAACTCAAGCCGTGTCTACCCCGAAGGACCGGGTCCCAGCGAAGATCTCAAGCTGTGTCTACCCGTCCTGTCCATAGCCAACACTATACCACATGCACGCCAACGCACACACACTGCTCCAAATTACCACAACAACATCCATGACACTTTAACAGTTGTGAATGCAACATAAAACGTGCCTAGAGTTTAACTACATAGATATTTACATATAAGTGATGCATGGGTATGCTTGAACATATAATAATATCGAAATTACAATTAAAATTAATATTTTACTCACAAACTTGACAAAGATCCTTTGTGGCGGTGGCGAGAGGAAGAGAAGGCATCTGGCTCACCTGACAATTTTATTACAATTGTTTAATACAACTGACTCAATACAAACCAAGAAAAGACCAAATACGTCCCAAGTCGTGCCGAAAATCTGACAGAGTCTCCCTTATACCTAGGACCTACCCAATCTGCAAATGGGTTTAAAATATACTTTTTTATCCACCAACCATACACCCACAACTCAATCATATCACACAGCCCCTACTGGGCCCATCCAACCAGTCATCAATCACAACATGTAAAATTACAGTTTAGTCCTTATAATTGATCCTTTTTGAAAAAACTACCCAAATAAACTCTAAAAATTCTAAAACTTTGCCCCACGGTCCTTAACAATATTGCTAGGCTAATGCAAAAAGAATCATAATTTTCTGAGCTACCACGAATATTTTATGGATTTTTAATCTCATTTAAGCACTAAAAAATTACGAAAAAGTAAAGTTTGGGTTTACCTATGCAATTCTGACTCTGGGGACGCGCTCGGGACATCTGATAATGGTGGGGTAGCCAAAATCTCGATCCAATTCGGAGACCTTTTCGGTAGCCGGTCTGTCTGGCCGAAAATTCACAGACCCGGACAACTATCGAATTTCCACGAATTGAAGATACCTACACGAAGCCCACAACACGGGGGTTAGTACATAAATTTTACGGAATTTTCTAAGCTCATTTAATACTCGGAAAAACACTACGAAGTTTCATGGGACCCACAAAAAACGGTGTCAGAAAATTTCGAAATTTATATTGCCGTGAAGCTCTCGATGAGTGGAGCGCTCTAGTACTCTCGGTTTCCTCGTGGGGTTCACGGTTTGCGAGAAATCTAGCCCAAAAATTAAAATGGGCTAAAACTTCCCTGGATCAAAATTGGACAAACCGCTAGATGGATTTTGGTGTTCTTAGTGTCGATGGAAAGGTCTCGAGGTGTAGATACTATTTGACACAAGACCCGGCCCAATCGGTGGCCAGATCGGCCGAATTTTGGTCGGGAAGACGAAGCGACACGCGCGGTTTCCCGGCGTTCCAGGCGACGGCCGACGATAGGGGGAGGCTGGGGTGGCGCCCCTGCGAGGTGGGGAGGGCTGGGTGGCGAATGGCCGGCGAGGGGAGGAGGGAGGAGAGAGAAAATGGGAGAGAGAGAAGGAGAGGTCAGGACGCGTGCGGGGAGAAAGAAAAAGGAAGAAGAAGCCGTTCCGATTCAAGATACAAAATTTTAAATTTTTACTCTGCCTTGGGACCGAAAACGAGGTCCAAAAATTCTGAAAAAATTCTAAAAAACTCAAAAAAATTCGTAGACTCCAAATATATTTTTTGTTTTGCTACGTGGTCTTTAAATTAATTTTTAAAAATCATCAAAGTTTTTATTTTCGGAAAATCGAACCCGATTTCTAAAATCCGAAAAATTTCAAATAATTTTCTAAAATTCAAATAAAATAAAATATCAATATTTACCTAAAAATAATAAATTTAAAAATTAGGGGTGTTACATTCTTTCCCCCTTACAGAAAATTTGTCCTCGAATTTTACACAAGGCAAAATAAAGTACAGGATTACACGTTGAACAGATAAGGGTACTTGCTACGCATGTCCCATTCTGACTCCCAGATGCATTCTTCCACTGACTAACTCCTCCACAAAACCTTAACCATAGGGATCTGTTTTGATTTTAGCTGCCTCACTTGGTAGTCCACTATGGCTACAGGTTGCTCCTCAAACGTCAAGTTTTCTTTCAGCTCTACTACATCCGGCTGTAGCACATGAGAAGGATCAGGAATGTATTTCCTGAGCATGGAGATGTGAAACACAGGATGAACATGAGAAAGGTTGGGTGGTAGCTCCAACCAGTAGGTAATTGCTCAAAGCATCTGCCACTACATTGGCCTTCCCAGGGTGGTACTGGATGGTGCAATCATAGTCCTTCAGAAGCTCCATCCATCTCCTCTGTCTCAAGTTTAAATCCCTCTGTTGGAAGATGTACTTCAAACTCTTGTGGTCGGTGTATATCTCACACACTTCACCATACAGGTAGTGTCTCCAGATTTTTAGTGCAAAGACTATAGCCGCCATTTCCAAATCATGGGTTGGGGTAGTTCTGCTCATGCCTCTTCAGCTGCCTTGAAGCATAAGCCACTACTTTTCCATTCTGCATCAAAACACACCCTAAGCCAACTCTGGAGGCGTCACAGTACACGGTATATCCTTCACCACTCATCGGTAGTATCAACACCGGGACGGTGGTTAGACACTCCTTAAGCTTCTGGAAACTCTCCTCGCAGTCATCTGTCCAAATGAATGGAATATTCTTCCGAGTTAATTTAGCTAGGGGAGCTGCTATCCTGGAAAAATTCTGCACAAAACGCCTATAGTAGCCAGCTAGACCCAGAAAACTTCGCACCTCAGTGACTGTTATAGGCCTAAGCCAATCAGTTACAACCTCAATTTTTTTGGGATCCACTTAAATGCCTTCACTAGAAATCACGTGTCCCAAGAATGAGATGCTTTCTAGCCAAAATTCACATTTTGAAAATTTGGCATATAGCTGGTGCTCCCTCAAAGTCTGCAACACCATCCTCAAGTGCCACACGTGTTCTTCCTCGGTCCGAGAGTATAACAAAATGTCATCTATGAATACGATGACAAAACGGTCCAAAAATGGCTTGAACACCCTGTTCATCAAGTCCATGAAGGCTGCTGGTGCATTAGTGAGTCCAAAAGACATCACCAAGAACTCATAATGACCATATCTTGTCCTGAATGTCGTTTTGGAGACATCCTCATTCCTGATCCTCAACTGATGGTAACCTGATTGCAGGTCTATCTTGGAAAAGAATCTAGCCCCTTGGAGCTGATCAAACAAATTATCGATCCGAGGAAGTGGATACTTGTTCTTCACAATCACCTTGTTCAGCTGTCTATAGTCACTACACAACCTCAATGACCCATCTTTCTTTCTCACAAATAAAACAGGAGCGCCCCAAGGTGAAATACTCGAACGTATGAAACCCTTGTCCAAAAGCTCCTGTAGTTGCTCCTTTAACTCTTTCAATTCTGCTGGTGCCATCCTGTAAGGCGGCATTGATATGGGGTTTGTACCCGGCACAACATCAATGCAAACTCTATTTCCCTTCCTGGAGGCAACCCTGGAAGCTCCTCAGGGAAGACATCCATGAATTCTCTGACAACCATGAATTCTCTGACAACAGGAACATTTTCCATGTTAACACCTTCTACAGATGCATCTCTCACCAATGCCAAATATCCTTGACATCCACGCCTCAACATTTTTCTAGCACTAATTGCTGACACCAAATTATATGGAGCCACGCTCCTGTCACCATCAAAGCTAAAATCTTCCACACCAGGTATGTGGAAATACACCTTTTTGTTCCTGCAGTCTAAAGTGGCATAATGAGTTACCAACCAATCCATCCCCAAGATTACATCGAAATCTATTACTGGTAGAGGAACCAAGTCTGCTGCGAGGATCTTTCCATCCACTACTACTGGGCTACCCGGAAAAACCATGTCTATATCTATGTTGTCACTAAGCGGGGTAGCTACAGACAAAGGACATTCTAAAGTTGTAGGGTTTCTACCCAACCTCATGGAAAACACTGGGGAGACAAATGAGTGCGTAGCAACTGGATCTGTTAAAACACGAGCCTCATAGGAACAGACTAGAAGAATACCTGCCACAACTGCACTGGAAGCATGAGCATCCTGGTGGGTCAGGGTGAAAACTCGAGCTTGACCTCTACCCTGAGTGGCAGAACCCTGATACTGACTTCTACCTCCTGATCTGCCTCCAAATCCACATCTCCCTTGTCCTCGGCCCTGTTGGCCACTGAATTGACTGCCTGCCATGCTGGAAGCACCAGGATACAACTGACGAGGAACATTTGCAACAGAACCCTGTGACCCCATCTGTGGCTTGCTGAACACGGGGCATTCCCTAGCAAAGTGACCTGGTTGGCCACACCTGAAACATACTCCTGAACCCATCATACAAGGTCCTGAATGTCCTCTTCCGCACTGTGCACAAGGTGCAAAGGAGGATCCTGAACCAGACCCAAAATTACTGTACCCCGAACTATGACCACTGCTGGATCCATACCCTGGCCTGAACCCTCGACGTTTGTGTTTAAAACCACTCTTCTTGTTCCTACTTCTTCCTCTGTAATTACTCTGGCCACCACTATACGGAGTACCCATGTGGGGAACACCTGAAGAACCCTCTGCTCTATTTTTCTTTGCCCTTTCGCTGTCATCCACAGCATAGCTAATCTTAATCTGTCTGGCTCGATCAACTACCACATCAAAAGACTGATCCGACATCATGGCCAGGTTTGCATACCTCTTGTCAAGCCCCTTTAGGAACCTCTTCACCTTCATAGTTTTTGTAACTACTGCTGTAGGGGCATACCTGCTCAGTTCCAGAAATTATGTAGCATATTCATCTACAGACCTGCCATTCTGCCTTAAGGCCTCAAAGGCCCACTGCTTTTGATCTCTGAAACTTTCTGGTACAAACCGGTTGATGAATAGTTCCACAAACTAAGTCCACGACAAACCTTCCATTCGAGGTAATACGTAGTCATTCATCCATTGTCTAGGCATAGGCCCCATGACATGCTGCACACACTCTATGAGTCTCTTATCAGTCAACTGCAACTCTGTTCCTGCCTGTCTGTAGGAATCCAAAAACCGATATGCATCATCTGACATATCATAAGTACCAGGCACCAACTTCTTGAAATTGATTATCTGTTTATAAGGTTCCCCTCTTGGTGCGGTGGACTGCTGCTGCTGTGGAGGGTGGACCATATACTGTGCCATCATATCGATGGTTCTCTGCAAACCAGCTAGAGTAGCTGCCATTGGGTCCGTGGGACCCTGTGCCATAAAAGACTGATCCTGAACTGGTGGCAACTGCTCTTCTACTTGAGCAGCTCTAGGCCTCCTACCCCGCCTCTTCGGGGCAGGCGCCTCATCCTGTGCCGACACCTCGTCAGGCACATCTGTTTCTGGTGCGGTGGCAGCTCTCCTGCTTCTACGCATTTTCCTGAAATTCAGCAGTATTAGCCCACAAAATTCAAAACGGCATGTTATAAAGCTCTATAGACTCATATTTATACATAATTATATGAAGCAGAAACTAGAAGCAAAGATGACAATGCAAGACGAATGTGGACCCTATTTTCCGCATGTGACTCATAGTAGACTCTTCTCAACACTTTAGACAATTATTCCCTATGAATCTGGAGCCTAAGCTCTGATACCGCATTTGTCACGACTCAACCTATGGGCCGGACCAGCACTAGGACCTAGGCCAGCCTAAAGCCCCCGAGGCCCGTAGTAAGCCTAACTATTCCTTAACCCAACTCTAAGGCCCATTTGGGCCCAATTTCAAGAATTTAACCGGATAGAGTCCGGCCATAAAGTGGACCTTTCAACGGGGAGTTTTTGACTCACCCGACCTGTAAACACAATATATAATCAATTGGGAGCTCAACTCACCCTCCACATACTCAATATGTCATAAAAATAAATGGGAGCTCAGCTCCCTCATCCAGTCCAACAACCATGCATATAATAATAAGTTTACAGGCCCAACATGGTAATTATATTACAACCCAAATCAAATGAATATTTCTGACACATGTGAAAATTCTAGAAGTTAACAGAATTATACAAACATTAATAAACGACCTGCGAGGGAGAAAATCAAGTTAACCTAAAAAAATATCCTCCTGTAGCCTGGAAAAATATTGAACAGGAGTGAGCGTTCGACTCAGAGAGTAAAATATCAATTTTAACCATAATCTCTATAACTATCTAAAGCTAATGCACCCTATAGAGTGAAATGCAACATCAGCAATATTTTCACATCATAACAGCAAAAAGGTAATTTGAAGCACTCACACATCCAGTAATGTCAAACCATAAATATATGGGAGCTGATCCCCTATACAGCTCTCTTAAATCCAACCTGTGCCAGCGAAGAACTCAAGCCGAACTTTCGCTTAATAAACCAAATCGGGGTCCCAGCGAAGAACTCAAGCCGTGTCTACCCCGAAGGACCGGGTCCCAGCGAATATCTCAAGCCGTGTCTACCCGTCCTGTCTATAGCCAACACTATACCACACGCACGCCAACACACGCACACTGCTCCAAATTACCACAACAACATCCATGGCACTTTAACAGTTGTGAATGCAACATAAAACGTGCCTAGAGTTTAACTATATAGATATTTACATATAAGTGATGCATGGGCATGCTTGAATATATAATAATATCGAAATTACAATTAAAATTAATATTTTACTCACAGACTTGACAGCAGTCACTGTGGCGGCTGGACAGAGGAAGAAGGTTGTCCCGGCTCATCTAACAATTTTATTATAATTGTTTAATACAATTGACTCAATACAAACTAAGAAAAGACCAAATACGTCCTAAGCCGTGCTGAAAATCCGGCAGAGTCTCTCTTATACCTAGGACCTACCCAAATTGTAAATGGGTTTAAAACATACTTTTATATCCACCAACCATACACCCACAACTCAATCATATCACACAACCCCTACTGGGCCCATCCAACCAGTCATCAATCACAACATGTAAAATTACAGTTTAGTCCTTATAATTGACCCTTTTTGCAAAAACTACACAAATAAACTCTAAAAATTCTAAAACTTTGCCCCGCGGTCCTTAGCAATATCACTAGGCTAATGCAAAAAGAATCATAATTTTCTGAGCTACCACGAATATTTTATGGATTTTTAATCTCATTTAAGCACTAAAAAATTATGAAAAAGTAAAGTTTGGGTTTACCTATGCCGATTCCGACTGTGGGGACGAGCTCGGGATGTCTGACAATGGTAAGGCAGCCAAAATCTCGATCCAATTCGGAGACCTTTTCGGTAGCCGGTCTGTCTAGCTGGAAATTTACAGACCCGGACAACTGTCAAATTTCCACGAATTGAAGATACCTACACGAAGCCCACAACACGGGGGTTAGTACATAAATTTTACGAAATTTTCTAATTTCATTTAATGCTCGGAAAAACATTACGAAGTTTCGTGAGACCCACCGAAAAACGGTATCGGAAAATTTCGAAATTTATATTGCCGCGAAGCTCTCGACGAGTGGAGCGCTTTGGTACTCTCGGTTTCCTCGTGGGGTTCACGGTTTGCGAGAGATCTAGCCCAAAAGTCAAAATGGGCTAAAACTTCCCGAACAAAAATTGGACAAACCGCTCTATGGATTTTGGTGTTCTTGGTGTCTATGAAAAGCTCTCGAGGTGTAGATGTTGTTTGACACAAGACCCGGTTCAATCGGTGGCTGAATCGGCCAGATTTTGGCCAGGAAGACAAAGCGGCGCGCTGCGCGTCGCGGGATTTCCCGGCGTTCCAGGCGGCGGCCGACAATTGGGGGAGGCTGGCCGGCGAGGGGAGAGGGAGGAGAGAGAAAATGGGAGAGAGAGAATGAGAGGTCGGGACGCGCGCGGGGAGAAAGAAAAAGGAAGAAGAAGCTGGTCCGATTCGACTGGTCAGATTCGGTCTGGTTCGATTCGGTCAGTCTGATTTAAGATACAAAATTTTGAATTTTTACTCTGCCTTGGGATCGAAAACGAGGTCCAAAAATTCCAAAAAAATTCTAGAAAACTCAGAAAAATTCGTAGACTCCAAATATATTTTTTGTTTTGCCACGTGGTCTTTAAATTAATTTTTAAAAATCATCAAAGTTTTTATTTTCGGAAAATCGAACCCAATTTCTAAAATCTGAAAAATTTCAAATAATTTCCTAAAATTCAAATAAAATAAAATATCAATATTTACCCAAAAATAATAAATTTAAAAATTAGGGGTGTTACAATAATAATAATAATAATAAACAAACCAGAGGGCTTCATTAATATAGGCAAATTGCCAAACCACGTAAAATCTTTGCGTTTCTTCTTGATTGTCTATTTTTTATTATTTTTGTGTGTGTATATGTGTGAATAATTCCACAACACTTGTTACCCATTGCAATCTTGGGTAATTTACCAGCCTTCGTCTTGGCATCTCGCAATCTCCCCTAATTTTTTTTTTTTTTTATAATTCTTTGTTTTGTTATCTGCCATTGATGATTTTATTTCATTTCACTTTTTGAATTGATTACCACAAAGTGTTATCAAAGCAAGGTGAAAATGGTGGTATGAGAGAGCTTGGTAGAAGGCTAGGCATAAGGCACTGTCGAAGAGAATAGAAAGTGTTTCTCTAGGTTGGGAGAAGAGACTTGTTGAGAAGGTTGTTTGCATTTGAAATCTTCGGATTCAAATCAAGAAGATCACTCGTCGAGAAAGACAAGAAGAAGCAAAAAGTCTTCTAAGAGAAGAGAAATTGGGAAAATCTTCCAAGAATTAGTAAGAGTGAAGAAAACCCCTAAAGTGAAAGACATCAAAGTATCAAACAACAACTAAATAAGTAATGGGGATTGAAGTGCTAATTGTTGTAACCATTTCATTCAAAATGATACTCAAGTAATTACTTGAAAAGTTAGGAATGCCACTTGTAATTTATTCATGTCAAAGTAGTCCAAATCATCAACCTAGTTTTCTGGCGAGAATTTATTTTGAAGACAAATTTGGAAGGCATATGCAATATGGGTACAAGGTGTACACAAAAAGAATGCTGAGAATGATGCTACTCTGCGCGTGATAAGGCATTTCAAATGGTTTAATGATATCATTATCAAAGATGTGAATGAGCAAGAACTATATAAATTAAATAATTTTTTTAATGATTTAAATGTGACCATAGAAAAATTGAGAATGGAGTGTGATGAATTGAAGAGAAAATTGGAGGATCAAGAAGCTGAAGAGTCTAGTTAGTTGTGATTCAAAGATCAGATTTTCCCCTAGAATGTGATTCAAGCAATCATCACTAGTAATACGAAAAAAATATTTAAATTTATGGGAGATGTTGGAAGTATAAATTTAAATATTAATAGCGTGCATAAAACAAATATGTGTAGTGTGTTAGGCTTGGGTCCCTCCTATGTGAAGAGCCCATTTTGTTGAAGTCCACAATCATTTTGGCCCAATAGGGTTACACACACACACATATATATATGTGTGTGTGTGTTTGCTTTCTGTCACACATTTACAGCATCCCTATTCTCACTTTTGATTGTCCAAAGACATTGGAAAGGTAGAAAGAAATAGAGAAGTATTCTGCAGAATTTTTCGTGGTGGACAGCTCATATTTCTAGATTTCTGAGCTTGTTTACCGCTGGATCTGTAACACCCCTGATTTTTTTTTATATATTATTATTGGGCTTCGTATAGGTATCCTCAATTCGCGGAAATTCGACAGTTCTCCGGATCTGTGAATTTCCGGCCAGGCAGACCAGCTACCGAAAAAGTCTCCGAATTGGATCGAGGTTTTGGCTATCCCATCATTGTCAGGCATCCCGAGCGCGTTCCTGAAGTCGGAATCGGCAAAGGTAAACCCGAACCTTGCTTTTTCGTAATTTTTTTGTGCTTAAATAGGATTAAAAATCCATAAAATATTCGTGGCAGCTTAGAAAATTATGATTCTTTTTGCAATAGCCTAGTAATATTGCTAAGGACAGCAGGGCAAAGTTTTAGAATTTTTAAAGCTTGTTTGGGCAGTTTTTGCAAAAATGATCAATTATAAGGACTAAATTGAAATTTTACATATTGTGATGGATGACTGATTTGACGGGCCATGAGTGGCTGTGTGATGTGATTGAGCTATGGACATATGGATTATGAATATAGAAGTGTGTTTTGAGCCATTTTGCAGGTTGGGTAGGTCCTAGGTATAGGGGAGACTCTGCCGGATTTTCGGCACGACTTAGGACGTATTTGATCTTTTTCTTTGTTTGTATGGAGTCAAATTTATTAAATAATTGTAATAAAATTGTCAGGTGAGCCGATGCCTTTTCCTCCGCCACCACAAAGGACCGTTGTCAAGTCTGTGAGTAAAATATTAATTTTAATTGTAATTTCGATATTATTATATGTTCAAGCATGCCCATGCATCACTTATATGCATATATTTATGTAGTTAAACTCTAGGCACGATTTATGTTGCATTCATAACTGTTAGCGTGCCATGGATGTTGTTGTGGTAATTTGGAGCAGTGTGCGTGCGTTGGCGTGCGTGTGATTTGGTGTAGACTATGGATAGGATGGGTAGACACGGCTTGAGATCTTCGCTGGGACCCGGTCCTTCGGGGTAGACACGGCTTGAGTTCTTCGCTGGGACCCCGATTTGGTTATTAAGTGGAAGTCCGAGCTGAGTTCTTCACCGGCACTGTTGGATTTAAGAGAGTCAGATAGGATCAACTCCCATATATTATGATTGATGTTACAGGGTGCGTGAGTGCTCCAAATTTACCTTTTTGATGTTATGATGTGAAAATGTTGTTGATGTTGCATTTCACTCTACAGGGTGCATTAGTTTTAGATAGTTATAGAGATTATGGTTAAAATTGATATTTTACTCTCTGAGTCGAACGCTCACTCCTGTTTAATATTTTTCCAGGCCACAGGAGGATATTTTTGAGGTTAACCTGCTTCCTTTCCTCGCAGGTTGTTTATCAATATTTGTGTAATTTTATTTACTCCTAGAATTTCCGCATGTGTTAGAAATGTTTATTTGATTTGGGTCTGTAAACTAAATTATTATTGTAGACCTGTAAAAATTATTATATGCATGTTTGATGGACCGGATGAGGGAGCTGAGCTCCCATTTATCATTATGATGATATGAGTATGTGGAGGGTGAGCTGAGCTCCCCAATGGATTATTTATTGTGTTTACAGGTCGGGTGAGTCAAAAACTCCCCGTTGGTAGGTCCATTTTATGGCCGGACTCTGTCCGGTTGGTTTCTTGAAATTGGGCCCAAATGGGCCTTAGAGTTGGGTAAATGAATAGTTAAGGCTTACTATGGGCCTCGGGGCTTTAGGCTGGCCCAGGTCCTAGTGCCGGTCCGGCCCATAGGTTGGGTCGTGGCAAATGTGGTATCAGAGCTTAGGCTTCAGATTCTTAGGGAATGTTCATCTAAAATGTTGGGAAGAGTATACTAGGAGTCACATGCGGAGTATAGGATTCTGTTTCGTCTTTTCCTGTAATTCTTTGTTTCTAGATTCTACGTTATACCTCGGGAAATATAAGATTACCTCAGTTAGTGTCTTGATTTTCGTGGAGTACATAGAAACATGAAATGGATTTAGCAAACTTATTGAGATCTACCTTGGAAACACGTACTCCAATAAATACTATATTTTCACAAGATGGGTTTAAATGGTGTGCCCATTTCGTGCAAGGCACGAGTACATAAAAGTGAGTCTTGAAAGTACAGTTGCCCTAGATAAGGATGAGGATACCATTGCTGGCAGTCATCAGTGGATGACCCAGACAGAATAAGTTTATGATAATAGAAGATTCAAGAGAGATAAGAGATTAAGAGACCTAGTCTGCCAGGACGTATCGTAGTAACTATACAATATTCTCGATGTCCTGCTCAGAAGTGCAAATTACTGATCGACATGAGATTATTGTGTAGAGTCGCATACTTCCCTGTAGTGCTTATGATGAGGATGTTGCAGACAGTCTCTGTTTTGGTACAGTAATGCCAGAACAGAGTTCTATATCTGCAAAGGAGTTGGGAACTCTTGGTTAGGGATCTAGAGCTAGAATATCGAAGGTCACAGTTGGGTGGTAACTAGAGTCAGTGACCCAGTTACCCTAGCATGAGCTAGAGTTACAGTAAGAGTTGCTATCAGACCAGAGGTTTCGGACTAGTTGCAAAGTAAAGGTGACACCTATAGAGTGAGACCATCTAGTCTTCGGTATGGAATTTTGGATGGTTTTTGCAGTATGACAAACATTTTGCTTAGAGCTTAGTGAGAATAGTATACCTTGTGTGTATCAGTATGGAATAAAGTACAACCCTACTACCTAGAGAAGGTCGAAACTATGAATATATGATTTACAGAGCTATGATATGATAAGAGAGACATTAGTTTGACATGGTTTTGGGCAAGGTGGTAAATGTAGTACCTTTGTTGCAGCAAGTTAGGGTATAGTCCTATCTTTTCAGAAGGGATCGAAAGTTATTACTAATAATGGTGACCCACAAAATAGTGCCCCAGATGGGACTGTAGAGTGTGGTAGAGAGTAGTTGGCTCGGGTATCCTGGAGAGGATACAAGTTCCATTATAGGAATCATATATAATCAGATCACGATGGATGTAAATCCTTTGAATTGGATGACGGGTTTGGGTGCCCGAAATCTTAAGTTTTGGAATTGAGTAAACATGGAAAATAATAATAATAAAGATAATAATAAATAAAATTACTGCAGAATCAGTTCTCGAGGTAGTAAGGGTATTATGTAAGCTAAAGGATAAGAATAGAAATCATACGATAAAGGTATGACTGCAATTTCCTGAGTTCCTTTCTGACTTCATATTGTTCAAACAGTAGTATAATCTAATTATAATAGTGTTAAGAGTAATAAATTAGCGAAGATAAATCACAGAAGGCCAGTAGACAGAGAAAGTGTATAATGAAAATTGGGATAATTGATTACAGATGCAATATAATCTAAGTGCTAGTGGGAGTACTAGCTAGAGTGGTCAAAGGACCAAATCTGAGTAGCACAAACATATGATAACGCGATAGAGACTCTGAAAGATATAGTTAGCAAGTACAGCTGTTATGTTAGGAAGAAGAATGGAACCAGGGATAGAATAGTCAAGTTCTATTTTGGGTAAGACAAAGGAAATAAATGAAAGGACAACCTAAAGAGCACATAATAAAAGGAACAAAGTTAAGATATAGGATAGGCTAAGTGTTATTCTTGGCAAGGAGAATGACAAGGATGGAAAACCCAAAATGGGACCACATTAGTGAGAAAAGTGATGGAGGTATGGAATACAATAATAATGAGTAAATGTTAGAAGGTGTGTGATGGTATTGCGGACTACCTAAATAGGTAGAGAAAGAGAAGTTAGTAAGCGATAAGTTGAATAAAAGTCACTAAGGGATCAAATAGGTATGATGAGAGGAAAAGAATGATAGATAATGACACATAGGTTTTAGGTTAGACTTTTGAGATAGTGAGAAGGTAGTTAGAGGTTCATGAATGTCAGCAAACATTTTTAGTGTGATCAATGTAATCACTTTGCAGTGAAGCAATAACAACAGAGCAACAGTAGGGGTAGAATAAAAAGTAACAAGTATGGATGGTAATAAATCACTAGAAAGTTTAAGGATCAAATTAATGACCATAGATAAGGGTGGAATTAGTGTTGAAAGAATCTATTAGCGAGAGAAATCTTTCAGGATTCAACAAGGGTTAAGGGCACAATATAAACGATGATAGATATGAATCATAGGTCGAGTATAAGTAAAGTTAATAAATTATAAAATATTATGTCAGGAAGGACGATGGTACAGTAAAGGGTTCATGCAGATGATACCTTATAGGTAGAGCACAATTGTGCTAGGAGATGATGAAATTTGAAGAGAGACTAAGAAACATAGGTTAAACGTTATTATATGGACAATCGGGCGTAGTTGAATATAGAGGATATTTTTCTTTCTTTTCAAGTTTAGCTCGTGTTTTTTATTCCAGAGCGTTATATAAGGAGCAGAGACTGAGGCAAGGAGACCTAGTTATTTGAGATTTTGATAGGCACCAATTCATATACAATTTCCTGATATGAGAATGACAGTAAGTGCATACCTAGTGTTAAGTATGAAAGGACGATCAGAGTAATGACAGGAGTTAAATTGAGTTAGCTACTAAGGCTTGCATAACGCTTTAAACTATGAGCTAGATGAAGTACTATTTATGGATGAGTTTCAATAGATGAAATTGTTGCTGATGGGTAATTTGAGGTTGAAGTTTAGAAAGCTATGGGCAGTATATATGATTATATTAAGGAGAATGAACACGTGAAGTATCTTGTTTGGAATTAAGGCATGACACATATTTCCTACAGCCGTGTTAGTTCAGATGGAACTTATAGTTTATGGGGCTCATATTCATCCAGGATAAGAAATTTCCTACTAAGGCTGGTGGGGAATGATAATGTTCTGATAGTTAAGTTGGAAAAAAGGGGATACAAGAAAATTTTTCTATGGGTAATTATACGTGTTACATAAGGTGAAGAATGTGCTGGTAGGAGTAAATCATAGGGTTAGAATTCTCTCAGTAATGAAACTAGTAATCAAGATAAGACTAAGAAATAAAAAGAAAGTTAAAGTTGATGATGGGATAGACATCTTTGAAGGAAAAGGTGTAAGGATGAGATAGGACTAAAATTAAGGAATAAGTACAGCAGGTTGAAAAGATACCAACAATACCAAAAATAGGAAAAGGGAAGTGGATAAGATGCAAAGGACAGGAAGAGAGCTCGATAGAGTCAGTTATAATGATGAGGATAAGGAGTGTCTAACCACTGCCCCTGTGTTAACACTACCTATGAGCGGTGAAGGATACACCGTGTACTGTGACGCCTTCAGAGTTGGCCTAGGGTGTGTTTTGATGCGGAATGGAAATGTTGTGGCTTATGCTTCAAGGCAGCTGAAGAGGCATGAGCAGAACTATCACACCCATGATTTGGAAATGGCGGCTATAGTCTTTGCACTAAAAATTTGGAGACACTACCTGTATGGTGAAGTGTGCGAGATATACACCGACCATAAGAGTTTGAAGTACATCTTCCAACAGAGGGATTTAAACTTGAGACAGAGGAGATGGATGGAGCTTCTGGAAAACTATGATTGCACCATCCAGTACCACCATGGGAAGGCCAATGTAGTAGCAGATGCTTTAAGCAGAAAATCTTCTGGCAGTTTGGCGCACATTTCAGCAGAGAAGAGACCGTTGATTCAGGAAGTACATGAGTTGATGGATCAAGGTTTAATCCTAGATCTTTTAGATGAGGGGGTCTTGTTGGCTCATTTTTCAGTGAGGCCAGACTTGCGAGATAGAGTTAGAGTTTCCCAACACAGAGACCAACAATTAATGAAGATCATAGAAAGAGTACAGCAAGGTGAAGGTGGTGAGTTTGGATTTGCCAATGATGGTGCCCTAGTGCAAGGTTCTAGGATATGTGTGCCCGATGTGGACAATCTCAGAGATGAAATCATGCGAGAGGCACACTATACATCGCATAATGTCCACCTGTGTTCCACCAAGATGTACCATGATGTGAAAGATAGCTATTGGTGGAATGGCATGAAGAGAAACATAGCAGACTTTGTGTCCAAGTGCTTGACTTGTCAGAAGGTGAAGTTTGAACACCAGAGACCGTCAGGGAAGTTGCAAGAGCTTCCTATCCCAGAATGAAAGTGGGAAATGATTTCTATGGATTTTGTGACTAGGTTGCCTCGTACCACGCGAGGATATGATTCGATATGGGTAATTGTAAACCGCCTAACCAAATCAGCTCACTTCTTGCCTGTGAAAACTACATATTCTGTGGCACAGTACACCCGGCTCTACATTCGAGAAATAGTCAGATTGCATAGAGTTCCGGCTTCCATAATATCTGACAGAGGGCCCCAGTTCACTTCTCGGTTTTGGAAAAAGTTGCAGGAGGCACTTGGCACACAGTTGAACTTCAGTACTGCTTTCCACCCTCAGACAGACGGACAGTCAGAAAGGACAATTCAAACACTGGAAGACATGCTTCGCATGAGTGTCTTGGATTTTGGAGGTCAATGGGATGATCAACTAGCTTTGGTGGAGTTTGCCTACAACAACAGTTACCATTCCAGCATAAGGATGGCACCCTATGAGGCACTATATGGAAGAAGGTGTAGGTCTCCTCTGTGTTGGACAGAAATGGGGGAAGCGAAGGTGCATGATGTAGACCTAGTGCAGTACACTTCAGAGATAGTTCCTTTAATCAGGGAACGATTGAAAACAGCTTTCAGTAGGCAGAAGAGTTATGCAGACCCCAGATGAAGGGATGTGGAGTTTGCAGTAGGCGACTATGTATTCTTGAAGGTTTCTCCAATGAAGGGAGTCATGAGATTTGGAAAGAAGGGCAAGTTGGCACCTCGGTATATTGGACCTTTTGAGGTTACTGATAGAGTTGGAGCAGTTGCCTACCGGCTAGAGCTATCACCCAACCTTTCTCACGTTCATCCCGTGTTTGACATCTCCATACTCAGGAAATATATTCCCGATCCTTCTCGTGTACTACAATCGGATGTAATAGAACTAAAGGAGAACTTGACATTTGAGGAGCAACCTGTAGCCATAGAGGACTACCAAGTGAGACAGCTAAGATCAAAACAGATCCCTATGGTTAAGGTTTTGTAGAGAAGCCAGTCAGTGGAAGAGTGCACCTGGGAGTCAGAACGGGACATGCGTAGCAAGTACCCTTATCTGTTCAATGTGTAATCATGTATTTTATTCTGCCTTGTGTAAAATTCGAGGACGAATTTTCTGTAAGGGGGGAAGAATGTAACACCCCTGATTTTTTTATATATTATTATTGGGCTTCGTGTAGGTATCCTCAATTCACGGAAATTACGCTTGTCCTGGATTCGTGAATTTCCGCCGCATGCACTACTACATCAAAAGTCTCCGAATTGGATCGAGGTTTTGGCTATCCCACCATTGTCAGGCATCCCGAGCGCGTTCCTGAAGTCAGAATCGGCAAAGGTAAACCCGAACCTTGCTTTTTCGTAAATTTTTTATGCTTAAATAGGATTAAAAATCCATAAAATATTCGTGGTAGCTCAGAAAATTATGATTCTTTTTGCAATAGCCTAGTAATATTGCTAAGGACAGCAGGGCAAAGTTTTAGAATTTTTAAAGCTTGTTTGGGCAGTTTTTGCAAAAATGATCAATTATAAGGACTAAATTGAAATTTTACATATTGTGATGGATGACTGATTTGATGGGCCCATGAGGGGCTGTGTGATGTGATTGAGCTATGGACATATGGATTGTGAATATAGAAGTGTGTTTTGAGCCATTTTGCAGGTTGGGTAGGTCCTAGGTATAGGGGAGACTCTGCCGGATTTTCGGCACGACTTAGGACGTATTTGATCTTTTTCTTTGTTTGTATGGAGTCAAATTTATTAAATAATTGTAATAAAATTGTCAGGTGAGCCGACCTTCTTCCTCCGCCCACCACGCGATGACCGTTGTCAAGTCTGTGAGTAAAATATTAATTTTAATTGTAATTTCGATATTATTATATGTTCAAGCATGCCCATGCATCACTTATATGCATATATTTATGTAGTTAAACTCTAGGCACGATTTATGTTACATTCATAACTGTTAGCGTGCCATGGATGTTGTTGTGGTAATTTAGAGCAGTGTGCGTGCGTTGGCGTGCGTGTGATGTGGTGTGGACTATGGATAGGACGGGTAGACACGGCTTGAGATCTTCGCTGGGACCCGGTCCTTCGGGGTAGACACGGCTTGAGTTCTTCACTGGGACCCCGATTTGGTTATTAAGTGGAAGTCCGAGTGAGTTCTTCACGCACGAGTTGGATTTAAGAGAGCTGTATAGGGGATCAGCTCCCATATATTATGATTGATGTTACAGGGTGCGTGAGTGCTCCAAATTTACCTTTTTGATGTTATGATGTGAAAATGTTGTTGATGTTGCATTTCACTCTACAGGGTGCATTAGTTTTAGATAGTTATAGAGATTATGGTTAAAATTGATATTTTACTCTCTGAGTCGAACGCTCACTCCTGTTCAATATTTTTCCAGGCCACAGGAGGATATTTTTGAGGTTAACCTGCTTCCTTTCCTCGCAGGTTGTTTATCAATATTTGTGTAATTTTATTTACTCCTAGAATTTCCGCATGTGTTAGAAATGTTTATTTGATTTGGGTCTGTAAACTAAATTATTATTGTGGACCTGTAAAAATTATTATATGCATGTTTGATGGACTGGATGAGGGAGCTGAGCTCCCATTTATCATTATGATGATATGAGTATGTGGAGGGTGAGCTGAGCTCCCCAATGGATTATTTATTGTGTTTACAGGTCGGGTGAGTCAAAAACTCCCCGTTGGTAGGTCCATTTTATGGCCGGACTCTGTCCGGTTGGTTTCTTGAAATTGGGCCCAAATGGGCCTTAGAGTTGGGTAAATGAATAGTTAAGGTTTACTACGGGCCTCGGGGGCTTTAGGCTGGCCCAGGTCCTAGTGCCGGTCCGGCCCATAGGTTGGGTCGTGACAGGATCAAGCTTAAATTTGGTCTGTAACATCTTCACGTCTAGTTCTTCATTGTGAACAGTGAAATCTTGTTTGGAGCTCTGGTTCTACTACTTTTGGTTACTTGAATAGCTGCTATTTTTGTTGATTCTCTGCACAGACTAGTTTCATTATTTACAGCAATCAGAAGGTTATTTGCAGTCCAATTGAGCTGAATTTTGGTGGACAGAGTGAGGACATATTGTTCTTTAATTTGGACGGTGGACATTGGTTTTGACAACGAGAAGGTGTTCAATTTGGATGGGTAGCAGTTGTGCTTATGTGAATTATCTCCAAAACTTTATTATCTCTTGTTAATTCATTTGAATTGTCTTGAGATTTTTTGTTGAGAATTGTTTATGGTATTTCTAATTGCTGTAAACTTTATTTTGTGATAGTGGAGCTGTTTCAATTGGACCAAGAGTGGTCCCGTGGTTTTTATCCTTCATTTTGAAGGAGTTTTTCACTTAAAAAATTGCCTTGTTCTTGTGTGATTGATTTGTGCACATGTTGAGCAGCTTATTATTGTGATTATTTGCTGCATATATACTCAATTGTTGTTTTTCATAGATTCACACAAGTAGGTAGAATTTGTTGGTTTAAATTGTTGTCCATTTACTTCCTATCACGGTGTGCTTAGAATAGTGTGTGGAGTGTTTAGTAAATTATATTAAATTAATGTATGCACGAATAACTAGAAGACTAGGTTTGATGTATTTAATGTGTAGTGGCTACTATACATACCCCTATTATGATATACGTGTTTATGTAGAGAGAGAAATGTAAAGCATAAGTGGAGTAGTGATCTATAATATAATATATTAAGCAAGTATTCTCTCTCCCTGTAAGTGTTAATGCTCTCCCAACAAGGTAGTATCGATCCGCTTCCAACAGATTGCACATCTCTATCTTATAAGACTTTGCCTAGTCAGACTGTTCATTTGATCCGCGATGATTGTAAATTCGCTAGAATATATGGAAGGCAACCGATTGGTGCCGTATTATAGATCCAAAGCGATCTAACTCCTATATTGTAAATTATGCATCATCAAAAGCTTAAAACTTAAAAATTTAGCATATCTATGTTGTAGTGTGATTTTCTTTCCGTGAACTGTCGCAATGATTCTTGCTTGACGAATCACTAAAATCCTTCCTTCAAATTGTGATCACTTCCATGTCATGTCCGTTATCAAGATGAAAGTCGCAGTATTTGCTTTTGTGTCTTCTACTTGTTAACTCCTCTATGCCATTAGATACGTTCTCCATTACATCTAGCCAATCGGAAAACCTTTGCCTTGGAGATTTTCGTTGTAGTTGAAACAACATTGTGAATAAGGAGTTGAACTGAAATTAAACCTTTAACTATTTGAAGAGAAAAAAAATATTGCATTTCGAATCATTTATTTAGACATAAAATAAAGTAAAAACTAGACTACGTTACGGAAATTGTATAGCAAAGTATTGTTGTTTTCGGCTCCTAATTCTTTGACATTGGTAGATAAATACGTAAATTGACAACGAAACAGCTTAACCATGGAATAAGTACATGATGTTTCAGTAATAATCAAAAGATTCTACATGAGAACAGAGGAGGACAAGTCTTTATTTTCATTACTCTCCATCATTTTATTAGCAGGATTTCAGCAAAGCACTTTCTAGAACCTATGTATAACCTAATATCCGCAAGGATATAATTAATACGCAGTGTTGTGGCATGCCATATTCAATGCGGTAGGGGGATCAGAGAAGGCTCCTGTAGAAATCTGGTCGAAAATAAATTTATTGGCAGCTTCAGTATAGTGAGCTCCATCCCAACTTACTCGAACTGCAGGGCGATCACAAGAACCCACAACTATTTGGGTACCATCGTCTTCTGTAACTTTATCTCCACATCCAATAGTACTACTGTAATTGTACTTTCCACCGTAGCCACAACATGCTATAAGTGGAAACTCGAAACCTATAAATAATTTATAGTTATATTAATGAATTGTTAGAGATATTAATTAAGGAAAATATATAATTATTAATTTGACAAATGATATGGTTTAATTAATTACCATGTTTTTCTGGTTCACTGAATAAAGAATACTTGACAGAATAGATGTCAACGTAGGTGAAAGCAGCTAATGGCAAATCCTTCCTGAGCTGAGCTACGCTCTCCTTCAGGTTGAGATTAAAATGCTGAGCAACTTCATTGTAAGCTTTTGCACAGCCTGCACTATCTTTTTCTGCTGAGGGGAAACTCTCAAGAATATATGCAAGACAACCAAGTGGTCCTGTGTTGTGTATCCAAAATGATCTAGCTCCCAAATTGTATATTTTCTGCATCATCAACAGTACCCCATCCATTAGCTTAGCTCTAAGAATAATGTAATTAAGAGACTACTGAAATTAATCTAGACACATTATAGAATTATTCATCTTTACCTTAACGTTTGCTGAGAAGCTATTGACAATATCAGGGACAGTTGCATTCACTTCTTCCACAGACAAGTTACCAGAAAATCCAGCTCCGAGATCATTTTGACCGATATCGAATGTGTATAAAGCCTTTTCGAAATAATATTTCTCAGGCACCAATTCAGCAAATATACCTTCTGCATGTACAAATATAAATATAAGAAGCTCACTTAGAAGTACACGTATTTCTTAAATAATTGAACACTATATTCAAAGGAGGATTTATTATTAACGTTACCTTTTTCCCTGACAATCTGTGATCTGGATATGAATTGCAGGAATTGCTCATATTGCACATCAAGGAAGAATGGACTATACCCACCATTAGCAGGCATAATAGTAGTTGGTATTTGAATGGTGGATCCTGCTGTGGCAAAATTCGCACCATGTTTGAAGTTGGCGCCCAGGGAACTAAGATATGCACTCAGATATGGGAGGTTGAAACTCTTGGCTGCCAAGGAGACGTCAATAATTGGAGATTGTAAACACTTAAATCATTAACCAAATTAGGTAATTAAAACTACCGACCTATAAAATCTATTATAAGCCTTCCATCAGAGTACCTCCCTGTTGGCATGTGAAAGAAAGTCTCTCCATAAGGAGAGTTAAGAGGAGTAAAGGCAGCTGCCAAGCCACCGGCATCGGAATTGGAGTCACCGAAATTAAAGATTGCCGGAAAATCACAGTTTTTGGAAGCATAAGTGAGGGAAAGCATGCATAACAAGAAAGAGAGGGTGGTGATAGGCATGTTATTAGTTTTAGGAAACTCCATGAATTGGAAGTGAAAACTAAGAGTTAAGTCGAGTGGATAGTTTATCTGTATATATATTAGTGAAGAAGAGACGTACACAAATTGAATTGAGAGGATGATTGAATTTTTCCATCTCCCATTCCATGTCTAGATCAATTTTTTTTTTTTTAAATGAAAAAGCCTTTCATTAAATACGAAAACTAAGCAACAGAGTCAACTACAGCAGTTGCCATTCTGTAGGGGTTGCCATTCTGTAGGGGTGTGCAAATGGTAGGTTCAGTTTCGAATCAAACCGAATAGATAAAATTGAAAATCAAAAATAAAAAATTTTAAACATAGAACCGAATTGATTAATAAGAGAAAATCGAACCAAATCAAACCGATAAATATCGGTTCGGTTCGATTTTAAATTAATCAAATATAAATTTATAAAATTTCATATTTTCAACATTAAATCTAAATAATAAAAATATAAAAACAAAAAAAAATTAGAAATCAAAACTCAAAAATCTTAGGGTTTGGTTCGGTTTTCTTTGATTTCCTTGATATATATATTAATAATTTCGGTTCGGTTCAATTTTTTTATTTTTTGTGAAAATAATCAAACCGAACTGATTAACTGAAAATTATCAAAAATTATAAATCAAATCAAACTAATTGAATTAAATTAATTCGATTCAATTCGATTCAATTTTTCAATTTAAACCGAAAACTGTTCTCCCCTTGCCAATACATTAGAGGGAATATCAGGGTGGAGAAACAAACAAAAAGACTGGACAGAATGACCGTGGGACGCAAGGAGATGGCGGATGCTTTAGTTGACCAGGCGGGAATGGCCCCCCTGAATTATATACATTTTATACGATACACTGCCAAAAGAGGAACTTGACTCTATACAGAATAGAATATTATCATATAAGAACAAAGTGAAAATTTCATTTAATTCTGGTAAATTAAAATTCATTACATGCATTCCTATTTATAATTCATTTGTTTTTATTTATTTAATAAATAAAAGTCTCTAATTCAAGAATATAATATATTTTGATAATTATTTTTATAATTATAGCGCTGAAAATTGTTCAAATCCAAGTATTTATCAAATTACCATTATATTTGTAAAATTGTATTGATTTATAATTACTTTATTTGCTCTTTTTATTTTATTGTTACTTTAAATTTAAAAAAAAAATTAAATATAATTACTATTAAAATTATCTAGAATAGTTTGTGGCCATTTTTTAGACATTTAAATTTTATATTATAAATAATATTCTCTTACTTTAACACTTATAAGAAAATACGAACGTGGATTCTTAAACAGAATAGTATAGAAATGATATACTACCAAAAGATGAACTTGGACTCCTATATTATTATAATGGACTCCTGTATAGAATTGGAAATTGGATTCTAAATAGAATGGAAGTAAAGGCTTTCAGTGAAGACGAAAACAAGTCAACGTTGTCAGGCGGTCAGCTACAGCAGTGGCCAACATCACAAACAAAAAGACTGAACAGTATGACCGTGGGACGCAAGTAGATAGCGGATGCTTTAGTTGACCCTGGTGGCGCTCGCCGCCCAAAATTATGGCTCTCATATTTCTGGCCCTATCAAAATATTAAAAAAATAAAATTATCTAGAATATTTAGTGGGTAATGGGTAAAAATCACATAAATATTTTATTGATATTATAAATAATTTTATAATTTTTTTAATGATTATTTATTTTGGTTTATATTTCTTGTATGTTAGTGTTTGTCTTTAAAGTTATGACACTTACTATATTTAATGACTTGTTATATTTAATGATTATCTTTAATGATTGCATGATTAGTTATTGATAGGGGCGAGTAGATTTTAATTTAAATCGAAAAATTAAATTAAATTTGATTTAATCGATTTAATTTTAAAATTTAATAGGTTAATTTCAGTTTGATTTTATATTATAAAAATTTTACTTATTTTGATTTGATTCGATTTTAAAGAGAAAAAATTAATTAAATTGAACTGAATTTAATAGTAATTTTATATATTTAAATCAAATCGAGCCGAATTAATTTTTAAATTAATTTATTTTTATGGAGAATTTATGAATTATATTTAATTATATATATAAATTGTTTAATTTTATTGATTAATGGTTATTAAATTCAAACTAAAGTTAAAATTAGATCAAATAATTTGAAAATTAAGTCTAAATTAAAAAATAATAAAAAATCAAAACCAAACGATTTGAATCAAATCGAACTGAAATAGAATGATTCAGTTTGATTCAATTTTTTATTTATTTCGATTCAGTTCGATTTCTAAAATATGTAATTCGATTTTTATTATTTAATTTAATTCAATTTGATTTGAATGGAATGCTAACCCCTATTTATTGATTATATTTCCTATTAGTAATTATTATTTTTAATCGTTTTAAATCCATGATTTTGTCTCACCAACACAGGTAATTGAAAATGCAAGAGATGGGAGCAGTTAGAGAATGGTCCACGTGCAGGCTTGTGGGGAAGTGTTTACTCAAGTTTGGCCATGTTTCAGTTGCTTTGTGACGACAAGAAGGAAAAAAAATGAAGTCGCCCTGAAAGTCACAGCTGGGCCGTGGGTATTGCCCAAGGCCCTGTTCAGTTGATTTGTTCAGTTCAAATCGGAAAAATCAACTGAACAGATTAATTTCAGTTTATATGATTCAATTTTATAATTATTTGATTAATTTAATTCAATTTAAATTTAAAAAAAAATTAATAAAACTGAACTAAACTGATATAAATAAAAATAAAGTGTTTTTTTTAACGTGTAAACTATTTATAATGTGGTGAAAAATGGTAAAAAATCCTACCTTAAGGTCACTCTTTTAATCTTAGTCGTTCATTTATACCTATATATTAATCTCTTATTTAACCCTAGCTATCCCAATATATGACAAGTGACTTTTAAAAGTGGACAACATAGAAACTAAATTGACTTTCTCATAATCAGGAAGACAAATAGAGCTCTATACAAGGATTGTAAGGTCATTACAGGGGAGGCTTTAACAAGTCAACATCGATTACTGGTCTTAGATGTCAAGTTTAGGAACAATTCAAGTAAGGTTAGAAGAAATAGTGTAGCTCGAACAAAGTGGTGGGAGTTGAAAGGAGTAAAGCAAGTGAAGTTCAAAAATGAGCTTATCGAGTCTTAAGCATGGAATCTGGATGTGGAGGCCAATGATATGTGAATATAGATGGCATCAAAAATTAGAGAAGTAGCTAGAAAAGTATTTGGAGAGTCTAAAGGATATGGACCACCCTCAAAAGAGAGATGGTGGTGGAATGAAGAAGTACAAAAGGCAGTGAAGAGAAAGAGGGAATGGTATAAGAAATTACCTAAGTGTGATAATAATGAGGCATATGAATAGTACAAGATAGCAATGAAAGAGGCAAAAAAAGCAGTTAGTCAGGCAAAAGTGCAAGACTTTGAAAAGTTATATGAGAAACTTGGAACTAAAGAAAGGGAGAAAGATATTTATAGATTAGCAAGGAAGAGAGAAAAGAAATGTTAAGATCTCAATCAAGTTGGGTGCATTAAGGATAAAGAAGGAAAAGTGTTGGTAAAAAATAAGGACATTAAAAAAAGATGGAGAAATTATTTTGATGATCTCTTCAACAATAGTCAAAGTGGTAATAGCATAAATATAGACTACAGAGCAATAGAAAAGAATATGAATTATACTATAAGGATTAGATATTTAGAAGTAAATGAGACACTTAAGAGAATGAAAGTGGGTAAATTCTGTGGACCCGATGGAATACCAATTGAAGTGTGAAAGTGTTTGAGAGATATGAGAGTGGCATGGTTAACTAAATTATTTAATAAGATTCTAAACTCAAAGAAAATGCCTAAGGAATGGAGGAGGAGTATTTTAGTACCTATTTTTAAAAATAAGGGAGACATACAGAGTTGTTCAAACTATAGGGGAATTAAACTCATGAGCCATACTATGAAGTTGTGGAAGAGAGTTGTGGAACATCGACTACGTCATGATACTTCTATCTCTCCCAATCAATTTAGCTTCATGCCCGGTCATTCAACTATGGAAGCGATCTTTCTCATTAGAAGCTTGATGGAGAAATATAGAGATGTGAAGAAAGATCTACACATGGTTTTTATCGATTTGGAGAAGGTTTATGATAGTGTTCTAAGATGTCTTATAGAGAGTGTTAGAACAAAAGAGGGTATCGATTAGGTATATACAAGTATTGAAAGATATGTATGAAGGAGTAACTACTATTGTGTGCATAGTGGGAGGGGACACAAGAGATTTTCCTATCTCAATTGGATTATACCAAGGCTCAGCTGTAAGTAGGGGTGTGCAAACGGTCGGTTCGGTTCCGAACCGAACCGAACCGAAAAAATCGAAAATCGAAAATCAAAAATTTTAAAAACCGAACCAAATCAATTAATAAGAGAAAACCAAACCGATCAAACCGAAATTTATAAAATTTCATATTTTTAACATTAAATCTAAATAATAAAAACATAAAAACAAAAAAAATTGGAAATCAAAACTCAAAAATCTTTAGATTCGGTTCGGTTTTCTTTGATTTCGGTTCGGTTCGATTCGGTTCGATTCGATTTTTTTTTTATTTCCTATATATTAATAATTTCGGTTCGGTTCGGTTTTTTTGATTTTTTTATGAAAATAACCGAACCGAACCGATTAAACCGAAATTATCAAAATTATAAACCAAACCGAACCGATTAAATTTTAAAACCGAACCGATTGAACCGAATTATTCGGTTCGGTTCGGTTTTTTGGTTAAAATCGAAAACTGCACACCCCTAGCTGTAAGTCCTTACCTTTTTACATTAGTTTTAGATGAATTGATGAAACATATACAAGAGAGTATCCCTTGATGCATGATATTTGCAGATGATATAGTTTTGATAAATGAGACATGAGAAGGAGTCAATAGAAAGCTAGAGCTTTGGAGAAGTACTCTAGAGTCAAAGGGTTTTAAGTTAATAGAATAAAGATAAAATACATGCATTGCAAGTTCAGTGAAGGCCGAACTAGTGATAGGGAAGGAGTTAGTTTGGATGGAGTGGTACTGCCCCAAAGTAATCACTTTAAATATCTCGGCTCAATCCTTCAAGTAGATGGGGGATGTGAGGAGGATGTTAGTCATAGGATTAAAGCCGGATGGTTGAAGTGGAGAAGTTCCATGGGAGTTTTATGTAATCGCAAAATTTCCAATAAGTTGAAAGGAAAATTTTATCGTACAGCCATACGACTGGCCATGTTATATGGTAGTGAGTGCTAGGCACTGAAGGAGTAGTATGTGTCTAAGATAAGAGTTGCGAAGATGAGAATGTTAAGGTGAATGAGTGGTCATACTAGATTAGATAAAGTCCATAATGAGAGTATTAGAGAAAAGGTAGGAGTGGTACTAATTGAGTATAAGTTGAGAGAAGGGAGATTGAGGTGTTGGGTCATGTGAAGTATATGTTAGTAGTTGTTAGTAGTATGCCCTGGAGCATATCATTTAGTATGTATCTTGTACATGTTTTTATTAATAAAAGGCATTTTTACTTTTCCGTTTACATAATATATTTATGTGTAATAGAAAAGGTCCATTGATATTTTGTTAGAAATTCTATTCTTAAGTTGTTGAGAATATGAGTGACAGTATTTCTAATACAAAGTATCATAAATAAGTTCACAATCGAGGATACTTCATAATAAAGACACGATTTATCCAGAAAGATTATATTCATGTTTGTTCCAAAATTATTTATATGAGATATAAATAAGATGGAATGGTGAGTCTCATGCCATATAACAAACATGATAGGCACTTATACATGATAAGTAGGCCGAACCAGTGACACTTATGACAAGCACATGGAGTTTACTCTTGTCAATGCATTGTCATAAATCATATCAGTGCATATAATCTTTAGACTTGAGATAGCACAGTTATCTTGTATATAGGTGATTTGAGTTTGATACTGCTTTCATACTTATACTGTGTATGGGTATATGGGCATGTGTTGGCTCCTACTAGTTATATATGGAGGTAGGTGTTGATCAAGATGGAATCTGTTTCTCTAAGTAAATAGAGATAAAATCCTATGTTCATTTAATTGTTCTTGATGTTTCAAGTTCCTGGCCAGGACAGATAGATTTATTCAGAAAAGAGTTTCTGATGAGAAAATCTTTTAATCAAGAACTGGAATTAAAAAAGAATATAATATTCATAGCAAATGGGGTTTGACATAAACCATGACTCCAGCTTGAGTTGGGATTTTATAATAGAGAGATTCTAGTGCATGGTAATATATGATTATAGGTTCATTTAAGGTAAACCTTACTACTAATTGGGTAGCCATGGCATGCTATGCTAGGTGTTAACCATGTCTATGAGGTGCATAAAATGATTTAGAGAAATCATTTATGGTAAGAAAGAGTTCTGATGATATTAAGAGTTGATATCATATCTCATTGCCAATTAGTAATGAGCCTAGTAAGTCACACACATACACAAGTTATCACCTAATTAAATATGATTTAATTAATTAATTAAAGAGTTTAATTGATTAATTAAATAGGTTTGGTTTGCAATTAGATTGCAAAGTCCCTAGCATAACTTGAAACCAAATCTAGGTTATTGGATGTATAGTATAAGTTAAATTTATATTTAAAGTGTTTAAATATGAATTTAATTAATGAGAAATTAATTAATAAAGATTAATTAATTAATTTATATTTGATATAAATTGATTAGAAGAAGAGAAATAATTATTTTGGGTTGAAAACTCAAAATTAAGATACAGGAGCATTTTGGTCATTTCACAGGGTGACATGTGGTACCATGAGATGGTGATACATGGCATTACACATAAGCTTGCCAAATGTCTTTTAATCATGTAAGATGATTAAAATTAAGGTTAAATATAGGTTTGATACTTGGCACAATGTGATTGGGTCAATTAAACCTAGAACCAATTAGAGGGTGACATGTGGCAAGGGTTTAATGTGTTAACCTAGCTATATAAGTGTTGTTATGAAGAGAAAAAATACAACCAGTAGCTACTCCTCCTTTGTGCCGCCACTTTGAAGCTCTCCCTCTCTTCTTCTTCATCTCTCATCTATTCCAAGAGATTAGCAAACAATCTCTTGAATTAAAAATACTAGAAATTGTTTCTAGTGTCCTGTTTACATCTTTAATCTCTTAAAAGGCAGAACTTGATTTTTTTAATTAATAGAAAAAGCTTTAGAAGCTATTCAAGGGCTGCCATAGGTGTTCTTGGTGTGAACAAGCTAGAGGGACAACATCTGATGTCCTAAAGACGCATCTAAAAGGCACAAATACACTGCAATGCATCAAGATGTTAGTGTATTTATTCTTGATCTAATCTAGGATTCTAAAATTAATCTGATTAATTTTAAAATCTTAATTGGCAAATACAGATCCAAAAACATATTAAAAGTGTTTTAATATGTTGTTTATCATTGAAATCAAATAGATAAAAATAAATCTTGCATGATGCATGTGACCCTAGGTGAAAATTTTTTAATTCAATGGTATAAACTTGTGTTTTTCACGCTTCTGCTCCTTCAGTAGTATGCCCTAGAGCATATCATTTAGTATGTATCTTGTACATATTTTTATTAATAAAAGGCATTTTCACTTTTCCGTTTACATAATATATTTATATGTAATAGAAAAAGTCCATTGATATTTTGTTAGAAATTCTATTCTTAAGTTGTTAAGAATATGAGTGATAGTATTTCTAGTACAAAGTATCATAAATAGGTTCACAATCAAGGATACTTCACAATAAGGACATGACTTATCCAGAAAGATTGTATTCATGTTTATTTCCAAGTTATTTATATGAGATATAAATAAGATGGAATGGTGAGTCTCATGCCATATGACAAACATGATAGGCACTTATAAATGATAAGTAGGTCGAAACAGTGACACTTATGACAAGCACATGGAGTTACTCTTGTCAATGTATTATCATAAATCATATCAGTGTATATAATCATTAGACCTAAGATAGCACAGTTATCTTGTATATAGGTGGTTTGAGTTTGATATTGCTTTCATACTTGTACTGTGTATGGGTATATGGGCATGTGTTGGCTCCTACTAGTTATATATGGAGGTAGGTGTTGATCAAGATGGAATCTGTTTCTCTAAGTAAATAGGGATAAAATCCTATGTTCATTTAATTGTTCTTGATGTTTCAAGTTCTTGGCCAGGACAGATAGATTTAATCAGAAAAGAGTTTCTGATGAGAAAATCTTTTTAATCAAGAACTGGAATTAAAAGAGAACATAATATTCATAGCAAATGGGGTTTGACATAAACCATGACTCCAGCTTGAATTGGGATTTTGTAACAGAGAGATTCTAGTGCATGGTAACATATGATTATAGGTTCAATTAAGGTAAACCTTATTACTGATTGGGTGGTCATGGCATGCTATACTAGGTGTTAACCATGTCTATGAGGTGCATAAAATGATTTATAGAAATCATTTATGGTAAGAAAGAGTTCTGATGATATTAAGAGTTGATATCATATCTCATTGCCAATTAGTGATGAGCCTAGTAAGTCACACACATACACAAGTAATCACCTAATTAAATATGATTTAATTAATTAATTAAAGAGTTTAATTGATTAATTAAATAGGTTTGGTTTGCAATTAGATTGCGAAGTCCCTAGCATGACTTGAAATCAAATCTAGGTTATTGGATGTATAGTATAAGTTAAATTTATATTTAAAGTGTTTAAATATGAATTTAATTAATGAGAAATTAATTAATAGAAATTAATTAATTAATTTATATTTGATATAAATTGATTAGAAGAAGAGAAATAATTATTTTGGATTGAGAACTCAAAATTAAGACACAGGGGCATTTTAGTCATTTCACAGGGTGACATGTGGCACCATAAAATGGTGACACATGGCATTACACATAAACTTGCCAAATGTCTTTTAATCATGTAAGATGATTAAAATTAAGATTAAAAATAGGTTTGACACTTGGCACAATGTGATTGGGTCAATTAAACCTAGAGCCAATCAGAAGGTGATATGTGTCAAGGGTTTTAAGCGGTGACCTAGCTATATAAGTGTTGTTATAACCAGCTGCTGCCTCTCTTTGTGCCGCTACCCTTGAGGCTCCCATTCTCTCTTCTTCTTCATCTCTCATCAATTCCAAGAGATTAGCAAACAATCTCTTGAATTAAAAATATTAGAAATTGTTTCTAGTGTCCTGTTTACATCTTTAATCTCTTAAAACGTAAAACTTGATTTTCTAATTAATAGAAAAAGTTTTAGAAGCTGTTCAAGGGCTATCATAAGTGATCTTGGTGTGGACAAGCTAGAGGGACAACATCTGGTGTCCTAAAGACGTATCCCAAAGGTGCCAAACACACTGCAGTGCATCAAGAGGTTAGTGCACTTGTTCTTGATCTAATCTAGGGTTCTAAAATTAATCTGATTAATTCTAAAATCTTGAATGGCAAATACAGATCCAAAAAAATATTAAAAGAAACATATTAAAAGAGTTTTAATATGTTGTTTATCATTGAAATCAAATAGATAAAAATAAATCTTGCATGATGCATGTGACCCTAGGTAAAAATTTTTGAATTCAATAATATAAACTTGTATTTTTCATGCTTCCGCTCCTTCAGCATAGACATATAGCGGCTCCAGTTAGACAAGTAGAGCACATTAGTTTAGAGGATAGAAAGAAAAAAATGGGTAGACATAAACTGATTTGGAAGAAAGTAGTGCAACATGACCTAGAAGCATTACACATTTCCGAGAATTTAACCCAAAATTGTTTAGAATGAAGAAAAAGAATCCATATAGCAGATCCCAAATTCTTAGGATAAAGGCTTAGTTGAGTTGAGTTGAGTTGAGTTGAGTTTTATCCCAATATATGAGAAGAGTGTATACAAAAGTATATTAAATTAATAGTTTCACTATAATTAAGTTATACTGTATATTTAGAAGATAGACTACTTTCAACAGTTAAAGATGGGACTTTCAACTCTCGAAACTGCATGTTTGTGTTACCCACTGTTTACGTTATTATTTACAAAGTTTTGTTGTCAAAACTTGATGTTTTGGTCAAAACTACATTTTTCATAATAATCATTTTAGGTTTATTTCTTTATTTCACTTATCCAATCATCCCAATACGCATTTCCAATATCATTTTCACCATTATTTCATTCATATAAGCTTTTATACTAATATTATTCATTTTTTTGTTACTAATTTGATTATCTAATCCCTTTTTCTCAATCAACTAGCCCTTTTATTCTCTAATATCAACCATTATTTTAAAGCAATGTTACTTATTTAACTATTCTAATCTCTTATGTGAAAGAGTATAAACACAAAGAGTACTTACTTTTTAGGTTCTCAGGGTTTCCTGTTTTTCTCTTCTCTCCCCTAACCTCATATTTCCCTTTCTTATTCTCTCCGGCATTCCTAAAGCTATATAATGTATTTAGGTTTCTCTAGTTTTGCAAGATTTTAAAGAAAAAGGAATGAAAAGTATATGGAAGATGGGGAGGAAAAGGAAGGAAAAAGGATGGAAATGCTTTATAGTAGGGGTGAGCATTTGGTTAAAATCAAACCAAACTACCAAAATTAAATTAACTGAATTTCTTAATTTTACAGACCAAAACCAAACTACTAGGGAAAACAAATTGAAACGAATGACACTAATTCAATTTGATTCAGTTCGATTTAAAACAAACTATATTTATCAAAATTCAACATCAACTACTAATTCAATGTCCAAAAATTTCCATTAACACCAAAAAATTCAAAAATGCACAAACTAAAAATTGATACAAATGCAAACAATTTCAACTAAATATATCAATTTATTAAAAGAAACAACTGTAGAAGTAGAACATACCTAGACCCATATTCAAACCAAATAAACATTCAAAATCATTCACACAGAATTACATTTAAAAATTAAATAGAATTAATCCAAACATTCAAAATCATTTCTATGGTACCTTGCACAAAATCACATAGAAGAATACCAGTAAGCCCCAACATTTACACAGGATTGATTCAAACATCCAAATATCCAGTCATCCATTGCCACATCGATGACCAAAAGAAGACTAGCAAGCTGCCAAGCCCCAATCATCCCCCAGATTTGGAAATGCCTCAGTCATCCCATAAAAATGAAAAGCTACAACGTATATGGGTCTCTGTTTAAAAAGCACCATGAGGCGAGTGACAAACAGATGCAGCACGAGGTAGGGTTGAGGGTTGAGAGTTGAGAAGCAAAAGCAAAAGCTACAAATGTGAGGCTTCGAGGTTGATTAAGAAGCGAAGAGGGAAGGAGATGGGTAGAATAAGGGAGATGGAGATGGGCGTAACGCCCTCACTTATGCCCTAGTTGTAAATGGATTAATTTTTATGAAATTGAGTTAATTTGAGTAATTTTATTCAATTGCATTAGGAATTAATTTAATTGTTCCATAATTGGTGTTAATTGCTTAGTTGGAGAGTTAATTAATGTAATTGTGTCAGATTTTACTTTTGTATATTCACTAATTTGAGCTGAACTTTTACTATCTATTATACGTTTTAATAACCCAAATGGATTTATGATAACATGGAATGTTTTAATTTAAATTCTCATGAGTTTTACTTTATACTAAGGAACACTTACCTAAATAATTAAAAGGAGTTCTAAAGTAGTCAATCCCTTGGGATATACCCTTGGGTGTGTCTCGGGAGCATGTAACTCTGATTCTAGCTGCAGATAGGATTTGGGTGTTACATGTTAAAGTGGAATCAGAGCCTAGGTTTATGGAAATCCTAGGATGTAAGGAATGGGTGTCTTTTGGGGATTTTATTTAAAACTGTTATTGCATTGCCCTAAAAATTTTACGAATTTTTTTTATCGTATTGAATTGCATACTTAATTAATGATTGTTGGACGGACTTGTGAAGTATGTTTACACCCTAAAGTGTGGTATGAGGTGAAGTGAATATAATAATCTTGACCTTTTCTTAATTGATGGTGTGAGCTGTTGAGATGGCTGAGAACAATTAGAATGAGTTGAACGAGGAGGTTCAGAGTGTAGCCCCATGAGTTTTGGGAGTAGGGGAGGCTCAGAATGGTTCTAATGTGCATGCTGCATCGGCCAGTAGTGAGAGTGAAGTAAGGAATCAGGGTCATCAGGCCCCAGTGTTTGAATTGCTTGGCAGAGTCATGACCCATATGCAGAACCATGACACTGCAAACTATAAGGGGCTGAGACAGCATGAGGTGCTAGTATTTCATGGCACCACTAACCCACAGGAGGCTGAGCACTGGTTAGAACGCATTGAGAGGGAATTTAATTTGATGCGTGCTGATAACTACCAGAGATTTGATTTTGCGGTGTATTTACTCCACGGTAATGCTTATGAATGGTGGAAGATAGTCCCCAACAACAGTGCTAGACCTCTTATTCTTACTTGGCAGGATTTCCTCACTGCTTTTAAGGCCAAATATGTATCTTCTGTATTTATTGAATCGAAGCTCAAGGAGTTCATTGACTTGACACAGAGAGGGCAACCACTAACAGAGTATGAGAATGACTTTTTTAGCTAAGTCATTGTGCTAGCTAGTAGTCTAGTGGACACTGAAGAGAAGAGAATAAAGAGGTTCAGAGATGGTCTTGATGTGTATTTACTCCACAGTGATGCTTATGAATGGTGGAAGATAGTCCCCAACAATAGTGCTAGACCTCCTATTCTTACTTAGCAGGATTTCCTCACTGCTTTTAAGGCCAAGTATGTATCTTCTGTATTTATTGAATCAAAGCTCATGGAGTTCATTGACTTGACACAGAAAGGGCAACCACTAACAGAGTATGAGAATGACTTTTTCAGGCTAAGTCATTATGCTAGCTAGTAGTCTAGTGGACACTGAAGAGAAGAGAATGAAGAGGTTCAGAGATGGTCTTGATGAAGGACTGCAAAAGCTAGTTACTGCTAGCAGGTGCACCACATTTACTGAGATGGTGAATCATGCCAAAGAGCTAAAGGGCATTAAGAACAAAGTAGCTAATCAGAAAGATTTCAGTAAAAGGACGTTTGAGCAGGGTGGTTCCTCTAGGAAGAAAGGGAGATTTGGTGCTGCTACTTATCCTCAGAGGGCTGGTAGTTTCAGATCACATGGACCATCTAGGAGGCATACTGTCAGGCCTACACATTCCCATGCTAGTTCACCCACTGTGAACCAGAGTAGGCAGCACCGTGGTTAGTGCAAAGGATCCAGTGGTGGATGTTTTTCCTGTGGTCAAATGGGCCATTTTTCTAGAGAGTGCCCACAGGCCGAGCGTGCTATTGCTCCAGTTCAATCGGATGGATCAGTAAGGAGACCTGGACCTACCACTACCCAGGGACCCAGAAGAGGCAGGGGAGGATTCCAACAGGGTGCACTGTCTACAGTTGGTAGTGAAGCATAAAGTTCACCGGCTCTAGCTAGAGTTTATGCTATTAAGCAGAGGGAGGAGGCTGAAGCTCCTGGTGTTGTGGCTGGTATTTTATCTCTTTTTGATCATGATATGCATGTATTATTTGATCCAGGATCCATGCATTCATATATCAGTTCTGCATTATCTTGTGTTGTTTCTGTGAAACCTTTAGGTTGGATTATGATGTGTTAGTGTCTAGCCCTGTTGGACAGGAAGTAGTGGTTAATCAGGTATATAGAGACTGCCCTTTAGTAATTTAGGGTGTTGAGTTCCCTTTGGATTTGATAGCAATGTCGTTCTGAGACTTTAATGTGATTTTTGGTATGGGTTGGCTGTTCCGCCATCATACAATGGTTGATTGTTGGATAAAGCATGTGACATTTAGGGCACATGAGTTTACTCATGTGGTAGTTCATAGAGTGAGATATACCTTGCCATCTAATGTTATTTTAATAGCTCGAGTGATAAGGATGTTGAAAAGTGGATGTGTTGCATATTTAGCTCATGTGGTAAACACACGTGTGGAGAGTCCCAGTTTAAAGGACATTCCCACTGTGTGTGATTTTGAGAATGTGTTTTTAGAGGATTTGCCAAGTTTGCCACCCACTAGGGAAGTTGAGTTTGGAATTGAGGTTCTTTTGGGGACTAATCCTATTTCTATCACCCCATATCAGATGGCACTAGCTGAGTTGAAGGAACTAAAGATGCAATTGCAAGAGTTATTAGATAAGGGGTTCATTCGACCTAATAGTTTACCATGGGGTGCTCTGGTATTGTTTGTGAAGAAGAAAAATGGTAGCCTCAGGCTGTGTACTAACTACAGATAGCTCAATAAGGTTATAATCAAGAATAAGTATCCTTTGCCTTGAATTGATGACCTATTTGATCAATTGAAAGGGGCAAAGGTGTTCTCCAAGATAGACTTGAGGTCGAGCTATTATCAGTTAAGAGTTAAAGAGCAGGATATTGCTAAAACTGCTTTCAAGAGTTGGTATGGGTACTATGAGTTCTTGGTGATGCCCTTCAGGTTAACTAATGCCCTGGCAATTCTTATGGACTTGATGAATCGAGTTTTTCAACCCCATCTTGACTCATTTGTTGTTGTGTTTATCGATGACATTTTGGTATACTCTAAGTCTGAAGAGGAGCATGATAGGCATTTGCGGATTATGTCACAAACTTTGAGGGAAAAGGAACTCTATGCCAAATTTTCAAAGTGTGAGTTTTGGCTTAAGGAGGTAGCCTTTCTGGGACACATAGTTTCAGCAGAGGGAATCAAAGTTGATCCTGGGAAGGTGAAAGCAATCATAGAGTGGAAGTCACCTAAAAATGTGACTGTGATATGGAGTTTTCTTAGGTTAGCTGGGTACTATAGACGTTTTGTGAAGGGGTTCTCGATTATTGCAACACCTCTCACTAAGCTACTTAGGAAGGATGCTAAGTTTGTTTAGAGTGATTGGTGCCAAAAGAGTTTTGATAAGCTCAAAGCCTTTTTGACTGAGGCACCAGTTCTTACACTTCTCACTAAAGGGAAGGATTATTTGGTGTATAGTAACGCTTCCCACAATAGCTCGGGGTGTGTTTTGATGTAGGATGGAAAGGTTATAGCTTATGCTTCCAGGCAGCTTAAGCCTCATGAGTTAAATTACCCAACTCATGACTTAGACCTGGCAGCCATTGTATTTGCATTGAAGATATGGAGGCATTACTTATATAGTGAGAAGTGCTACATCTACACTAATGATAAAAGTCTAAAATACTTGGGTACTCAGAGAAAACTTAATATGAGACAGAGGAGGTGGATTGAGTTGATTGAGGATTATGACTATGTCATCGATTATCACCCAGGCAAGGCTAATGTGGTGGCTGATGCTTTGAGTCACAAGTCTATGGCTAGACTGATTTCTTAATCGCTGTCACTGTTGTTGGAGATGAGGGCCTTGAAGGCACAATTGCAGATTCTGGATGATGGAGCCATTCTAGCACAAATGAGTGTTAGACCTATTCTTATGGATGAGCTAATGGAGGCCCAGAGGAAGGATGGGAAATTGATGAAGATCCTGGAAGACTTGCAAAATGGTGAGCAGTCTGAGTATACCTTGAGAGAGGATGGCCTGATTACTTATCAAGGTAGGATCTGTGTTCCAGATGTTCCTAAGTTGAGGGAATAGATTTTGAAGGAAGCACATAGTTTCACCTTCACTATACATCCTGGTGGGACCAAGATGTATCAGACTTTGAAAGAGAATTATTGGTGGAAGGGGGTAAAAAGAGACATAGCAAAGTATATGGCTAAGTGTCTTGTGTGCCAGCAGGTTAAGGCAGAGCATCAGGTCCCTACAGGTTTATTGCAGCCATTGTTTATTCCTGAGTGAAGGTGGGAACATGTGACTATGGACTTTGTATCTGGACTTCCACAGACTTAGAGAGAATATGATGCTATTTGGGTGATTGTTGATAGCCTTACTAAATCGGTTCATTTATTACCGATCAGAGTTGATTACTCTCTGGAGAGGTTGGCTAATCTATATATCTCTGAGATTGTAAAGCTGCATGGAGTACCAGTCTCTATTGTTTCTGATAGAGATCCTCAATTCACATCCAGGTTTTAGGGTAGCTTAAATCGGGCTCTAGGGACTAGACTCAATTTCAGCATTGCTTTTCATCCTCAAATAGATGCTCAATCTGAGAGAGTCATTCAAGTTGTGGAAGATATGTCGAGAGCCTGTATTATGGATTTTGAGGGTAGCTGGGATAGATACTTGCCGTTGGTGGAGTTTACATATAATAACAGCTACCAGATGAGCATTGAGATGCCACCTTATGAGGCTTTGTATGGTCGTAAGTGCAGGACTCCACTATGCTGGGATGAGGTAGGAGAGAGAAAATTATTGGATCCTGAGTTAGTACAGCAGACTAAGAATAAAGTGATATTAATTCGGGGCAGACTGAAGGCCACCTCAAATCATCAAAAATCTTATGCAGATTTGAAGAGGCGAGAGATTGAGTTTAAGGTTGGTAACAAGGTATTTCTAAAAGTGTCAACGTGGAAGTGAATTATGAGGTTTGGGCAAAAGGGCAAGCTTAGCCCCAAATTTATTGGCCCATATGAGGTGCTGGAGAGGGTTGGCCCAGTTGCTTATCGACTTGCATTGCCTTTAGAGTTAGAGAAGATACACAATGTTTTTCATGTTTCAATGTTCAGGAGGTATCGGTCAGATCCTTCACATGTGCTTTCAATTGAGGAGAATGAGGTTCAGTCGGATATGACATATGATAAGGAACTGGTTCAGATTTTGGCTCATAATGCGAAAGAGTTAAGGAACCGACAGATTAAGTTAGTAAAGGTACTCTGGAGATATCATTCTGGAGAGGAGGAAACTTGGGAGCTAGAGGATAATATGAGAGCTCAGTACCCCCCATTTATTTGAGAATTAAGGTAATTTCTATTTCAGGGATGAAATATCCTAAGAAGGGGAGAGTTGTAATGTCCTCACTTATGCCCTAGTTGTAAATGGATTAATTTTTATGAAATTGAGTTAATTTGACTAATTTTATTCAATTGCATTAGGAATTAATTTAATTGTTTCATAATTGGTGTTAATTGCTCAATTGCAGAGTTAATTAATGTAATTGTGCCGAATTTTACTTTTGTATGTTCATTGATTTAAGTTGGACTTTTACTATCTATTATATGTTTTAATAACCTAAATGGATTTATGATAATATGGAATGTTTTAATTTAAATTCTCATGAGTTTTACTTTATACTAAGGAACACTTACCTAAATAATTAAAAAGAGTTCTAAAGTGATCAATCCCTTGGGATATACCCTTGGGTGTGTCTCGGGAGCATGTAACTCTGGTTCTAGCTGCAGATAGGATTCTGGTGTTACAATGGGTCTATTATTGTGGGACTAGCCATGGTTGGTGGGTTTATTGAAGGGTATGGCGAGTGTGAAGAAGAAGAAAAAGAAGAAGAAGAAGAAGAAGCAGAAAATGAGAAACAGAGAAATGGTAAGAGTGGGTAGTGGGTTGATTAATGCTTGAGGCAGCAAGGGTGAATGAAGTTTGATTTGAATCAAGGAGCAAATGAAATGTATGTTATGTCTAAAATGATGTGTTTTACAATTCAATTTGATTTTGTTTTTCAATTTTTCTCCCTTTAGAATCAACAAACCAATTAAATAGATTTAAAAAAAATGAATCGACTGAATTTTTAAAAATCAAACCATATTTTTATTTTTGTTCAATTGAAGGCATGGAAGCATGGATTTAGGGCCATTAGAACATTGAATTTCAAAACCATTCGAGGTTACATGCAAAACATACCAAGTAGCTTATGAACCTATATGACTTCTAATGCCCTCTAGCATACCAAATCACACTTTTGGCACACATTAGGAGTTCATTTGCCATTTAAGATTGAGAATTAACTATTAATTCATTAAACCCTAACTAATGGAAGAGTTGAATTCAACTAATCTCCAAGGCGCTGAATCAATCTTTCTTACTCCTTTTGGGTGCTCTTAGGGCTCCAAATGTTGTCCCTCTAGCTTGTCCACCACAAGCACACCAATGGCAGCCCCAAAAGTCCCTTTAAAAGCTTGCCAACCACTTGAACTTTAGGGGTTATGCTTTGATGAGGGTATAATGGATGTATATGGGTCTAGAAACTCTTTCTAGCAATTTTAATTCAAAGGAAATCAAGGTTTTTCCCTTAGAATTAATGGAGAATCAAGAAGAGAGAAGTTTGCCCATTGTTGCCGTCCAAGAGAAAGAGAAGAGGAAAGTTTGCCCATTGTTGCCGTCCAAGAGAAAGAGAAGAGGAAGAAGATCAATTTTCTTCTTCTTTTTTCATTTATATACATAAGACAAATTGACTTAAATGCATTGCCACATTACGCCATTTGTCAAAGCTAGATTTAATCTTCTTTTATTCATCTTTTATAATTGGAAAACAAGTGGCAAGCTAGCATGGTGCCACATGTCACCATGCTAGCTTGTGCCACGTGTCACCATGTGAAAAGTCCAATTTGCCCTTATGTATAATTTTGAGTTCTTAATCTAAAATTATAATTTCTCCTTTAAATTAATTCATATCAAATATTAATTAATTAATTAATCTCTATTAATTAATTTCACAATTAAATTTATATTTAAGCTTTTTAAATATAAATTTAATTTATATTATACATCCAATAACCTAGATTTGGTTTCAAGTCATGTTAGGGACTTTGTAATCTCATTGCAAACCAAATCTATTTAATTAATTGATTAAACTCTTTAAATAATCAATTAAATCATTTTACTTGGTGATTAATTTGTGTAGGTGTGTGACTTACTAGACTCATTACTAATTGACAATAAGAAATGATATTAACTCTTAATATCATTAGAACTTTTTCTTACCGTAAATGATTTCTCTAAATCATTTTAAGCATCTCATAGATCATGATTGACACCTAACATAGCATGCCATAGCCACCCAATTAGTAATAAGGAATACCTTAAATGAACCTTTAATCATATGTTACCATGCACTAAGATCTCTCCATTACAAAATCTCAATTCTAGCTGGAGTCATGGTTAATGTTAAACTCCATTTGCTATGAATGTTATGTTCTCTTTTAATTCCAATTCTTGATTTATCAGACTTTCTTGTCAGAAACTCTTTTTCTGGCTAAGTCTATCTGTCCTGGCCAGGAACTTGAATCATCAAAAACAATTAAATGAACATAGGATTTTATCCCTATTTACTTAGGGTAATGGATCCCATCTTGATCAACACCTATCTCCATATATAACTAGTAGGAGCCAACACATGCCTGTATACCCATACACAGTACGAGTATGAAAGCAGTATCAAACTCAAACCACCTATATACAAGATAACTGTGTTATCTCAGGTCTAAAGATTATATGCACTGATATGATATATGACAATGCATTAACAATAGTAAACTCCACGTGCTTGTTATAAGCGCCACTGGTTCGGCCTACTTATCATATATAAGTGTCTATCATGTTTGTTATGTGGCATGAGATTCACCATTCCAACTTATTAATATCTTATATTAATACTTTAGAAACAAATATGATTACAATCTTTCTGGATAAGTCATGTTTTTTGTGAAGTATCCTCAATTGTGAACTAATTTATGATACTTTGTGCTAGAATACTATCACTCATATTCTTAACAGCTTAAGAATAGAATTTCTAACAAAATATCAATTGATCTTTTCAATTATATATAAATAGATTATGTAAACAGAAAAGTGTAATTGTTTTTTATTAATAAAAATATATACAAAATACATACAAAATGATATGCCCTGGGACATACTATTAATATCAATTTCGTCTGTTTATTCTATTTAAACCAAGTTCTGCTCATCCCTATTCTAGACTTGTAAGATAAAGTGTGGGTTGTAGAAATCCCTAAGATTTCTTCCTTTTTATAAGAATCCTCCCTTTTCATACTTCTGTCTCTCAATATTCAGCAACCAAATTTAAGTTATTCAGTAGTTGAAGTTAAATTCATGAGCAATCGAATATACCTTTTTGCTAAATACTCTAGAATACTTTTTTTTTTTTTCTATCTCATTATTAGTTAAACTAAGATACCTAGTCACTCAATCCCGAGGGACCATGCCATTCCCTCGAGGTATATTCCAATATACACCGGTGAGATATTATAGTTAATTTATGCATCCATCCATAAATAAAATAAAAATTAGACTACATTATGGAAATTGCGTGGCAAACGTATTGTCGTTTTTGGCTTCTCCTTCAATTTTTAAGAATACCATTATCTCTTCTTTCACAAATTTCCAATGTATACTTTGATATTAGTAGATAAATACATAAATTGACAACGAAACAGCTTATCCATGGAGTAAGAACGTAATGTTTCAGTAATAATCAAAAGATTCTACATGAAAAAGGGAAAACAGAGAAGGACAAGTCCTTATAACTCTCCATTATTTTATTAGCAGGCTTCAGCAAAGCACTTTCGTGGAACCTATATATAATCTAATATCCTCAAGGATAATTAATGCGTAGTATTGTGGCATGCCATTTTCAATGGAATAGGGGGATCAGAGAAGGCTCCTGTAGAAATCTGGTCGAAAATAAATTTATTGGCAGCTTCAGTGTAGTGAACTCCATCCCAATTTACTCGAACTGAAGGGCGATCACAAGAGCCCACAACTATTTGGGTACCATTTGCTGCAACTGTATCTCCACATCGAACATTACTACTAAAATTGTACTTTCCTCCGTAGCCACAACATACTACAAGTGGAAGCTCGAAACCTATAAATAATTCATAGTTAAATGAATTGTTAGAGATATTAATACCCATTATTAATTAAGCTCTCATACATATAACTAGAAACTTTGTTTTAATTACCATGTTTTTCTGGTTCACTGAATAAAGAATACTTGACAGAATAGATGTCAACATAGGTGAAAACCGCTAATGGCAAATCCTTCCTGAGCTGAGCTACGCTCTCCTTCAAGTTGAGATTAAAATGCTGAGCAACTTCATTATAAGCTTTTGCACAGCCTGCACTATCTTTTTCAGCCAAGGGAAAACTCTCAAAAATATATGCAAGACAACCAAGTGGTCCTGTGTTGTGAATCCAAAATGATCTAGCTCCCAAATTGTATATTTTCTGCATAATCAACAGTACCCCATACATAAGCTTAGCACTAAGAATAATGTAATTAAGAGACTACTGAAATTAATCTAGACCCATTATAGAATTATTAATCTTTACCTTAACGTTTGCTGAGAAGCTATTGACAATATCAGGGACAGTTGCATTCACTTCTTCCACAGACAAGTTACCAGAAAATCCAGCTCCGAGATCATTTTGACCGATATCGAATGTGTATAAAGCCTTCTCAAAATAATCTCTCTCAGGCACCGATTCAGCAAACATAGCTCCTACATATATAAATTTATACATGAAGCTCACTTGGAAGTACATGTATTTCTTAATTGAACACTATATGCGGAGGAATTATAATTAAACTAACCTTTTTCCCTGATAATCTGTGATCTGGATATGAATTGCAGGAATTGCTCATATTGCACATCAAGGTAGAATGGACTATATCCACCATTAGGTACAATACTAGTTGGTATTTGAATGGTGGATGCTGCTGTGGCAAAATTTGCACCATGTTTGAAGTTGGCTCCCAGAGAATTAAGATATGCACTCAGATAAGGGAGACTGAAACTCTTGGCTGCCATGCCAATCAGATGGTCAATAATTGGAGATCGCAAACACTTAAATCATTAACCAAATTAAATAATTAAAACTACTGACCTATAAAATCTATTATGAGCCTTCCATCAGAGTACCTCCCTGCTGGCATATGAAAGAAAGTCTCTCCAAAAGGAGAGTTGGGAGGAGAAAAAGCAGCTGCCAAGCCACCGGTATCGGAATTGGAGTCACCGAAGTTAAAGATTGCCGGAAAATCACAGTTTTTGGAAGCATAAGTGAGAGAAAGCATGCATAATAAGAAAGAGAGAGTGGTGATAAGCTTGTTATTAGTTTCAGGAAACTCCATGGATTGGAAGCAAAAACTAGGAGCTAAGTGCAGCAGTGGAAAGTATCTTTGTATGTATAATAGTGAAAGAGAGACATTTTCAAGTTTCATTCCTGATTGATTACATATACATGTTAATAGCAGTTAGAATTTCCTTGTTCCCAACATTACGTACACAAATTGAATTGACAAGATGAGAACAATATTTCATGGCTTGGAATAAAATTTCTGGCGTCTGAATTATGAATTTTCCAATGTCCCATTTCATGTCTAAATCAATTTCATTAAGGAAGAAACTTTGATTTTTCTTGGATTTTCTGTCGGCGAATCCAATATAAGCCACGTATGTAGCATTCTGGATAATTTCAGTCAAATTCCTAGATAATGTTGAACAATTGTGAGGCTAACGACTCACTTAGATTCTTAAGAAATAGCTCAATAATTATTCAAGTTTTCATCAAATTAATGAGCTTTTGCCCAATTGGCATTTGATCATTTAACTAAAATTCCAAATTTTGAGCCAGTCAATTGCACATGGGCATTGATCCTTTTATTGGACCGTTAAGAATAGAACAACAAGAATTCCGATTTTTTTTTCTGATGTGGGCCGTCACGCAAAATTGTGTAGAACTCCAACATAAATTACTTTAGCCATTATTTTAAAATTATTTAATATATCTTTTTATTCTTGACTTTTACTGGACAATTGATTAATTTGATACGTGTAAAAATCCATACCTTTTCTCTGAAAACTTCATCCCAAGTCAGCAAACGTCCTGTTGTTTTCTTGTCCTCCCAATGTCTGTCTGTTGATCGTCATCTAAACCTCTGTGATTCTCCCATCCTCATCAATGATGGCAGAAAGGTAATTCTCGCTCCCTCCTCCCCCTCCACTTCTATTAACAAAGCTTTGCATTGGAGACAAGAACCGGGAAGAAATGCTACATGCTTTCTGCAAGGTACCTCAGGTTTGTCTGGGGCAATACTCCTACTCATTGGAGATGGGTATCCGATTCATGTCCCTGGTCTCTTCCTTTCTCTCTTTAATCCTTATTTCCATCTATTTTTATGATTCCGAAACTTGCTAAAGCTGTGTGCGAACAGATTTTCAGAAATGGCTGAGCTTATCGATGTGTATTGGCTTGAAATCACTGGCAAAATTAGTATCCAAATGTTGTCCCCGGTAACACTGTACGTGGCTTGCTTCGTGTTCAAATCAGCAACAAGAGCTCATCTGTTTAAATGCCAGCCCGCAGAGGTCACGGTGGGACTTGCTGGGAGTGAAATTGATATAGGTAGTGTTCTTTTCGATGCAGACAGGGGACAGAGGCGGCAATACCGATTCGTAAGAAGGCTAACCAGTTAACCACAGCCGGATTTTGGTGGTTTGCAGCCATCTGTACCCGGTGGATAAAGTGATGGCCGATACCCGAACGAGACAGCAGATGGGTGGCTGGAGATTGAATTGGGTGAGTTCTTTAACAAGAAAAGCGGAGATGGAGAGGTGGAGATGAGAGTTGTGCATTTGAAAGGCGGCCACTGGAAAGGTGATCTCTTTGTTCAAGGGATAGAGTAGGCCAAAAGGAGCTTAAAAAAGTAAGCCAGCAATCGCAATTTGAAGGTTGGAGCAGAGACTAATTGCTCCAGGAAAAGTTTGAGATTGCTTAAAAAGAATAAAAAAATCGGAAAGTTCTAATCTTGCTTGATAGAGTGAGAAGTGAAAATTTCCGGTGATATTATATATCCAAATAAAGCATCATTCTCTTCACTCTTTGCCTGATTTACTACGAATGTGGTAAAGACATGCATAGAAACTATCCTTTGAGATTTTGCAATGATAATGTTGAACTTAGCACAGCTCATTTTCAGAAGAGAAAAAAGAAAGTACAAATTTGGTATGCTTTATTGGTTTAATAGTGCTGTCCAGCGGACGGAAACAGTTGTTGGAAGAAAAGACGAGTCAAGATAAAGAGCAGATGGAAAAGGAAGGAGGGGAAAGTCAGTGGCACAAAACGAACCAATGAATTATCATAGAAAAAGGAAATTATTGATCCACAGCCACCCGCCAAGGTGGGCAGTGGGTTCGGCATCTCCTTTTAGATTAGACATCATTGCTGCAAAAGGTCCAGGACCATTGAGTTTAGGCACAACAGCGACCTATCAAGTCCAGATGACAACAACATGAAAAACAGCGACTTATCAAGTGCAGATGACTATAAGATGGAACAGCTTTCATATTAGGTAGGTGGGATTAAATTTTTATGACAAATCAACCAATCCCTATCATCCTCAACTGCAAATCTATCGACAGCTCACGGCTACATCACCAACTCACTCTCACCTGCTAATCTCCAACACCAACTTGAAATTATATATGTAAGATTTCATTTTAATATGTAATTTGACATTTACAAACAACCATGAAGCAATGCAAAAGTTCCCCAGTTGTCCTTGATCAAGAAAGAAGAAAGGAAAAAATACCACTACAAGTGGCACAAAAAAATTAGCGGCAGAAATGCTAATGCTTCTCCAAAATCTACTCATTCATATATAGTACAATTTCAGATATCACACCATCATCATAAAACAAAATCTGAAAACTGTCCATGAAATTTGCTCAATACCCTTAAATCCCTTTAGACTCCACAATTGCTTTCATCTATTTCAGTTCCCAATACTGCTTTGTACAAGTTACCAACTCAACATCTAAAAAATGAGGGTAAACGCAGAAACAAAAATGAAAGAGGACTCCAAACATGTATACATGAATATATTACAAGAAAACTTATGCTATAGTTATGATAACCTTCAAATTCAATTAACATGAATTATTCAAAGATTGGCTGCAACACATTATACATAAAGTGGAATACCATACCGATCAACAGATGAAGGCTGCAATGCACGGATTTTAACATCATATTTTCGAAGTTTGGATTCATTGACAGAGGATGAATCTGAACCATCTGATACTAGTGGATAAGCTGAAGTTTCATCATCATAGGCAACTCCAATATTATTGCCACATTTACGGCAAAGAAGTTTGGTTCTCCTACGGAACAATCCCCATGAGTTCTTTGAAAAGTAGGGGATACATTGGAATTCTTCAGCCTGAGTAAATCTGCTCTCATCAATGTCAAAGAATGAGATGATCCCTCGCTTTATGGATTTCCCATACTTAGAGCCAATAGTTGAGGTGTTTCGATTGGAGGAGCTTAAGTTCAACTCATATCCACAAGTGCCACAGCTACATCAAAGATCTTCATTTTTCAGGTTCCAGAAAAATGACCCTTTGGTGAAAAAACCAAAACCACAAGAACCCAATAGAGGTTGAAAACCACAAGAATTGTATAGTTATACCAATTTGTAAATGTTATTTAACATGGGTAAGTTTATTAGTATCTCTTGGTATTTCTTCGTCACTCTAATTGTCATTCAAAACAAGGTGTGAATGGACATCAGAATTCAGAAGTTGATATGAGAACTATGTGGCAACCATTTCTACAACAGTGATAAGTTGTCTATGAATCACAACGGTTCACATTCAATGGGACATTCAAAAGCACCATCAAATTTTAATGGTGGCCAAATTTGAATTGCAGCTAATCATTATTGTTTTGTCGTCCACTCCACTAATATCAGCCACTTCAATAGACACTAAATGAGGCAGAAAAGCTAAAATTAATGAGACAATTCTTTCCATACTACGTAACCACTGCACTAACAAAATAATTCTCGATCCTCATTCACAGACCATCAAAAAATATGAAGGATGATGAATCTATATTTTACTTTCAAGATGTATAACATGAATGACAGGACTGGTTGAATCAACGGATTCAATGCCACACGTACCAAACAGGGTCAGTTTTTCATTTTTGGGTCCTCCTGCGAGTCCGCAAAATATATCGTGTGCCACAAGAACATATCAAATCATTGAAGTTACAAACTTTACGAATTTCAAGCTCTCTATCTCTAACCCAGAAAATTCATTACTCTATATAGAGCTGGAAAGACTTGTTATTTTCGAGTTTAGAAAATTGACTACGCATATTAATCTAATAAGATTTAAAAGAAAGTTACAAAAACACCCTTTATCAAGAATCTATCTAGGAGAAAGTAAGAACAATCAATTCAAGTATTTCAAACAAGCCCCAACAAGATCACCAAAGTGATTTATTCCTATATGCAACAGATATCAAAATCGAATCAACCAATTTGAAATCAACCAAATACAAAAAAATCCACATAAGAAATCAATTTCTTACATACCAATCAAATAAGTTCCCACAAAAACCAACAAGAAAAACAACTAATTAACATAAATTGGATCATTATCTTCACTTAGAGAAAGAGAAAGGAATAGGACCTGTAACTAACGTGTCTAAGAGAAACAGAGGAAGAAGAAAACGAGTGAAATTGATTTCCGTTGAGGTAATTTTCCTTAACAACAGCAGATTTCTCCATTTAAGCACCCTGATAAACAGCTACAATCGTGGCTTCTAATCTAGGAAGAATTTCGACAGCTCCAAGTGGATTGGCAGCAAACGCGTCACACCTGAGCTGGATAAAGCATCCGCAGTCGACGTCAAGTAGCTCCTAAAGATAGATAAAGGGGTTTCACACAGAAGACAGAGGAGACGAATCAAAGCAGGGAAAAAAAAAAGTGAAGGTAGCTCCTAGGCTGTTCTATTAAATATATTTTCTATACTATTTACTCAAATAATATATATATACATATATATATACACACACCTGTTATATTCTTATATATATAATATATTTAAAATTATATAAATATAATATTTGTATATAATAAATATAAAAGATATTAACTATAAAAACATAAAATTTAAATCAATATACTATTTTTATAAACTTTGCTAAATTTTGTATACTAAATTATTTAAAATTAAAAATATTTTGATATTTTTAATATAATTAATAGTAAATTAAACAAAAAAATACACAAAAATACTAATTTACATATATAATCAAATCTGAAAAATTAAATTATATATAAATTAAATTTTTAACTTTTTCAAACTTTAAAAACTAATTTATAATTTAGGATGACAATGGTCAAATTTTCGTGAATACTCGATTCAATTAAAGTCATTCATATTTAAAGAATAATATTATATTTAAATTTTAAATATTGGGTATTAATTATTTGAACTATTTATATTAATATTTAATTAAATATAAAATATATTTTTTATAGTATTATTTATAAATTTTTATGTATTTTATTTTAATAAATATAATTTATATTATTAAATTTTTAAAATATAAATTATTAATAAAAATAATTTTTTATATAAATTATCAATTAAAATATATAAAATTAAACAGTTTCGATTATTTTTTAAATAATAATAATTAGATTTAACATAAATTTAAATAAATGTAAATAAATTTTAATTAAATTTAAAATTAATTTAAATTTTAAAAATATTTATTAAATTCAATTCAAACAAAATAATTTTTTTAGATATCTTATTCATTATCATCTTAAACACAAACTATGTGAGATATTAATTAAGTACTTCTTTTACTAAATATTAGTGGAATAATTTAGTGTTAACAAAGTTAAATGGAGGTGTCCCTATTTGAGTTGTTAATATAGAGATGACTATCATAGTCATGAGGTTGTTTGCTTGTTTGCCAATCGTTGGACTTTTTTGAGAAAGCTTTAGCTTACAATAATACCCACTTTGTGGATAATAATAAATAAATATATATATATATTTTAAAATTCAATTATAAAATTATTTTAATTCAATGGATTTTAGTTAAAATTTAATAAAACGAATATAATAATATTTAATTTGAGTGGCTCTTGATTTATCAAAATATTTAATTTTTACATTATAAATAAAAAAAAATTTATTAGAGACATTTCCCAGAGCAAGGAATTCAGGAAGACAGTATTTTGCAGAATAAGGCAGTTTTTTACATGCATGACAAGATCATCTTCTAATCATCTTCATCCTCGTCGGTAACAAACTTGCCATTTCCAGGATTAACAGCAGCAATGAAAAAGAAGACAACGTTGAATAAGACAAGAGGTTCGATTTCATTGATGGGAATTCCAGTCTCAATGTTGAGTTGTGCTAGAGCTCCCTTCCCAGTTATTATTTCTCCAATTAAAGAGAAAGCAATTCCGAGCTGAGCCAATCTTCCCACAAACAGTTCGTTGGCCTTTGTAAATCCAAAGAGAGGACCTTGCATTGCCAAAAGAAAAAATTGCAAAATGTACATGATTCTTCTATGCAAACTCTCTTAACATGAAATTGTTAGTTGGTTACCTCCTTCTTTGAGACCCAATGCTGTCCTGAAGCTTTTGCCAGGAGGAATGACTGCCCCTTCAAGGCCAGTTGATGTGTCATCGACGAATTTGCCACGGTCACCCAATGCTCCTATGGCTCCGAGCAAAGTGAAAAGGATGAAGAATAGAAGAAGTGGTTCTGCTTCGTAAATGGGAATTCCAGTCTCTAGATTCAACTGTGCTAGGATTCCCTTTCCCGTTATTGCTTCACCCAACAAGGATGCCTGCAGATTTTTGTTTGCAATCACCATAGAAAAATTATGAATAATCACATTCTTTTTTTCATTTGTTTCTCTATTTCTCAAATGGCTGAAAATGTACCAACTCCTATCTCAACAGCAGTGGTAGATTGCATATACATCAAAGACAATTAAAATTGAGTAAACTGTAATTTTCTGAAATATAGACAAAAATGAGAAAGAAAAAGATGAACTCACTGCAAAACCAAGCATAGCAACACGTCCCACAAAGAGCTCATTCTGCTTAGTGAAACCAATTCCGCCAGAGGTGCCAAAAATACCATCTTCAACCTTGGGCTTGGGTTTTACAGCAGCCTGCATTATATATCAATCAAGATTAAGTATAGACCAACTGCATCTCCTTTAAAATTCCCCAACCACAAGAAAAACAAAAGAAATGCCTTACCTTCTTAGGAGCTGCCTTGGTTTTTGACTTGAAGAGAGCAAGTGTAGTAAATGCTTTAGAAGAAAAACAAGTGTTGTTAGCAGAAAGACGACTGAATAAGAGATGAGAGAAAGGTTTAGGCCTCAGTCTTTCAACTTGGAATTGGAGTAAAGGGTATCTCTTCAAATGCACCACATGCCTAGTAGAAACACCAGACATTAACAACATGGTTTGAGCCATTAAAGCTTAAATCTTTATCCTCTTCTTGGATTGTTTTTTCTTCCCCTCTTTTGACTCTTGGTGATGGTGAAGAGGTATAATAAAAGATCTTGTTTTCTCTCGCAATTGGTATGAATGGTCGTCTTCTCTTCCTAATCTTAAAGGAGGGAGGGAGTGAGTGAGTGAGATTTGTGCATGAAGTGTGGATATGGTGAGAGATCTAATGACGGGCAATTAGAGTAACCACGTCTCCTTGTGTACCCTTTCTTTTCTTTTGGTATGTGATTTTTGCAACTATGAAGTGTATATATTTGACCTTAGATAACTTTTAATCCAATTTAAAATGAGATTTACTTTGATAAATAATAATTATATGTTAAAATTTAGATATAATATGTTTGATTTCTATTGTATGAATCTGATTAATTAATAAATTTTAAATTTTAAATATTTATTGAAATTTGAACCTTAAGATTTAAAAGAGTTAAGAATAATCACATTCATTATATTATTTTTTTTATTTTACAATTGAATTGCAAATTTTATATTACAATGTTAAAGAAATATTATAAAAAAATATGTAAGATTATTATAAAGCTAAACGTATATTATATATATTTTTAATATGATTAAAATTTTAATAAATTCATAAAATTTATAAATAAATTTTATAAAATTAAAATCAATATTTTATAAAATAACTATCTTTTATTATTATTTATTTTTTTTTATTATCTACGACTGCAATTGCATTAACAAAATTTAAAGGACAAATTATATAAAATGGTCTAAATAGAAGGTCCAAAGTCCAGCTCAAAACTCAACCCATACACAGAGATACCCAACCCAAAACTCTGACCCAAAATCTTTTAAAATTGGAAAAGAAGACTCATGCTACCGCATCTTCAACAACATCAATCCGATCGTCCATTGGGATTGAAAGCCACAACGTCAAAAGTCTCAAAGAAACCTTGTGCAAGTACTAAAGGACCACTAGGCTCAAACCCAATTGGTATCTGACCTTCATTTTCTTTTAGATTAGAAATACTAGCATGGCTAAGAGAGCTATGCCGTAGAGTTTTTCTGACATCTCAATCTCATATAACCTTTGAGGATTTATAAACCTGAGAGATACTAACATCAAAGCATGCTGATAGCGTCCCATCAAAGCATCGGTGACTTATAGACCTAGTTACAACATATACAAATCCAACTCTTTTATACAATGATCTTCTGCATGTCGAGAAATTATTAAATACACTCGGTACTATTTATAATAATAATGTGAAATATACTTTTCATATTATAAGGAGGGTCTATTTTTCTGAGAGAGATCACTACTTTTTAATATTTTTAATATATCTAATAATTAGTCATGCATGTCTCCCTTACCGTAAAAGTCCAAGATCAACAAGCCACAAACCAAAACACCACTATCAACAAACCAACCCAAGAATGGGAGGACAACCAGATCCCGATCAGTGCAAAATCACAAGCAAAACAAAGACCCACTCTGCCAACTCGAGAATTTGAAAAACCATAAGAAGTTCAGAGAAACATTCTTTCACTAGAAACTTTGAGAGAGATTCTTTTCCTTTCAAAATATTACTCTTTGAAAGAATTATTTATTTCTTTCTCTTCATTAACCATCACTCTCGTTATATAAAATCCACACAGATGTTGGAGTTGCTAACCATACTACCATAGTCGCAAGTTCATCGCACGTCACAAGGAATTTGCATGCAGGATCGGAGATATCCTTCGGCCCAACCCAATGGCCTCAACTCAACTCTACACAAACCAAGCCCAATTCCTCGTTTTTCATTTTCTTCGCGCATCGCCATGCCCATGTTTCGTGTGCTAGGTGCGAGCCGATGAGCTCATGCTTGCAACTGATTGGAGTAATATTCACCTTTCCTAGTTAAGCATGGCAATGGAAGAGGATTTTTCATATTTTTAGAAATTAGAAATTTGTAAAAAATTCTCAATTTTATTAATTTTTTTAACCAATTTTTATATTTAAAAATATAATAAATAAAAGAATTTAATTTTTTAATTTAAAAAAATTATTTTAAAAGAAGTAAAAATCAGATAAAAAATTATATATATATATATATATATATATATATATATATATGATTGCATGAACTATGTAATTAAGTATTACATTGAAAATTTTAGTATCATTCAACGATTTTAGTGAAAAAAAAAAAGATTTCCAAAGGTGAAATCAATGGTCATTGAAAAAAATAAAGTATTTGAGGAGGGACAGATTTTGCACATGAGGCCACCATTTACACATTTTATTTATGCAAAATTTTTCTCAAATCAAATTTCAGGGACTTAATAGCAAAAAAGCTTAACACCATAAGGGCTTGAGGATAAAAAAAAAAATTGAAGCATAGATGGGTCCAGATGCAAGAAAATCAATGGGCCCTCCTGCATGATAAATGAATTATGTTCTTCTGGGCCTTCTCAACTTTGGACTGTCATCACGTGACTTAAAGGTTTGCTCGTTGGACTTTTAAGCCTCTCTCAGTACCCTATACTAGTAGGGCCGCCCGAGGGCAAGTTTCGATCCGGTTTTAAGTTTGAATCTGTGGCTTTAATTCATGGTTCAGAGTTAGTTTTTAATTTTGATCTGATTTTGGTTCGATTTTGATTAAATTTAATTATTAAAAATTTAAATTTGAAAAAGAAAATTTTTGATTTGATCTAAAATTAAACCGATAGATTCTATATCAGTCTTTTAACTAATTCCAATCCAATTTTAATTATGATTTGAGTCGACTCATTCTAATTTAGTTTTAATTCCATCCCTAGCCAGGTTTACCCCATGAGAGTTAACTATTTATAATTATTTAAATTTATTTTTAAAAATATTTTTTATAATTATAAATAATAAATAAATTCAATACTTGAAAATGGCAATTCTAATATTATATGCAGTACTTGTTTCACATTATATTTGAAGGTTAAAAATTAATTTTTTAAATAAAAATATTATTTTAAATATTAAAAAATAATTAAAAATTTTATTTTATTATTTTTATAATTAAAATTTATTAAATTTAATTTTAAATTATTTTTTAATTTTTTTAATTAATATATTTAAAAATATTTTTTTAATAGTAATTTTAACAGTAGTATCGGTAATTTACACTCAAGGCCTTATTAGTATATAGTGAAATCTCAAACGTCCGATCTAGAATCGGGCACAGATCTCTAGAGATCACAATATCAACAGGTACGAGAGGGAGAGAGGGGACAGGAAATGCGCAGTTGGATATAGGATTCCTCTACCATGTCAGAGACAATTGAAAAAGCTGAGACAAATACAGTTAAATTTGAAAAAAATAAAGAAAGGAAGAGGTCTCAAAATTCAAAGACAGAGAGCGTCTTTGCAACTTAAAAAAAATAATAATAAATTAAATTAAATAGTTTGTGATTGAGCTCCATTACTGTTCTGTATCTGTCATTTTCTCCAGAAATCCTCATCAATGGGCGGGAATGAGAGAGACCCAATTCAAAATCAGTAATAATAAAACAATACGGATAAAAAAAAGTATTTTTTTTTTATTTTTTTAATCCAAAAAGCTGAAAAGTTGTTTTTTTTAGGCCTCACACTTGCTTACTTGCTCATTCTCACATCTTCAGTCCACAGCTCCAAATTCACAATCACATGCTCTTTCTGCTTTTTTCTTTTTTAAATATTCAAAGAGAAGGAAAAGGGAGGTAATATAGCTATAAAACAAGAAATAGATACCCACATTGTCTGCTACCTTCGTTAGCTACTGTTGGTCTATCTGGATAATTATATTTCTTCCGACATTCCACAGATTTTTGCAGGGCTTTTTTTTCTGTTGAATTTTTTTTTATTTGTTGTATTTCACTGTTTCTGCAATCTGGAACCCATCTTTTGTTTTACATTTATAAATTAACTGGTTCCATTTGATTTCGTGGGTTGCTTGTGCCTCCAGTCAAAGGTATTTGATCTGGGTCTTTGTTCCTATAAACTGTATTATATTTATTTTATTTATTATGAAATAGTTGACAGGATTTTGGCCTTAAATCGCTGATGAATTGCTTATATTTTGGATCCTCTGTATTGGGATTTCTGGGTTTTCTAGTTCCTTGTCCCTTAATTTGTGAATAGCTACTGTTTCATTGGTACTGATTTGAGCTTCTCTACTTGAGGGCATCTTTTTTCGTGGGGGAGATTTGAACTGTTTTTAATAGTTGAATTGTTCCCATGTTGTGATTAACATAATGGGTTTCTCTGATTTTACTGTTTAATGTTGTTTAAAACCATTCACTTTGCTTGTTGGGTGTTGCTGGAGCCAAAAATCTCTCCATCTTCTAGACACGAGCTTGCCAGTGATTTTCTTTTTCTCTATATCTTGCGCTATTCAGGCGGTTAAAACTGTAATCTTTTGTTGTCGTTGTTGTTGGGTTGGTTATGGGGTGAAGTTGAAGCAAAGCTGATAAAATGAAAAGACAAGTCATCTTTTTGTTTTATGTTTGAGTTTGTTGAGGATAAGCATTTCGGTTTATTAAGGGGAATGATTGCTGCAACCACAATATGCAATAGAAATTTGTTTCTGGGTATCCACTGTTATGCTGTAGCGTGCGTGCGTTTATGGTTGCATCATTTTAAATTTTAATGGCTTGAAATTATGTGCAGATAAATATTCTTTGATGAGATAAAGCTGCACTTCAAGATTTTGTGATGGAAAAGAGGAAATGGCTGTGGAAGAGGAAGTCTTCCGAGAGGAGCCTTGGTGAAACTGAGAGTTCGGGATCAATATCTTCACATTCTGAGAGATTCTCTGATGAGCAAGTAGGTGGCTATCACACAGGAACCCACCGACCCCACAATTAGGATTTTGAAATTGGCTTTTAGCTATACTCTTGTTTTCTACGAGTATCTGATACAAGCTTTTAGGCTTTCACCAAAATTATTAGATATTGCTGAATTAGACATCTACCTTTTGCTTCCTTACCATATCAATAGTCTTGGTTGTTAAACTTTCTTCATATTTGAAATACTTTTTTTGAATGAACTGCGGATAACTCTCAAGAAATTTCTTTGTTCGCTATACTTGAGTTGTTTTCTTTTCATTATACTTGTATTGATCTATAATATGTGATAAATTATCCTATTTCAAGCCTTGCTGTAGGCATCATAGCGTTTGAAGCATAGCCTTTCAAATTGTGGTTTGATCTCAACACTTTGTTTAAGCATATGGCATAGTTTGTACTTCAACATTGATGTGAATGTAATCTGAAAACTTTATTTGTATTACAAGCTGAAGAACACTGAACTTGGATAAATAGCATGGATTTTGATGTACTATGATAGATAAATGGAGTAGGCTCAGAGAATATGACTCATAAATTCATTATATTTGTGTTTCAGAACTAAAACTGAGCTCTTCATGACAACAAGCCTTTGGTTTCTTCGTGATAAAGTTAGAAATCACATAATGGCAATTCTTTCAATGCATAGGTAACCATTTTTTTTATCCAGATAAATGAGGCAATTAGATTAAGAGAAGTGCAATCATACACACTAACTTATTTTGAAGCGTTAAAGCAGAGAAAACTCTCCTTCAAAGGTGTATTTCTGAAAGGAACAAGAGAGATTCAAATTTTCCTTTGAAAAAGTTGCCTTGGAGAAAAGAAATACTTGCATAGACTTTGGGATATCATATTATGAATGGGATAATCATTGACTGGTTATGTATGATTATCTAAAAATGTACTGTTCTTCTTCCTGTGTTTCTTAGCATCAGATGGAGTGATGTTTTTTTTTCATTCTTCACCGAGGACAATTATGGTTTCATTAGCTGGCTCCTGCTTGGGATGGCATTTGTTTCATCTTGTTAATTGCAAATCTTGGCTCTGTTTGTGTTGATTTCACCCATTTTTCATCATTGAAGCAGGACACCTTGAAGGCATCTCCAAATGAGGATAATCAATCTCCTGAAGTCACATCAAAAGGTTCGGTCAGGAATGAAGATGTCAATGATAGTGTTAAGATTTTGGCAGAGAGGTTATCTGCTGCTCTTGTGAATGTTAGTGCCAAAGACGACTTGGTAAAGCAGCATTCCAAAGTTGCTGAAGAAGCCATTGCAGGTATTTAGTTAGATACTAATGTTGAGGACACATTTTCTACTATTTTGTGTGTATATTTTCACAATGAACTATAACAACGTATCTGTATTCTTGTGCTCTGTGCACATTCTTGCTGAAAGAATCAATTGCAAAGGAATTGTCATGACTCTTTGTATATAGGAACTAAGATGGGTTTTTTTTTTTTATTTTGGAGTGGAATTAAGACTTTCACTCCCTCTTCACATATATATCATGAGTTTTCTGGAATATTAGATATGGGAATTTTTATTTTATTTTGAACTCATAGAAGTGGCAATTTCCTCGATAAAATTTTAGGCTGGGAAAAGGCTGAAAATGAAGTAGCTGCTCTAAAGAAACAACTTGAAGCTGCCATTCAGCAGAACTCTTCATTGGAAGATAGGGTGAGCCATCTTGATGGGGCCCTCAAGGAATGTGTTAGGCAGCTAAGACAGGCAAGAGAGGAGCAGGAAGAAAAGGCCTATGAAGCTGTGGCAAGGAAAACGTGTGAGTGGGAATCCACTAAATCTAAACTTGAGAACCAGCTTCTTGAGCTGAAGAGAAAAGCAGAAGCTGCTGAGTCAGAATCTCTGCTTCAAATTGATCCAGAACTACGCTATAAGCTTGAATGTTTGGAGAAAGAAAATGCATCCCTGAAGCTTGAGCTCCTAACTCTATCTGAGGAGTTAGAAGTCAGAACAATTGAAAGGGAATTGAGTACCCAAGCAGCTGAAACAGCAAGCAAGCAACATTTGGAGAGCATAAAGAAAGTGGCAAAGCTTGAGGCTGAATGTCGTAGGCTAAAAGCCATGGGTTGCAAATCAACACCACTTAATGATCATAAAACTTCTACTGCCTCTTCAATTTATGTTGAATCTCTAACTGATAGTCAATCAGACAGTGGGGAGAGGCTTAATGCTGTGGAGCTGGAAACTCGCAAGATAAGTTGCTTAGAGCCATATAAAGGTGAGCCAAGTTGCTCAGACTCATGGGCATCTGCATTGATTGCTGAGCTTGATCAATTCAAGAATGAAAAAAATGTTAATCGAAGTCTTCCATCCTCAGCAATTGAAATTGATCTCATGGATGATTTTCTTGAAATGGAACGACTTGCTGCTTTGCCAGAGACTGAAAGGGGAACTCATCATTCTGAACCAAGAGCTATTGCGAAACAATCCATTGATACAGAAAGCTCATTAAGAGCTGAACTTGAAACTATGATTCATCGGACTGCTGAATTGGAAGAGAAACTACAGAAGATGGAAGTAGAAAAAGTTGAATTGGAAGAGAAGCTACAGAAGATGGAAGTAGAAAAAGCTGAATTGGAGGAGAAGCTACTGAAGATGGAAGTAGAAAAAGTTGAATCGGAAGAAACACTAGAGAAGATACAAGTGGAGAGAAATGAATTGGAGATGGTTCTCACTGTAAGTCAGGAAAAGAATGAAGAATTTAAAATTCAGCTGAAGGAGGCTGAACTAAAGTTGGAAGAACTGCAACATGAGTTATCAGTGGCAAATGAATCAAAACAGCAAATTGAATCTCAACTAGTTAGCGTGGAAGTAGAGGCTCGGACCATGGCTTCAAAGGTTAACTCATTAGAAGCAGTGGCTCAAAAGGAGAGGATTCTGTCAGCAGAAATTGCAGTCAAGTGTCGGGCAATGGAAGCAGAGCTATCTGAAAAGAATAAGGAAGTTGAACTCCAGAAATCTGCAAGCTCAAATAGCGAAATGAAGATAAAGCAGGTTAATATTTAATACTGTCATTGTCTGCATTTCATGTTCATTTTTCCATTATCCTCTATCATGCATGTATGGCATTGTATTGGTCAGAACAAGGCACTGGATAATGAATGTGAAACTTGTCTGACAGGAGGACCTTGTTGTAGCTGCTGGAAAACTTGCTGAATGCCAGAAAACAATAGCATCTCTAGGGAAACAACTGAAATCGCTAGCAACCCTAGAGGACTTCTTAATTGACACTGCAAGCCTACCAGAGTTCAGTGCAGAAGGATTACTGATGCCTAGAGCTAGTGGAGAGCCTTGGAAGTTACATTCTAGTGACACACTCTCACCTAAAAGGGATTCTAGCTCTTCAAGAATAGCCAGTGAGAATTCTGATCCTTCAGTAAATACAAATGAGGGGCCCTCACCCCCATCTTCATCATTTTCAACTTCATCAGCCACATCAAGTCACAGCAGTTTTGAGAAGAACCGAAATGGTTTCGCAAAATTTTTCTCTAGAAGCAAGAATGGAATTCAACTAGAAATTTAGCAAGGATCAGGCCAGGAAAGAAGAAAAAGAAACTATATATTGATGATTTCTTGATTGTAAAAAGGGAGAATTTATTGGATGTTGATTAAATGCTATTTAATCATCAGTACTTATGTTAGTTGATTCATTATACATGAATCATGTTTAGGAATACTACATTCAATTCAAGCAAATTTCAAATACTTCGATTGAATAGTTTGTAGTCACATGCTACATTGAAAAGCTTCTGTTTGTGTTCGAGATTAGCTAATTTGAGTTCCTTTCTGGCATCTTGAATCTTGATCATCACAATGCTTATTTCAATTGTTAAAAGAAGATTTGAAATTCTACTTTCCAGGAACGGGGTCTGCAATGAAAATAAAAAGAGAATCATTATTTGAGCTGTGTTTTTGGATGTTTGATTGCTTGGCAATAGGAAAAAAGAGTGTGGGGTGAGAGAGGCTCGAACTCTCGACCTCAGGATAACTCAGAAGCTATGAGACCTACGCGCTAGCCAACTGCGCCACCACCCCTTGATAGTTCCTGTGTTTATAAACAATACCTATAAACTTAAAATAAAAAAGGTTCAGGTAAATCAACGCCTCAGGGTAACTGGCTCATTGGGTAGTTAACTTGCTCGTTGGATTGGTAGTTGAACACTTGAACGAAATGCAAATCAAATTTAATTTTATATATATGGGTTATTATAATTTTTTTTCTTTTAACCGAGATTAAATAAAGAAAAGGAAACTGGATCACGTATTTATAATATTTAGTAATTCTGATTTATTTTAATTCTATAAAAATGTCTAATTAATAGTTATTTGGTTTTTGATAATACAAATTTATTACAATTATTTAAAAATTTAAGCAGTATACAAAAATAAAAGATTAAAGAAGAGAAAGAGATGCCACTTGTGGTTAGTTTAGTTGGTCTTCTCATCCTCTTTAAGAACATGAAAACTGGTAAATTTTTGAATCGCCAACAAACGTAATCTACATTATAAAAAGTTTTAAGAGTTTTTTTTTTAATAATTAATCAATATATATATATATATATATATATATATATATATATATAAAGTAACAGTAATTTCCATTTTCATTGTTATATCCAGAATTTTGTTCATATAGATTTAAAAAGTTAAAATTTTTCCCTTGAGACGACTTTGAATCCAGCGACCTGGGCTCGACACCCAGTGGGACCTTTACTGTTTTATTTATTATTTTTTTAATTTTTTTAATATGCAATATTACCATTTAGTCAATTATTTTATTATAGGGCATAGTTAAAACATATTTGTTATATCATCAATTTATTTATTTTATTTGTACTTTATTTTTTTAATCATTAAATTAACTTTATCAATTCATCTAAGAATAGTTATTAATAAAATAAATTTTAACAAAACTTTCTTGTTGGTACAATACATCCATCAAGGATATTACAGAGGGCCAAGGAAAAACAAATTAAGAGACACACTCCCTTTGTCCCTCCTCATTCTCTTGGTCATTCACCATGATTATAACTACCTTTAAGAGTATTTATCTCCCTTTTGAATGCTTTAAAAAGATCAATGCCAAGACCAGCATTGAGTAAATTCATACCAGTCATCCCAAACAGAGCCAGTGGCAACTGCACACCCTTTTCAAACTTGGGAGCATCTCTGATTAGCTTGATGGTGATGAGAATGTGAGACACACACCTTGCGACAATGAAAGTAACCCAATTAAGAACCCATTCTAGCTTCACAATTTTGCTCTTGGCATCTCGAACACCAGCCATCCGTCGCACTTTCCTCACATGTAGGAAGATTGAATGCAGCTGTGATATGAAAATAATTTAAACTTTAGAATGGTAAAGATGCAGTGGTATGTGCATTTGCTAAGTTTTAAAATTGGCAATTTTTTTGAACTTTGTTGTCTTGTTTCTAGTTTTTTATCATTTCCACATTGTCATTGACTGCAATTCTCACACCATTCGCAAGAGTCTAACATAAAGCTACGATTCCACCAGAAAAGATGAAAATCAATAAAGAAATGTAATAGAGAGACCTTCAACCATTAACTTCAATTTCCTTGAAAAAGTTGTCAACCAAATCAGGAGACTGCATTCCAGGATTTATCCCCTTTCATAGCACAATAGTATAATAACTAGAACCCTGATGGCTCAAATTTTGTCCATCACATATATACAATATACAAATCCTATGCAAGCACAAGTCCAAAACTTTTACCAATAGAAAATTTCGTTTCCTTTGAAATGAAGAGCCATTAAGAATCAAGATTTTATGTAATTTTACACTAGATTGAATAATTTCAAAATTCCAGTGCTTAATTGCAAGTTTCAGAAGGGTGTTCTAAAACCAAGCCAAAGTTACTAGTTGCATAAGTGAAAGGCATGTGTGAGACTCCAATACACTTTTCCCTGAGAAATTTCTTGAGTTGCAGCTTGTCAAGATTGAAATCCCACAAGTGTTATGTAATATGATTTCAGATGCAATTTGAAGCATGTACACTACAGCTAGGGCCTAGGGGCTTGCTTATCATGATATACACATCCACCTAATATTCACAATAACCTATCACTAGCTCTAAATTCATTCGTTGAAATAATGCCTTTTCATCATATGAAACCTGAATAATGAACCTCACCCAAAAGGCATACAATTTTCCATATCTAAGGGATGAATCCCCAAGTCCATGCCTTATCATTTTAACAATTACAGAAATTATTTTTTTTGAACTTGAGTTAAAGGAAAAACTGGTGACGCTTGAACGATCAAGTGTTGATATTATAAGGAAAAAAAAAAAACATTTATTGAGAAAATACTTCACGAAACATACCTCACAAATCAGAGTTAGAATAAGGTAGTTGACTGTGACATTTCGATACAAAGCCAGGGTAAAGCAAATGAGAAGTATCAGATGGTGCATGAGGATGGAAGGAATTAAACCACTGTATAATCGGTAAAGCAGCATATCCAACTGATCATATGCAAAATAACCGCAAGAGAAACACAAAGTGGGGTATGCCCATTCCCATGTACCTCCAACCAGTTGTGAATGCTCAAACAACCCATCTGAACCATTTTTTAAACACTGATAGACTAAAATGAACAACACTGCAGAAGAGGCAGATACAAATACCAAATCAATAACAACAAATCTCAAGAAAAGAAATGTGAAACATGTTGCAAAAGGAGAAGCAATGGCATAAACAAATTTGAGCATCTGAACTTCATTGATAATGTAATAAACTATTTCCACAACAACAAAAGTTTTAGGGTTGACTAAATTGGAAATGGGTGAAAATTCTTGATTATATAATAACTCAATAACTTCCATTTTTTTCACCTGAGTTCAAAAACTCCCTATTGTTTATAAATCTTAACTGCATAATATTTGAATATTATTTCACTTGAGTTTGAGTCTCTCTCCCTGTCTCTATGAAATTCCTGCATACACATCCCCCATCCAAAATTATACTATTTAACTGTAATAAATGGAATAACTCTTGTAGAAGGTAGTTTTACAACAAGCACTGTAGGAGAATCATCTCCTTAAACAGCCTTCAAATTCAACCTTCACTATTAACTGCTAACTACCATAATCTCGAAAACCTTCAAGACAATTGGCCATCTCACTCGCATTGGTTTACTTGAGTATACAATACATGGTCCATTCTTAAGGAATCTATGTAAAATCTTCCCCTTTATTAATAAAAAAGCCAATCTCCTGATAAAAGTAAAACCAACAGCGACCCTTGTATTTAATATGATTAGTACCTACTAGGATGACTCACTTCCAACAAAATAATTAAACCAACATACCCAGAAAAGGAATGATCAAAAGATATCGTGCTATTGGATACTCATATATATATATATATATATATATATAGCACAAACCCACAAAGAAAGCAAAAGATAACAAAGAATTAAGAACCTGAAACAGAGGTGACGGTGGAGTGGAATAAAGAAACAGAGGTATTAACAAATAGGGGGTCACGAGAGACCAAAAACCGAATGACCCAGTTGGATATCTGGAAAAACCAAGTTCCAGCAATGATCCAAAGGAGCTCCCTGCGCTTGTTGAATAGTATCTCAAACCAAACCGAGACGAACCACAGAATCAGAGTGGCTAAAAAGAAAGATCCTGCTCTGTCGTCGTTTCGATTATGACTGGTCCTTAACATTTGCATAGTCGTCTTTGTCCTGCACACACAGAGAGAACGAGAAAGAAGATTTCTTCGAAAGATTTACATGGCTATGCAGTGCCTATTTTGTTCGTTGGTTGTTGTGAAGAGACATTGGAGAGTAATTAGAGAATTAAAGATTGCTTCTCACGCCAGCTTTGTTATCGAATTGTATAATAAATCGAATCGAAATTCTAATTCGGTTCGATTCGATTGGTTATTTCTATACCGCAATCTCTTGATTTTCCGTGAAAGATCCACCAAAAATTCGATCGAATTTCCGACCCGACCGACTAAAATAAGTCCATATTTTATTTAATTTTATTATGCATCAAATATCAATTTTAAATACAATCCACAAATACCATAAAAAAATAAAGAATTAAAGTTAAATAGTTTAAAATTTTTAAAATAAAATTATATATTTTTCCGTCACAATAAATATAAAATTTTATGATATTTTATAGTTAAATAATATAAATTTTTTTTAAAATGTTTTTAATTTTTAAATATTATTTAAAAAAAATTAACTTAAGGTAGAAATCTTTGAACTTAGATTTTTTTTTTCATTTCTATTCCATCCATAGCCAATCATGAATATGCAAATAATATGAGGAATTAATTCAATTTGTACTAAATAAAACACTTATAAATTGATTTTTATTTGACAAATCAAATCAATTTATAAATAATTGTATAGTGAAATGAAAATTACCACTTTTAACAACAAAAAGAGTATAGATGTCCATAGCCATGTAAATTAACTAAACAGTATAATTTTGTATAATGTTGAATTATTTGTATAATTTTTAAAGAGATGGTTCTGTTTTTTCTCTAAAAATATTTTTCTCTTTCTTTTTTTATATATTTTCTTTATGACCATTTTTTTTTATCAATTCTTCATTCGAAATGTAACACCCCTTACCCATCTATAGTGTAACCGAACAAGTTATGCCACTCAGTGTGCTGAAGCACCAATTTATGTTTATATTACAATTTTTCCCTTTATAATTCATTTATTTTCAATTTTGATAAATCTGAATTTATCCGTAAATTTTATAGAAAATCAGGCAGAGTGCTAGCTGTAAATTGGAAAAACAGTTCTTCTGAACCTGTTTAAAAACACTTCCAAAATAATTTCTAAATCTAAACTCCATTATACACATTCAAGTCAATCTCAAAATTTCAACATTTCATTATTCAACATACATAATGCAGAAAACCTCATTAATATGAAATTTTATATATTTACATTAATACATAATTACAGGAGTTTATAGTTACAATCCAAACTAATACAAAATGTAAAATTCAAAATGACTACCTATAGTCCTAATGTCCTACCATATGCAGTGCAAATGTGAGGTGACTCTGGACCCCGGATGCAGCTCTGAAGGCTCACCTCGTCTGATGCCTGCTGGGCTCCCCACCTAGGTCTCCAGTACCTGCGCGTGGCAAAAGCGACTCGCTAAGCAATTCTGCTTAGTGGTGACAATATAAAATAATATAAAATAACATAAAATGAAACAAATCTGCAGAATGTGTATTTACATTTTTGATAGACTTAACTTCTGATATTAATTTCATTATTATTTGATTAAACTTTGGTAAGGTTTATTATCATTGCCCGAGTAACCCATACTAGTTGACTGGACTGGATAAACGGGTAAACTGGCACTGATTACTAAGTATCTCGGACCATTACACCATCGGTCATATTGTGTCTCCCGGTGTGCAACAGAACAGCTAATAAGCTGTAATAATGATCAGGGTTAAAATCCAAGTATATCAACTCAAATAACATAGCCAAAGGCTATTATTCCACAGAATGGCATGGGAAAGCCATGAAACACAGAATGGCATGAAGCCATATGCAGTACTGCTAATAGAACCCTATTGGCATGCCAAGCTATCCAAACCAATCTTGTTAGGTAGATTAGGGCATTTTACACTTTTGAGTTTTACAATTTTTGAATTTTAAGTTTTGGTGTTACTATTCACTTCATTAGTCAATTAAAATGTTGACTTTTGCATAGACAATAGGTATATTGGTTTTAATACTCCCAACATACCACATTTTGCATTCAAAATTTGTTGGTATTGGTTGCCAAAACCATTTCTAAGTTTAATGTTAATTGAGCAAAATTTTTAGTTTTTATACCTTATATTTACTGTTACATTGGTCATTTTTGTAGTGGGAATTTGGCAAAATGATCAACATAAAAGTTGTTCCTTATTTTGTCTAGTTAAATTTCCTTTTTTGAATCACTCCATTTGGAGTTTTGTAGCTCAAGTTATTGTCCAAAAACCACAACTGGCCGAATTGAAATTTTTCTGAACTGACCATATCTACAGTGCAGTGAATAGTGACTATAACTCACTTGTTGGATAGGTTCTGCTCATAATTTGGGTTAGGTTCCTTCATGAAAGTTGTTGGTCTATATCTCAGCTTGTTGCTGGTAAAATTTCAGGCCAATTGGACCTTTCTACATTGAGTTATGGCCAAATGAACAAATACTATTCATTTGGTCATTCTGCAGAAATAGACTACAGATCACCTGGATTAAGGCAAGCTTTTGGTCCACTTAGTTTGGTTTTATGGGTATGGTTTCTTCACCAAAGTTGTGCCATTATATGTCTAGTTTTATGTCCAATTGGCCTTGCACCAATTGAACCTCTACAATTTAAGTTATGGCTGCCCAAACCTACTGGACTCATGTCCAATTCTGCAGGTCACCATGGGCAGCCACACCAACTGCAATTCCCACTAATCAAACAACCTCATTTCTTGTTTACACATAACCAAATGGTCACTAATTGACCATTAAAACTTACTTTCATCATTACATGATTAAAGTCTACATTTTATACCCAAACCCTAACCCTAACATCTCAAATCATGCATTTAACTTGTATTTCATCAATCCACTTAGTGGGTACATATTGTGGGCTGCCATGATGGTCTTTTAACTTCATTAAACTCACCACAAACAAACCCTAACCATGGCTGCCAAAAATCTAGAGTTTCCATCCAAATGGTATTCAATAATTTTTTCTTTGCACTTTACACATATTCAAAGTTCTTAACATGAATTTAAAGAAAAATTCATGGTTGGGTCACTAACCTCAAAGGAGTGAGATTTTCTCACTTGGTAAAACTCTTGTTTTCCTCTTCTTTTTGCTCCCAAAAGAATCACCAAGGTGTAAGAGCAAGTTTTTGTGTTGCTAGGTTAGGGTTTAGTTGGGTAAAAGTGGGGGAAAATCAAGTTTTGAAAGCTTGTTCATGGTGGCCATGGTGGGAGTATTTTACGTCAAGGAGAAGAAGAGAAGAAGGTGTTCTGATTTTTCTTTTGTTTTCCAGCCCATTTTTCTCTTTTAAACAAAGTTATGCCATGTGTCAACATTGGGTTGGTTGGGTGAGTTTTAATTAGGGGTGAGCATTCGGTTCGAACCGAACCGAACCGAACCGAATTAAATTACAAAAATAGAACAGCAAATTTTAGAAATCGAACCGAACCGAAATGGATGAAAAACCGAATCGAACAGAACCGTTCTATTTCAGTTCGGTTCGATTTAAATCGATTGGTTTGATTTTTTTATTGATTTTTGAATTTTGACTTGATTTTCAAGTAATTTGGTATAATTTTAACTTTGGTTTGAACCTAATAACCATTAATCAATGAAATTAAATAATTAATATATATAAAATTAAATATAATTCATAAATTTTTCATAAAAATAAATCAATTCAAAAATTGATTCGGTTCGATTTAATTTGATTTGACTATATAAATTACTATTCGGTTCGGTTTAACCGATTTTTTCTCTTCAAAACCGAACCGAACGGAAATAACCGAAAATTTTATAATTTAAAACCGAACCGAACCAATTTAATTTTAAAACCGAACCGATTGAACCAAATTGACTCGGTTCAGTTCGATTTTTCGGTTTGAACCGAATTCTGCTCAGCCCTAGTTTTAATAACATCATATGATGTCATAAATGCATTTTCTTTCATTTTCTCTCCATTTCTTATCTATTTAATTGCAATTAAATTTTTAACAATATTTATTCATATTTTATGTTATATAAATTATTTATTTAACTGGACAAGTTGGCCCAAAAATCATCTCTGAAAATGAAATGATCAAAATGTCCTTCGTTTGGCTTAACGGGCCAAAATTATCTGTACTGATTGAAAAATTTTTCTAAGTATTTTCTTGACATTCTAATGCCATAAAAACCTCAATGACTATTCTCTGGAGTCCCAAGAATTATTTTATAATTTTTCCTAAATTTTTTTCTTATTAATATTTGAGTTAATTTTTTTGTTCCTTACTTTAATTTAAATATTTTTCCAAACATTCTAGCTGTCCGGACCGACACTGGTAACCGGAACAGTAGAATATACGGACTAGCTAAAATGAAGATGTTACACGAAATAAATTTTAAATAAATCTCATCAGATTTATTAAATAGATTTTGAATAAATAAATCTCATATCTATCATTATTGATTTATTTTAAATTTTTCTAATTCTTTTCCTTTTAATAGAGTTTTTATTTATTTTTATTATTAAAATAATTATTTTTCAGAATATTACTTTACGAGATATAAATAAGAGATCTAAATTTATAAATTATTTGATAAGTCTTAAAAAAACTAGAGAATCAAAAAATAAAACGTGCAACTCGCTTATTAATCAGTTTATATGCTTTATGAACACTATAAAATTTTCTAAATTTCTCATATCATTTTTTATATAAATCATTAGTTTTATTAATATAAAAATATAATATGTTACTTTATATTTTTTTCTCTATTTTTAATTAATAAAATATTTTCATTTCTAAAAAAAAAATATTATAATACTCCAAACTCTTCTAGACCAAGAGAACTGCCCCCAAAATCCCAATTCATCCAATGCAGGAGTGGACCTACCTAAACCCATCAACCTCATCATCAAGATAAAGTGGACGTATAAGATTTTATGCGACTCATTCATCATACCCAATGAATCTAACACTCATCTCACAATTTAGGGGTGAGCAGATTTCAGCTCGAATTAAAAAATCGAATCGAATCGAATCAATTTAATTTAATAAGTTTAGTTTTAAAATTTAATCAGTTCGGTTTGATTTTATATTATAAAAGTTTCAGTTATTTTGATTTGATTAATTTTTGAAGAGAAAAAAATTAATTAAATTGAACCAAACTGAATAATAATTTTATACATTCAAATCGAACTAAATTGAACCGAATCGATTTTTAAATTGATTTATTTTTATGAGAAATTTATGAATTATATTTAATTATATATAATATAATTAAACTAGATCAAATAACTTAAAAATAAGTCTAAATTTAAAAATCAATTAAAATTAAAATCGATTGATTTGAACTAAATTAAATTAAAATAGAGCGTTTCAATTTGATTTAATTTTTCATTCATTTTAATTTAATTTTTAAAATATATAATTTAATTTTTATTATTTAATTTAATTTAATTTAATTCAATTCGATTTGAACCGAATGCTCACGTGTAGCTCACGTAATCTGACCCTAGACCTCACACGTCCTTGAAAATCCATGACAAAGCAATTAAAAACAAAACACACAAGCACAAAGGGATAGAGAAATATATCTTCAAAATCCGAGGTGGCAAGATGTGAAGGCCCCACACCTTTGCAAGAATCAAAAGACCCGACATGGGCATGTGGAAGCTGGAGGTGCCACGTTCTACGCCAGGCAGTCCACGCTTGTCCACGTGGCAACCCATGGCAGGAAAGCGGAGATCGCGCGAAACACCAACCTCTTATCAACGAGTAAATCTCTTTCGCTAAAATTGCCTTCTTTTTCTCTCTTTCTACATTTTTGGTCTACATATTTTTCAAACGCCATGAACACTGTAGCTACTGCTGCAGCGCTCTCTATGCCCATTTCTCTGTTTAGATCATCTAAGCGTAATACTGAAAAGGTACCTTTTTCGTTTCTTTGTTTTGCTGAACCTATTCTGGGTAGTTGCTAATCCTATTGAAAAGTTTGATCGTGATTTTTTTGTGTGTAATATTTTAGCTTGGTTTGGGGGTACTCAGGCCCAAAGATGTGTTCTCTTCATACTTTTCTGTGACAATCTTAATTGGGTATCTGCTAAAATCAATGGAAAACGGTTTTATTCTAGGACATGCGATTTTTAATAGATTTTATCTGCTCAGGTTAAATGGGCACTTGTTAGTATCTTTAGAGAACAGTTTGGTTAAGGTAATTGATGATTGTCAGTGGAATTGTACCTCAGCCGGTAGTGGACTGGTACCAAACCTAAAAACATCTCACTTTATTGCTTTAATTTATTCTCATGTTCAATTTATCTTAATGATGGCTAATCTAGAGGAACATAACATTTGTTTAGGTTGATTGATTTGTTAGATAAGTTCTAATTCTAACTTATGTCACTGTTAGGTGCATTTTGTATGTGAATATGTTTTTTTTTTTTTTAAATCATCTTTACAAATATCTAGATTCATGCTAAAACTGCAAAATTCTAGATGCTTGTGTGGTTTGGATTGTAATTGATTTGTATATTTTCAGGGAGTTAGGGGCGGATTTCGGGTGTTTGCCGTATTTGGGGGGGAAGGTGGGCTGCAGGATAAGAAGAGTGTATGGGGTACCATCTTTGATGTTGAGGATCCGAGGTCTAAGATGCCACACTATAAAGGGAAATTCTTGGATGTAAATCAAGCACTCGAAGTGGCTAGATATGACATTCAGTACTGTGATTGGCGAGCTCGTCAAGATGTTCTCACCATTATGCTTCTTCATGAAAAGGTCTTATATTTTTTTCTTCATAAGCCATTGTTTATGGCTATATAATTATATATTGGCCACAATGGGGTTTGATTTTTGAGTTATGGGTACTATAATTAATTTGTGTTTGTTCTTTTGAGCTTTTAGTTCCCTTAAAATCGTTGTACATATGACCTTTAGAATCTGACATTGTCATTATCATCCAAGATTACTGTGTTGCAATTGGTTTGGGTGTATCATTTGTAAGTTTGACTTCTCACTTTGGGAAATATGGCTGCAGGTTGTGGAAGTTCTAAATCCTCTGGCTCGCGAGTACAAGTCTATTGGCACCTTGAGGAAGGAGCTTGCTGGGTTGCAAGAAGAATTAACCCAAGCACACCAACAGGTGTGCAGATTATCTGTAGTGACATAGAAAATCCAGCCAACAAAAAAAAGCTTAAATAATTTGCATAGACCAAATGCGCCAGGAATAATCATTAATCGGTTACATAGATTCATAAGATTGTGATGCATCCTGTTAATCCAATGAGACATGTTCATCGATATGTTGTGAAGAAAATCCTTCAATTGTTTACCATTCAAGTGATTAGATCATTTCTCTTCCTCTACAATTTCATCAGCATTACTATGTCTGACACATGAATAACAACAGGTTCATATATCTGAAGCAAGGGTTACTACTGCTTTAGATAAACTAGCTCACATGGAAGCATTGGTTAACGATAGGCTGTTACAAGATAGTAGCACAACAGAGTCTGACCAAACCTCCTCTTCTCCTAGTACTTCTACTCAATCTCTGGATACTGTTAAAGGGAGATTGCCACGAAAAAGCTTGAATGTTTCAGGTCCAGTTCAACCTTACAATTCCCACCTTAAGAATTTCTGGTACCCTGTTGCATTCTCTGCTGATCTGAAGGATGACACCATGGTAAAATAATCTTTCATGTATTTGTGATTCATGCTTTTATGCATCAAATGCTCATTTTCCAGATACTCACATCATCTAGTGTCATCACAAATGAAAATTTCCAGTCATTGCACCCAAAAAAAAAAAAAAAAAAAAAAAAAAAAGAGGGAGAGAAAGAGAGTAAAATGGATGCAGTATCATAATCATTATTATTTTGTTTCTTCATTTTTCCCTTTATTTCATAAGATACAGGTAAGACAACATGTGCCTGTTTTTGATGATGTATGTGACAAATTTTCTTTGAGAGGCGGAGAGGGGATCTACCCATGGGAAATCTTTCTGAGCTTTAGCACCTCAATCATTTGTGGATGTCGTCTCCTTACGAGTTATTTTACCTCTGTTTCAGATTCCAATTGATTGCTTTGAGGAGCCATGGGTTATCTTTCGTGGGAAAGATGGGAAAACTGGATGTGTCCAGAACACCTGTGCACACAGAGCCTGTCCACTTCACCTTGGTTCAGTAAATGAGGGTCGGATCCAATGTCCTTACCATGGTCAGTAAGAAATGAAGGAACTAATTTGAATATTATGTTCTATATTGTACATATATTGTGGCTGTACTTGTAAATAAGGCTGATAATCGTAAACTAGCAATTATGTATGGCTAGATAGGATAGATTACTAATTCTTGAAAAATTGGTGAAATATCAGGGTGGGAATACTCAATAGATGGAAAATGTGAGAAGATGCCATCTACACGACTACTTAATGTGAAGATAAAGTCATTGCCATGTTTTGAGCAAGAAGGGATGATATGGGTTTGGCCTGGCAATGACCCTCCAGCAGCCTCACTTCCTTCATTACAGCCTCCTCCAGGTTTTGTAGTCCATGCTGAGGTACATTTCAGCCTAGATCTTTTTACCTTTTGGTGAATCACAAAAAAGCTTGTGACTGTCTGCATGAGGTTTAATAAGCAGCAGCATTTCATCTCATATATATGTCGCTATGCCCTTGCATATGGCAGATTGTCATGGAGCTTCCAGTGGAACATGGGCTACTTCTGGATAACCTGTTAGATCTTGCGCATGCCCCTTTTACTCACACATCTACCTTTGCGAAGGGTTGGAGTGTCCCCAGGTTTCTCCTCTAACATAATTGTTGAAAAGAACTATAATGTCAGAAGTATGAGCAGGATTTTTTTTAGGTTTACATTTTTAAGATGCAGAGACTTCTGTCAGAATAAGTAGTGCTGACAAAACCGTATATTTCTTTTGCTTGTGATCAAAATTCTCAGCTTGGTGAAATTTTTAACGCCTGCATCTGGCCTGCAAGGATACTGGGACCCTTATCCAATAGATATGGAATTCCGACCACCTTGTATGGTTTTATCAACCATTGGAATCTCAAAGCCTGGAAAACTAGAGGGGAAAAATACTAGACAATGTGCAACTCACCTCCATCAACTTCACGTATGCTTGCCTTCATCAAGACAAAAGACTAGGTTATTATACAGAATGTCTCTTGATTTCGCTCCCGTGCTAAAACACATTCCTTTCATACACCATCTATGGAGACATTTTGCTGAGCAGGTAACATAATTGTTAAAATGAACCTATGTATTTATGTTTATGGTTGATATGGAGAGTAGTTTTAACTTTTTAGCTGAATTACCACATTGTTGCGTGGAATTGATTCAAGGTCTCATCCAGCTATGAAGAACTGTGATTAATAATCATCTTTCCAACCAGAAAGGCTGTGCGTGCTGGTTGATGCCCCTAGTCTCCTAGATGGTGTAATCCTTTTAGAAATTCCAGCAATTAGGTGCCAGGTTTCTGAAAAACATAGGCCTTAGACCAAGAGTCTTGGATGAGCTGGTTGAGATTTCTCCTTTTAGGGTGAGGATAAATGATTATTAACCCAAGAAGTTGGATTGGTGTGAAGGTTGCGTCCTGTAGGTCTGGTTCCCAGCTTCATCTGTTTGGTTGATTGTGGGCCTTATCAAACTAGAATTGCCTAGCCAGCGAATGGTTAAGATTCCCCGTCACTAGAAATAAGGGTCTTCTTTTTCCCCTTGTGGGGGTTGATAAATTAGAATTTCTTCCCCTAGGCTTCTTACGTCTCAGTACTTCTGCCTTGTATGAAACAGGTATTGAATGAAGATCTGCGGCTTGTAGTTGGGCAGCAGGAGCGAATGATCAATGGGGCAAATGTTTGGAATTCACCAGTTTCTTATGATAAGCTAGGAGTAAGGTATAGGCTATGGAGAGATGCTGTGGAAAGAGGAGCAAAGCAATTATCTTTCAGCAAATCAACGTAAAGAAAACAGAAAACCTCTACGATGAATCTAACTTCTCTGGATGCATTACAAGTATCAACCCCTCTTTATCCAACATAACAATCCCGGAGCAGGATTGCAAATAAAGGAGCACTGCTAGAGAATGTTGTGCAGTTTGGCTTTCGGTCTCTGAAAGGACATCCCCGAAGACTCTCTTATGGCGAAAACTGTTAATTGATCTGAGGCAGAGGAGATTGTTTGTGTGTACAAGTCGTTGCAAGATAAAAGAAACTGTACACTACCAGTATTGATTTTGTGTACGGTTAAATTCAATTTTTCCTCCCTTTTTCTGATCTCTTTCAAATGCAATGGAGTGATGATTTTTTTCCAGCGACATTAAGGAAGCTGGTGTTTGAAAGATAAATTCTCTGTTGAATTTTAGTAAAAATTTATCTAATGGAAGTCTAAAATTTCCAACTTGCTTCTTCTTTTGTACCTTTTCTTTCATACATTTTCAGAAAAAAAAAAAAAAAGGAAAGAGAATTTTCCAAATGCCTAAGCTTCTCTCTTCTCTGTACTTGAAATTCGTTTTCAACAGTGATGAGAACAGAAATTAGCACATCAAATTCTCAGTAAATTTCTTTGTTGCAGTGAGAGTTACATCACTTGATCACAAGTACAGCAAACACTGATTACGTATCGACCCAAATCCCACTTACAGAGAAGACCCACAAAAAGGACAGAACCTAAACTCAGGCTCCACGACCCGGTCACAGAAACGGCAGCGTAAGCTCTCCGAAACGACTGAATCTGATGGATGAGTCTCTGGAGGTGGGAGAGGAAAAGATCGAGGGAACATGAGATTACAGTTGTTACAATACACAGCGGGCTCTTTACTGGGCCACTTCCACACAGGAACAAAGAAGAGCTTGAGAACCTTGTCGTTCTCCACTAGATCAGCCATGGAGCCGCAGTTTATGCACCTGCCTACACCTGATTTAAGGACCTGGCGCACCTGCTGCTCTACTCCTCCAACGAAGAAGAAGAACATTTTTTTTTTCTTCCGTATGTGGCTACTTGGTTAGGATTTCGTTGCTGCGTTCGCTTTATTAAAAGAGGATGACGCGGTCAGGGGCTTACGAGAGTGGAGAGTTCTGGACTTTCTGGTTCTATGACTAGAGCTGACGTATGCGTCGTTGTGCCAATACTTGATGGTTAAAATTGGGTACCCGAATACTTATCAGCATAAAATAGGGAAAGCAACGATCCGGGTTTATGTCAGTACTTGATCGTATCGAATTTTAATATGTTGGGTTTAATAAATGTAATAAGTTTGGATTGAATTTAGATTTGATATATAAGGTGTCCGATTATTAAATTTATTTATATAAATATTTAATTAAATATAAATTATATATTTTTTATAATAATATTTATAAATTTTTATATTTTTTATTTTATAAAAAATAAAAGTGAAATATTTTATGAAAATATTAAAATTTTAAAATATAAATTATTAATTAAAATTATTTTATATATATATTATTAATTAAAAATTATAAAAATAAATAAATTTAGATATTTATCAAATAATAATAATCGAGTTTAGAATAAATTTAAGTAATTGAAAATAAATTTTAATCGAATTTAAGATAAATTTAAAATTTGAGAATATTAATCGAATTTAAATTTAAATAGAATAATTTTCGAGATCATCCTAACTGCTATCGTCCTTAGCGCATAGAAGGTATAAATTAAGATATACACCAACTTATATGTTTGATAAAAATTTTCTTTGATTTCATTTTTATTGTGACAAATATACTGAATATTAATGACAAAATAATTGAAATATAAAATTAATTCAATAATTTACCGACTCTACAAAACAATTTATTATATGATAAGCGAAAAGCTAAATTATGCTAAAAAATTAAATCTTTGTGAATTTGACATTTTAATTTTAATTTTTTTTAATTTTAAATCAATTCTTTAGATTTTTTAAATAGAACGAAATTTTATTTAAATTAAAAATTAAAATTAATAGAATTTGATTACATGATAGATGATATTTTTAATTATATTTGTATGATCCCACATGCCACATAAGATTTAAAAGAGTAATAACAATAGCTATGGTTAGCAAGTTAACCAAGGTAAATATGTAAATTCCATATTCTTTACACCTAAAAATAGAAATCCATTTCTTTCCATGAGGGTCTAAAGCAAAAGAGAATCAGTGAATAAAAAGAAAAGGAATTGTTGTTTCTTAGATTGGTTAGATCCTTCTTATCAATTTCAAGATCCCTCTTATGGTTTTTCACTTACCTAAAGATAATCAACATAGCCCTTACTTCATCCACCTACTTCTCCTTACTCAAGTTCTGCGACTTATCAGAATGACACAGAATCTCAGCTGCAGTGAACCAATTCTGAATTTACATCCGTCTACAGATTCAGAAATGCCATATTACAAACAAGAAGCTATTGGCAAAGATCATTTCTACAAAGAAATATACGCCTTGGGTTATCAAATCCACTATGTCCAAGATATGGAAGGTAAAAACTGAGTTTCAAGTGAGAAGACGACCAGATGGAATTTTTATTTTAGCGTTTGCATCTGAGCAGGAGGTTGATAAAATTGTTGAAGATGGGCCATGGTCTATTGACAATAGCCTTTTTTCCCTTCAAAAATGGCCACCAGACAAGGCAATCCATGCTGTTGATTTTCCAATCATTGCTTGGGTCCAGTTCTTTGGACTTCCACCATCTATGTGGATTGAAGTGAATGCCAGACGAATTAGGGGTTTATTTGAAGGGCTTCTCAAGGTGGATGATGTTTTGACTAACTCAAATATAAGGGCAATGTTCTTCTGAATCAAAGTATGGCTCAACACCGATAAACCATTGATAGCTGGGTTTCATCTACCGAGAGAAGGTGGCCAAAAAGACTGGATTTAGGTTGAGTATGAAAGACTGCCTGTGTTTTGCTACTTCTGTGGACAGATTGGGCATATTAGCAGGAACTGTACAGAGAAAGCTGAAATGGTGAATCAAGGTGTAGATAGTGGAACCAACTTAAAATTTAAAGCGTGGATGGTAGCCAAAGCTCCACAGAATCAGAATCCAAGAGAGAATTTAAGGATCACTGCTTCCCTAACTGATCAGGTAGGAATTCATGTTTTGCAGAAGGAAAGTTCTTGGACATCGATGGACCAAACCGTTGAGACTGGTTCCGCGTGTCATGCTCACACTCCTTTATCGCTTGCGTTAACTTTAGTCCTAAGGCCATCTGATCAATTAAATTTGGAGATGACAGAAACCTTTTGGTAGAAGGAAGCTCAGTCTCTGTTCACCTTGAAATCCATCGAATATCTCTGTCCAAGGCTAGTTTATACCTCAATAAAGGAAAAATTCCAGTCAGTGTTCCCATCCAAATATCGATGAATCGGAAAAAGAATACTCAGGGAGAACAGTTTGGTTCTAATGCGAAAGAGAAATATGACATTCAAAGTGAAGGAATTCAAATCTGGAGGAGTGATGTGGAGGAAGGAGTCCCTAAAGAAACTATCTCTAGAGATTTGGAAGGGGCTGGTGAGATGCTAAACAAGTTGGTGGGTCGTAAAAGTAACCTGAGCATTTTAAGCAGCCCACTTCCTTCTTTTAAAAGGGCTTTAGAGACAAACCCAACTTTGTGGCAATCTAGAAAAAAACCCTTTCAACAAGCCTTAGCCCAGATAAACACCCAACAATCCACTTTTCCAGATCCAGATGTTGTTGATACAAAGCTATTGGACTCTCTTGTTCATTTGGCATGCAGCTTAAAGAAGCCAGAGAATATAATAGGCGGCCCATCTCTAGATGAAATAGCTTAGATCCTTGGTATTGTAAAGCCTAGCCCAGCAGTTCTGACTATGGGTGAATTGTGTAAATATGCAGCAGAGGGAGGTGCAAATACTCAACATTTGCATGAAGCTATTCAGGGAAAAGAGGGTCCAGGGATAGAGGTGAGTGGCAGTTTGCTGGTGGAAAAAGGGGAACAAAAATGGAAACGAAGGGCACTGGGAGTGATTCAAAGAGAAGAAAGTAGTGAGCAAGGTCAAAAGATTGAAACAGTTTCAGAATTTGGAGAAATAAAAGGTGAAGAATCAGAAGTCCGTATAAGTGTTGCGACAGAAGATAATACTATAGAAAATGTTATTGTTGAGGCTTCAGTGGCTGGCCCAAAGCCACCATGGTCGCCATGACGACGATATCTTGGAACTGCCAGGGGTTTGGGTAGACCTGGGTGGTTTGAGCTTTGCAGGAGCTCAATCAGAAATATGACCCCTTTGTCATATATCTGATGGAGACTAAGAATAAAAAGGAGTATATGGGAAGAAGTAGAAGACGAATGGGGTTTAATTTTGCTTTCTATGTCAAGCCAAAAGGAAAATCTGGGGACTAGCATTGCGGTGGATGGATGATGTTCAAATGACCATCAAGGATTATTCTGATCACTTTATAGATATGGAGATAGTTTTGTTGAGAATGGATGTGGGTTGGCACACAAAAGGATTATTTTGATCACTTTATAGATGTGGAGATAGTTTTGTTGAGAATAGATGTGGGCTGGCACGCCACTTTTGTGTACGGCTGTCCTAATAGGGAATAAAGGAAGCGGTTATGGGATGTCATCATGTCATTCAAAGCTTGGGGGCCGGAATCGTGGCTCTGTCTTGGGGATTTAAATGCTATTGTTTCCCAGCAGCAAAAGCAAGCTGGCACTCAAGTCCGAAGTTCTCATAACAGAGATTTCCAGGACTTCATTTCCAGCTGCAATTTCATGGACTTGGGTAAAAAGGTAGGTTCCTTTACTTGGTAAAATAAGCAGTTTGGTCCATCAGCAATTTAGGAAAGGTTAAATCATGTTTTAGCATCTGTGGAATGGACAGAATTGTGGCCTAAGGCAGTGGTTTTTCATGAGAGGCAATTCTATGTTCGGATCATAGACCAATAGTCCTCACTTTGTCTCCTCCCAATTTACGAAGACATTATTTCTTCCGTTCTGAAGCAAAATGGTTATTGCATCAGAATTATTAGGCTGTGATTGCCAATGCATGCAGGCAGCATTGCAGAGGCTCCCCTATTTTTTCTATTGTCTAGAAACTTAAGAAATGCAAGCAAGAGTTGAGCACGTGGAATAGAGTTTAGTTTCAGGGAGAAAAAGAGGAAATCAAGGCCTTGCAGTCAGCTTTAGAAGAAACGCATGAAGATGTGGGGAATCCTGAAAATAAAGCAGTGGAAAGGACTCTGTTGCATCGCCTTCATGCCTTATGGAAGCAGGATGAGGAACATTGGAGACAACGGTCTCGAATCCATTGGCTTCAAGCTGGCAACTGCAATTCCAGATTCTTTCACTTATCTATGACAAATAGAAGGTAGCGAAATTCTATTATGAAGCTGCAGGGAAGCAATGGAAATCGGATTGAAGCAGAAGAGGATATTAGAGAGGAAATCATGCACCACTTCAAGAATATTTATTCAAGTAATATTGCATGTGGAGTAGAGGAAGTTGTCAATCAGCTACCAACTGCTGTAACTCAAGAAGTTAATGATCATTTGATAGCCCCAGTGTCTAATGAAGAAATTAAACAAGCAGTGTTTGCTCTGAATGGTTCCAAGGCTCCAGGTCCGGATGGCTTCTCGGGCCTATTTTACCAAAATAGCTGGGATATTGTAGGGAATGATGTATGTAATATAGTGAGGAGCTTTTTTGAGAGGGGTTTTATGTTTACAGAATTGAATAGAACAAATGTGGTTTTAATTCGAAAATGTAAAAACCCTTATTCAGTGAATCAATATAGGCCTAATAAGCCTATGCAATTTCCTTTACAATGTGGTCTCAAGGGTGATGGTTAATAGGCTTAAGCCTTGGATGAACTCTGTAATTTCTCAAGACCAAGCTGCTTTCATTCCAAACAGGGCAATTCAAGATGATATAATTATCGCCCATGAAGTTTTCCATTTTCTAAAGGTGTCTAAAAGCAAACAGCATGCTATGGCTATTAAACTAGATTTATACAAGGCATATGATCAAGTAGATTGGGTTTTCCTGCAACAAGCACTACTCCAATTCGGTTTTGCATCTCAATGGGTTCAATGGGTTCAATGGGTCATGGAATGTGTTACCCCAGTTACTTTCTCAATTCTAATTAATGGATTTCCTTCTGAGCCTTTCCTGCCTTCTAGAGGAATAAGACAAGGGGATCCTTTATCCCCTTACCTATTCCTTTTTGTTTCTCAAGCATTGTCTTCTCTTATTTTAAAGGAGGTTCAAGCTGGGTGTTTTAAGGGAATTAAGCTAGCAAGACATGCTCCCACAGTAAAAAATGTGCTCTTTGCTGATGATACTTTGGCTTTTGGTCGAGCAACCAGGAATGAAGCAGAGCTTATTCAATTTATTATTTCTCAATACTCAATGGCTTTGGGACAAAAGGTAAATTTTAATAAATCTAGTATCAAGTTCAGCAAGAGAACTCCATCCAGATTGAAGCATGATATTTTATCTCGTCTGTCTATGGTGGAAATGAAGCAATCTGAAAAATATTTAGGATTGCCATCTGTTTGGGGCAGGTCAAAAACTGAAGCTCTCAATTTTATTTCAGAGAGAAGAGAAGCTAGAACTCAAGCTTGGAAACAAAGCCTATTGTCTAAAGCAGGGCGTGAAGTGTAGATCAAGTCAGTGGTTAATGGTATTCCGGCATACTCTATGGCAATCTTAAGGTATATGAAAGTTTCTGTACCAAGATTAATAGCATGGCCTCTGACTTCTGGTGGGGAAAGAAAGATAAAGAAAAGAAGCTCTGTTGGGTCAGTTGGCAAAAAGCATCTTGTTCCAAATATATGGGAGGGATGGGTTTTGGGATTTTGATAAATTCAACATAGCTTATTTAGCTAAACAAGGATGGCGGTTGCTCACTAATTCTTCTGCTTTGTGGGCCAGGGTGCTTAAGGGGGTTTACTTCCCTCACTCGGATTTTTGGCAAGCTAAGAAATCTTGGAAAGGATCATGGATTTGGCATAGTTTGTTGGCAGGGTGTGGTGTTCTTAAAGATGGTTAGATATAACATAGGGGATGGGCAGAACACCCTTTTGTGGGATGATTCATGGATTGCTTGCTCTCCCAATTTTAGATTTCCTAAACCAGCCCATTGTCCAAATAATATAAATCTGGTAGCCGATTTGATAATCATAACAAATTGGAATGGAAGATGGGGTTAATTTCTGCTCTTTTCCCTCAAAACCTTGCCAACTATATTTGTGGAATTCCTGTAGCCCCGAAAGGATGTGTGGACAAAATCATTTGGCACCATGAGAGGAGTGGGAACTACACGTTGCGATCTGGATACAAATTATTAACTATGAACTCTCAAAGACAGTGGAGTAACAGACTAATGATCTCTGTGAGCATGCATTGGGCCTCATGCATGGAAAAACACAGGGAATCTTCAAATGTTACCGAAGCTTAAGTTGTTCTTATAGAAGTGTCTTCTGAATGTGCTTCCAATGAAGGAAAATCTTCTTAAGAGAGGTATTATTATGGATTCGATTTGCACTATTTGTCATTTGCAGAAGGAGACTATGGAGCATTCTTTGTTTTGGTGTAACCATGCTAGAGCAACATGGTTTGTCAGTGCATGTGCATATAAGCCAAATCCAGTTGGTTTGTCCTCCTTCACGGCCTAGTAGTTACAACTACTTCAGCAGGACACTAATGAGTATGCAATCCTTAGTGCTATTACTTGTTGCCGAATTTGGAAAGAATACAATAAGGTGGTTTTTGAAAATAGCATGCCTGATCCTTAAGCTACTGCTAAAAGGGTTTCCCTTATGTTGGAGGAACAAAGATTAATGGAGATGCCATCTTCTACAAGCCGAAATAGTGAGAATTTGTAAAATGTAACAGTGAGATGGAATCACCCTCCTGTTGGTTTCATTAAATTAAATTGTGATGTGGCATGGAAAAAAAAATCATCAATTTGCAGCTATTGGTTTAATAGCAAGGGATAGTAATGGCGAGATGATAAATGGAGTTGCTGTAAAGACTATTTACTCTTCGCCTCTTGTAGGAGAAGCCAAAGCAATGATTCAGGCGGTGAGTTTGGCTCATTCAAAAGGATTTGCATCGATTATTGTGGAATCAGATTCACAGATAGTGGTTTCCAACGTTATCAATTCTTGTGATAACAGCAATTGGGAAATACATGTAGCTGTTAGTTCAATAAAGAATCTTTGTCCTTTCTTCCATTCAATTCAGTTCTGTTACGTAAGAAGGGAGGCAAATGCAGCTGCTCATTGTGTTGCAACTCTGTGTTTTAAGAATCAGAAGCCTTGTACAGGGTTCTTGGATTTACCAGCTCAGTCACAAGCTATTTGTACTTTTGACGCCCAAAGGGCCTTGTAATGCAATTGGTTTGAATTTGCACGTAAAAAAATAAAAAATAAAAATCCATTCTTTCTCCCATATGAAAGAGACCCAAATCCTTGGAGACTCCAATATGAAAGAGATCCAAATGCTTGATCCACTACCAGCTGAATAAGCTGAATCTATGAACATTTCTCCAAACAACCAAGAAAAACCACTTAGGAAAAATGATGAACACAAGATCTTTCAAACAGGAAACCAAACAGAACACCACAACAGCACGGCGCCAAACTCAAAAAAGTGCACTATTTTTAAATCCTCTTCGAGCAATTAGGATCGCAGATGATTTTTTTGGAGTAACAAAAGAATCTTAGATGTAAGAACCAAATCTTGTAACCGCGATTCAACCCTTGCTAGAGTCGATTCTCAACCTGAATTAATAAACTCACCAACTCGTCCTCGTTCTATATAGTCTCTTTCATTCTCAGTGCTTTCACAATCAATCTAAGCTTGAATCTCAGACTCAATCGACCCAGCGAATTGGGAGATAGAGTAAGTGGATACTCGGTGACTCAAGAAATTCCAAAAGCTATAACCACAGGATTTTTAAAGAGTGTCAAGGAAGGTTCTAAGGCTGGTGAGGTAATGCGAGAGAGTAGAGAGATGTGGGTCTTTGGAGAGGATGGTGTCAGACTCAGTTTGGACAAAGCTTTAATAAGAGGCGAGTTTTCTTGTTTCCATCGAGGGGCAAGTATCCCCATTGTTCACGGATAGGATTGGACTGCTATTAAATTATGTTAATTTTGATAAAATTTTTTATTTTATATAATTTATATATGTATATTAGGATCTTAAAAGATTGATTTCAAAGTCTTTGAATTGCATTATTGTCCATTAGTATTTATGAATATGTTATTTATTTTATTTTCTTATTTTAATTAATAAAGTAAACCGTGGTTAGCTTATTAATTATAGTAAAGTATAATTAACCCAACTGATATAATCATTTCATGGTGAAATTTGGAAGTTTTATGTGGCAAGTGAGACTCAAACAAATATAATTAAAAATGTCACATATTATATTAGTTAAGATTGGGCACACCGTCCTATTTTCAATTTTAAATTTTGATAAAATTTCATTCAATTTTGAAAATTAGACAATTAATTCAAAAATTAAAAATTTGAATTAAAACATCAAACTTTGTAAAGATTTGAACCTTTAATATCATTTGGCCTGAAAGAAAAATAATATAATCATTGATTAACTTCCTTTAGTTTATAGACTTTAAATATATATTTTGGTGTAATTGATTTTAAGTGTGAATCGATCTGGAGACCTCACATAATTTTCAGTATTATCAACCTAAATCTAATCAAGATTTTGAGTTTGAATCTCAAGATTTATGAAAGGTAGAGGGGGGAAATAAAAATCATAATCTTAATAAGGAAGTAGTCTAGTAGACATCAAGACAAAATAAGCTTACACAAATTAACAATCACATGAGACGACTGCAGGAGCCGTGCATATATATAATCTTATTCCTAAGCACACAAAACCCTACTGAAGGTGTGATCACATAGACTAACAATGCTTAGTGCAGAAGCATCGACGGCGTAGCCCTCGGCAGTGTCCTCCATGGAAACCTTCTGTTTGGCAAACGGCAGCACAGTTGCTGTGCCTCATGCACATACCCTTGAAGCGATGGCTCTGAGACTCGCATTTCCTGGCCTCAGCCACCATTGGCCCCATCTCTGTTCAACCCGTCAAAGAAACAAATACACTTGGTATGTTAATATACTATACAGGGAGATTTAGCTCACTACACCAAACATTTTTATATTACGAGAGTGAACCTCAAGAGCCAATAATAATTATTATAATAAAAAAGAAGTGTGCATATATATATATATATATATATATATACATATATATATCACAAGCACATCATTGAGTATGGGTGGAGAGTGTACCAGTGGCCACAAGCAGCAAAAGGAGGAGCAAAACAGCCGAGAATAGACGGAATGGAGTCTTCATCGTCTCACACACAGACAGAGAGAAGGGCTAGCAAGTGCATTGAGGGCATCCATACAAGGTGCTATATATAGAGGTGTAACAGGGTTTTCTTTTTGAATAATGGAAATATACAAGTGCATTAAGGGACACAGATCACCATGTTTTCCTTCGAATAATCTAGATAAAGTGGAAGGATTTACAGGAAAGCAAAGAAAAAAAAAAGCACTAGTGCTACTAGCTTTCACATTTTCTTTTGAAAAGTTGTATTGATTGGTTTGATTATAATTAATTATTCGTAGTGGCAAGGATCTGTTGGTTTTCTTTTCTTGCATTCTTTTTTGCTCATCACATTCCTTTGTCGATCCCTGAAAAATTAAAGCCACCCTATGTGTATGCTATAGTTAATTTATCAATGATGGCTTCCCAGAGGAATATTCCCTGCCAACCTGATTTTTCTTTATCACTCCATAACCTACAATGATACGTGCATATATTTGCAACAGGAAATATGCACATTATATGTGCAAGCTTGAAATCTTGGAAATTTTGACACATACTTCTGAAACTTGATCGTTTGAATTGAATTCCTAGTGTTTATATTATGGAGAGGGCACTCAATTTAATTACATTTGATTTTGAAGAAAATCATTTTGTAGAATATTTAAGTCGAATGTGAAGAAAATCATGCAAAATTGGTCATCTTCCTCTTTTATATTTTTTTATCAGGAAAAAAGATATTTCATTAAATGAAATAAGATTATAAGACCCAACAGCCCATTACATTAGAGAATTTGCTACATTAAGCTCTGTTCTCAAAATGAGGAAATCAACATGGAACCTTAGAAAGTAAACGGGAACAAACATAGCAAGGGGTAGGCAGCACGCCCACCTACTTCCCATAGGCTTCCTTGCACATAAACTTCAAACTCAAAGGAAACAAGAAAGATGTCAAAGAAAACGCCAGATGACCCAGAAGGCTAGAATGGCTTGGCAAAGCACGGGCCCTTCATTCTTGTATAGCACTGATGAAAACGATGACAAAACAGTACCAACAACTCCATACATGCCAATCGACGAGAAGAAACCCATAAGTCAAAACGTCGATCTACTTCAAATCCCTCATCATGAAGCTCAAACACCGCAGATCGTTTAAACAAAACCCAATCAAATCTATAAACATCCCATTGAAAAGGGAAAGAGGGAAGCACCCTTCAGTTGGAACCCTTTAGCAGTTAAATTAAATCTAACAAATAAAGAATCAAACTTACATAAACATGAGTTTATAAGATTGCTTTTTCTTTCTTTTTTTTAGTATTTTGCCAGATATTTATTAAATATTATTATAAAAAATTTATTACCTAAACTTAATTCATCATATTCAAAACACAAAACACTTAAGACTAATAGATAAAGTTTATAATAATTAAAAATCCAAAAGTCTCATAATTAAAAAATTCCAATCAAACTGCCACAGATATTTAAAAGCATATGAATGTCATTAATTATTACTTTTAACATTAAATTTTAATGATGTTAAAATTACTTAATATCATTAAATCTAATATTTATTGTAGTGTGCATATGCAAAGAAATCTGGAGACAAAAATTATAAGGACTAGCTAGTTGTAAAAATGCCATAATTGTTACCATATAGCATTAATTATTTCATAACTGTACTGTAGAAGGATAAATTTTATCCTTGATTCCTTAAATTTGCCATCCATTTCAGTGTTCTCTATTTCATTTTTATAATTCAACTTTTTCATGCTCAGAATGCTGACATTGCAGCTATTTTTTTACTCTTAATTTTTTTTAATAGATAAACACACTTACAATCCATTGTTAAAATTATAATAATTTTAATAGGATCGTTATTTTTATATAACTCACATACCTACTTTACATTTAGCATGAGATCTCAAAAAAATGAGAAGAAAAGAAACACTATATTAGTTATTGACATAGGAACATCTTAGAGATCCAATTGCAATATTAGAAATTAATTACAATTGATCAATGACTAAAAGGACATCGAAAACCTGCATAAAGGGCACGAATGGCTTGTCTCTAGCCACCTAACAATACAATCTCCATGGAAAACATGCCCACAAGGCAAGCATATTACCTCTTGACCAATCATTTGTTTCTTCAAACATATCGCGCATCTCTTCATCATCGTGGTGGAATCGTTAACAAGCTTAACCCTCTTTAAACCCTCAATGCAAGATTTACTCGAGGGCTCAAATCTTGGATTTTCTTGCATTGCTTCACTTAAAGCACGATCTATCTCTTGGCGATCATCGTAAGGAGTCACAACAAAGATAGCCAAACCCATGGTTAGTACCCTAACCTTGCTGTTGTATGGATGAGTAACCATGTCGAAAGCGAACGAAGAAACATCAGGAATGACGGAGTCAATAAAGTCTCTTGATACACCAGTGGTGGAAAGAATAGCGTCTACAACAACTGAGCCAGAGTCTTGAGACAAGAATAGGTTGCGTGGAAGAGGGTATGATATGCGGGTTGTGGTCAAGGGAATGGAAGCATATTCAGGGTAATGTATTTCAAGAAGATGGTGGAAGTGGAGATGGATGTCGAGTATGTCGTCGCTATCAGTAGTGGGAGGGTTTGAGGAATTGTCGACTGGCAAAGAATTGTGGGTGTTGGAGGAATCCTGCCACACGCAGTACTCGTAGATGGATGCCATAGTACAATAGAATCTCAATATTAGGTTATTTTTGACGAGGGCTGATGGGATTTTTTGATGAAAATTTGATGGGTAATTGGGTTTCTGTAAAGTGATGATAGAGGAACTTAGTACCTTAGTAGGAATTAATAGTTTTTTTTTTTTTTTTTGGATAAACCAACCTAATTAATATACTTTAAATAAGAAAAAGGAATTGAGAGAGAGAGCTTATTTTGTGGCAAATCAATCATGAGTAATAATTAAGTTATTTTGAATCTCATTAAATTCAGTTTTTTAAATACAATCATGTCTTTATACTTGATTGTCCATTCGTGATTGGTTTGTCATTTTATATCAAATAATGACATGTAATCACAAATACACTATATACTTTCTCAACAAATAGGCAAAAGTTAGAAGAAAAAGGCGAGGACTTTTTAACTATTCATATTTTATAAGGCTTAATGGGTTGGGTAACTTCGGTTAACTTGTTTAATTGTCATTTTGATTCCATTTTGCAGATTAGAGGAGTTTCCATGGAGTAAATTAATAGAGAGTTTGAATTAAACAAGACCTAAGTCATGGTTCTTATATTCATCGCACAATAATCCATTGTTGAATTGGGATTATAAATGCATTATTGTTTGAAAGAAAGATGCTTATTTTATTAATCCCACAACCAGAATGAACTCTCTGACCAAGCGCAGAAGATCCTAAAAGTGCAAGTAGCTTTCATGTTACTTCTGATCGCAAGTAATCGCTTTTATACGTTTTTCTTCAATTAGTAGAAGGATATTGAGCAATCATGTCTTCGGATTGGCAACAATAATTATAGTACTTGATCTTTTTAGATCAAACCCAAAACACAGTTCTCCATTTTTTACTACTTACTACAGCATAAATGATCCTTCACACCCTGAATACCACTTCTTAGTGACATAATGTAAAGCCTGGGAATACCTGACCAGGAACAGAGAAAAAAAATTACATTATACACAACCAATAGTAAGCATTTCCACAAAGCTGACTTCACAAGGTAAATTACACAGGTTTCCAAACTGTCAGCACCTCTTGAAACATTTCCAGCATCAATTCCCTGTCTGCTTGCCTGAAAAAGTTGTTGATTTCTTCTCTAACATCATATATCTTGCCAAAATCAAATAAGTATGTCAAGCATCCTTTCTTCAGCTTGTCTAACTGGTAAAGCCAGGCCTCTTGCAGCCTCTCGAGGACATTTCCAGAATTGATGTCTTCCAAAAGGCTCTCTTCACAAGCATTTTTAAGGTCTGCAATATCATATTTGTTTGCAGCCCCAAGCAAAGCTAACCGGTGCTTCCAGAAATCCTCTTGTTTAATGGTTCCATACAAGTAACTTAGAAGGGCCATGCAAGACTCCATTGACATGTCTTCTATGTAGATTGTAGAGGATTCCTTTTCTTTGAGGTCATGATGGAACATGCTTTGGAAAACAGGTGAACTTGCCGAAAGAATTGCTTTATGTGCTCTTAGAGTGCCATCAGCAGTGTGGATGGTAACATCAGCATGGATGGCCTCATCCAGCATGCGAGAAAGACATCGTAGCGTGCTTTGGGTTGAAACAGACTGCATCATACCATCACTAGGCCATATAGAACTGGCTTCCCCACCCTGTTGTTTTGGCAAGGAAAGATCAAAGGGTTAAGCCTTAAGGAGGACAAATATACCAGTGCTTCAACTAATTACCAGACTCTTAGAAACGTCTGTGTAATGTCATTATCATTATATTAAATTATTTACTGATTAAATGCACATGTTTCATTCTACATTCAGCTTTACATGAAGAGGAACAAGGTTATATTTTTCATGCAAAACAAAGTCATACATATCATACCGATTGCCACACATATTGACAAGTATTTTGTCCCATCAACATTTTTATAACATTTCTTGCATCTATTGGTTTAATTATTTGAATGTACAAGTGCAATTGAAGAACATACTCCCAAGAAACATTGCCTGAGGATATTCAGTCACCATACATGGCAAGAAAAAATTCAAGCACCCAAAGTTCAGTTGGTACTTATTTTCAACTAGAGAAGACAGCAGGCAGCCATTTGAATTTAATTAAGAATAATGTATGGGTGTGCTAATAAAAGCCATGTATGCTAGCATGAGCTTCACTTAGGCCACTAGAAGTGTCCCTAAAAACAGCAAATACTAAGGTCTATTTAACATTGTGGTTGATAAAAGCATTTTCTTAAATATATAAGTTAAATGGTATTAAAAATTAATTTAAAATTAAATTTTGCATGTTTTAGTCATAAAAAGACCAGACAAAAAAAAAAAAAAAAAAAAAAAAAAAAACTATTTCAAAACTGTTTTTTTCAACATCTAAAATAATCTCAAAAGCACATTTTGGGCCCTAAAAATCAATGCCAAACAGGCCCTAATAAAGGATTATAAATTAAGAACCTAGATTATAAATAGTTTCAAACCAGTTATCTAGAAATGTATTGATTTGATTCCAAACTCAAACATCTCAAAAGATGCACCATCTATTTTAACAGCAGGAAACAAACAAGTAGATAATAGTTGCTCCCCTTCTTTTCCCCCATGCACATCTCCCCCACATCCACAAAAATAGAAAAATTACAAATTAAAAAATATATATTCATGCATACTGACACCACATCGCATCAAAAGTGATAATATAAATGAGCTCACATTCAGAGGGCAGATCTTGAGGTCTAGAAACTCGACATCAATAATGAAGCGGCCATGAAAGGTGGAATCGACAGGCCAGACAAAGTCATCACATGTCCGAAGCAATCTCTCATGAACTGCACAATGGTGTTACAGAAACATATTCATAAGTGCTGCACACGTATCAAGAACAAGCTTTCCAAAATAACATATGGAAATTCGGTAATTCTCATAGAAGCACCAAGCAGGTGAGACAACAATTTTTATTACATCACTATTTCTCCGTTGACAATACATGAATAATACAAAAAACATAATGTCTCTTTAAATTTCATGGTGCGCACTGTGCTGTGATGAAAATAAAGCAGTTATTAAAAGAATGCCTGATGATAGCATAAACTTCCGCATATCAATTTAAAATATAACTAATAATTGAATATTGATTTCTCAGAAACAAAGAACAAGCAAGGATTTCCATATCTTCATCACGAATGAGAGGGAAAAAAGAAAAACAACACCCAACAGAGAGACAGCATAGACCTAATAAACAATGGAAAGACTCCAATCCAATCAACTGTTTATAAAAGCAAAATGTGTTACCAATAACAGCTAGATTCCTGCCGATTGTCAGCAGCATACCGCAGGATGAAAATGCAGTAGGTATCCTGTCCATTCCAACCAATTGAAAGAACAAGAGCCTCATGGCAAACCTACTTCCATAGGAAAGATTTAAACAATTTGCCCATCTACAAAAAACCCATAGAATACACAGAACAATCCTTTCACTCATTTATTTTGGGATATGGGCATGAATTCTAGAAAAACACGTGATAGATGATCATCAACATGCTTCGGTCTGTGTGTGTGTGTGTGTGTGTGTGTGTGTGTGTGTGTGTCTTTCTTCTAAAAAGCCAGAAAAGTCCCTATCAAGTCCTCCTGTTATGAGACAAACCGCAAGTTCACAAAGAAAAATTCAGATAAAAAAAAAAATAACTTAGAATCACATTCTGAATAGAATTTATGCATTCAGGTGCATTCCAGACAAAACCAAGAGCATAATTTGTTTTGTCACAATTAATAACAGATTTAACAATTTAAATGATCACCTATCAGAACAAACTTGTTTCTATCTCAAGTTTCATCCATCAAAACAAGCAGAAATTACAATCACAAGTGCCCACAGAATCTCTCACTAAGACCAAACAATCACACACAAAAAATTAAAAAAAAAAAAAAAAAAAGATTAGTCATAACTTGAAATTAAAAATAGACTAGCAATAACACCAAAATTGTAAGTAACAGAAGAAGAAATAATCATACCAGGAGAGATATAGGGCCTGCGGTTAGCTACAGCATTAGAGACACGAAGAACAAATCTAGCAATAGGAGGTTGCTCTTTGGAAGCTCGAGATGGCTCTGGAAACAAACGAACATACAGGTACCGATTCTTCTCCACAGACAAGTGCCTATTAAGACAAAAATTACCGAACAGAAACTCTTAAAATATCCACAGGAAACTCAGTGATGAGGGTCATAAAATGAGTATACTTACCAGCTCCAGATGCCGACCTTGAAAGGATCGGACTTTTTGTAAGAGCAAGGGCCAAAATTCTCGATCCTCCACTGGGCTAGTCTTGAAATCGTCTCCACCTTTGAATCTGCCATGTTTCTCTCTCAATCTCCCTGTGACTATTGAAATACAGGAGACTTTTGAACTTTGAAGTGTAATTGTAAGAAAAACAAGCATTTTCTTCTCTTTATGCATATAAATCCAACATAAAAGGGGCAATTTTTCCTCAAAAGGATACTGTATTGTTTAAGCTTTTACCTTTTTTTTCAAAAAAAAAATTCCTTTTTAACATGCTTCCGCAAAATTAAAATGGGAATCTTAACCGTATTATATTTTAATTAAAATTTTACTGTTTGATTATTTTATATATTTTTTAAATTATTAAATTAATAATAAAACTATAAAATATTTTGAAATAACTGGCATGCAACATATATACTAAATTTTCAATTAAAAAAATTCATATCTTTATAAGTTTTTTTAATTTTAGTAAAAATTTTTATTTTATTAATTTATTTCTAAATTTTTACATTAATTTTAATTCTAAGAATAAGTTAATTTAATTATCAACATTATTAGTATTAATTCCTAATTTTTTAATTATTCTCAAAATAAACCAAATAAAAGTATTATTTTATCAAATCAAATACTTATTATTTTAAAATTTATAATTATTTTTATTTTAATTATATGATTTATTAATATTTTATGTTTAAATATTTAAAATTTTTTTATTTAATAAGTCTTAAATTTGAGATAATATGATGATAAATATATGAATTAAAAGTATAATAAAAAAATTAAAATTAAGATAATAATATTAGATATATTATTCAATTATTATTTTGTTATGAAACTCCGCCTAAGTAGTTTGCGCTTAGCCGGTCTCAAGCCCGGATAAAGGAGGAGGGTTGCGGTAGATGACAACCAACGTAAAAATTTCGTCACACCCTATGATATGGATTCAAATGATATAAACGTTGGGGCGTCATCTACTAACGACGTGCTACATCGGAGCCCGGGTGTAGTGAGAAATGTGCAAGGGTGTAGGGCGTTCACCAAAAGCAACGCGCCATGCCGACTCCCGAGTGTGGTGTTAAGTGAGCAAGGGTTCCCACATCATGGACAGTTGTAGATAAAGAAGTTAGTCCATAGGACAGATAGTAGAATAAATAGTGGAACATAACACAAGATAGATATAGAAAATAATAAAAGATATCATAGAAGGAGACCTATTAGGAAGGAGCAGGATAGGAGGAGGATCAGGGTTGGTACTTGGAATGTTGGATCACTTACAGGAAAATTAATGGAGCTTGTGGATACCTTGGAAAGGAGAAGGGTGAATATTGCTTGCATTCAGGAGACTAAATGGGTAGGAGAGAAAAGTAAGGAAGTGGGTAATTCAGGGTACAAACTGTAGTTTACCGGAAAGGAGAGAAACAAGAACGGAGTGAGCATAATTATAGACAGGACATTGAAAGACGCAGTAATAGCTGTGAAAAGAATAGGAGATAGAATTATACTAGTAAAGCTAGTACTAGAAGGAGAAATAATAAATATAGTTAGTGCTTATGCCCCACAAATAGGACTAGACAGTGAGAGTAAACAAAGGTTTTGGGAAGATATGGATGATTTAATACAAGCATACCGAATGAAGAGAATGTTTTCATTGGTGGAGATTTGAATGGGCATGTAGGAAGTGATAGACAAGGTTATGAGAATGTTCATGGAGGTTTTGGTTTTGGCAGTCGAAATAAGGAGGAAAAAAGCATTCTAGATTTTGTTATAGCATACGACCTAATACTAGCAAATACCTACTTTATAAAAAGAGAGTCACATTTAGTGACTTTCAAAAGTGGGCAACATAGAAGCCAAATCGACTTCCTCTTAACTAGGAAGACAAATAGAGCTCTATGCAAGGATTGCAAGGTCATTCCAGGAGAGGCTTTAACAAGTCAACATCGGTTGGTGGTCTTGGATGTCAAGTTTAGGAGCAATTCAAGTAAGGTCAGAAGAAATAGTGTAGCTCGAACAAAGTGGTGGGAGTTCAAAGGAGTAAAGCAAGTGAAGTTCAAAAATGAGCTTCTCGAATCCGAAGTATGGAAGCTGGATATGGAGGCTAATGATATGTGGATACAGATGGCATCAGAGATTAGACAAGTAGCTAGAAAAGTACTTGGAGAGTCTAAAGGACAGGGACCACCCTCAAAAGAGAGATGGTGGTGGAATGAGGAAGTACAAAAGGCAATGAAGAGAAAAAGGGAATGGTATAAGAAATTACCTAAATGTGATAATAATGAGGCATATGAACAGTACAAGATAGCAAAGAAAGAGGCAAACAAGGCAGTTAGTCAAGCAAGAGCACAGGCCTTTGAAAAGTTATATGAGAAACTTGGAACTAAAGAAGGGGAGAAAGATATTTATAGATTAGCAAGGAGGAGAGAAAGGAAATGTCAAGATCTCAATCAAGTTAGGTGCATTAAGGATAAGAAGGAAGAGTGTTGGTGAAAGATGAGGACATTAAAGAAAGATGGATAAATTATTTTAATGATCTCTTTAATAATAGTCAAAATGGTAATAGCGTGAATATAGATTATAGAACAATAGAAAAGAATGTGAATTATACTGGAAGGATTAGATCTTTAGAAGTAAAGGAAGCACTTAAGAGAATGAAAGTGGGTAAAGCCTGTGGACCCGATGAAATACCAATTGAAGTGTGGAAGTATTTGGGAGATATGAGAGTGGCATGGTTAACTAAATTATTTAATAAGATTCTAAACTCAAAGAAAATGCCTGATAAATAGAGGAAGAGTATTTTAATACCTATTTTTAAAAATAAGAGAGACATACAGAGTTACTCAAACTATAGGGGAATTAAACTCATGAGCCATACTATGAAGTTGTGGGAGAGAGTTGTGGAGCATCGACTACGTCTTGATACTTCTATCTCTCTCAATCAATTTGGTTTCATGCCCGGTCGTTCAACTATGGAAGCGATCTTTCTCATTAGAAGCTTGATGGAGAAATATAGAGATGTGAAGAAAGATCTACACATGGTTTTTATTGATTTGGAGAAGGCTTATGATAGTGTTCCAAGAGAGATCTTATGGAATGTGTTAGAACAAAAAAGGGTATCTATTTGGTACATACAAGTATTGAAAGATATGTATGAAGGAGCAACTACTATTGTGAGTACAGTGGGAGGGGACACAAGAGATTTTCCGATCTCAATTGGATTACACCAAGGATCAGCCATAAGCCCTTACCTTTTTACATTAGTTTTAGATGAACTGACGAAACATATACAAGAGAGTATTCCTTGGTGCATGATGTTTGCGGATGATATTGTTCTGATAGATGAGACACAAGAAGGAGTCAATAGAAAGCTAGAACTTTGGAAAAGTACTCTATAGTCAAAGAGTTTTAAGTTAAGTAGAACGAAGACAGAATACATGCATTGCAAGTTCAGTGAAGGCCAAACTGGTGATAGGGAAGGAGTTAGTTTGAATGGAGTGATACTGCCCCAAAGTAATCACTTTAAATATCTAGGCTCAGTCCTTCAAGTAGATGGGGGATGTGAGGAGGATGTTAGTCATAGGATTAAAGCCGGATGGTTGAAGTGGAGAAGTGCCACAGGAGTTTTATGTGATCGTAAGATTCCCAATAAATTGAAAGGAAAATTTTACTGTACAGCCATACGATCTGCTATGTTATATAGTAGTGAGTGTTGGGCACTGAAAGAGTCATATGCATCTAAGATAAGAGTTGCAGAGATGAGAATGTTAAGGTGGGTGAGTGGCCATACTATACTAGATAAAGTTCATAATGAGAGTATTAGAGAAAAGGTAGGAGTGGTGCCAGTTGAAGATAAGTTGAGAGAAGGGAGATTGAGGTAGTTTGGTCATGTAAAGCGTAGACATACGGAGACTCCAGTTAGACAAGTAGAGCACATTAGGTTAGAGGATAGAAAGAAAAAAAGGGTAGACCTAAATTGACTTGGAGGATAGTAGTACAACATGACCTAGAAGCATTACACATTTATGAGGATTTAACCCAAAATCGTTCAGAGTGGAGAAAGCGAATCCATATAGCCGACCCCAAATTTTTGGGATAAAGGCTTAGTTGAGTTGAGTTGTATTATTTTGTTATGAGTAGGAAATATATTAAAATTAATGAAAATATTAAAATTATTAAATAAATTAATAAAATTAAATAGATTAATTACAACTAATAATATATAAATAAAAAAATTTTAATAATTTCTCAATTGATGAGTTTATTTGTTTTTAATTAAATTTATTATTAAAATTAAAATAATATAAAAATTTATAATTAAATTGATAAAATTCAAACATTTGATTAAAATGGTTTTTTTTTTATTTAGTCAATTTCAAACAGTAAAATAAAATATTTTCTTCTAAATTCAGCATTACAATATTTTTTTAAAGCCAATGTTAATAGCATATATTAATAATTAAAACTTTAAAAATAAAAAATCATATTTTTATTAAAAAGAAATAATAATGTATGATAAACCTTTTTAATATTATAGTTGCATTTTTAAAGTTATAATTAACTATATAAAATAATAATCTTTAAGAACTTAAGGAATATTCTATTTAATTGGTACAATCACAATATAAATAATTATGGAAAAACTTATAAAAGAAATCTTAAATGTAAAATGATTTTTTTAATTTTTAAATTTTTTTAATTTCGAAATCACATTTTTTTTTTGAAATTAAGAAAAACTGTGATTGGATTTAATAACATGTTTATTTATTAGTATAAATATTATTTAAAAAAAATTTATTATAATAACAAAGTTTACAAATTCCTCTTAGTAGGAAGCTTAGACAAAACGACGCCGTATGCGAATAAAAATTTCCTATCTTTTTCCCTTTGGCCTTATTTACCTCTTGCAAGGCGATAAACGATTATGAATAATCAATCACGTGATTCATACCATCCTTCGCTGATCCGATCTTCCCTGCTCTCTGAAAGCCAGATAAGGAAACCGGGAACTACAGAGATCAAGGCTCAAGCACAGTATCACAGCAATTATTCTCTGATCTCCGTTACCGAATACCCAATCCAAGTATGTCTTCAGGTTTCAGCGGCGATGAGACTGCTCCTTTTTTCGGCTTCCTCGGAGCCGCCGCAGCTCTCGTCTTTTCTTGTGCGTAATCTCTCCGCTTTCGATGTCTTTCATTCGATTTTTTGTTTTATTTAATTTGGTTATTGTTTTCTGGGGAAAAAAATTTTATGGGTATTGTTGTTATGTGGGCTTGCAGGCATGGGTGCGGCTTATGGGACTGCAAAGAGTGGGGTGGGTGTGGCTTCCATGGGAGTGATGCGACCCGAGCTCGTAATGAAGTCGATAGTTCCAGTAGTTATGGCTGGAGTTTTGGGGATTTACGGGTTAATTATAGCTGTTATTATTAGTACTGGTATTAATCCCAAGGCTAAATCTTATTATCTTTTTGATGGTTATGCTCATTTGTCCTCTGGTCTTGCTTGCGGGCTTGCTGGTTTATCTGCTGGTATGGCAATTGGGATCGTTGGTGATGCTGGAGTCCGGTAATCTTTCAACTTTGCCTCTGTTGGTTTTTGTTAAATGTCGATTTTGTTTGTATGATTGAATATAAGCCTCTCTGTGGATCATCAAAGGAGTCACCTTTTAAAATTGATTGCTGAAGGAGTGTGACCATAGATTAGTTGAGGGTAGATGCCAATTTTTATCATTGCCACCCTTTGGAGCTGTCACAAGCAAACTGTGATGTGTTTTCATTGTTTCTTAAGAGGGATCTATTTCGATCTGTAATCATACTCTGATTTGTTGTGACTTGTAATCACTAGCGGATCTGCCTTATCATTTAAATAGTGAACATAGTTGTGCATTTGTAGTTTTGTGGAGAACTCAGATTCATATGATTCCTTGCCAGTGTTGGGATCAAACTTTAGCTTGCGTCTGCATTTATCTACCTATTAACAGTGAAGTGACGAGGATTGATATTATGTTAGCAATAGGAGTGGATTTTCTGTTTTGTGACTTTTGTCTTTGGAATTTGGATTTAAAGGGAATAGCTTTGTTTGGCATGAGAGTATACGAGATAGAAGTTTAAATAATAATCTTGACATCTGTTGAGCCTATTGCGTGTTCCTTTTGCTTCAAAGGTTTCAGGTTATTGAATGCCTGCCTATATTATGAAAGCTTTCTTCTGGATATATTTTGATTGAAATCTCTCATGTTCCGCTTACTTGTTTTTCTAGGCTGCAGCCCTCCATAAATTCAATATATGCAGTATATGTGGATGATTAAATGGTATCATCTGTTAAATGATATGATCATTTTCCTTGTTCTTTTTCTTGTCCATACATTTTTTAGGGCTAATGCACAGCAACCGAAGCTGTTCGTAGGAATGATTCTCATCCTTATCTTTGCTGAAGCACTTGCCCTCTACGGTCTTATTGTGGGAATCATTCTCTCATCCCGAGCTGGCCAGTCTCGTGCAGAGTAGAAATGGTTGGTGTGTGACTCTTAATATCAGCGATTCAGTTAAGCATTTGAATTGTATGGTATGACTAGAAGCTGCTCAGATTCTGTTTTAGATTGTTCGACTCATTTGCTTTTTAATAGCTCAACTTTTGTATATGTAGGATTGATCCAGGGTATTCTGGAATTGTCTATTTAAGATGAGTTTTTTTTTCCACCCAACGCACTGTTGAAATATAATGTGAGCTTGATTTTATTATCATGTGGTGTATATTTATATGCCCTACTCTTCATAGTTATGAGCCAGCTCCTGGTGTAGACTGATTTTTTTTGTTTTAGTGAGACGTTTTTGTGAACGATGAACAAGCTCCATATCTAATTGAATATGGGGAAAGTTTGTGAATTTACTTTGTGGATAAAATTTCTTCAGCATTTAGCAACAAATACAGGAATATGGGAGGCATAGTTGGATGCCTACTTATACATTAAGTCTGAATTTCAAGTCTCTGGATGCCTTTGACGACCTTGTCATTCCAGCGTTTTAGCCCATTTTCCCATTGTGAACAATTGGTGGTTAATGGTTATTATTTCATCGCGAACAGTATGAACGAAGTCCTCTTTTCTAGCTGCCGGTGAAGCACCGGCAAATCAGAAATGAGCTTTTCACAGATAAAATATTACAGTTTGTGAGATTTAAATGAACCACAATCCATTCTGAAAGTTCTAATCAACCCTCAATTGCTTGGACTAGACCCCAAAAAAAAAACCATGAACATTGGCCACTCTTTAGGCACACACGTAGTGGGTCTCATTCAACTTAGACAAAAGACTGATAGACTCGCCGAGAATTGCAAAATTATGTAGGAATTAGGAAGATTGACTTACTGGTTTAACGGTTCAAATTAACCCACTTGATGGATAAAAAGAATAATTCCACTATTGACCCACTTGATCAGATTCAAAGTCCACTCCGCACAATTGACCAGAAACATCATCTTCACCCTTTCACCCTTTATTAAGTAGAGAAGATAAAGAGTATAGAAAATAGCAGAGAGGAAGGGAAATAAGAAAGATGGCAACAACAGCAGCAGCAGCAGAAGCAAAGGCGCCAAAGATTGTGTGGAACGAAAACCAACGCAGGTTTGAAACAGAAGACAAGGAGGCGTACATCGAGTATGTGCTCAGAAGCGATGGAAAAGTCATGGATTTAGCGCATACATATGTCCCTCGTTCAAAGAGAGGCTTGGGTATGGCTTCTCACCTTTGTGTTGCTGCTCTTAGTCACGCCAAGTCCCACTCCATGTCTATCATCCCCACCTGCTCCTACGTTTCTGTAAGTCCTTTCCTCTTCTATTTTCTCATTGTCCTTTCTGGGTTTGTTTCATTTCTGCTCTTTCTGGTGCATTTGTTGGCTTTATCAATTGGGTTTCTGTCCTATTTTCTCTATGTGGAAGCCTTGGATATTGATGCTCCAACAGAGCTCAATGGATCTATGTGGCCGATCCATCTACTGTGAAATTAAGGCTTATTTGTTACCCTTTCACAGAATAATGGATGGATTATTTTGTTAATATTGTAGATGTCTCCTTAACTTTGGCAGGACACATTTCTTCCACGGAACCCATCATGGAATTCTGTTGTGTATTCAGAAGATCTGAAATCAAGTATACAAGCAACTTCAGAAGATATCAAATCAAATATCTAAGCAACTCAGCTATGTGATGTCCCTTTACTGAAATGATCTTGTTAAATCATCTTATTTCAGCTTTTTTAATTTTCAAGTGGTTGCTGGTTTCTGTTAATTTCCAAATAGTTACCCATCAGCAGAAGATTTATTCATCTGCTCTGATTTACTTCTGGTATTTATTATGTTTATGCTGCATTTCTCAATTGTTCTTGCAAGTTACATAATGGTAATTTTAGATCGGGATCAAAATTATTGTGCTTTCCTTACTGTTATATCAATTTACAGCCATAATTATAATACTTAAGGGCAGTGTAATTAATAAATGCCAACGATAATAGGTCCATAAGAGCTTGCTTGATATTAGAGATGGAAACTACAGTAAAATTGGAGAGTGAAGAGCAGAAGAAATAGACTTGAGACTGTCGCTGGTGAGAAATTCAAGCTAGCCACTTTTTAAGTGATATTGACAACGTTGGGTTGGGGAATTGCTTTGTGGGTTTACGTGGTGGAAAGTTGTTAGATAAAGCTGACACTTACAGGCAAGATATGGAAGCGAAGTATTTTTGAAGAAGATACAGATTTTTGAAGATTTTGAAACATAACCCTATTCTTTTCAACCTATCTAAAAGATTTTGATACCCAAAAACAAGATTTTTTTTTTAGGAGATTTGGATTTAGGGAAGTGATATTTATATCAAAGCATGTCTTTCAGGAGCCTGACCTAACTTCTGTCAAAAAATAATAAAAATTTAAGAATCAATGTGATTAAATAAAATTATGGGAATTCAATTCATTTTCTTTTTGAAATTACCATAAAAAATTAAAGTTGAGATGTCTATATTTTTTTAACAATAAAATGAAATCATGATTGTTCAACCAGGGACAGTGAATACATGATCAAACAGATTTTACATCAGCAGGTACTCGACATACACATCCGATTCATAGATGAAGGCAAAACATTAAAAGCCAAAATAAAATGGAATGCACCAAATATATACATGTAATCAGGTATAAATACATACATATGTACAAATTGAAGATCCAGGTACTAGCCAGGTACATAATAATCCATCTTTTCCACAGGCAGGTTCAGAACTGATGTCTCCACCTATGTGACACAAAAGAACCCAATTATTCTCGCAATTTAGTTGATGTAAATATTAAAAATCTCAAGTTGTGTGAAAAGGAAATCTATAAATTTGTCAATGTGAACAACGTTCGCGTTGGTGACAAGGGGAAAAGAGTTAAGTAAGGGAGAAGAGTTCAGTAACCGTATGACAACATGGTTCTTGCCATGTGTCATTATCATCTGAGATATGGTGACAAAACAAAACTAAAAGAAAGAAGCAGAATTGGCTTTAGATTCAACCTTTGCTAGCTTCAAGGCAACAAGTGAAGAAGAGAGAAACTTGAGAATACAATAAGTACCTCTTCAAATGGAACAAATGCGAAAGGTGCAAGTCCTCTCTTGTGTGATGTGCGAGAAATCTCATCCTCTTGCAAGTCCTCAACCACTCCAATGATGTCCTCCTCAGGCCCACTGACCATGCTATCCACTTTACTAGTAACGAGTGAGAGTATATCCATCCGATTGTTAGCACCTGCGGTTGTTCCTCTTAACCTAAAGCAGATGATCAGTAAAATGGTGATCAATCACAGGGGCATAAAAGAAAAGATGAGGGAGGGAAAAGGGGTTAGGGAAAAGAAAAAGAAGCTCCCTGATAGAGAACAATACGAGAAACAACAGCACATATGCAATTAGTCAAAGCAAAGGGTAATTCGTATGCCTTCCCCATCATAAACGATTAATAACCTTAATAAACAACCATAAACTTGAGCATGTTGCCATTGGTTTAAGTAACATAAAGAAAAAGAAAAATTATTCAGGACAGCATGTACAATACCTTAAACAGACTTTCCACATTGTTGGACCCAGTCCAGGGTACAGGAAAGCAGCTTCAACCTGAGAATAATGTATAAGAATAAATAATTTCAAAATGCACATTGACCAATAAAGAAGGAAATAAAATGAGGAATTACTTTGGATATTGGATACCTAATTAAACTCTACTAATGAAAACTCTAGATGCAGAAGGGAATATTACTTGCAGAACACAACCAAATTATTTGCAATCTAGTAAAGAACTATACCTTGTCGTCAGTCAATGAGTAGCGGCCACTAAAAACATCATCAACTTTAGATGCACGGAGATTCATGCATTTCACAACCTCCTTCACTGTATGAGAAGAAGTCTATGCATTGCAAAATAACAGACTAAAATGGTCACAAAGAGAGAAAGAAAGGTGACATTACCATTATCTATATGCATCTCAAACAATGTAGTTAAGCTCATTGAGAGATTGTTACTTTATAAAGAAACCTGCCAGATGGGAAGAATCTTATGTAACGATAGTAGCAAACCTGCAGGAAAACCAGGGGACAGGAGGAATCAGGCAGCAGTGCAGTGATTAAACAAAACTTAAACCAATAAATTTCATCAAAAAACTTCTCTTTTTTTTTTCTCTGAAAAGTCTTGTTGTCACAATGCAATTATATATGCAACTTGGAAGCATGAACATGAAATAATATTCAAACAACCGCATATTGTTATGCCTCACACAAAAGAAAAATGCAATCATTGTGCTACTAAGAAGATTTTAAAATAAAGCAGCCAATATCTCATGCAAATACCAGCCTATAGAAGGGAAAAAATTTATGGTGCAAAGGAAGTTTGCATAGTACATTAATCTAAATTCAGAATGAAATCATTCTCAACTTTAGCCAGAGGAAAATACCATAATAAAATGGAAAGGCTCACAAAGAAATTTAGCTGTACCTAATTTTGTACTAGGAAGAAAATTAAAAATAAAAATAAAAACCCTTATTTCTGAATATTATGACTCAATCCAAAGGGCAAAAGAAATTTAACCTAAAAAACTATAGTGAAAAAAATAACTCTGAGCTTTTCTAGAAAAACAAAAAATTGAAAAAAAACACTAAGGGTATCATCGCAAGTAGATAGTATTAAGGCTGAACTTATTTTTCCAAGACATATATCTAAATCGGGAACTCTAAACCATCAGAAATTATGTTGCTTTTTCCTCAAAAGGTTTTTAATACTCAAGTTCTAATATTACAAAGATATGCATGGGAGGAATAAGTTCACCAAGAGAGCAGGGCATGACATATGCCACTCTACTTATAATTTCACAATATAAATGGAAGATAATTCCTTAAAAAACTTAAACATTCGCTTCCAATATTCATTCAACTCTAATTTCAAGTAGAATTCCATACAAAATTGGAAAGGTTTTGATCTTTCCTTTCTGTACGAAAACTACATATCCTTGCATTCTTATGGCCTAATTTTATTGCTTACTATTTTTTATGCATATAAAATACTTTCCAATGCATGAAGTTGCATATTAACAAGAAGCGTGACATGTAAAGAGGAGTACAGGACACAATCATACCAAATGAACTGGATTGGTGACGCTCCACTCTCTTACACCAGCACGAATATAGGTGTTCCTACTTACATAGAGACCTGAGAAGAAAAAACAGAAAAACAGAAATGTGTTGGTACTTTTTGTAGATCCCAATATGAAAAGACAAGACAATAGCAGTTAATATACTCAAGGGAGAAAGAAAAAAAAAAAGAAATTCAATTTTCCCAAGAAAAAGAGACAAACAAATCCTTTTTGTTCATATTAGACTAAAAGGCTCTCTATTTATTATTTTCCCCAAAAGTTTCAACCACAGTTGCTGCTGCTTATACATAACACAGTTTATAAACAAATCCTTTTTGTTCATATTAGACTAAAAGGTTCTCTTCCTCCCCCCCACTTTTCCTTCCAACCATACTCTAGAGAAAAGAGGACAAATGTTATTGCCTGGCTGGGAACATAAATAAAACAAAATCCATTTTAGAAGCATTAGAACAGCAAACTAAGTTCAAAGACATAAAACACAACAAAGAAGAAAGAATAGGTTCAATAAAACAATAAATGATCAGTAAATCCAGATGAAATAGTAAAGTTCTTAATTTTTCATTAAGAAGAATAAGATATATGTTATGATAAAATTGGAACATACCATCAGTACGAACCCTTGGCCTTAAAAGCCACATTTTTCTCCATGAGCTCTCATATTTTGACTGCAAAATCTTATAGTTTTCCACCACTCCAGATAGCTGCATAAAAAATAACTCACATTCAATATTGGATATGATGAAATGAGAAAAACAGTTCATAAGAATCCTACCAATATTGACAGTTACCTGCCAAGCCTTTAAGCAAGCAGTACGCCAGAATGCAGGATTACGAAGAGTATATCTCCATTTTCGACACACACATGCAGCCCTTCCTAAATCATATGGATTCATTCGGAAAAATACCTGCATAAGAATATACGTTATGGATATCAGCATTCAACTGTCATATCTCCTCATTTGTAATATAAGCAAGGGAAGGTGCCTTCCGCTTCTGCTATTGGGAAAAGCCTGGTGGTTTGAACACAGAACTTCTGTGCTTTTAACTTATATTGTTTCCTTTATCATATTCCAGGATGTTGTAGAACCAAACTAATAAATCCCACTAAACTCACACATTCTATGACACTATTCATAAGACCCATTTCCCCATTTCTTATTCTACAGAGATCCATAATTGATAACTCTTAAGTTGCCTAACTATATTGCAAAAACTGTAATGGTACTCCAATCAACATATTTAAAAGATTCAAATCCTTTTTCTACTTTTGATCAAGTGTGAGCCAACTGAGTGCAACTTATTATTATTATTATTATTGGATACAAGGGAGCTGAAGCATAAAATCACATAAAAAAAAAAATTCTGAGATAGGAACATCCACAAAACATAGTGAATAAGGCACAACATGTCTTATTACCGTATAGAGAACATCTCGTGAAAAGAGAATGTGAAATGCATTTAAAGAAAAAATCATCACAGCATGAAATACCTCCAAGAGCAGTTCATCTGGCAAGCAACGGTGTATCAATGCAGGGTCATTATTTTGTCTTCTACTTGCACTCCCATATGGTGCAACAGGTCGAACATTAACTCCATAGAGATCTGCAACACAAACCTTGGAAATAATAAAAAAATCATAAAAACCACACAAAACATAGCCAAACACTAACTATCAGAATGAAAAATTAAAAATGCAGCAACATTGGGCATTACCGAGCCATGGCCTTTGTGTAACTAAGTACTGGACAGTCTTCAATTGCAAAGCTGTCTCGAGCTCAGCAGGAACTTGAAACGCAAAATCTACAAATCATTGGGAAAAAAGAGAAAGCGCGAGAAACTAATTTGATCAGGATAAAAATTTAAAAAAAAAAAAAAAAAAAAAAAAAAAAAAAACCCTCAATGTAGCTGTTTGGATTGCTAGAAAACGTAGCAATTACAAAATTCCACATTATCCAAATACATTAAAAAAAAAACTACAATAATCAAATTTAAGAAATTTGCATTAGCTATACGCGAATCGAAATTTGATTTTCTTTACATAAATCTCAGTTCGATAGCGTACTTCCGTAAAACGACCTATTACACCTTGTTGATTTAACACAGAAAGGTAAGGATTTTATCTCATTCAAAACTTTGAATCATACAAAACCAAAAATTACGCGGGTAAATCATGCAATTGGAATGACAAAGATGAAATGATGGCAGAATTAGATTACCTGAAGTCATGTGAATGATGAATAGGGGCTGGTTCTTTCCTGTTTTAGACAAAATAAAATCTTCTATCTCTCGGGAAAATTCGGGAAGAAAGAAGAGAAGATAAGAACTCCCACTGGAATTACTGACCGATCATGGATTGATGAACCAGTATGGTCTTTGGACATGCGATGCAAAACGACACTATTGTTTGACGTTTTCAATCGTGACCATAAAAAAGGGGAAAATTCATTGAAAAGTAATATCTTTTATAAGCCCAAAAAGCAAAAGAGTTATGCAATCCACTTCTGACACAGAGAGACGACCATAGACAAAGCTCCCAAAAGCTCAGCCCACATCAACTATCCAATCACCCTCAGGCCCAGCTTCTTAAAGACCCTAAATCCCCCCTCCAAACCAAGGTTTCATGGCATCATAGGAAGGGGAATGCCAATCCTATAAATGCAACTCATCCAAGAATAACTCTCCCACAGACTTCCTGTTAGCTCAATAAGAATGTTAACAGCTGCTGTAACAATGTCTTATTAAACCAACCATAGGAGTCAGTTTGATATTAATTTTTCAATTTTTGGAACACATTAATAAGTATTAATTTTTGTTCAGTATATAATATTACAAAAAATTTTAAACATATAATAAGTTTATATCTTTTTGTTTATTCTTGAGGATAAAAACAGAACAAAAAAATTGTTAAAGTTATGGTTGTCATCAGCAATGGATGATAACATCTGATGGTAAAAGGTAATAAAAAGGAATTATGATAGTTAATAAATTGATGGTAATTTACAATTAACTTTGAGTTATGGTGAAATTTATAAATTAATTTTTTATTTTAATGAAAAATTAATTAATTTTTTAAATTTATTAAGTTTTTTATTTTTTTTTTATTAATTATCCATTAATGAGTTTAGAACTACGATAGATTAATTCATGATATTTCACTTTTTATAATAATTTAATTCAATTTAATTTTTAATTAATTAATAGTATATTTTAAGAGAGTTATTATTTGGTGGGTAATTTTTATAACCTACCTTTGAATTTTGCTCGTATTTCACTTCTATTCTTTAACTTCAACTTATTATTAAAAAAATCCATAAACTTTAATTATATTTCATAAAAAAACTCTCTAATATATAAGAATTATTTTTTAAATTAAAAAATTCATCTAAGCTATAATATAATACCCATAAATACAGCTTTAACAATTTCCAAATGAATGATAAATCTTCTTTCTTTTCACGAAGTAGATCATTGTAATGGCATTGATATTTTTATAATAAATTCAGATTATGGTTAAAACAATTGATTTTTTAAATGTGATTGGAAAAAAGAGAACAACGCGAGGAAAAAGGAAAATAAAGAAAATAAAGTAAAAAAAATTATTTAAAAACTTTTTATAATAAATTAAAGAGATTTTTTATGAGATAAAAAAAATTTATAAATATTTTAATAATAAATTAAAATTAAGATATTGAAGTGAAATACGGGTTACCCTTGCTTTACTAAAAAGATATATCTCAAAATTAATTTATTTTTTGTTAAAATTGTATAATTTTTACCATATTTTTTAAATTAAATTATAAAAAACCCAAATGAATTGTGATTGCAAGTGGGCAAACCCCAAGAGAGGTGGGCTGCTGCTCTCTAATAATTAGTGCATTATGGGCCTACAGGTTCACAAGTTGCATTGCAATTGTTATGGATGAAAAGAGGGTTGTTGACACTAGTAATGTTGGTCAACCGCAGCCATCCATTAAGCTGCTTTTTTAATTGGGTTATTCAACCCACACAACAGTCTTGATGCTATTTTTATAGTTCAGTGTTCAAAAATTAAATCATTCAATCAAATAATACTGAAAATAATATTTTTCGTTTGACAGATTCAGATTAAAATTTTCATTTCACTCTTTATTTTTTTTATTAAAAAAATAATAGTTGAATGGCAGACAATGGAGATAATTTGTGCTTTTATTTTTTAATATTTTTTTTCTCTCCACATGTGGAATAATCATATCAATGGTGAGCAAGTTTATGCTCCATGATTTGTTTTTACAGGTGTTTCTTGAATTTAGTTCCTTGATGACAGAAAATAAAGGATTAATTAAGGAATCTGATTCATTAGTGGTCTTAATCATTCTAATTAAACTTCACATGGTATAATAATGACATGTGTAGAAACTAAAAAGAGGTATTTAATTTCAACCATCTTATCTTCAAACTATTTTGGAAAATTTCTTACCTTGTAGTTGATTCCTTTTTTAGTGGTCATTTCTTTTAAAAAAAATAATTTTTAATTTTTGTTATTATAATATATTTTCACTATCTCCTTGTTATTAAAAATTTAAATTATTCTTTAGGGTGTTGTGATTGGGGAATATTAACTAGCTTCACATGCATATTAAGGTTCTTTTTGAAGGGGTCAATATCATGCCCTTTAAGCAGATAGCTGCAAGTGGAAATTGAGAGAATGGCCTATAAATCTAGGGTGGTTCCGTCTGGTAGATGTTCCCATTAGACCACTTGGGAGACCCTAGAGGGGTTCATATTATGATGAAACAAGGTTCCTTTCAAGCAATTCTTGGCTATAACTTGCAAGCCATTTGATTAAACAATTATTATTATTATTATTACATTATCTGTTGAAAGGCAAAGATAGAGACCATTGCTGATGCAGCTAACGCATCATGCCCATCTCAATTACTTTGGTGGGTCTCTGGGCTTTCAATTGACAAGGCCTAGGACCCCTTTTCTATGAAAGGAAATTGATAGGGGCCCTTCTATCCCATCACTTCCTTATTCAAGTAGGTTTCAATCACCTTTTCAGATAAGGTATGCTAAATTACACTTTCATCCCTGTAATTTATATATATATACATAGAGCCTCAAAAGGAATTCACTATCCGTTTATTTAGAAATTAGAAATTTATAATAATTTAATTTAATTATTTTTTTATCAATTTTTATATTTAAAAAAAAAAGAATTTAATTCTTTAATTTAAAAAAAATCGTTTAAAAAAATAAAAATTAGATAACAAGTTATGTAATTGTGTGAAATTCAAGTTTTTTTTATATGATTTGTTTCAAGTATTGACTAATCCTTTAATATATTTCAAAATTTATTAAAATTTAAATTTCTGACTTGAATATCTGTGCTTGTGTCATATTTTCTCAGCTTCAATAAATCATAGCAGACATTTATTGTCCCACTCCCACACATGGATAGAAAACAAAACTTCATGCAAGAGGGAAGAAAATTCTAACCTAGAATAGACAACAAGAAAAATAACTTTGACAAAAAAAAATTAAAAAGAAAAAAAAATTATTCTAATTACTTTGTTGATTGGATAGCAATGATTTAATTACTATTTAATTTCATCACAAAAATTACACTATTTGTTTATTTAATATTTAAAAATAGTTAATATGAGTCATTTTAATTAAAAAAAATGATGAAAAGACACAAATGAAGACATAATTGTCACAATAACAATAACCCATATGGAAATTTTGTTGTTAATTAATATATATATATTATTATTTGGGAGATCTTATGTCACATTAAGTGGAGATGTGTGTTATCCTTAGCACCAAATCCTATTAGCAATGGCAGATTCAAGAATTGTATTTAATTACATTAAACTTTTAAAAATATTTAGTAAAAATAATTCATATAACTCTTTCATAATAGAGTTTTCCTATTATCTATCATCATTGTGTTTAGTTTCATAAAGTAAATTACAACACAGTAAATTTAGGCAAATGGGTGGTGTCTTTATATTTATTTATTTGTTATTATATTTTTTGTTAGCTTTATTGAGTTAGTAGTTATTAGATTACTTATATAATGATTTGAAACAAAAATATTTAATAAAAATAATTATTAAATTAATTATTAAATATAAAAATAACGACATCATCACCTTAATCAAAATCTTCTTAAATTTTAAAATATTAAAAAATATATTTTTTATAAATTATTCTATAAATTTATAAATATTAATATAAATATTATATTATTAAATAATATAATATTTTAACTAAATCAAAACACTAAAATTTTCTTTTAAAACTATTATCAAACAATATTATCTGACAGAGTCTTAATCTCCTCAACTAATCAATCATCATGTTTTGTGCCCTATATTGGTTAAAACAAAGGTCCCATAATGGGAAAATTCAATGGTGAAGCTGCCACCCATCATAATCACCAGTTGCAATTTGATGCCCTCTTGCCCTTGTGTGAGTATTCAATAAAAAAGCACTTATTTTTCTTTTTTGTTTTCTTGTATTCATTTTGAATATGACATTTCTTAATAAAAATTCTCTCAAAAGTTATCAAAAATAAATGTACTTGTTTATTTTAACATATGAAAATTTACTTTTCTAATATGTATATGAAAATTCTGCCTTTAATTCAATTATCCAATGTCCTCAAAATATGTATTTGAGTAAAAAAAAATTCAAATATTAATGCCAATAACTCTCTTAGAAATAAATAAAATATTGTTATAATTGATTTTTTATTGAAATGAAATTTAAGAATAGAATGGTTACACTCAAATGCGCTTTATTTATATAATTTCACTCTAATTAAGGTTTCGTTTATTTCAAAAAAAATAATTTATATATAAAAAATATTTTTCATATAAAATATTTTTTAAAATAATATTCTTTATGAAAATATTTTTCGTTATTTGATCGTAATGTTGAATTAATGATATACATTTATTTAATATATATATATATATATATATATATAAATGTATTCATATTTTAATAAGATTATTAAAGTTTAAAAAATAAAAAAAAAACTTTTTTTTTAAAATAGAAGTAATTTTTTTAAAAAATAATTTAATTTTTCAGGAAAATATTTTTTTGATTAATTTTTTTGAGTGTTAAAAATATTAAAAAATATAAAAAATATTTTTAAGTACAAAAAATTTAAAACAATAAGTTAAGAATTAAAAATTATTGAATACAACCAATATTTATACTCTAAAAGTACTTGATTTTTTGGAATAGGCAGTAGGGCACCACCATAACTTGAATGTAGCTGACTTTTTTTTTTTTTTTAGAATATTAAATGTAACTGATTTTGATTGATAACTATATTTATCTTTGTTGTTAATTAGTGATTTAAGCCCTATTTAGTTGAGATTTAAGTGTTGATTAATATGAATGACGCATAGCTAATCCCATCATTTCATTTCTTTTTTCCTGAGTTGAGAGCTTCTTCGTTGTCTATATTATCTCCCTCTCCTCTCTCTTTCCTTTATATTGTGAAACTCTTTACAGTGGTTCTTAGTGAGTATTTTATCTCTTTTTTTATTTTTACTGTTTTTTATGTGTTTTTTACAATAATTTTTAGGATACAGATGTATGTTTATCATCGGTCTATTCTCATTAACAGATATAAATTTTACCTTCTCTTTTGAGAGAATTTATTATTTCATTTTCTGTGAATATTTGACATTTTATCCATTGCAATATTTTTTTTTCTTTTTTCTATTTTTATTATAGAATTATTAGATATTTCATTTTATTATTTGAGTAGTAGTACAAGAGTAAAGAGGCATGCCCTTAATTGTGTAATTTTTTTAATAATTTATATAATTAAATAAATGCTATTTTAAAAAAATAAATTATTATGTAGAAAAAAGAATAAAAATTTCTATCTATTACGAGGTACAAAAGATTCAATTTTATAACAACAAACTGAAGACTTAAAAAAATCAACATAAGAATAAAAAAATAAAAATCATAAATTAAAAAATTAATATTGTTTTTAATTTTTATTATTAATTTTAAAATATTAACATAATATTTAAGATTTTATTTTTTTTATTATATTTATTATTATCTTTGCTATATGAACAAATTCCTTTAATAATAGATAGTCTATAAAGAATTTTATCGCAAAACGACAGTAATGTTTTGAAATTTAACCTCACAACTTGGCTCATATCAACATATTTATGTACTATTAAATTGAAAATTACATTGAGATGACTGAAGAATATGGAGAAATTCTTCGTCTAAAGAATGAAGCTTTTGTTGACTAATGATACATATAAATTTCGTAAACTAAAATTTTTAACAATACTTTATAGTATATTATGGATGATATTGTATATATTATTTATTATTTTATATTTTATATTAATTAATATCTAAATATTTAATTTTAATGTTTTTTATTATTTTAATATTTTGTATAAAATGATGTTAAAAATGTGCTATTAAAGTTTAGATTTATTGTAGTAGATTTTGGTTTAGTTAAGTAATCCAAAGTTAAATTTTTAATTTTTAGTTTTGTCTCACTAATTTAAAATATTCAGTAAATATAATTTTAAATTAATTTTCATTAATGTAAAATTATAATTGATTTATAACTATTAAATTTTTAAAATTTCAATTATTAATTAAAATATTTACTATATTTTTCTTTTATTTTTATGATTGATTATATTATTTTTTTTTAAATTAGTTGAAAGAAAATTTAGAAAAAATGAGACTCTCCAGTGCAGGGCTGATTGATTACATTATTTAACAAGCAGGGAACATGAAGTTGGTGGCCCCTCAGTTTTAATTGGAGGACACTATATTAATTTAAAGGTTTATTTATAAAATTGCTCAAACGATTATTAATTATTTCCTATAATTATTATTTACAAAAATTTAATAATATAATATCTTTATATTATAAAATAAAATAAAATAAGGCCGTGTATGATTATATATGACAACAAATATAATAATAAGCATATAAAAAATTCCTTAAAAAAACTCAAGGATATTATTTTAAATATGATATTATATTCAATAAATAATTTTTAAAAAAATATAAAAACTAAAAATCATTTTATAATTTTTATCTTCAATATTTCTCATTTTTTTAATCTTCACTTTATTTGTCTAAAATTGAATCTTATAAGTTTCAGTATTTATAAATTATTTGATAGTATTTTGAATTTTTTAAATAATATTAAATTAATAATATAAATTATTGAAAACTTATACCATTAATAGTACATCTCCTTATTCTGATCATTTGATAAGCAATCACTAAGTAGAAGACTCTTAAAATTTATAAGGCTCATAAAATTAATCATATTATTATAAATCAACAAATTAGAAATTGTTTTGTATTTTTAATACAATTATTTAGAAAATCATTATTTTTAATGATCAGTTTGCATTAAATTGTAAAGAAAAATTTCAAACTTAAAGGTTAGATACGTATTTTTTTTTTAAATAACAATTAATTTTAAATTTTAAAATAATTTAATTAATAATTTTGTTTAAATTACATGCCATATAACAATTTTTTAAATAATTTTATTAAATGAGGTGATATTTGGTGTGTTAATTATTTCATGCGAGAACGGCAATTTATTGAAATAAAAAAAAATTGTAATATAAATTTTTTATCAAATAAATTTAAATTTAAGAATAAATTTCAATTTTAATTTTATTTTAAATATATGTCTTGTAAAAGATCATTCTAATAAAATAAAAAAGATAGACTAAAATTAGATTTTAATTATTTTAAAAATTATAAATTCTATATCTTAATAAAATAAAGAAAACAAATTAAAATAAAATTTTAAAAATCATAAATAGTAAATATAAATTAGAATGAAATCTGATATTTATTTTCTCATCGATATATTTTTTTTCTCCCTATTTTTTCATTAACTAAATATAAATTAAATGAAAAATATTTTTTTTTCACCATTATTTTCCTTCAATTCAAATACAGTGTAATAAGTCTAATAATTTCGTGCTTACAAAATTTTGCTTCTTCTTCCTCCTTTAAATTCATTTTTAATTAGTCAGAGGAAAAATAATAAAGGAATGGCCAACCAGAAGATAATTTTCACAACCAACAGAAACAATCAATCAATCAAGATAAATCTTCTTCTACTTCTTCTCCTGGCCGATGCTGCTGCTGCGAGTTTAGCATATTCATGTCTCATAATCATTTATCTACATAGATCAACGGTCCTTCTCATCACAGCTGGTACACCAGTCACACCCTTGTCAAATTCTATGAAAAGCTGCAAATTTTATCTATATGTGCTCAAATTTCCAAATCAAAAGCATTATTGTCACATCAGAGAGTGATTGCCACGTCAGATTTCAGTCTAGATATAGAATTAAAAATAAATAAAATTTAAAAGCTGAATTATTAAAATTAAAAATTATTTAGAATAAATTTTAAAATGATAAAAATCATTTCAATTTTATTGTTGACAATAATTGCTAAATAAAATGAGTGTTCTTTTTTTTTATATATTTTTAATAAAATTAATACATCATTAAATGAATTAAATTCTCTGCATTAATTTATTTCTTTTAAAATAATTTATTTTTTAAAAATTACATTTTATTAGTTTTAAATATTTAAATATAGGAATTCTTCAATAAGATTTATGTAAAATTTTCATTTTTAAACTTTTTAAGCGCACTTATATATTTACTAATTATAATATTAGTTATTTATATAATTATATTAATATCTATAATAAAAAAAAATATGTATATTTATTATGACCCATTGGTTTACTCAAGGGACATTGCAATTTTTTTAAAAATCTATGAATTATTAATTGCTTGTGAAATCGAGTAAAAACCACCAAGAAAAATCATTGCCAATCCAGAATGCTTTTGGTTGAACATTACATGGCTTAAACTATAATTATTACCCAAATGCCAAAATAAAGCTATGATTATCTCAAAGAAAATAGGAAATATTATATACCAAATTCGCTTTATTAAAATTTCACGTGCTATATATCCAACCATTCAAGTGCTATCATCACTAAAGATTCTTGGACCCTTTCTTTCGTTTTTCTCTTTGGTTTTTCTAGGGCACTGACCTTTTTTTTGGCCATTTTTGTGGCCTTCCCCTGCACTATCCGGGTGGGGAGGGACTTCCTTCCTTCTCCCCACCTTCGTAAATAGCATTTTGTTTGACTTTTTAAAATAGAAAGTCGTTTTCAAAATTTTGACAATTTTATTAAAATATAAATATATTTATATGTATATGATATAAACTTATAACATTAGTTTAACATTATAAATAAATAATAAAAAATATTTTTATTTCTAAAAAATAATTTATATGAAAAATATTTTTCACACACAAATTATTTTTAATAAAATAAACGAAGCATTATATTATATTGTATTTATTTTATGATTCTTATTAATAAATTATCATTTAAAAAAAAGGCTTAATTATCTATATGCTCTTGTTTGAAATTCATAATTTTATAAGAATTTAATTCAATTGATTTCTTTTCAGTTAATCCTTATATTTAAAATAAAATATTTTAATTTTTTTAACTTAAAAAAATTATTTTAAAAAAATAGAAACAGATCATGATCGCGTAAAAATTTAATTAAATTTTTTTTCTTTTAAATGATTTATTTAAAACAAAACTTATGTGAAAAATTGTTCTCAAAAAGAAAAATACTAAACCTGCAAATTAATTATATATAGAGAGAGAGATAATGAACCTTTCCTATCATACCCCATGCGATGCAAAATAACGTGAAAACTATGGTTCTCTGAAGGAGACAATTGATAAGAGTAACACCAACACCAAAGCCAAAACTAAAAGCAGGTAGCTGTAGATCTATAATAAACTATAAATTTTAAATAAAAAGAATTATATGATTATACACTATATATGCAATTGGGTAGAAAATAAAAATGAATCACGTGCAATAAAATTTGTAGCGGTGGGCTTAGACAGATATATATCACCAAACATGGGATGGCAGAAAGTAGATGGTGGAGGTGCCAAAATGTGTTAAATCTAACCCCCATGCTGTCTCCAAGAAAGGACACCCAACCGATGCCTAGCCCTATCACTTTTGCGAGTAGCGTTGCTCCAAATTTATAGCTATTTAGCTGGATTTGCTTCTTCATCTTCTTCTTTTTCTTTTTTTCATCCCCTTTTAAAAATCTATTTGATTTTACTATTAAAAAAAAAATTAAATATATTAATAAAAAAAAATTAAAAAATATTTAAAATTAAAATTATTAAAATATTAAAATAACAAAACTGAATTTTATAAAAAAAAATATCATCTTAAATGCTATTAATGCCAAATAGATACTAAGCGAGAGCTGAATGCCTCCACACTACTTCTCTAGCCAAAGACTATTCAACTAAGAGAAAAGTAGAAGGAACCACTTCTTGAAGCTGATTTTTCACACTTCTATTATGTGTCATTGTTCCCATGTCCAATTTGAAAGTGAAGGGACCACTGGATATTAATATAAAATCATTTTGATTATCCTTTTCTCCTATCCTCTTTTTTCTTTTTTCCTTTAAGATCTCTTTTTCAGCAATCATCAATGAGTCTTTCACTGATAGCTATCGTTAAATCGATTTTCTTTTTATTTATTTTTTTGGTTAACTTTTTAATAAACTTTTGTAGTATCTGTTTAAAACATATATGAGTTTCTCTTCTTAGATTTATTTTCTTCAAAGCATATATGAGATTATTTTCCAATATTAAAATTTTATTCTCCTTATTATTGAGATTTTATTTTCTCTCCTTAATTTTTTTTTTGTAATATTTGAATAAGCTCTTTAGCATTTCGAAATATAACGTTGATAGTTAATTTCTTTTAATTGGAGATTTTGAATGTTTAGTTAGGGCAATGATCTTCTATCAATGAAACTTGATAGTGCGATTTATTTCTGCATCAACATTTAGTGGTTTAATCTCTTTTATGATCCATGGAAGTAATAAATTCAAGAAATGGTAGTATTACAAATTGAGAATTCAATTAAGGATCAATTTGATATTCTATTTTGATTGACTCAGTCAACCAACACTTGATCTAAAATTAAATTAATTAAAATTAACATTATGACCTAAAACAACTTGCAAATCGTAAATTAATCTAAATCGAACTCTAAATTATTTTTACACAATAATTATATAAAAATTCTTAGTCAACTCATAAATTAAAATGTCTTTAATCAAATTCAAATGACTCAAATCAATTTAATCTTATTCATTTGTTACCTCTAAGCTCTAGCTAAGGATGTGCAATCAATCAATTCCGAACTAAACTAGAAAAATCGATTAGTTGAAATGTAAAAATATGAAAGCCAAATTGAATTGAATATATTATTTTGATTCACTTTGATTTTTTTGTTTCAAAATGTTCTTCACTTTTGAGCAATTCTCTTTTTTTCTTGCGGTTTCTCTCAAGCCAAATACGAAAGATTTTGTTCTTTTATCTATAAATTTCTTTCTCTTCTTTCCTTTTTATCTCATTCTCCTTCATCTCAATACTAAGCTAGCAGAAAAATTGAAACATACAAAGCAAAAAAACATAACTCCAAATACGTAAAAGTGTAAGGGAACTAGGTAATGATACTACCCGCCCAAAGTTTGGATGAAGAGAGCTAAGGACGCTGATCAGGTGAAAAATCTAACATAGTAATCAAAGTGTCAATGCTCAATCAAATAGTTAGATTGAGCAGAAGACTGTTTGGGCAACCCAGACTGAGCAAAAGGGTGCTTGGTTGACCCAGACTGAGTAGAGGGGTGCTCAGGCAACCTTGAACGAGCAGAAGAGAGCTAAGAAGGTTGATTATGTCAGTAGTATGCCCTAGAGCATATCATTTAGTATGTATCTTGTACATATTTTATTAATAAATGGCATTTCCACTTTTCTGTTTATATAATATATTTATGTGTAATAGAAAAGGTCCATTGATATTTTGTTAGAAATATTATTCTTAAGTTGTTAAGAATATGAGTGACAATATTTCTAGTACAAAGTATCATAAATAGGTTCACAATCGAGGATACTTCATAATAAGGACATGACTTATCCAGAAAGATTGTATTCATGTTTGTTCCCAAGTTATTTATATGAGAAATAAATAAGATGGAATGGTGAGTCTCGTGCCATATAACAAACATGATAGGCACTTATAAATGATAAGTAGGCCGAACCAGTGACACTTATGACAAGCACATGGAGTTTACTCTTGTCAATGTTTTGTCATAAATCATATCGATGCATATAATCTTTAGACTGAGATAGCACGATTATATTGTATATAGGTAGTTTGAGTTTGATACTGCTTTCATACTTGTACTGTGTATGGGTATATGGGCATGTGTTGGCTCCTACTAGTTATTTATGGAGGTAGGTGTTGATCAAGATGGAATCTGTTCCTCTAAGTAAATAGAGATAAAATCCTATGTTCATTTAATTGTTCTTGATGTTTCAAGTTCTGGCCAGACAGATAGATTTATTCAGAAAGAGTTTCGATGAGAAAATATTTTTAATCAAGCTGGAATTAAAAGAGAACATAATATTCATAGCAAATGGAGTTTGACATAAACCATGACTCCAGCTTGAGTTGGGATTTTGTAACAGAGAGATTCTAGTGCATGGTAACATATGATTATAGGTTCATTTAAGGTAAACATTGTTACTAATTGGGTGGCCATGGCATGCTATGCTAGGTGTTAACCATGGTCTATGAGGTTCATAAAATGATTTAAAGAAATCATTTATGGTAAGAAAGAGTTCTAATGATATTAAGAGTTGATATCATGTCTCATTGCCAATTAGTGATGAACCTAGTAAGTCACACACATACACAAGTTATCACCTATTTAAATATAATTTAATTAATTAATTAAAGAGTTTAATTGATTAATTAAATAGGTTTGGTTTGCAATTAGATTGCAAAGTCCCTAGCATGACTTGAAACCAAATCTAGATTATTGGATGTATAATATAAGTTAAATTTATATTTAAAGTGTTTAAATATGAATTTAATTAATGAGAAATTAATTAATAGAGATTAATTAATTAATTTATATTTGATATAAATTAATTAGAAGAAGAAATTAATTATTTTGGGTTAAGAACTCAAAATTAAGACACAGGGGCATTTTGGTCATTTTGCAGTGTGACACGTGGCACCATGAGATGGTGAAACATGGGATTACACATAAGCTTGCCAAATGTTTTTTTTTAATCATGTAAGATGATTAAAATCAAGATTAAATATAGGTTTGACACTTGGCACAATGTGATTGGGTCACTTAAACCTAGAGCTAATCAAAAGGTGACATGTGGCTAGGGTTTAATGTGTTAACCTAGCTATTTAAGTGTGGTTATGAAAAGAAAAAACAACCAGCAGCCTCTCCTCTCATTTGTCACGCCACTTTGAGCCTCTCCAGCTATTCCTCTTCATTTCTCATCAATTCAAAGAGATTAGCCATCAATCTCTTGAATTAAGAACACTAGAAATTATTTCTAGTGTCCTGTTTACATCTTTAATCTCTTAAAAGGCAGAACTTGATTTTCTAATTAATAGAAAAAGCTTTAGAAGCTATTCAAGGGCTGCCATAGGTGTTCTTGGTGTGGACAAGCTAGAGGGACAACATCTGGTGTCCTGAAGACGAATCTCAAAGGCGCAGACACGCTGCAGTGCATCAAGAGGTTAGTGTAATCGTTCTTGATTTAATCTAGGGTTCTAAAATTAATCTGATTAATTTTAAAATCTTAAATGGCAAATACAGATCCAAAAACATATTAAAAGAGTTTTATTATGTTGTTTATCATTGAAATCAAATAGATAAAAATAAATCTTGCATGATGCATGTGACCCTAGGTGAAAATTTTTGAATTCAATGGTATAAACTTGTGTTTTTCATGCTTCCGTTCCTTCAGATTAGGTGAAGACGTTCGCTTGCTAAGCCAAACATCAATTGTACTAAGCATCAGCAATATCAGTTGATAATAAGGCCGGATCTTTAGAAAGAAATTTCAGGATATTAACCAAATATCCAAGATCATGGTAGATAGGCGGCTACTTAGCCTATAATCTATAAATATGAAAAATAACCATTAATTACTCTACCAAAATCATCACTGAAGCTCTCATTATTCTATTATTCACTTCAATCAATAGTCTTTAACTTGAGCGTCGGAGTACTTAGCTAATAAGCCACCAACCTCATTTTTTTCTTTTGCTTATAAGCTTATTTCACATTGGGACTGGTCTTCAGAGACTCGCAGCATGCATCACCAGGAAAGAAATAGATTTGGAACACTGCAGCAACACCATATATTTGAAATTAAATTGAAAGGAGTAGAGGAAAAGGTGAGGACTGAGGAGAACGGAGAGAATAAAATAAAAATGTGACACCCCTTACCCGTCTACAGTGTAGCCGAGCAAGCTATGCCACACGGTATACCGGCACATTCTAATATACCTTAATTAATTTATACCATACTTGTGAATATAATTTATGAAATATAATTTATTTTAGCCATTTATCAAAAGTATTATTTATTTGAGGTTCCGAAGATTTTAAAGAAAATTCGGCGGAGTACCGGCTAAAAATGGAGAAAACAGTTCTTCGGAACCTGTTAAAAACACTTCCAATATTTGTATTCCATCATCTCAACTCCAATATCCAAAATCTCATCAATATTTCTCAATTTCAGTTCTCAATAACCTTGTCATTTCTCAAACATCCATTTCTCATATACAAGCAATAAATAAATGCTCAAATTTTGCATTCATAGTCATCACTTTCATTATTTACATGAACATCAAAATATATTACATAAGTTCAAATACATATGAGAAAACAAAATTAAGTTACAAAATGTCAAAATGACACCTAGTGTCCACAGCAGAAGTTGAGGTGACACGGACACTGAGCAAAACTGCCGGATGGACTCACCCAGTCTGTGGTCTACTGGGCTCACGGTCGGTATCTCCAGTACCTACGCGTGGCAAAAGCAACGCGCTAAGCAATAATGCTTAGTGGTGCAATAATATAATAAAAGAAAATAGCAAGAATTTAAATGTGTAGTGAATGTATATGTTTCATTTGCTTGGTATTTGTATATTATTTACTTTGTCCACTTTTATTCATTTGATTGCCCCAAGTAACCTACACTAGACGACTGCACTGGATAACGGGTAAACTGGCACTGAGTATCTAATACCTCGGGCCGTCACACCATCGGTCGCATATGCATCACCCGGTGTGCAACAGAACAGCTACCAAGCTGTAAATAATCTCAGGCACAAGGCTAAGTTTCAATACAAGGTCAGAATGGCTAAAAGCCATGAAATCACGGAATGGCATATTGCCATGTGCAGTACTGCTAACTGAACCCTATTGGCATGCCAAACTATCCAAACCAATCTTGTTAGGTATACTAGGGCATTTGAAACTTTTAAAATCTTCAATTTGTAAATTTCAAATTTTTAGTGTCACTATTCATCTTATTGGTCAACAAAAATGTTGACTTTTGGAATAAAAATATGTACATTGACTTTGGCACTCCCAACATACCACATTTTGTGTTTAAAACTTGTTGGCATCAAGTGTTAATACCATTTCAAAGTGTAAACCCACACAAGCAGAATTTTCAGTTTTGGTGAGTCAACTTCACTGTTCTATTGGACACTGTTACTGTGGGAATTTGAAGAAATGTAAAACATGAAAGTTGTTCCTTATTTTGTCTAGTTGAATTTTCTTTTTTGAATCACTCCATTTGGAGTTTTGTAGCTCCAGATATGGTCCAAAAACCACAGCTGGCCGGATTCCCATTCTGCAGAAAATACCATATCTACAGTAACAGGAACAGTAACTTCCACTACCATTTGGGTTAGGTTCTGGCCATAAGTTGGGGTAGGTTCCTTCATGAAAGTTGTTTTTCTATGTCTTAAATTGTTGCTGTAAAAATTTCAGGTCAATTGACCATATCTACAGTGAGTTATGGCCAAATGAACAGTTACTGTTCATTTGGTCAATTCTGCAGAATCAGTGCAGGGTGTCCGGATTGGAGCCAAGTTTTGGTCCTCTTGCTTTGGTCTTTTGGGCATGGTTTCTTCAGCAAAAATGTGCCATTATAAGCCTAGTTTCATGTCCAATTGGCCAAACACCAATTGGACTAACACAGCCAAAGTTATGGCTGTGCAAGTGGACTGAATTTTCAGTCCCTCTGCTGCACTAACAAGGCAGCCTACACATTCACTTGGCTATCCTATTTTTCAGTCCATTTTATGGTCAACATACCTAAAATGGTCACTAATTGACCATTAAAATGTGCTCTAACATTTTCCTAAGCCAAGTCAATTTTTCACTCTTCAAAACCCTAGTTCCATTATAGGTTTTCACAACACCTTAAATACTAGCTCCTTCAATAATCACATGCACACATGGTTTAAACTTGATCTATAGCCCACTTTAAGTCCATCAAAACAATCAAAATAATTCCTTCACAAGGGCTGCCAAAAATTCATAGTATGTATACACATAATTCTTGTTCATTTTAGTTGCAATTCTCACTCAATACAAGTTACAATTCATGAAAATAAGAAGCTTTAAGTGTCTAATGCACTAACCTTGATTAGGGCAGATTTTTCCCCACTCAAAACTTCACTTTCCTTCACTTTCTAGGCTGCCAAACACTCTCCCAAGATGAGTGGACAACTTTTAATGAAAGGGATTTAGGGTTTATGGTGAAAAGAAGAGAGAAAGTAAGCTTTGGTTGAAAATCAATGGAGGTTTGGCTATGGAATTTGAGAGCTACGGGTAAGCTTTGTGAAGGTGAGGGCTGCTGGAAATTTTAGTTATTTTGGTCTTCATTTAGCCTCTTTTATTGTTTATTTAAATGGTTGTTAAATTATAATTTGGAGACTTTCACATGACATCATAATGATGTCATATTTGGCATTTTAGTGTATTTTCTTTTTCTTTTCATCACTACTCAATTTCAATTTAATTTCTAGTAATGTTTATTCATATTTTATGTCATATTAATTATTTACTCAACTGGACAAGTCGGCCAAAAATCACCTCTGAAGGCGAAATAACCAAAATGCCCTCCGTTTGGCTCAACGGGCCAAAATTGTCTGTACCGATTGAAAAATTTTTCTAGATATTTTCTTGGCATTCTAATTCCATGGGAACCTCAATAACCCTTTTCTAGAGTCCCAAAAATTATTTTATAATTTTTTCCCCGGGTCTAGGGCTCCTCGTTGCGAGAACTGCAACTTCCTTCCGGTTACCCATCACTAGGGCACCGGCTCGTTTAACTTGTTTGTATTTTATTTCTAAAATTTTTACTAAATTTTTCTTATCAATATTTGAGTTAATTATGGTTCCTCACTTTAGTTTAAATATTTTTCCGGACATTCTAGCTGTCCGACCGATCACCGGAGCAGTGGGATGTCTGGAGTAGTTCACGGAGGGTGTTACAACTCTTCCCCTCTAATTTAAATTTCGTCCTCGAAATTTACCTGATGCAAACAGCTGATTGAGGCTGTTGCCTCATCGTCTCTTCACTTTCCCAAGTTGCCTCCTCGGTGTTGTGGTGCCTCCAAAGCACTTTCACCAATGGAATCTGCTTGTTTCTCAACTCTTTCACTTCCCGAGCCAAGATCCGTAGAGGTTCTTCTTCGTATGTTAAATCATTTGTATTTCAATTTCTTCTCTGGAGATGACATGTGAAGGATCCGGCGGTATCTTACGAGCATAGACACGTGGAACACATTGTGGATCTTGTCCACTGTGGTAAAGCTAGCCTATAGGCTCTTTGGACCCACACGTTCAATGACTTCATATGGGCCAATGAACCTAGGGCTCAACTTACCTTTCCTTCCAAACCTCAATACCTTCTTCCATGGTGACACCTTGAGGAACACTTTATCGCCAACCACATATTCTATTTCTTTTCTCTTCAGGTCGGCATAGGATTTTTGTCTGTCTGAGGCAACCTTTAAGTTGGCTTTGATTGATTTCACCTTCTCCTCGGCTGTTTCACGTGTCTAGCCCTACCATTTGTCTTCGCCCAATTCAGTCCTGCTGAGTTCTACATTTTCTCCCATACAGTTCTTCATATGGGGCCATTTGGATGCTAGCTTGGTAGCTATTGTTGTATGCAAATTCTGCCAGTGGGAGGTATCTATCCCAACTCCCCTCAAATTCAATGACACAACTCCTCAGCATATCCTCAAGGACCTGGCATATATTTCATGTTATTGTTATCATTTTTAGTTCAATATTTGTACTAATTCAATTTCATTGGTTTCAATTGTTTACCTGGATTACTCTTTCTGATTGCCCATCCGTCTGAGGATGGAAAGGCATCTTGAAGTGGAGTTGTGTACCCAAGGATTCATGCAACTTCTTCCAGAATCTCGATGTAAACCTTGGGTCTCGATCAGATATGATGGAAAGTGGAATTCCATGCAGTCTAACTATCTCACTGATATACAATTCTGCTAACCTCTCTAGTGAGTAGTTAGTCCTAACTGGCAGAAAGTGTGCTGACTTTGTCAATCTATCAACTATCACCCATGCTGCATCATGTTTCTTCTGGGTGAGGGGTAGACCACTTACAAAATCCATGGTGACCCGATCCCACTTCCATTCAGGTATGCGTATAGGCTGTAGCAAACCCGATGGAACTTGATGTTCTGCCTTGACTTGCTGACATGTCAAGCATTTAGTCACATAGTCAGCTATGTCCCTCTTCATACCAGGCCACCAATACTGAAGCTTCAGGTCATGATACATCTTTGTACTTCCTGGGTGCATAGCATATACACTAGTGTGTGCCTCTTTTAGTATATTGGCTTTCAATTCCCCATCATCTGGTACACACAGTCTTCCTTTGTAGTACAGGCACCCATCTGCTTTCACCACATAGTCAGTTGCTTTTCCCTCTGAGATCTTGCTCATAATAGCCATTAACTTTTCATCTGCCTTTTGCCCATCTAAAATCTGCTGTAGCAGGTTTGGCCTCACTTGTAACTCAGCCAAAATAGCTCCATCTCGAATCAAGGATAGACGGGCATTCAATGATCTCAAAGCTGTGATGGATTTTCTGCTCAAAGCATCAGCAACTACATTTGCCTTCCCAGGATGGTAGTCGATTACACAGTCATAATCCTTCAGGAACTCAATCCATCGCCTCTGTCTAAGGTTGAGCTCCTTCTGGGTTGGCAAATATTTCAGGCTTTTGTGGTCTGTGTAAATGTAGCACTTTTCACCATACAAGTAATGCCTCCATATCTTCAGTGCGAAGATAATTGCTGCAAGCTCTAGATCATGGGTAGGGTAGTTCTGTTCATGTGGCCTTAGCTGCCTGGAAGCATAGGCGATCACTTTCCCCTCTTGCATCAATACACACCCTAACCCATTATGTGAGGCATCACTGTAGACCACGAAGTCCTTTCCTGACACTGGCTGTGTTAACACTGGTGCCTCTGTCAACATAGCTTTCAACTTCTCAAAACTGGTCTGACACTTGTCATTCCAGTCAAATTTGACATTCTTATGTAACAACTTGGTCATTGGAGCAGCTATTAAGGAAAATCCCTTCACAAATCTCCTGTAATACCCAGCTAGCCCCAAGAAGCTTCTGACCTCAGTTGTATTCCTGGGAGGCTTCCATTCCATCACTGCTTCTATTTTCTTGGGATCCACCCTAATCCCATCAGCTAACACTATGTGTCCAAGGAATGCAATCTCATTCAGCCAAAAGTCACACTTGGACAACTTAGCATACAACTTCTTTTCTCTCAGGGTTTGCAGAACAATCCTCAAATGCTCATCATGTTCTTCCCTGGTCTTGGAATACACCAAAATATCATCAATAAAGACCACTACGAACCAATCTAGGTATGGATGGAAGATACGGTTCATAAGGTCCATGAATGCCGCTGGCGCATTAGTTAGGCCAAAGGGCATCACCAGAAACTCATAATGCCCATACCGGGTCCTGAATGCAGTCTTGGGCACATCTACATCCTTCACTCTCAACTGATGATACCCTGATCTGAGATCAATCTTAGAAAATACTCCTGCTCCCTTTAACTGATCAAACAGATCATCAATTCTAGGCAACAGATATTTGTTCTTAACTGTCACTTTATTCAACTGCCGGTAATCAATATATAACCTCAAAGTCCCATCCTTCTTTTTCACAAACGACCGGAGCTCCCCATGGTGACACATCAGGCGTATGAACCCCTTATCAAGCAACTCTTGCAACCGAGTTTTCAACTCTCTCAATTCGATGGGTGCCATCCTATAAGGAGCAATGAAAATGGGTCTTTGTGCAGATGTCTCAATAGCAAATTCGACTTCCCTTTACGGTGGTAAACCGCAACTCTTCAGAAATACCTGCAGGAAGTCTCTCACTATGGGTATGTCACTCAAGTTTGGCTTAGCCTGCCTAGTATCCACCACATCTGCTAGGTAGGCTTCACAGCCTTTTCTCATCATTCTTCTTGCAAAGGTGGCTGAGATGACATTGGACAAGAAATCTGTCCTTTCCCCCACAACTGTGATCTCATTACCCTCTGAAGTTTTCAGAGAAATTCTCTTCAAATTACAATCAACTATTGCCTGATGACGTGACAACCGTCCATTCCCAAAATCACGTCAAACTCATGGAAAGGCAACTCAATCAGTCGCCAAGAATTCATACCCTGAATCCTCAACGGGCAACCCTTGTATACTTTGTTCACTACCACACTGTGGCCCAATGGATTAGTGACCAGAATGTCTTGGTCACTCTCCCCTACCAATATCCCCCTTTCGACGGGTAGGTTAATGCAAATGTAAGAATGAGTGGATCCTGGATCCACCAATGCATGCACAGGTGTAGTGTAGAGGGAGAACGTACCCCTGATGACGTCCGGGGCATCTTGCTCCTCATGAGCTCTCAAGGCATAATTTCGCGGTGTGGTACATTATCGGCTTCTCTGGCTCGGATGCGAGCCTCGAGATGGTCCCACGGCCGGATTTACGGACCTTCTACCCCTTGGTAGTGCAGGAGCGGTGCATGCGCTTGTGTTAGAGCAGCTGTAGTAGTTCTGTGTGGACAGTTCTTCAACTGATGCTCTGTTGACCCACATCTTAAACAGGCACCAGTTACTCTCCAACACTCTCCCTTGTGCCATTTCAGACAGTGTGGACATGCAGAAGTTGCTGGGGCTGGTCCCCTGAACCCCATCCCTGGAGAGCTGCCCACTGATGGTGTGGTGACCTCTCCTAGGGGTGAAGCGTGGCACTGGGCCCCGAGATTGACCACGACCATGGTTGACCCGAACTCGTGCGGGAGGACCCTTGAACTTCTTCCCAAATGCAGGGCTGAACTAGACGACCGGTCCCCTCTTCTTTGTCTCTCTCTTCTAGTCTGCTCACTGATTCTTACTTTTTCCACCTTTATTGCAACTTCCACTAACTTGCTAAATTCTGTGATTCCCAAGGCAGTGAGCTGGATCTTGATGTTGTCATTTAGTCCCTCTTCAAATCTCTTGCACCTTTTAGCTTCATTAGGGACTATCTCCCTTCCATAACGGCTTAATTGAACAAACTCCTTCTCATATTCGGCCACTGACAGCTGTCTCTGCCTCAGGTTAATAAACTCTCTTCTTCTCTCTTCCAGATATACAGTACCCACATATTTCTTCTTAAATTCTGAAAGAAAGAAGTCCCAAGTTACAGCTTCTGGCTGCACTTCACTGGACACAGTGTCCCACCATTCATAGGCATCGTCTTGTAACAAGGATACAGCAGCTTCTAAGTTCTGCTCTGGGGTGCAGTGAAGTTGTTTTAAGACTCTGCCTGTTCTATTCAACCAATTCTCGGCTGCCACCGAGTCATCTTCTCTCTTGCCATAGAAGTCCACAGCTCCAAACTTCCTTAGCCTTTCCAGGTGTGATTTACCTGTGGAGTGGCGGTGGTGGTGGTGGTCTTTGGCATTACCAGGCCATTTGCGAAGAAGTCGGCCATTTGTTGGAACATGGCACTGTGGAGGTGGCAGGCTCTGCTTGAGTGGCGAGCGATTCTCTCATGCCCCCAGTCTCAGCTGCTGCAGGTGGAGCACAACTCTCCACTTCCTCCTCAACGGCTCTCTGAGATGAAGGATCCATATCCTATTCAAAATAAGAAAGATAAACAGATCTGCGTTAGTGTCACCTCGACTCTTACAAATGCAATGCATGGTATGGACTCAATCTAGGCCCAGAAACGCCTAAACCGTGCTCTAATACCACTAAATGTGACACCCCTTACCCGTCTACAGTGTAGCCGAGCAAGCTATGCCACACGGTGTACCGGCACATTCTAATATACCTTAATTAATTTATACCATACTTGTGAATATAATTTATGAAATATAATTTATTTTAGCCATTTATCAAAAGTATTATTTATTTGAGGTTCCGAAGATTTTAAAGAAAATCCGGCGGAGTACCGGCTAAAAATGGAGAAAACAGTTCTTCGGAACCTGTTAAAAACACTTCCAATATTTGTATTCCATCATCTCAACTCCAATATCCAAAATCTCATCAATATTTCTCAATTTCAATTCTCAATAACCTTGTCATTTCTCAAACATCCATTTCTCATATACAAGCAATAAATAAATGCTCAAATTTTGCATTCATAGTCATCACTTTCATTATTTACATGAACATCAAAATATATTACATAAGTTCAAATACATATGAGAAAACAAAATTAAGTTACAAAATGTCAAAATGACACCTAGTGTCCTACCAAAGGTACGCAGGTTGAGGTGACACGGACATCGGCGAATCGGATGGACTCACCCACTGTGGTCTACTGGGCTCACTGGCCGATATCTCCAGACTATGCGTGGCAAAAGCAACGCGCTAAGCAATAATGCTTAGTGGTGCAATAATATAATAAAAGAAAATAACAAGAATTTAAATGTGTAGTGAATGTATATGTTTCATTTGCTTGGTATTTGTATATTATTTACTTTGTCCACTTTTATTCATTTGATTGCCCCAAGTAACCTACACTAGACGACTGGACTGGATAACGGGTAAACTGGCACTGGGTATCTAATACCTCGGGCCGTCACACCATCGGTCGCATATGCATCACCCGGTGTGCAATAGAACAACTACCAAGCTGTAAATAATCTCAGGCACAAGGCCAAGTCTCAATACAAGGTCAGAATGGCTAAAAGCCATGAAATCACGGAATGGCATATTGCCATGTGCAGTACTGCTAACTGAACCCTATTGGCATGCCAAACTATCCAAACCAATCTTGTTAGGTATACTAGGGCATTTGAAACTTTTAAATTCTTCAATTTGTGAATTTCAAATTTTTAGTGTCACTATTCATCTTATTGGTCAACAAAAATGTTGACTTTTGGAATAAAAATATGTACATTGACTTTGGCACTCCCAACATACCACATTTTGTGTTTAAAACTTGTTGGCATCAAGTGTTAATACCATTTCAAAGTGTAAACCCACACAAGCAGAATTTTCAGTTTTGGTGAGTCAACTTCACTGTTCTATTGGACACTGTTACTGTGGGAATTTGAAGAAATGTAAAACATGAAAGTTGTTCCTTATTTTGTCTAGTTGAATTTTCTTTTTTGAATCACTCCATTTGGAGTTTTGTAGCTCCAGATATGGTCCAAAAACCACAGCTGGCCGGATTCCCATTCTGCAGAAAATACCATATCTACAGTAACAGGAACAGTAACTTCCACTACCATTTGGGTTAGGTTCTGGCCATAAGTTGGGGTAGGTTCCTTCATGAAAGTTGTTTTTCTATGTCTTAAATTGTTGCTGTAAAAATTTCAGGTCAATTGACCATATCTACAGTGAGTTATGGCCAAATGAACAGTTACTGTTCATTTGGTCAATTCTGCAGAATCAGTGCAGGGTGTCCGGATTGGAGCCAAGTTTTGGTCCTCTTGCTTTGGTCTTTTGGGCATGGTTTCTTCAGCAAAAATGTGCCATTATAAGCCTAGTTTCATGTCCAATTGGCCAAACACCAATTGGACTAACACAGCCAAAGTTATGGCTGTGCAAGTGGACTGAATTTTCAGTCCCTCTGCAATAACAAGGCAGCCTACACATTCACTTGGCTATCCTATTTTTCAGTCCATTTTATGGTCAACATACCTAAAATGGTCACTAATTGACCATTAAAATGTGCTCTAACATTTTCCTAAGCCAAGTCAATTTTTCACTCTTCAAAACCCTAGTTCCATTATAGGTTTTCACAACACCTTAAATACTAGCTCCTTCAATAATCACATGCACACATGGTTTAAACTTGATCTATAGCCCACTTTAAGTCCATCAAAACAATCAAAATAATTCCTTCACAAGGGCTGCCAAAAATTCATAGTATGTATACACATAATTCTTGTTCATTTTAGTTGCAATTCTCACTCAATACAAGTTACAATTCATGAAAATAAGAAGCTTTAAGTGTCTAATGCACTAACCTTGATTAGGGCAGATTTTTCCCCACTCAAAACTTCACTTTCCTTCACTTTCTAGGCTGCCAAACACTCTCCCAAGATGAGTGGACAACTTTTAATGAAAGGGGTTTAGGGTTTATGGTGAAAAGAAGAGAGAAAGTAAGCTTTGGTTGAAAATCAATGGAGGTTTGGCTATGGAATTTGAGAGCTACGGGTAAGCTTTGTGAAGGTGAGGGCTGCTGGAAATTTTAGTTATTTTGGTCTTCATTTAGCCTCTTTTATTGTTTATTTAAATGGTTGTTAAATTATAATTGGTGGAGACTTTCACATGACATCATAATGATGTCATATTTGGCATTTTAGTGTATTTTCTTTTTCTTTTCATCACTACTCAATTTCAATTTAATTTCTAGTAATGTTTATTCATATTTTATGTCATATTAATTATTTACTCAACTGGACAAGTCGGCCAAAAATCACCTCTGAAGGCGAAATAACCAAAATGCCCTCCGTTTGGCTCAACGGGCCAAAATTGTCTGTACCGATTGAAAAATTTTTCTAGGTATTTTTTTGGCATTCTAATGCCATGGGAACCTCAATAACCCTTTTCTGGAGTCCCAAAAATTATTTTATAATTTTTTCCCCGGGTCTAGGGCTCCTCGTTGCGAGAACCGCAACTTCCCTCCGGTTACCCATCACTAGGCACCTACTGCTTAACTTGTTTGTATTTTATTTCTAAAATTTTTACTAAATTTTTCTTATCAATATTTGAGTTAATTATGGTTCCTCACTTTTGTTTAAATATTTTTCCGGACATTCTAGCTGTCCGGACCGACACCGGTCACCGGAACAGTAGGATGTACGGAGTAGTTACCGGAAGGGTGTTACAAATAATTAGAGAAAGTTAGTTTTTATTTTTATACGGAAATTGGATAATTTTTTAGAGAGGAAAGAAAATAAAGGGAGAAAAATAAAAAATATTTTTCCTTTGTTTTTTCATTTTTTTAGTTTGGATGAAAGAATGATAAAAAAAATGAAAATAAAATTATTTTTCTTTATTTGAAAAGGGTTAAAAATAAAGTTGTGATAAATTTATAATTTTAGCCTTTATATTTTTAAAAATATCATTTGAATCCATATCATAAAGGTGTGACGAAATTTTTACGTTGGTTGTCAACTACCACAACCCTCCTCCTTTATCCGGGTTTGGGATCAACTAAGCGCAAACTACTTAGGCGGAGTTAAATCACTTTAAATATCATTTGAATGGAGTGGTACTGTCCCAAAGTAATCACTTCAAATATCTAGGCTCAGTCCTTCAAGTAGATAGGGAATGTGAGGAGGATGTTAGTCATAGGATTAAAGCCGGATGGTTGAAGTGAAGACGTGCCACAGGAGTTTTATGTGATTGTAAGATCCCCAATAAGTTGAAAGGAAAATTTTACCGTACAGGCATAAGACCGGTTATGTTAGATGGTAGTGAGTGTTGGGCACTGAAAGAGTCGTATGCGTCTAAGATAAGAGTTGCAGAGATGAGAATGTTAAGGTGGATGAGTGACCATATTAGACTAGATAAAGTCCGTAATGAGAGTATCAGAGAAAAGATAGGAGTGGTGCCAATTGAAGATAAGTTAAGAGAAGGAAGATTGAGATAGTTTGGTCATGTGAAGCGTAGACATATGGAGGCTTCAATTAGACAAGTAGAGCACATTAGGTTAGATGATAGAAATAAAAAAAGGGGTAGACCTAAATTAACTTGGAGGAGAGTAGTACAACATTACACATTTCTGAAGATTTAACCCAAAATCGTTTAGAGTGGAGAAAGCGAATCCATATAGACGATCCCAAATTTTTAGGATAAAGGCTTAGTTGAGTTGAGTTATATATTTTTAAAAATAACTATAATAGAAAAGATAGTTTTATAATTTTATTATAAAAAGCACTTTTCCTTCACACTTTTTTTTGTTATTTTTCCCTTTAAATTGAAGAGAAAATAAGAAGAGCAAAATAAATTTTATTTTTTTTTTTAATTTTTCCCTCTTTTTCAAACATGAAAAAGTTTCGATCTCTCATTATTTTTCTCAAGTTATTTTCCCTCTCTTTATTTACCACACATCCAAACAAGTAAGGTCTTTGGGCTTGGTTGAAAAGAGTCCATTAATTATTCCAAAATTAATATTTTGATTTTTTAATCTTTTATTGAAAATAATAAAATATTGTGTTTGGATTGATAAATTTAAGTATATGGATTTGAATTTGGATCAAATACCTTGTTTGGAAAGCTTGAAAAAATATGAATTTAAATTTCATTCAAATTCAAAGTAAATATAAAGACTAAAAAAAGTAAGAATTTAAAACAACAGCATTAAACATGTTATTTCAAATTTCAATTCAACCTAATAAAAAAATTTTATTGAGTATTCATCTCTATTTTTAATTTAAAAATTGAAATTCTTTTTATCAACTAAATAAGATATTTTTAAATTTATGAAATTTAAATTTTAAATTTTGAATAAAATATTTAAAATATAATTTTCAAATTCAAATTTATGAATGCAAACACAACTTGAAAATCAACTTCAAAAACCAAAAGAAAAAAATAACTAAAAATATTTAATTAATTCTAACTTTTTAGTTATAACTAATTTGTGCACACCCTTAGCCAGAATCAATGAGCACCATTTGGCTTTTTTTTTTTTTTAATTACTTTAAATCCGACTTATAAAATAAAAAAATAAAAACGAAAGAATAAAAAATAAAATTAGAACATAGAAAATTCAACGACCAGTTGGAATTGGGATCACCACGTGAAAAACAAGTAGAAAGTGATAAAGAGTCCTCACAAATCATCTAGCCGGCGAGACCGCCACTGCCTCCGCCTCCACTTCGCCGCTCTCATTTTATATTTTTTACACCTGAACTTTGAACCATAAAAGATTTTTATTTTCCAATCCATTATTTTATTTGTTGCTTTTATAATTGATTTTTAATATATCTCTATTTGTTTCATAAAAAAATATTTAAAAATTATATATATATTTTTATATTTTTAATATTTGAGGTATTAAAAAAATTAATTAATAAAAAATATTTTCTTAATTAAAAAAAATTAAGTCATTTAAAAGGGAATAATTTTTATTTTTTTAAAAGGAAAAGTGATTTTTTTATTTTATAAATTTTTATAATTTTATTAAAATATATACATACTTTTATATACATAAAATAAATATATATCATTAATTTAATATTATAACTAAATAACAAAAAATATTTTCTATGAACTCTAAATCACTTCTCTTAATTTGATTTATAAGTCGATTAAATCTACTTATAAATAAAAAATTATAAGTAAATTGCTATTTGAATTTACTTAAAAATTAAAAAAAAATTACTTGAAATAAATAAAAAAATTATAAATAAGATACTTCCTAATTATAATTTATTTACTTATTTTAAAATATTATTTAACCAAATAAAAAATTATATTATCCTAATAACTATAACATCCTTCAATATTTCTAGAATTAATTTTAAAATTTTAGTTTTTTTTTTTTTACTTAAGCATAACAAATTATGTACAAATTAATAAAATTTCTTTTCATTTTTTTTATTTTTTAAACATTTCAACTATGTTAAGTATAGATTTTATGCACATAAATTCTATAAATTTTATGCAAATAATCTCATTACTAAATTAATTAATTTTATTAATATAAATTGGAATTAGAATAAATTAGTAATATATCAATCTGGAATAATAAAAAATAAAATAGAGCACTATATAAGGAAGAGTTAACCATATTTTTATTTTTTAATTATATATATTGGGAAAGTTTAAAAATTAGTCAACCTGAATCTCTTAGATTTAATATATATGTATTTATTATTATATTATACCTATCAGTCATTATTTTTTACTGATTTATATAAACTAACCAATAAAAATATCACAATATTAATTAATTGATATACCACATGGTAAACAATATTGTTTAATCAATATGTTAATAAGGTTTTAAAAAATAATGATTATTTAAAATTTATTGAATTAATTTATTTTTTTAATTTTAAAATTTAAATTAAAAAAGATATTGAATAATAATTCTATTTTTTTATCTAATATTATGTATATATGAATTAATTAAAAAATATAAATAATTTATTATTTATTAAATTTTAAATTTTAAAGTTTAATTAAATTTATTAATACTAAAAATAAATTCATTTCTCACTTCTAGTAGACATTAAACATAGAATTTATTAAAATATCTCTTTTTTTACTAGTTGATTTTGGTAATTTGATTTTTTTATATAATTATATTTTTAATTTTTTTTAAAATTTAGATATTTATGTTTAATAAACTGTTTGTCAAATCTAATTTATTGGTGTGTATAAATATATATTGTGCTTCAAAAAATAGATATTTCTATAAAAAATTTAGAGTTTAAAATCATTTAATGTACAAGTAGCATAAAGATTATAGATAATTTTTATTCATAAATTAAAAATAATATATTAATCAACTTATTTATTTATTCAAGCTTCAAATAAAATTATAATTAATTAAAAATTTTATTATTAATAAAATTTTATAATATAATTATTAAAATATAAATATAAAATGCATATAAATTTATATTATTAAAATAATAAATAATTCACACAATGTATGAGCAAAATAATTAATTGCAATTTAAAAATGAATAAAATTAATTATATTATTATAATTAGAAAAAAATATGTATATTTTTTTAATAATAAGAAAAATTAACAAAATTTTTTTTTTAAATATATTGGATAAAATTATAAATTTATCATACTTTTCATTCCTCTTTTTATTTTCTTCTCTTTCTGTCCAAATAAAAAAAAATATTCTTTATTTTACACTCTTTATTTTCCTTCCTTCTAACAAATTTCCCAAACAGAGCGTTAATGGCATAACCTTGACTGTCTACGCCAAACTGTACTATACAGAGTATATTTTTATTAATTATTTTTTCTAATTTTATGCTTACAGTGCCAAATATAAGTTTTAAAAATAAAATTAAGAAAAAAAAATTCCATCCAGCACAGAAGAGAGAGTCAAGCAGTCCCATTCTAAACGGATCCTGAAAGTGGTGGACCCCATCTGTTGCGATTCGACGCCTGTAATCGCTTTTAAATAATTTTACATTTCACATCCATTTATATTCTCCCACGTGCCCTTTTTCCTCTCTCTTCATCCCCACGTGCTTTAATTCTCTTCTCTTCTCCTTCATTACTCTCTCTCTCCCTCCTCAACTTTTCTTCCTCTCCGTCTTCATCTCCTCCTTCTCATTCCACTTCTCTCTCTCTCTCTCACTCTCTTTCTCTATGTGAAGATGAATTACCATTCCAATCTGTTGTTTCTCTTAATCTCACTGATTTTTTCAGATAATATCATTTTATTATCTTCTACTTCTTCTTCTGAGAGTGAGTTTTCATCTTCCTGTTTCGATGTAACTTCCTTGAATCCCAAGTCTCTGAATTCGCAAAAGAATCAGTCAGCGTCCAGGCCTCGAAAGCCTTCTACTGGTTGTGAGGTTTGGACTAAGGCCTGCTCCGAGGCGGTTTTGGGCTTGGCCCAGACGCCGGAGACCGTCAGTTGGTTGAAGAGCATGAGGAGGAAGATTCATGAGAACCCTGAGCTCGCTTTCGAGGAAGTTAAGACGAGTGAGTTAGTTAGAAATGAACTGGATAAGATGGAGATTGGATATAAGTATCCTTTGGCTAAAACGGGTATTCGGGCTTGGATCGGTACCGGTGGGCCTCCTTTTGTGGCCATCAGAGCTGACATGGATGCTCTCCCTATTCAGGTTTGCATTTTCACTGATTTTCTTCTTCTCCTTCTATGTATATGTATTTATACGCATGTCATGTCATTTGTGTGATTCAAGCATGCATGTGTTCGGTGGTTAATGGTAAGGACGACTTTGATTTTGGAAGAAGCTTAAGAAGTTCAACTTTTTTTTTCCTTGGGATTTTATTGGTTTGAGTTTCTTCCACTTTCTTTTCTTTTCTTTTATCTTTTGGAAAGAAAATTGGAAAATGTTAAAGAAAAATCTCAGTGCCTGCAGTCTTTTGCTGAGAAATGATTCTCTTAGCTTCAATTAACTTCTCTTTGTTGTCAAGTGATAACTTTAATCGTGGGGAATTTTTTTTTTTTCAAGTTTTGATAACTTGTAATTTGAGGGGTACTCTTAATAAATTTTTTTTTTTTTTTTAATGTTGACAGGAGAGTAAATTTTTTTTATTTGGTAACTTTATTATGTATTTATTTTTATTTTTTTGAGATGTCTCATATTTAAATTAACACGTGATAAATTACGAGAATATTTACTTGTCCAATCATAACTGACCTAGAATAACTATAAAATAAAAAAAGTTATCTACTTAGATTTTCTGACATTAACCCTCTTTCATGAATTCTTTTTGGGATTGAGAGTTACTTCAGCCTTTCTGGGTCACATTGTAAGAAATTGGGTTAAACATTGCCAAAAATTAACCAAAAATGGTGGCTAATTTATTTTCAGGAAGCTGTAGAATGGGAGCATAAAAGCAAAGTTGCAGGCAAAATGCATGCTTGTGGGCATGATGCCCATGTTGCAATGCTGATTGGAGCTGCCAAGATCTTGAAGAGTCGAGAACATCTTTTGAAGGTTTGATCTCTAATCTTGTTTAAAAAACCTGTAAAAACCTCATTAATTTTGTTTAGTACCACTCTGAACATGCTTCTATGGACTTGGGCAAAAAGGTAATTAAGCATATATTGGGTTGGTGTTTTTTTTTTTTTTTTTTTTGGTTCTTAGTAAAGAGGTCAATTTGGATGGATAGCCTTTGATCAACGAGGGCTTACACAATTTCTTATATTTTTTTTTTTTTTAAAAAATAGGATTTCTTCCAATGTTTTACTTAGCCATTATTTTCTGACATATGCAAGAGAGGCATTTTTAAGATGTGTGGTCTTGAGCCCAGCAACACCTCAGCATTATCAGTTTTTTTTTTTTTTTTTTTTTTTTTTTTTAAATTTGCTTGAACATGTTTATTCAGACCCAGTAACCTGAGCATTATCAGTTTTTTTTTTTTTTAATCTGAAGCATTATCAGTTCTTTTGTACGGTGAAATCATCACATCCACACAAACACGCACAAAGGGGAAAAAGACATTTTCACATGCCCTTATTCTAGTTCTAAAAATAATAATATTAAATAAAATAAAATTTGTTGAGCATAGTAAATGCCTATGTTGAATTGGGTTAGCTACAAGACAATCTCAATGTAAAATAAAATTTGACCCCACTGTGGCATTAGTTGCACTTCCTCTTGTTTGGTTTAATTACTTGGTAAGTGGATTGGTTTTAAGGTTTCTGTACTCGTTTAATAGGTTTTGTGTCCTGAATTTTTGACATTGTTACGAAATGGACCCCCCAGCAACATGGAACTCATCTTCTCTTAGAAAGTGAAATGTGACATAATCTCATCCCCAGGTGTATCAATCATCAATTCCTTGCTCTATTTCTCATCATTCTAGTATCATTATAACATGGGTAGATGCTAAAGCATGTTACCAGTTTACCACTTGTGAATGGGTATTGCATAGCATGCTATGGACAGCGTTGATTTGTAAAAAGTGTCACTAGTGGACCTTGAGATTCCTTTTTCTGTTAGAAGTGACCCAAGAACCTGCTTTATTCACATTGTTTCTAATATTTAGTATTGGCACTGTATGCCTATGATCAAGAATTGCTTAATTTTGACCTGTTCTTTGTTTTGATGATTGCCTATACGCTAGAGCAGTTCTGGGTATATTAATTTGAAATATAGAATCACATAGTTTTTTTCTGGTATTTCATGTGCAATACTCAATACTGGGTGAAATTGTTCTGTAATTTAGTCAATTTGGAAACTTTCTCACACACAACGCCAACCATGGACGTCTCTGTAGAGGGGGGAAGTAGGCAATAGTAACAGAAAATTACCTGTTATAACAGATATAATCTAAATATTAAATTGTGCCTTTACAAGTAATTCCCCACTAACTCCAATGTGTTAATTGTTTTTTATTGATTAATGGATGTTTTCTTGTCAAAGCATTTATCATTCATCTGCACAGAAATTTAATTAATTCTAGTATTATTATTTTTTAATCTTTTTCTTACCTTGAAATGGACAAATCTAGCTCAGAATATTTTATTTAAAGAGAATGGGTCGACCCAGAATAGAATTTGCTTTAAGAATACCCCCATAATTGCACTACAAAGGACAAAATCAATTAAAATAGAGTGAGCATTAGAGAATTGATTATAATTAACTTGAAACTACGTTTTAAAACAGAAACTAATTTGGGTGCATCTCTAGCATTTAATTATACCATGTGGAATGACAAAAGCCTGCGAAACCTTTATAACATTGAAAGTTTTTACTTTTTAGCCGGCAAAGTTGTCTGGCTTTAAATGCTCTTAGTATTATATTCTTGTGGTCCTTGTGACAGCGCTCAAAGCTTGAATTATTTGTCTCAAAAAGAATAGAGCATGTGACTAAAATAGGGTTCTTGGTCCAATCAAAGGCTTTTCTGAAGACTGCTGATCGGACAAGCAGCTAAAATTAATTAACTGCAGAATGAATAATAGGCTACCGCTTTGCCTGTCAGCACTTGTGCCTACTTTCTGGACTCTAGTTTTATGTCAATGGTCAAAAATTGGGTTCAGGTTATTTATATATTAGATTTCAGTGCACTAGAAAATATTTCATTTTTGGGGCAATGTAGTTAAATGATTTTGATAATAGATATGCAAGCTAATTCTGTCTTCCACCCTTGAATTTAATAAGGAAATCAATAGAATGTGATTTCTTTTTCCTATGATATACTTCACAATTATTACAGAAATTCAATCACACGAGAAGAGAAATGGTAGAAGAGACTGGAATGAACTTTTAACGGAATTTTTCTTTTTAAAAAAAAAAAAAACTTTCCAGCTCATCCTACCTGTATTTTGCTATCTCAGGGAACTGTAATACTGCTGTTCCAGCCAGCAGAGGAAGCTGGGAATGGGGCGAAACGGATGATAGGAGATGGTGCTCTAGAGGATGTGGAAGCTATATTTGCAGTTCATGTCTCCCATGAACATCCTACTGCCATCATTGGTTCTAGGCCTGGTCCTTTGTTAGCAGGCTGCGGCTTCTTCAGAGCGGAAATTAGTGGCAAAAAGGGGGGTGCTGGGAACCCACACCACTCTGTTGACCCAATTTTGGCAGCCTCGGCTGCGGTGATAAGCTTACAGAGCATTGTATCTCGTGAAGCAAACCCGCTGGACTCCCAAGTGTGTATATACTAAATTATCTTTCAATACAGTATTTTCCTACCATTTCTGAGTGTTTCAGATAATTTGCTAATTGTGAGATATTCCCACTTCACTGTGCAGGTCGTGTCCGTTACCACCATGGATGGAGGCAACAATCTTGACATGATTCCAGAAACTGTTGTACTTGGCGGTACCTTCAGGGCTTTCTCCAACGCAAGTTTTTATCAGCTTCTTCGAAGAATAAAAGAGGTTTTTTTTATATTCAAGACCACTGGCCAGTTGAAAATAGCAAGTTAAAAGAAAAGACCTGCTAATTCTATTTGAGCTAACACTATCTGCATATATCTCAAAAACAGGTGATTGTAGAACAGGCAAGTGTTTTCAGATGCTCAGCAACAGTAGACTTCTTTGAGCAGCAACACACAATCTATCCTCCAACAGTGAATAGCGATCACACGTATGAACATGTGAGAAAAGTGGCCATTGATTTGTTAGGTCCAACTAATTTCAGAGTGGTACCACCAATGATGGGTGCGGAGGACTTCTCATTTTACTCAGAGGTGGTTCCTGCAGCTTTCTATTACATAGGGATAAGGAACGAGACCTTGGGGTCAACACACACGGGCCACTCACCCTATTTTATGATAGATGAGGATGCCCTCCCCATTGGTGCTGCAACTCATGCAGCTATTGCAGAAAGATACCTCATCGAGCATGGCTAATGGTAAGAAGTGGAATGTAGCAGCTAGAGGATTTAGTAGATTGTCAGAGAGCAAGAGAATTGCAGTGTCATTCCTGCTCCTGCTCTCTCAATTTTTTTTTTTAATTCCACTTAGGGTGGTGGGGATCCACTAGAGGGGGGAAGTTTTCCCTTGCCAGTGTAAAGGATGGAGGGAGAGAAGTGCATCCATTGTTGATTGGTGCTAGCTAGATGTAATTACGATTTCGATTTAGCTGTTCAAGTCAGTAACAATTAGCTTGTTATCTAATTTTCTTTGTTCAAAACAGTTGTTTAGCGTTTCCTAAGCGTTCCTTTGTTGATAACTAATTTTCACAAAAACTAACTGTTTCTATACCCAAAGCCAGAGAAGAAAATTTTTGGAAAAAAAGAAAAACAATGGCAGGGGACGACAGAAGGTAGAAATCTGATGAACATAAGGTTTTGGTCATTGGATTATTGATATAGATTCTGATTACGATGTTGCTTAGAGCCAAGCGAATATGTACCAGTCTCCCTTCTTTAGCAAGAGGAAATACCTCCCTTTTCCATTACCCTCTCGCAGTGATCGGTGGCCATCCCCAGCCCTTAAGGGTTTGGAAGGCTCTTTACCAGCTGGGAGAATGGATTCTTCCCTCTCTTAACTCGGCTTGGGTAATACGTTTTTGGTGAGTTTAGTTTGTTGTGGATTGCAGGTCTAGCGCTCAAAATGTGAGAGATTTACGCAGATTTGCTTGGTGAAGTTTCTACTAGTTTCTTCCTTGGGTTCTCTCGTCGGATGACAATCTCAAAGGCTAAAGGAGACTGAGAAGCCGAGTTTCTACCATGCCTGTTCTCGGTTTGTCCTACATCTCCACAGTTCCTTCCTCGATTGAAGCAGTTGTTACGTAGCTTGCATACCTCTGTTTCTCTCTGTTTGGGGTTGTTCTTCATGGCTAAGCGACTTAATAAGCCGTTACTTTGGTGATGCCGGTGTTGTGTTTTTTTGAGTGATCCATGGCCCCGATGGCGGTTGTGCAGTGCTGAGTTGGTCTCTCTATGGGCAGCGGTGGTGTCGGTGTTGGAGTTTACTGGAATGTGGGTTTTGGATCTAAATCCGGCGGTTGGTCTTTGATTGTCCTTGTATGTGTGGGCTTCTGGCCTTGTTTCTTTCTGGGCTTGATATAAGTAATTTAACCAGGTGTTTTGATTAGTGGGCTTTGAACCTGAGTCTTTGTATCACCTATTTATCATCAAAATGATAATTCCAATTTAGGGGACTACGTACCAGACGCCCAGGTCATGGTCCATACTTAACTTGTCCAGCAATGAAAAAGAAAAGGATCCTTTTTCGCCAGCCTAGGCTTTAAAACTCGTGTTGGCTTGCAATTGCGTGCGTAACGCAACATGTATGATAATAAAAAATCTTTCTACTTCTATCTTCCTTCCTCTCCCATGATTTATCCAAACAGAATGTAAAGAGCCATTGAATTCAGACCTTAGAGTGAGGATAAATTACTACGGAAGTTGGGAACAATTCTGTTGAACTTTGACATAAATCAAAAGCAATAGCTGCTGCGGATCCTCTATCATTCGCCTAGCACACCCATCTTGTTCTGCTGCTTTTACTTAAAAAAGTTCATTGTCTCCATGCCTCATAGTTCCGTTAAACCAAACCCCCATATACCATTTTTATTTAGATGATCGCATCAAGGAGAATTTACGTGTTCTAAAATCAGTTGGTTGACTAGTACCACTCAGCTGGCTGCCAGTTTAAGCAATTTCTTAATACAGAATCAATGCCCTTTACTATGCTGAATAATTATTAGTATTAACATGAAGACTCGACATTAATGAAGGAATGGTTCGAAGATGCTCCAGGAGCATAAAAAAACATGGGATGTTTGTATAAAACTGTTCCTGCGTATACTTTATATAGAGCAATAAGTACACACATTTTTTATTTCAAGAACACACATTTTTCTTGCTAACAAGGGGGAAAAAAGCCTGACCCATTAAGCACGCCATTCAGATTCCATCCTTACACTAACGTCTTATAGTTACAAAAAAGTTAATGTTCTCTATGGATTTTCCACAACTACCAAACCCTTAACACAACTCACCTCTTCTCACCACATAAATATCTAGCAGCTTGTAGAGCAAAATATGTTAAGATGATGTCAGCACCAGCCCGACGGAGACACATCAACGACTCCATCATCACTCTTTCTTCATCAATCATGTTGAGAACTCCGCCAGCTTTAATCATCGAGTATTCACCTGACACCTGGATTTGTAAAATTTGAAGAGAATACCTTAGAGAAAAGAATTAACATAACAGGAAAAGCATGTAGGATGTAGAGAACAGTATATGAAAGGGTTACTTGGTAAGAAAAGAAATAGCACAACAAACAAATGGTCGTGAAGTATATACACCACACCCCATCTTTTTGATTCTACCTCACAGTGGAAGAGTTATTGTTTTGCCTATTAACTGAAATTTAATTAAATTCTAAAGCAATCTTCCTATTCATATTCATAGAAGGCCATCTTCCTATTGAAAATAAATGCAGACATTTGACATAGGCAAGGGACAAGCAGTCAACAATGTTGAGCTTGGCGAATAACCAGGAACATGGCTACATTTGCAAACTTGTCTTTCTACCTATTTCTGACTACTAATCAACTACACTCAAGCATACCTTAATCCCAAACTAGTTAGGGTAAGCTACACAGTTTCTTTTCCTCATTTAGCTTTGTTTACGTATAAAATGCACATGTGCAGAAGGTACTAAGCCATACCCCATAACTAGAAAATAGAAATTTTATAATGTGCCTGAGGCATACAAAATCAACTGCTATTCAAATTTCTTATTTTTACAGGCAGACATAAACAGTGGCATGAGCTTCACAGTTCAACAGAAATTTAAGACCTGCAGGGAAGACTGAATCAATCATTTCTGCAGGGAGAAATTTAAGGCCTCAGATAAGATAGAAAGCAAAACAAAAATAAAAAATAAAAAATAAAAAAGGAAGAAGAAGAAGAAGAAAAAGAAGAAGACAAAGACGAAGAAGAAGAAATAACGTTAGTTGAGACTAAGATGAGAACTGAACATCATGTTTGCAAGTCAATATGTGAAAAATTGTTACCTGATATGCAGCAATAGGCAAAGGAGACTTCTCTCTGAGGAGCCTTATGATATCCAAATAGGGAAGACCCGGTTTCACCTATGATGCAAACCAAGGCAACTTCAGTGTGAAGGGAAGATCTTCCATTAATTGAAAAGCTCCAAAGGAAGTAATACCAACCAGAAGGATATCAGCTCCTTCAGACTCGTCTTCACAGGCCTCAATAAGAGCCTCTCTGTAATTTGCTGGGTTCATCTGATAGCTTTTGTTACAAGCCAAATCAATACATGAAAGTAAGCATCAGAAACACTCCTCTCTATAACAAAATAAACCATCTATTTTATTTTAGGAAACTACATACGTCTTTTTGTCTCCAAATCGTGGATTTGAGTCCAGTGCTTCTCGGAATGGACCATAAAATGAACTTGCATACCTAAGATTGACATATCAAAAACAGTAATAAGATTGCAGTAATGTGCCCAAAAGAACTGAGAGGGCATCTATCAACATTGCTTCTCTAAAATTTATTTTTTTACCACCAAGGTTGGTGTAAGAAAAACCAGGCACAGAAATGGGTCATCATATCATGAAATTACTTTGCTGTGTAGGACATGATTGAAACATGATGAAAGCCTTCCGCATCAAGAGCTGTCCGAATTGCTCCAACACGGCCATCCATCATGTCACTAGGACTAACAACATCCGCCCCAGCTCGGGCCTGTTTATAGAAGTAACAGCATGAACAGTGCAAACAATAATTTAGGTCACAGAAGCAACAAATTCATAGTGTATGCAAGAAACCAATATGAAATAAAGAATGTTAGAAACTTCCAATGAGGATTCTAACGTCAATGACCTACCAGATCTAAAGAGCCAAGATTAATCAGTTAAAAGCAATTTAAAGTGCTCAAATAACCATGCAGTCCAACTTATATTAGGTATTCAATTCAGAGATAAAGTAGAATTTTGAGCACTTTTTTTAGTGATCTCAATTGACCTATTATGTATCAGAAAACCCGAAGAGAAGCCACTAATATCTTCAGAACTCGAAAAGAAATACTTGATATTAATTGAAACGGTGAATTCTAATGGATAAATTACCTGAGAAACAGCTTGTTTACACAGTTGATGCACTGTTTCATCATTCATTATAACTCCTGCCAGGTGTCATGGACAATAATCAGCAACTCGCTGTCCACATTCATGTAAATAAGTGGTTTCTTTTGAGTAGAGTATGCAATGAACCATGACCTGGACACTTGTCCATGATGGTGATATAAAAATAGAACAAGCATGACCCAGACATGTATTTTGATGAAAGTAAATTTTGTTCTGATTAATTTATGTAATTCAACAGGAAAAGCAGTACAGACAGTGGCACCCAGAGCTTTTGAATACTTCAATTAGAACAGTAAACATTGAACCAATCACTTTTCGCATTTCTCCCAATGACTGATCATGGATCTCGACATCATAGTTTCTTTATGCATCTATACCTGAAGGAAAGAAGCTTGCCTTATATAAAATTAAAATTAGATATTAGTCAAAGTAAATTTATTTCAGGTTATTTTCAAGTTTTCTATCATGTCCTCTACCCCTTCACCACATAAAACCTGAATTTTTTTTTTTTTTTTTTAGACAGCAGAAAAGAAGCCTTTCTTTCCCAAGCTGCCCGACATCCCCTTCTCCTGAAATGGCCCTTTGAGCTGTTGTTTTTAATTTCTTTAAAACACTTTAAAATAATTCCACAAAGAATATAAATCCCAGATGTTCTTTCTGTTGGTGATAAGGTTAGATTTCTATCCTCTACCCTATTTCGTGCTAGTTAGTTAAGTTAATTGTTAACAAATAATACGAATCATGTATTAAAGGTCTTTATTTAATGCCTTCATGTTTATCAGTGAGTTGGATCTTTTAATTTTAGTTGATTCTATTAATATCTATTAGTATTTCTGCAAATTTTTCAAAAAAATTTGAGTAGTGGTACGCCACTACCATTACATTATGGCCATAACAGCCCATTTTCATTACACATGATCGTGACCATTACATAGGCCATACAAGTATTCTGACACATGTAAAAAAACTAAAAGCATATTTTGAAAAACCTTGTTTTTCTGCCTTTTTAAACAGCTAACCATGATATTCCCAAATAAGAAACTGTCATGCATTTCTTTCAGACATCAACTATTGAAATGTCAAATCTCTCTCTTACCATCTTCTCTGACAATACCATCATGTCCATCAGAGGAATATGGATCCAGAGCAACATCAGTGTAAATAACCTATGGAAAGGCAGAATAGATCATCACTTCCACATGCAATGTACCCTAACCTGAAGATTCAATTGCTTCAAACGTATACAATTGAAAGATTGAATACTTTGACCTACAAGATCGGGAAATTTATCCTTCAACAACCGTATTGCTCGAGGGACTAGACCATTATCATTGTATGCTTCATCTCCTGTTGGTGACTATCATGGAAGAACCAATCACATTAATCATTCTACACAGTAGAGGAGCAAATCCAGATGTTCCCAAAAAATGAAAACCATAAGGAGATGAATACCTTTAGAGCATCTGGAACTTTTGGGAAGAGCACAATGCTATTCACACCAACATCCCGAGCCTTTGCCACCTGTATCAGAGGCTGCCTATATTAAAACTGCACTGCAATTAAATATGTGATGCTTGTGATGCATTAAGAGAGAGAGAGAGAGAGAGAGAGAGAGAGAGAGAGAGATTTTCAATTTTGTGTGTGATCGTCCAGTTTATAAGAAAGAAAAAAAAAATTCTACCAATAAATATATTTTCATTAATTCAAACCAATTTTAGAGTCTTACTTCTTGTAAGTTCAAAGCGAGGTTTCTACAAGCAATAGACAAGAATATAGAACCAAAATAATGGCATGGAGTTCCTGTAAGCTATTCAAGATAAAATAAACAAAATAAAAATAAATCAGTATAAGTGGGCAATTCACTAGAAATTAAATATTTTGTGTTGGCTGCCAACCATCTGAACTTATTTCCATGCATAAGATGTGCTGAGACATAGCAATTACAAGCATCATCAGTCAGTTTAGCTACATATCCGCTAAGCTATGCAAATAAAAGAGAACTATGGAGATAATTAACTCAAGGCTATTCCACATTCTGGTATGATGCAAAAGAGAAGTAATGGTAAAAAAAAAAAAAGGAATGCCAAATTCATGATTATTACAATGAGAAGATGAAAGTCAAACAAGTTAGTTTATCCTTTAACTTAAGATGGAACCCATATATATATATATATTTTAATTATCTTTTCTATGGTGAAGAGTTTGAGTTAACATTTTCAATTCTCATGCACCCTTTACAGCACCAAAAAGAACTTTAAGCAAGTCTCATGCACATAATCTAGTGCTTCAGAACAAATGTTACTTCTATTAAGACAAATTTGCAATTTTATTTCTCAAGCAAGAATGATGCCAGAAAATTAAGCTGGGGTGGATTACCTCTTCCACAAGTCCATGTCTCCATCCAAGCCTGTAACATCCAGGCATTGCTCCAATAGGTGTGTCCTCCTCACCTGAACATCTTAAAAAACATATAACATGAGATAATACAGAAGCATCCTTTAAAGAAAGAAAAATTTTGAATGAAAACAAGAATAGAAGCGCAAAACAAATGTCCACATCAATGCACACCTTCATGAATAAAAAGTGGATAGACAAAATTTGAAGGTGATAAATTAGTTTCCCGGAATGATGCTCTCAATGTGGGTGACTTGCGATTACGACGAGGACGCCTGCTGAGTGGCTGATACAAAGCAGGGTCAACAATCAAGGTGAGGGTAAAAGTCCATATATTAAGTAGTACATAATTTGTGAAGTAATTTTCATAGAATCACCAGAACATCCAAAACATTAAGCATTATTAATTATAACCTTCACACCCGACTAAGTTAATTCATCACAGCTAAATCACCATAATAGATTACATTAATGCTATGTTGCATGTGATTTCAAGTGAGGGATTTAAATATCATTTTAGTTTAAATCTCTTGAATAATAGTTGGCCAATTATTTTACTGGATAATTTATGAATGAATATGAAATTTACGGAAGTGGTTGAGAACTAGTTTTTGGAATCCACATTCAAGAAAAAATGTAGAAGAAGAAAAAGAAGAAACATTTGTTCACATTCTTTACCTAACCTCAATTCATGAACTATACGATTAAAGATAACCTATGTATTAAAAAGCTTAAATTTTGCAATATCAAATTCTCCAACCAAACGCAAGGCAAGGAGATTCTATCAATGGAAAATAGGAAAAAACAAATGTATAACAAACAAGATAGATATTTAGCACGCATCAAAGAGGGGAAACCTCAATGGTCAACAAATACTTAAAATTTGGCAATGACTAAATTCAGCAACGAAACGAAAAAATGAATTAAAATTCACTCACAAGCAAAGGAACCACAGGAGTTCCAGCTGGTGCAGCGGGCTTAGGAGGCACAGGAGGCGCCTCAGGCACATTTCCCGCCACAACGGCGGCTTCACATTCTGCATCACTGAGCCCCAACTTCTTCATTGGCCCACCCTGCGTTTCACTAGCCCTGACGATCAAAACACGCTTGGGACACACTTTGACTGAGGTCTTAACACCACTGAACCTCAAATCATTAACGGTTGGCTTTAAACCAACGTAGTTCTTCCAGTCTAAAACCTTCATTGCAGGGACAGTAGAGGAAGCACTGAAGATTGTTGTTGAACCCATAACTATAGTCCAAACAATTGTCTATATCAAACAAAATAAGCAGCATCAACAAATAGATAATCATAATTGAATTAAGTTCTTGCCAGCGATTATCTGATCAGTTGCTGAGGCCAAAAGAGAAAAAAAAAATTATGATTCATTTCTAAAATTGTTTTGGGATCCGAAGTAAAAGTTTCAAATTTTTCTTAGCAACCAAACAGAAAAATGTATTTCAAAAAAAATCCACATGATTTCGTCACAAGAATTCTCGCGGGAAAGTTGAGTAAAGTAGAGGAAACGATGAGTATCGAACATGAAGAGAAGTCATACCTTTGATGGGAGAGAAGCCGTGGGATGAGAGAGAGAGAGAAAGGGGCTTTTCTATCTGATCTGATGGGATAGAGAAGAAAGCCAATGGGAAGAGCTGAGATTGGTGAGGACGTTGACAGAGGATAGTCGCTCGCTGCCCAGCTTTGACAAGGACAAATAGGAATACCACTTTTTATAAAATTAATAATAACATATATTATTTAATTATATTATTTTTAGTTGATTATATTCTTTAGCCATTCTTTAAAAAAAAAAAAATCTTTAGCCATTCAATTAACTTTTTATTAATTAATGTCGGTTAAAATGTTTTTTTTAGCACTTTTATTTTAATAAAATTAATTAATTAATTAATTAATTATATGTTTCTAAAAAATATATAATTAATATTTATAATATTATTTTTATTTTTTATTTTTTATTATCATCTCTTATTTTTTCTTATACTTCTTGCTTTTTACATTTACTTCCTTCTAAAATTATTTACACATAAAAATTAATTAATTTTCTTAAATCTCTAAATATTGATATTAAAAATTCATTTACTAACATAAAATTTAACCAAAGAATAAAAGAGTTTAATAAAGTTAAATTATATAGTCTAAATAACATATTTTTTAAAATATAGAAACTAAATATTTAATTTTTATTATAATATTGAAATTAAATTGTAATGCCCTTTGTACCCTCGCACTCGCTTCCTCAGAGCCGCCAGCATCTCTACAGAACTTCAAGGGCTGTCTTTGTCTTTTTATCAATATGTGGCTTTATTTTATTTTTATGCGATGAACGAATAAGAGGCAGCCCTGGAATCCACTGCATGTACTGTTTTTTTTTTTTTTTTTTTTTTTACATTTTCCTTTTTTTTATCAGATACTTTATATTATATTATATAAATATAATTTTACTTTCTCATCATCCCCTCCATTTTTTTCCTTTTTAATTTCTATTTCAAATTATATAATTTATTTTTTATTATAATTTTATTTGTTTTTAAATTATTTAATTATTATTATTTTAAATAAAATAATTTTAAATAATATTATTTGTTATAAAGTTTAATTCACTGTTCAAACAACAGTTTGGCATTATTTTATTCTATTGTGATTTCTTATTTACAGTGTCTTTATTTTTTCAGAAATTTTTTACTTTATTATTAAAAGAGAAATTTTAGTATTTTGAAATTTTTTTATATGTTACTGTATTTTTTCTAATTAATTGAATTTTCTAAACTACTAAAGAATCTATCCAGAATCCCTTTAAATTTTTATTTAGAGGTTTTATTTTATTTATTAAATATTCAAATTTTTATTTATTTATTTTATTTAATTTTTAAATCACTTAATTATTTATATATGAATTTAAATTGTTTTTATTTTTCTAATATTTTAATTTTTTTTAGCTAGATTATTTAACTTTTTGATGATAAATTCACATTAATTATTATTACATTTGTTAAACTAATTGTAATTTGACTTCATCTATGATAAAATGAATTTACTTTATAAAACAACATTATATTAATGAAATATTAGATTTTATTCTTATTATAATGAAAGTACAATAATAAAAATTTATTGATATATTTTAGAATATTTTTAATTTTTTTTATAGATATTACTTTAAAATAATAATATTTTTATTAAAATTATATTATTTTATTATAATATTGTAATTATTATCTAAAAATATTTTTAAAAAATACTTACAGATATTATTCGCAATATATGTTTAGAGTTAATCTATTAGATGTGTAAATTTAATTTATAAGCAAAAAATAATTAAATTTCTTTTACTTTTAAATTATGATTAATTTATAATATATTTAATTTATTTTTAATAATTAAAAAAATTTAAAACCAATTTGTATATATATCAAATCTAATATACAATAAGAATAGTATTAAGATTTTTTTAGATGAATTAATTAATTTATTTTTTTTAAACAATATTATCATCATCTTCTATAACTAAACTATATAATTAAATATTTTTTATTATGAAATTATATTTTATTTATAAATAATAAATATTGTATTAATAATATTAGTTTATATTAAACTACAATATATACACATAAGTAATAAGCAATATAGTAAATAATTAAAATTACATTCTAATTAAATTAATTAAACGATTTTTATAATTATTAGTAGATAATAGTTTTTGTTTATAATATGTAAGTATAATATTTTCTATTATTATAAATTAAAAATAATTTTAATATAAATATTTTTCTATATATTCTCCATATTAACATGATAAACATCAAAAAGAAAAAACCCCGACAACGCGCGGCGTATATAGCTCGTTCCATCTATAGACAAAAGCCACAGGTTGGAGAAAACCTACAAAGACAATAGAGAAACTTCACCCTCACATTAAGGTCAAACTTTCTTCTCCATGCGACATCCAACAAACAAAAGATTCAAACTATATAAATCTCAATCGACAGTTGGAGGGAGAGGGGGGTTAAACCCCATGGCCCGCTAGGGAAGGAAGTCCCTTGGTGTTTTAGAAGACCACGGCCAGCTTCGGCTAGGGAAGGAAGCTCCTTGGTGTTTGAAAATACTACAGTCGGCTAGGGAAGGAAGCCCCTCTCCCACCCCGGAGCAGCAAGGAAAAGCCAGAGGCAAGTGCAAAAACTCCTTTTGAGTAGAAAAACTGTACTCACAAGGAGGGGATTTTTTTTCTCTGTAAAAGCTTAGAAAGACTCACGGTATGTGGATTGTGCTTACATCCCACTCCATTTTTGGGCCGTAGGAGATAGGAATCAAGACACAAGATGCTCTGTGCTAAAAAAAATTAGGAGTAGCATTTTCTTGGACATGCTTCGTCTCTCGGTTTGTTGTATGGGCTTGGGCTTTTTTCATGCACAATATTCAATAAGTTATTCAGCAAAGGCCATTGAAATTTCCAAGCCTGAGGAGCAAGTTCAGTAGAAATAGGGGCCTGCCTAGGCCTAGCAGTCGTCAGATTTTCACTTGTTGTTTTCATCGATGGTGATTTTTGGGCCTAAGCCCAAACACTATCAAATTCGATGGACCAATTTTTGCATCGTAATAATTAGATAATGATGTGCCAATTTGCCAACATGCATTATTTATTGATTTAAAGGCATGTTCTTTATCCAGGGGATTTTTTTTTTTTTTTTTATAAATGCTGCTCTATGGTTCTTGAATATGTATATTTTCATCACCAATTTCCAATAAATGTATGTGAAATATAATTCTTTAATATAATTAAATTCAATTAAGACATTGGCTCAAAATTTTATAATTCTGATGACGATTTTAATATTGCATGGTGATAATTTTTTTTACTTAATTTCTTTAAAAAAAAAAAAGTGACATATAGATTGATCACATTATGGCAGAAAATATTGTGTTTTTCGTATTTATACATATTTAATAATATCTTATTACACTATAGATAAAAAATATTACATCTTTTATATTCATACATATTTAATAGCATTCTATTACACTTATGTCGGGAGTGAAGCTCAGTATGCTTTCGTGGATAGGATTGAAACCTGACACTTCTTAAATTGAATGAATCTCTCCTATCACTTGAATTAACTCCCAATTTTGGTATAACTATTCAAATGATAAACCTTGTAAAATTTCAAATCAATGGTAGAAAAAGGAGAAGAAAAAAAAAGAAAAAAAAGAAAGAGTACAACAATCTCATCATTGTATCAAGTGATATTTCGACATCATTAAATAGTCTCTCATCTTGAAAACCTGAGTTGACAACGAAAGAAGAAGAAGCAGGAAAGATCTGGGCAATCAAAGCAGGGCCAAAAAATTATGGACTCAAAATCTAGTGTTTAACCCAAAGAAGAAAATATTCATCTCCTCTCAGAGGCCATTTATGGAAGCTCGGGCTGGCATGGCTTGGTTTGGTTCTATGAATACACACCCCCGCTTTACTAGTACAAAAAAAAAAAAAAAAAAAAGAGGGGATGGAACCCAAAATCATGTGACTTGATTTGATTCTAGTGGGACCAAAATCAAAGCGAGATTTTGTATAGAACTCGTGGGTTTCCACGCATGAAATTCTTGATAATCATGACAATTATGGGATGGGTTGGACTCTAATGTGAAACAAACCAAAACCCATTTATACATATATCCCAACCCATTCAAAGCAAAGAGCCAAAGACACTTTCTTTTCTTTTCTTTTCTTTTCTTTCTTCTTTTTTCTTTACCTTTTGTTTTCCCTTCCTTTTTACCCTTTGAAACCTTTTTTTTTTCTTTTTTAAATTTTTCACCATTTGCTCTGGATTGGAAATTGCTTTCCTTCCCTTGGTCCCACTGAGTTCATTGTGTGATCTATTTTTTCTCTTTTTTTCCCTTTTTCTATCGGTAGTTCGATGGTATTTGGATTCTCGGAGATTTTCCTTTCTTCTTTATTCATGCACTTTGTATAAGTTTTGCAAAACGTAATATAATAAAATAAATAATATAATGTAATTATTATTTTATTTTTAATTTAATTTATTTATGATAATAATAATAAAAAAGTGACGATAATAAATAATTAGATAGTAGTAATACTGTTTATTGAATAGAGGTGGTAGTCATTATTAAGTAGTGATAATGGTGTGAGTGACTAAATGATAGGACAATAAAGGCCTTCAGGCAACCATTACGGTATTAATGGTGATATTAGTTGACAATCGCTATAATAGAAAAAGTTTAATATAAGTAATCCTCATTATATGTATATTTGTATATAATTAGTGTAATTAATTACATGATTTATTATATTTTATATAACTATAAAATAATAAAAAAATGCAATATAATTGTAAATCCACATCACACCTTTGATTGCATCTTTTCAAATATAGCCTTCAAAAAATTCTGATTAAATTATGTTCCATTGTTATGCTATTTTTGCGATTAAATCAAATTTATAAAATATTAAATAATTTATAATTTAATTTTTAAGGTTTGGTAAAATTAATAATTTAATCATTCTATTTTCAAAACTAAGTAATTTAGTTTATATGTCAAATTTTTTATCAATTAATTGATCATTAATTATAATAAAAATAATTAAAAATATTGTTAATTCTATATATTTAAAAAAAAAGATTAATGTCTTAGATGAACCGAGATTTTCTTTTAATAGGAAGAAATAATTCGCACTTATCAAAATTAAGTACAAACTAATCAGTAATTATCAAAATATTAAAATTAATTCATAAATCATATTGGCTCAAAGTATATTGAATTCATTTTAAAGAGTGATGATCTCCATAAATTGATTCGTAGATTGAAGATCGCCGCTTATGTGACTATGTTGACAGCCGGATAAGAACGGGTCAATGGTTCTTGAATCCCGGCAATCATGGGGCCGATTATGGTCCCCTTTAATTAAAGCTTATGAATCAAACTGGATCAGAGTTAATGGTCCACCATGTAGATTCGGTCTGATTCAATTTAAATTTTCAAGAAAAAAGAAAAAAACGTGTGGCATTGGCTGTACGAGCCACGCAGCCATGCTTGGAGCGGTGCCCCATTTTTCAAAAAGCACAATGTTTTTGTAAAAAATTTTATTTTTTTAATTTATTTAATTTAATATAAAAAATATATTATTTATTTAATAAATTTAAATTATATATAAAAATTTAATTTATTTGGAGTTCATAATTTCTCTTTCTAATAATGTTTTATCTAAATATTGAATCGAAATTTTTTCCTTAAGAGCGTAATAAATTTTATCATTGCATTCAATATTTATTGATATTTTTTTTAAAGTTTTAATTTCAAATTTAATATAGAACTTTAATAAACCGATAAAAATAAAAATAAAATGTTAAAAAAGTTGAAATTTAATAAAATGGTAAAAAAATTGAAATTTAATACAAATTTTCTCTTAATTGAACAATAAAAAACGAGTTAAATAGCTATTGTGGTTGACAATTTTAAGATTAGGAGTGATCACCATATCAGAATTATCGATTCAAGTTTAAGATTTAGGATGATCGAAATCAAATCATATGATTTTTTAAAGTTTCGATTTTAATTTTTATTTTGTAAAATTTAACCATTGAATTTTTTATTTTTATTAATTACTTTATTAAAAAATGAACTGATTATATCAATTTAATTCAAAAAAATGTTAATCAATATGGTTTTAACTTTTTTAATTTCAGATTGGATAAATTTGGGCATGAAAAACAACATTATATATTATTGATAGAGATAATTTTAGCCTAAATTTGATTTATTATGAATCTAATATATAAATATATATTATTCATATATTTAATAAATAAATCTCATAATATATTTTGTGTCTTAAGTAACGATAAATCAGATAAAATAATGTGATGAGAATATGCAATAAATAAAATAAAATAATTTTTTTAACAATAATTATTAATTTTATATTATTATTAAACATTATTTTATTATATTTATATCACCACATCAACAAAATGAATGATATTATTAGATCATTTATTCTTAAAATACTAAAGAAATAAAGCTTAGCTAGAGTAAATTTGTCAAAAATTAAACCACATAATTCAAAGTGTAAAAGCACAAAACTCCAAGAATCTTTTTTTTTTAATATAATATATTATTATTTAAATTCTTCTAGACGCTCATATTTAAAAAAAAAAAATAAGTAAAGTGCCCTAAAATGACATCCAATTATAAAAACATTGACCCTTAATTTCCATGGATGACTTTAAGGTATTGAAGGTGATATATAAATTGTAGGTATGAGTCAACTATAAGCGTGTATAAATTTTGAATATAAGTTGAAAGGTATAGGTGACTTAATGCAAAAGTGGTCCAAAAAATATGAGTGGGCACAAATGTGCCCTTAAAAAACGTCCAATTAATTAACATTCGTGGCAAGACCAACATTGGACGATAGACAGGAAGAGGAGCACTACTCGTATATGTATATATATATATATATATATCTTGATTGTAGTGGGACCATGGATGTTCATGTCCTTGTCCTTAAAACTTATGCCTTATCAACCTGAAAATCTTTCTTGATTATGAATTGCTATATAAAGCACAATTTTGTACAAATGTTAGGAGATTTTGATTTGATAGTGTTTGGGTCTTGCTAGCCTAATCTTTGAGCTGGTTTTGTTTGATCACAGTTCACTCATGGATCTAATCAAATTTTCTTTTTTATTTATCAAAATATTTTTTCTGAATTTTCTATTGAAAGTGTAATAGGTTTTATTACTGCACTCAATATTTGTTAATTTAATTAATTTATTTTTAAATTCTTTTTGAAAATATTTTTTTCTTTAATTACTTTTTATTGAAATTTAAATTAAAGACTTCATGATTTTAAAGAAAAATTGAATATTAGACTAAATTATATATATATATATATAAAATTCAATACTAGACTATAACTCATTTTTAAATTTTAATTAGACTAACTATTTTTTATATAATTAACTTTGATTAAAATTTAAATTTAAAATTTAACAGTTTTGTAAATGCTTTTAATATAATTGAATCCAACCAATTAATTGGATTGATAAATGGATGAATTAAACTAATCTGAATTTGTACTTGATATCTCTTATGTGAATGGATTGACCCATATATTTTAATTATATGCATAGTAGTTTTAGAAATTATAAAATAATTTTAAATTGAGTGGGCCAAGACTTAGAAATTTCTTTGTGTGTCTTTAAAGCCAATACAAAAGCAAAGATTGGGAAGGAGACTGAAAATTGAGTGGGGCCAGCAGGGAGATCCAATATCTGATTTGATTTTTGGGTGCCCTTTATTAAGGTAAGATCAGTCAAGAAAAATCTGATTTTTAGTGGAGCAGAGGACCCCACTTTGCTTCCCAAGTCAAGATTAACTAAAAACAGCATTAAATTATAACCACAATCTAAGAAAGAAAAAGATCAAAAGAGTATTAATGAATAAAAAAAAAGGGATGAGCAACAAATAACAAGCTTTGCTTTTGGGATGAAAGAAATCTTCAATAATTAAAAATAGATGTTGCCTTGCATATTCCTGTTCATTATGTGATCAAATGTGTTGTAAAAGTGTTTTTTTTTTTTTTGTAATTTATTATTATTATGACTATTCATTCACTGTTGACTTGTAAAAATTAAAATAAATTTATATATTTTCAATCAAGATCAAATAAGTTTAAAATTGGATTTTGAATTAAATGATATCTTGTACTTTTTAATTAAGACCAAATAAGTATTCACATAATAAAATATTTAAAATAATAATTTTAATATTAAATAAATTTTATTCATCAAGTTTTTCCAATTTAAAAAATATTTTAATTAAAAAATAAATAATTTTTAATAAATAAAAGTTAAAAAAATAACATTTTATTAGGTGATGATTTATTTGATCTTAATTAAAAAATACAATAATTTATCTGATCCAAAACTTAGTTACGAACTTATTTAACTTTTGACTGAAAAGTATAAGGATTTATTTATTTTTTTAAGAAATAAATCAAATAATTAAGTTTCAATTGTGCAATAATAGCTATAAAAGAAATAGAGAAAATGCAATGATATTAAAGTTGTTAACAAAATTATAAAATTTTGAATTTGAATTAAAATTAATTATATGAAAAAAAATAGAAAAAAAGCTCATATATAATACCTATAAAAAAATTTAATTACTTTTTAGTGTTATTATAATTATTCACTTGCAAAATTAATCTATTGAATAACTTTTATTTTAGTAGAATTCAATTACTTAATTTTCACTAGAAATAGAAAGAGAAACCTTCACGCATGATTAAATCAAAGATGTCAAAATCTACTTTTTTTTTTTTTATCAGAATGTCAAAATCTACTTTATTGTTAAGGGTGACAAAATCTATATTATCTTTTACTGTTTTACTGTTGGAGTAATGTCCGAGACAAATTGAAATCATATATGTCCTTCAAAACTTTTAAGCTATGCTCTTTGGCAGAATTTCAAAAAAAAAAAAAAAATAAAGTGGTATCAGTCTCCTCATAGGCTCATAGACAACTACCTCTGCTAATGATAGTTAGCTATCCAACTTCTGATGGGAAGGAGGCATGGGTTGAAATTAATATTTCTCTTTAATATATATATATATATATATATATATATATATATATATATATATATATATATAATCGATTAATTAAGTTCAATCGATTAATTATTAATATATATAGGAAATTAAAAAAATCGAATCAAATTGAATCAATCTTAAGATTTTTGAGTTTTGATTTCTAATTTTTTTGTTTTTATGTTTTTATTATTTAGATTTAATGTTAAAAATATGAAATTTTATAAATTTTTTAAAATTTTTGATTTTTATTTTCAATTTTATAATTTGTATATTTAAATTATATTTTGTTATGTTAGTAAACCTCAAAATTACGTAAATTCGAGCTTAAATTATAGTTTATTTTTGAAAATGTAAATATCATATAAAATTTTAATATAATGTAATTTAATCATTAATTTAAAATATCTTAACATTTTACTTTAACAAAATATAATTAATTATTTTTATTATATATGATAAATACTTATCGCATAATTAATAATATTATATCTTACCAAATTATAACAAAATTTAGACAACCCATTCATTCAATTTATTTTTTTATTAATTTATTTAATTTTATCACCTAATAAATTAAAGCACTTAATTATTTTTTAATTTAACACACATTCAAGATTTTTAATAATTATTTTATAATGTATGTATAATTTTTATGTAACTTTTTATTAATTCATATATGTATAATTTTATAAAATATAATAAACATTAAAATTAAAATTAAAATCTAAAGCACGTTACTCTAGCCTATAAGAGTTTATATTATTATTATTATTATTATTATTATTATTATTATTGTTGTTGTACTTATGTCATTGAATATATAACCTTTATGGTATATGTTCTATCATTTATGACAAATAAAATTTTATATATATATATACATAAATATTAATTTAAATTATATATAAAATACAATTTTTATTACCATTTTGATATCAAAATCGAGCAATCGACTGATATTTAATGTATTTTTTATTGGGGATTAATAAATTAATTTTTTTTTTAAATATGCATGATGCTGTTTTTAAATTCCTGGACTTGCACCGCAGCCAAAAAAAAAAAAAAAACCAGATGAATCAATTTGACAATCTCTTCTATGCTTAAATCAACAATGAGATCTAATATTGAGAAACTAATTTAAGTTAGGATATGCATACCTCTCAACCTTTTATGAGGGCTTTCATATGCAAGATTTTATAAGTAATTACTATTATTATATGGGATAAAATCAATTCTTTAATGTGGTCCAATATTAATTGATATTTACTTTAATTAATACAAATTCTAATTATACAAGGATAATTTTAATTAAAGTAAATCATAGTTCTAATTTTATAAGGATATTTAATAGACGTACCATATTAAATTTTTTGTATATACATATATATATAAACTAGTCTTTCCTCGACCCATAAGGTTACACACATTTTCTTTCATAAAGTCAGGCATATTAGGGTAATCTCAAGAAAGTCTTTCATCAATAAAGTTTTGTGTGTGAATCAAGAAGAGTTAAGAGGAAGAAATCAGTTTATTGAATCAAATGGTCCATCTTAATTATTACCATAGCTCAATTAAAACTCCGCATCAGGTACACTTTCTAGATTTGTAAAAATTTATTTGTTCAAAATCCATTATTAAGATAATAGTTGAATCTTACATTTATAATTTACGTTATGTTTATGATTGTTATGATCTATTAAGAATTATTTTACATGTGGTATTAGAGCCCTAGGTTTTAAACAATTAAATTTCTCCATTAAATTTATGATGATGAACATAATGTTGAAGTTCTTATTTGTTATTAGATATGAGTAGAATTAAAATGTAAATCGTGAAAGTTTTATGATTAATGTTAATGATTAAAATAATAATAATAATAATATTATTAAAATTTGACTCAATTAAGTTTTGGGCATAAGTATTATTAACACAATGAAAAATCGTGTTATAAAGAGATTTAAGTTTGAGATCATGTTTTATCAAAAGAAAGAAATTAAAAGAAACAATATATATATATATATATATATATATATATATATATATATATATATATATATATCAAAGTGGCTTAATTATTTTGGTCATGAATTTTAAACTACGTGAAAACATGTTTGTGATGTAAGATGCTTAAAATTAACTAATTAATTAATTACTAAATTAAAGTTTTGGTCCAAATTTAATTAAGCCATGAAAGTTCAACATGATGAAGAAAACATGTTGAAAAGAATAATTCTTTTGAGAATGTGTTCTCCCGAAAGCAAGGAAAGCAAAAAAAAAATTATATTTTCTTCTAAATCTAATTAAGATTTGTAATTAAACCTAATGAATGAATAAATATTAGGTTTATTAAAATACATAATTTATATACATGCATTATGATATTTGTTTTAGTTTGTTAGTAACCAAAGTGGCCGAACTATGAATGATGTTTACATGCATATAAAAATTATCAATTATCAATACTAATGCATGCCTGTGATGAAAAATGGATTAATTGATACCCACTAGTCATTAGAACTTAAGGACTTTACCTAAAGGTAAATCAATTATTCTGTGATAGTGAGAATTATGAGTACAATAATATTTTATCAAATATATATTAAATGTCCAAAGACAACATATATATTTGATGTAAGTTAATTATTATCCAATCAAGTTTAAAGGCATTTAATTTAGGATAGTATATTATAGTATATGCTCAAAGGAGAACTATAGTATACTCTAATTGTTAAAGTTATCTGAATCTATTTTGAACATATAAATATAATATTGCAGCCTTTTTCTCTTCATTCGCAAGCTTAATCTGTTATTGTTTTAATGGGTTAAACTTCTTTGAATGGTGTGAGCAAGTCAAGTTCCATTTAGGTGTCTTGTACCTTGACCTCGCATTATTGGAAGGTTAACTCGCTACTATTATGGATACAAGCAGTGAGGAAGAGAAGTTATACCATAAGCAATAGGAATTGGTAAACAAATTGAGCCTTATGTTTTTGCGAATGACTATTGCCAATAACATTAAGACTACAATTCCATAAACTGAAAATGCAAAAGAATGCCTTAAACTTATAAAAGATATGTTTTATTCGGAAGTTAAGTCACTCACTGGTACTCCAATGGCATAACTCACGACCATGAAGTATGATGGATCAAAGAGTATGCAAGAGCATATTATTGAAACGAGTGATATTGTAGTAAAACTATAAACTTTAAGGATGACGGTTGATGATTCCTTATTGGTGTAGTTCATTATGAAGTCATTACCTCTTGAATATGGGTCATTTCAAATTAACTACAACACTGTGGAGGATAAGTGGAATGGTAATGAATTGGCCAGTGAGCTAGTTTAGGAGGAAATAAGATTGAAAAATCAAGGGACTCATTCTGTCAACATTATGGGTTAAGAAGCTAATAAAAGACTTAATGTTAAAGCCTAAAAGTTTAAGAAGAAAAAAAAAAGGATCTTCAAATGTTCCTTAAGCTAAGGAAAGGAATAAATGGTAGTATGACACTATCAGAAAGATTGCCTGAAAGATAAAGTTTGATTTGAAAAGAAAGATAATCTTTATGTTTAAGTATGTTTCAAATCAAACTTATTTGAAGTTCCTAATAATACTTGGTGGCTTGATTTTGATGCTACTATTTATATTTCTAATGTGATAAAAGGATTCCTTATGGTCCAAATTAAAAACTCAACTAAGACTTTCTATTTATGGGGAACCATATGAAGGCTCTAATTGAAGGCATAGAGACTTACCGTTTGGTTTAAGATAATGGCTATCAATTAGACCTATTAAAACCTTCTATGTGCTTTCAATTTTTAAGAATGTCATTTTGTTTCAAAACTTGATGAATTTGGGTTCAATGTTAAGTTTGGGCATGGATGCTTCAATTTATATACTAATAATGATAATTCCATTATTGTTTTTATAATTCTTACTGATGATCTATATATATTGAAACTTGATGATAATTTTATTGAATCCTTGCCTGTCACTTATAGCAATATTGAAATTAAGCATAATAGACTAAATGATAATTTTGTTTTCTTGTGGCATAAGCATTTGAGTCACATATTCAAAGAAAGATTGGAAAGTTCAATAAAGAATGAGATTCTACTGAATTTAGATATTATTGATCTTAATGTGTGTGGATTGCATTAAGAGAAAGCAAACCGAACACAATAAGAAAGAAGCCATAAGAAGCAATAAGCTTCTTGCAATTATACACACTGATATATGTGGGCTTTTTAATACTCCAACTTTTAGTGGAGAAAAGTATTTTATTAACTTTATTGATTATTTTCCACTTTATGAATATATTTATTTGCTTAATAAAAAATCTCAATCAATAAATGCACTTGAAGTGTACATAAATGAGGTTGAGAGGCAATTAGATAGAAAAGTAAAAATAGTAAGGTCAGATAAAGGTGGTGAATACTATGGAAAATACACTGATATGGGACAATGTCCTGCTCTATTGTAAAGTTCTTAGAAAGTTATGGCATATGTACACAATATATTATGCCAAGTACTCCTCAATAAAATGAGATGGCGAAAAGATGAAATCAAACTTTAATGGATATGATTAGGAGTTTGTTGAGTAACTCTTATTTACCTATATCTTTATAGATATATGCACTTAAAACTACTATATACTTATTAAATAGGGTTCCTAGTAAGGCATTCTCAAAGACACCTTATGAATTGTGGACTGGAAGGAAACCTAGTTCAAGGCACCTGCATGTTTGGGGTTGCTGAGTGAAAGCAAGATTTTATAATTCACATAAAAAGATATTAGATTCTCAATTGATAAGTAGATACTTTACTGGTCATCCAGAGAAATCTAAAGGTATAGGTTTTATATTCCAAATCATAGTCTGAAAATTATGAAAACTGGTAATGCTAAATTCCTTGAGAATGGTAAATTTAGTGGGAGTGTTGAGAGACAGGATGTGGCTATATAAGAAAATAAAGTTGATTTTCCTGTGCCTATCAATGTTTCTATATGCACCCCTACTCCACGTGTTGTTCTAGCAGTTGTTGAATGTTCTAATAATGCTACATAACATGATGACGAAACACACCCTTAAGAAGCTAACTTATAAAGAACTAATGAATGTGATCCACAAAAAAAAAAGCCATTAAAAAGATCTCAAAGAGAAAAGAGATTGGCAATTACTGATAATTATGTGGTTTACTTGGAAGAGTTAGATTTTGACATAAGGAATCAATACAGATTCAGTTTCATTTTCATAAACCATAGAAAAGTACTGAGTTTGACAAGTAGTTAGACGCCATGAAAGATAAGTTAAAATCTATGGAATAGAATAAAGTATAGGATTTCGTCAAATTTCCTAAAGGATTTAAATGAGTTGGGTATAAATGGAAAAGTCGAATGATATAAAATCAAACTTGTTACCAAAGATTATACTCAAAAGTATGGTGTTGACTATAAGGAGACTTTCTCACCAGTTTTAAAGAATTAGACTCATTAAGAATTATTATAGTATTGGTGGCTCATTATGATTTAGAGTTACACCAAATTGATATAAAAACAACTTTTCTAAGTCTAGAACTTAAAGAGAAAGTTTATATGGACCAACCTAGAGGTTTCTCAGTTGAAGGAAAAGGCCATATGGTGTGTAAGCTTAAGAAATCAATATACATACTTAAGTAAGCTTCCCACCTGTGGTATATTAAGTTCAATGATACCATAAAGTCTTTTGATTTAAAGAAAAAGTTATTAATCCATGTATATATATATCTTAAGATCAGTGGGAGTATGTTCATTTTCTTAATTATATATGTTGATGGTATCTTACTTGCTACAAATGATTTGGGCATATTATATGAGACTAAAGATTTTCTCTTAAAGAATTTTGAAATAAAAGATATAGGAGAGATATTCTTTGTGATCGGAATATAAATTTTCTGTGATATATCACAAGGACTGTTAGGTTGTCTCATAAAGCCTATATTAATAAAATTCTAGAGAAATTTAATATGCATAAATATTCAGCATAAATTATTCTCATACAGAAAGGAAATAAATTTAGTCTTAATCAATGTCTAAAGAATGATATGGAATGTAAAGAAATGGAATCAATTTCTTATGTTTTAGTTGTGGGCAATTTGATGTATGATTAAACCTATACAATTCCTTATCCTAGAATTGATCACTAGAAAGCTGCAAAAAAAGTTTTATGGTACCTGCAATGAACTAAATATTTCATGCTCACTTATAGGATATCTAATCATTTAGAAGTGGTTGGATACTTAGATTCAGATTTTGCTAGATATGTTGATAGTAAAAGTCTATTTTGGCTACTTGTTCCTATTAGCTGAAGGAACAATATTATGGAAAAACGCCAAAAATAGTCTGACAATGTTTCATCCTTATAAAAGCTAAATTTGTAGCATGTTTTGAAGTTATAATTCATGCATTATGGATGCAAAATTTTTTCTCAGGACTTGAGGTAGTCAACACTATTAGCAAGCCGCTGAGAATTCATTGTGATAATTCCGTAGCAGTTTTTTCTCCCTAAATGACAAATATGCTAAAGGTACCAACCATATAGAATTAAAGTATTTTGTCATTAAAGGAGGAAGTTCAAAAATGAAGAGTGTCTATTGAGCATAATAGTAGTGATCTCAAGATAACAGATCCGTTAATTAAGGATTCACAACCTAAGATATTTAAAGAACATTTTCTTATAATGGGTCTTGGTTGTATTAACATATAATATATTAGCTTTGACACTCTTAGCTCCTTGATGTGTTTCTGATATAGATTAAAGTGTTTCATGTTTCTCATGATTGTGTACACATAATATTTTGAGTGAATGATAACAGAAAAAGTCTTTGAAGATATTATTGTAGACCATGATGTGATAAACATATATCTATTATGTACTTACTATGGTAAGTTATTAGTGCTGTGGTATATGGAAGGAAGTATGTGATTACATAATGTACAACTGCCATAACTCACACTTAATAATTTATTATAGGTAGGTAATTGTGAAGTACATTATGGAAGGGATTTGTTTATTCCATGCACGCCTAATATTTATATTATTAAAGTTTATATCACTTAATTATTATGCCAAGTGAGAGAATGTAAGATTTTGTCTGGTAATTAATATTACTATATGGGCCAAAATCAATTCCTTTAATGTGGCTCAATATTAATTGATATTTACTTAATTAATAAAAATCCTAATTATACAATGATTACTTTAATTAAAGTAAATCCTAATTCTAATTGTATAAGGATACTTGATGGACGTACCAGATTAAGTCTTATATATATATATATAAGTTGGTCCTCTCTCGACCTATAAGGTCATATACATTCTCTTTTATAAAGTCAGAGATATTAGGGTTATCTCAAAAAAGTCTTCTATCAATAAAGTTTTGTGTGTGAATCAAGAAGGGTGAAGAGGGAGAAATCAGTTTATTGAATTAAAGGGTCTCTCTCAATTATTACCATGACTCAATTAAAACTCCACATCGGGTACACTTTCTAGATCTATAAGAATTTATTTGTTCAAAATCCATTATCAGGGTAATAGTTAAATCTTATATTTATGATTTACATTATATTTATGATTGTTATGATCTATTAAGAATTATTTTATATGATATTGACTCTAACGAGGAAGAGGATTTTACGTTAAGATAAAACTTGAAGTTCAGAGCATAAGAGTTCTTTTATAAGTGGGTTATTCGGATTCTCGCTCATGAATAATTAGTAGTAAAGAAATATTATAATTATATTAAATTTATTATTTTTTTAAGTTTATCATATCATTCGTATATTTGTATATATTATAAATAAATAGATAAATTATCAATAAAAATTAAAGAGAATAGGAAATGATACATGATCTAATTAGATTTATTATAAATTAATGTAAATATAAGTGTAATTATATAAATTATATAATTTTTTATTTTTATTTACATATATATATTAATTAATTTTAATTTAGTATAATTTTCAATTCAATTATCAATAAACAAATCATAATTATATTGAAATAGTAAAATAATTTTAATTTCTACTACATTATTTTATTTTCAATTGAGATAACCTAGAATATTTATGCAAACCCTAATTAAAATTGATTGTGATTTTTTTTTTCCACATAGAAAGATATGAGTGATAATTCTTTTATATACGCGTGAATGTGTATATTTGACTAATTTAGCATGCATTCTTAAGTAAAAATTAAAAAGAAAGAAACAATTTCAATGTTAACACTTTGGTCAAGGCCCAATTAATTAGTTGTCATTTTAACATTGGCATTTTGTAAAAGTTTCATCATACATTTATCTCTCATTATTAAAAGGACCTTGAGAAAAAAGTTTAACATATCAAACTTGTAATTATTTGTAACAATGCCAATTGAATGATTGACTTAATATAATCTAACAATTATAATATTTCATTTATAATAAAATAAAATTAAAATATTTTTACATATAATTAAATAATTAATCCATGTATAAATGAAGAAAATGATAACTTAGTAAGAATGAGAATATAATTTGTCACTTTTAATTTTGAGATACTCAATCCTAATATTAATATGATGAAATTCTAGATTTTTATTACCTTGACCTAGTTTACCATAGATTTAAAATATAAAATGCATAGTGGGACTGCCTATCCTATAGATGAATCTTACGTATTTATATCTTGTGTCCATGATAAATCGAATATATATAAGAATTTTCTCGAAATCTTTTCCCTATATGTAATAAGTTTAATTTTATATTTTTGTTTATATGTATTTTTTTAAATATATGTATAACTTGTGCTTAAAGAAATTTGTCACAAAAATTGACTTTTTTTTATGGCAAACTTTGAAAATGTAAATGCATAATGGTTTCACTTATTGATATTTAAGGGAGTAAAGTTTTGTCCTTTATTTACTTCATAGTATTGTCATTTTGATTAAAAAAATATTTTTTCTCTTAGAATATCAATATATATTGAAATCACAAAATATATTTTTAAAATTATCATTTTGTATAGTGTTATAAAATTGACTTTCTTATTATTGAACATTTAAATAAATAAGTATAGTGTTAAAATTTATAATAAGTATAAAAATACGTATATGGAACTTACAGAAAAAAAAACTATTCCTTTCTTTTCCTTCTTTGAACAATTATATGATTTGCTCATAGCAATGTGCTCTTTATTTTTCTTCTTTAAAAAATTTTACGACACACTCAAAATATTTATTTTCTCACTCCTATAAATATAAAAGTCACCTCTTATGATTTACTGAATGAATCAATGATCAATATTTTTATGAGTGTAATTTAATATTTCAGATATACTCAATAATTTTCCCTTCTTTTTCTTTTTACAAACAAACAACATATGCTCTCCCTTTCTTCTTTTACAAAAAGATAGATTCTTCCTCTCCTTTTATTTTTCAAAAAATTTTATGATACATTTGGAATATGTGTTTTTATCTTCTCTTTTATTTTTTTGAAAAATTCTACAATACACTCGAAGCATGTGCTTTCTCACTTTATATAGACGTAAAAGTCACTTTCTATGATTTATAGAATGACTCAATAACCCACACATGTATAAGTAGAATTTAGTATTTCATATATACCCAATAATTTTCGCTTCTTATTCTTTTTACAAACAAATAACATATGCTCTCCCTTTCTTCCTCTACAAACAAACATCTTTGATACGGATGACAATGAAGAGAAGCCAAATTAGAATGGACAGAAGGAAAAGACACAACAGTCTCATATTTAGGAATTTAGACTCACAAATTTCTAATTTGCAATATATCCATGATTGCTCATAAACTCAAATGAATCTCATTCAAGCAAAAATGCGAACACTTAATGAGCAATATTGTACAAGCAAGAGGTGGGGTGTGTAGTTAGGCTGCGGATGTGAAAGTTGTAGTTTTATTAGATCTCATGGAGGACTTAAGAGGAAAGACTCTTGAAGAGGAGGAAGAAATTTTGACGATAAAAAGGAGATTTTTAGTTATATCTAATATACATGCATACTTTTTTTAAATAATATGGGTTTCATCTTTTAAAATTAACAATAATTAATTTTTTTACACCGTGCTCTTAATATATTTAATAATTAACTTGATAAAAAAAATTAAGGACTTTGATAGAGTTGGGATTAAATTTTTGCATTTTTTCCAAGTAGATAAATTTTTTTAAAAGATATATTTTTTTATTTTTCTTGAAAGATACAAATGTATGAAATGTGGATTATCACATTAAAAATAATAAAATTATATTTAATTTTATAAAATTTATTTATAATAAATTTCTCAAAAAATTTAGAAATATAGTAAATTAAATTATATACATTTGAATAAAAGAGAGATAAAAAAAAAAAGGCAAGCAACATCATTGTAGAAGACGGAGACGTGATCTGACGGTTCATGTGCGCCCACGTCAGTTCCATGGTTGCTGTTAGGAGCACATGGAGTAAGCACCACGTGGCAGACAGGATCCGGGGTCCACACTCAAGTGGAAAAAAAAAAGAGAAGAAAAAAAAATCATAGGAATATGAAAATGGTAAAACATTGTGGAAAGGGGACAAATTCGAAATTTGGATGGAGATTTTAGAGCAGAAGGGGACGGGCCCCACAAAAGATTGCATTAGGAAGGGACCCATAGGCAGGGATAGTGGGGGGAAGATTTCTGATATATTAATAGTAATTTTTTGGGTGGATCCAAATGGGTCCCACAAATGGACCCCATAGATTTATTTGATGTCCCCTTCAGTATTATTACAAGAGATTGGTCTCTTGGCTTTAGATAGACATTCTACGCACAAAGTGGTCCCAAAATTATCCCTTTTCAGTACTCAAAATCTTCATTATTATGTTGCTGCTCTGTTACTCTTTTTGCACAAAAAAGGTTCTCCATTTCTCTCATTGCATTACCCTTTCTCTTCATCTGTCTCAATATTTCTATTTTTTTTTTTACCATTTTTTTATAATTAATTTTAATTAATATTCAATCTGTGAATGAATTTACAGTGTTGCAAGAAGCAGTGATGGACATTGGAATGGATTGCTGAGGACTGCTGGGCCACTTAAAGAATGATATAAACAATGGTGTTACAGTTACCGTTATGTGATGTGGCTTTTTTTATTTTTATTTTAAGAAAAAATAATAATAGTTAATCGAGGCACTCAGAGTTCTTCTATTTTTGGATATTTTATTTTTCTTTTGGAAAATATTCACATAAGAATTGATGGATACTTATTGTGTCATTTACTCGTGCTTTCATTCATAAAAATGAAATCATTCTCATTTGGAGGTATGAGTTTAGTTATTTGATTTTTAATATATATTTGAGAAAAATTTTAGGATCTTTGCTTTTAAATTTTTCATATGTTACGAGATGAATATTTTGTTTAGGGAAAATTAAATATTTAGGAAAATTATTATTTAATTTTTTTATTTTAATAAAATTAATTATTTTATTTATGTATTTTAAAAATATATTATTTAATCTATTTATTATACTTTCATTAAATTATTTAATATTTTTGTCAAGTTGAAATATTATTTAATCTTTTTATTTTAATGAAACTAATTAATTAATTTTTATATTTTAAAAAATATTATTATTTATTTTATTTATTTTAATAAAATTAATTAATTAATTCTTATATTTTAAAAAAATATTTTTCAGGATGAAAACAAAAATTTTACTTTGTGAATATTAAATTTGAATTTATATATTTTTTAATTTGTTCATAAATTTTCATTCAATTTCCTAAATATTATTTTTGTGCTTTATTTATGGGAAAATAATTTTTCTAAATTATCACTTTATTTACTTAGAGATATATGAGAAAATATACTGAAAATTGATTAATATTTTTATGTTTATTGTTATACTAATTTCTATCAAAAGATAAAAATAGAGAGAATTAGGGGGATAATGGTGTTGGTGCATAAAGGAAAAAATATTGGACAAGAGGGAAAAACTAAAAAAAGGGAATAAGAGAAAAATAAGAGAAAAGGATGATACGGTTTGAATACAAAAAAATAATAAGAGTGACTAAAAAATTTAACGAAATTAAATTACAAGGAAAAATTATTATATTTTTTTAAAATATATGAACTAATAAATTAATTTAAGTAAAATAAATAAACTAAATATTAAATTGATTAGTATTAAAATTTTGACTAATGAAATTTTAAAAAATGAATCAAATAGTTTAATAAAAATAAAATATAAATATTAAATAATATATTTTTAAAATAAGAAATCAAGTAATTATCATTCATCATTTTGAAAATATAAAAATTAAATAGTAATATTTTTAAATATTTTTATAATAAATATTAATATTTAAAATTAGACAGTGTCTTATTCAATTTTATATACATTTTAGTTAATTTATATTATAAAATGGTATGAATTTTGTTTTGTTTGGAATAATAAAAATATTGGGAAGGCAGGAGAGGTCTTTCAAGCAGTCACATCTTACTTGCTGTTTGTTGGTTGGAACAAATTGGTTTAATACCACCAAAGACTTATTTAGCATTGCATGCAAAGCAAGGGTGATTAATTTTCAAACAAATTTTAATTACAAATAAATTAATCTAATAATAATAAAATTGTAGTTAAATTAGTTAACCATCTTTTTATGTAAATAAATTAATTAATTTAATTCCATTCCAACAAAAAATAAACTTCTTTTTACACTATCGTGACTAAATGGGAACAAAGATCTCCTCTGATTTTCCTTAGCAATCAAACAAAATTCAAACCAAGAAAAAAGAAATAAAAAAGAAAGAAAGAAAGAAAAGAGAGAAAGAGAGATGAGTGGTTGTACCAGCACGGTAGAGAGAATCTAGGAAGAGATCATACCAGGAAAAGAAAAGAAAAGAAAAAAAAAAAAACAATAAGAACAATAACATCTCTCCTGCTTCTCTGCAATTTAAGAAAAAAAATATAATAAAATCTCTTCTACTTCTGCTGTAAACCCACAGTTGCTTCTCACCTACTTCATAAAAACCCCACGGAATAACCCCACACATCTCTCATCTCTCTCCCTCTCTCTCTCTGAAGCTGCTGTATATAAGGGGTTCTTGTGTGTGGTGATATAAGGAATAGCAGAAGCTAGTACTGGGTATAATTGGGTTGCGCAGTTTTCTTTCTGACCAAATGGAGGAGAAATCAGGTCTTAAAAATACACATCAACAGGAACAAGAGCAACAAGAGGCACAGCAAGATCAGCAGCAGGAGCAGGAGCAACATTTTCATGTCTTGGCTGTGGATGATAGTCTTCTTGATAGGAAGCTTTTAGAGAGGCTGCTTAGAGTTTCTTCTTATCAAGGTATATTCTGCACATAGATTATATGATTTGTATGTTTTAAACCCAATACTTTTCGAGAATTTCCTGTTATTGGAATCTATTTCTATATATCCTTTATGGATTTTTTTTTTTTTTTTTTTTGCTGTTTCTCTTGTTTCAGTAACTTGCGTGGACTCTGGGGATAAAGCATTAGAATATCTGGGATTGCTTGAAAAACTAGACAATGCGTCTACAGCTTCTTCTTCATCATCATCTTCTTCTTCTTCTTCCTCCTCTTCCTCTTCCTCCCACTCCTCCTCTTCCTCCCAATCAACACAACATGAGGTAAGGTCGTCTTCTTGAAGCTCTTCTCTCTCTCTCTCTCTCTCTCTCACTCTCCATCTATGTCTGTGTGTGTCACCATCTTCTTCTTCTTCTTCTTCTTCCTTTTCGCTGAAGCCCCTCTTTCTATATGTGTTTGTATTGTCTTAGCCAACTCGTACAATTCTAAATACACAGGAAGAGTTCCTAGAGGAAAATTTCCAGCAAATACATGAGGAAAAAATTAAAAAAAACTATATTTTCATGAATTAATTAAGCTTTAAAAAAAACAAAGAATTTCTACACTTCTTCCTCTAAATGTATATGTAACGAAAAGAAAAGAAAAAAAAATATAACACAATATATCATTTCTTTAAAAATATAATATGGTTATTAATTAAGGAATACTATGACAATTATGATATATTGTATATATTAAGTGAAAAATATCTGAAATGCAGATGTGTTCATATATTAATTAAATCGATTAATCTCGGTCATGGACCACTATTTCCATTATTAATCTATGAAGAGCTTGTACGATGAAACCTAGATTGAAGAATGGCACACTTAAATATATAATTCACAAATTCCAAATTAATTAACATTGGGTTTAATTCTTAACTATAGGGGAAGTTTATTACATAGGGTCGTATTGAAAAAGGCACATTAATTTACATGTTACTGATGATGTTACCCTTTAATCCTGCACATATTATTTGTCTTGCAAAATATCAACACAAATCTGAATTAAAGATTTGCCATGGACCACCTATACCCAAAAGTACATTTCTTGCATTTTTTTTTTCTCTTATTGCGATTCTAAGTGGTATCACTCCTTAGTTTTCACATGCCATTTCTAATTTACATATATATATATATTTATTTTTTTTATGCATTGAATAGTGATAAAACTAGGGCAAAAACCCAAAAAGAGATGTCATATTTAATTACAACTGGAATTTCGATATGCTTTATATGTGGACCAGAAAGATGACTAGTATGTATCATAGTAAAGAGTGTTTATATATATGTTAAGCACATGGAGAGATCGATCGGTTCCAGCTAGCCATCTGTTCAAGTCTTTATGAGATTTTTCTAGGGGAAAAATTGGTTTCTTTGATACCCATAAACATTCAACTTTTTGGGTAATGGAATTAAAGGTGAAATTAGATACATTCCAAAGTTGCTTGCTTCCCCCTTGCCCTCATCTTTCTGTAACTTTTGTTTGTGTCTTGGGGTTTCTTTTAGAGTTATCCACGCTTAATCTTGACAAAGAAGCTGAGGATCTTTGAATATCACCTATTCTTTTTTCTTTTCTATCACATTTTTCTGTCTTTTACGTATTAATTGTTTTCTTTTCCCTCTTTTGGTCTATCTGGGTTTGCATTTGGTATCCTTCAAAACATGCCTTTCTTTCCCAATACAAAGAGTAGTTTAGCTGTTTCTGTGAATAGCGTGATGCATTTTCTTTCTTTCCCTCTCCAACACGTTGTTGGGTAGAATTAATATAAAAGAGCCAAAATAAACCTAAGTATACTCTCTCCTCTTTGTTTTCTTTTAGCTTATAACTATTAATTAAGACATTTTACTTGTATGTTTTATGAAATTTCAGGGTATGAAAGTCCATTTGATAATGACAGATTATTGCATGCCTGGGATGAGTGGCTATGATTTACTCAAAAGAGTCAAGGTAAATTACCATCAGTTGTGTGCTTTTCTTTAACATGGGTAATGCAAGAAATTAACTAAGAAGCTGCAATTTTCAACTTACAATAGAGCATGAGCATCATATACTATTGGATCACATGGTGTAGATAATATATATATATATATATATATATATATATATATATATATTGTCTCACTAGTATATGCGTCAAAAACTCGAACTCTGATATCATTTCTCTTTAAAATTTTTTGATATATAAAAAAAAAATGTACTTAAATTCAATTATGGCTCATTTATATCCAAATATATATACAGTAGAGAGAGAGAGACAGAGAGATTATTTGAAGCTTGCATGTTCCTGAATTCAAAAAACTGACAACTATATCTTCACCTGGTATATATTAATTATATGTATTATAGAAACTATTTGAGGGGACCATAGGACATATTTGTCAGAAGAACAAGGATGAAACAAATGACAGGCAAGCTAAACTTTATAAAGGGGTGTGCGATAGCTATATATATTTTTTAATTTTCCATTTTTTTTCCTTCCTTCTCTAGCATTTATTGCTAGAAGATTCAGCAATTTTTCACAACTCAAGTGAGAAACTTAAAAAAAAAAAAAAACCTGCATTTTAATATCAAAGACTGAGCTTTTTGATTCCATGTATTCAGGGTTCTTCTTGGAAAGACGTTCCAGTCGTAGTTATGTCGTCTGAAAATATACCTTCTAGAATTAGCATGTAAGTTTCTGAATTGGTTTCTGTGTTCTTTTTTTTTTTTTTTTTTATATATAATTTGGACAAGAAGTACATGTATGTTTGTTCTATGTATATAGGTGCTTGGAAGGAGGAGCTGAGGAATTCTTGTTGAAGCCTCTTCAGTTATCAGATATGGAGAAGCTGCAGCCTCATCTTCTAAAATCCCTTGACCACTCTTGTACTGAAGGAATGGACAACAGTGGAAGCACCAACAACAACAATAACAACATCAATAATAATATTAGCAAGAGGAAGGCAATATCTCCTGAGCCCCCAGAAAGAAGACCTAAAATGAAAGGACTAGCTGTTGTATAGATTTAGCTAGCTAGCTAGCGAGCTATATATATTGCATATATATACATATATATATTACATATTTTTCTAACTAATATATGCATGGCTTAATTATAATATTGAGTGTGAACTTTTCCTCCCATCAATTCATAAATATAACTGAAGTACGTTTTCTTATAATAATATCGTATTCTTGCATGCATTGATATTTGTTACGCAGATATGCTAATTAATTTATTTATTAGGAATGCATGTCAATATTCACAAGTAATGTTGTTATTTTTTTTATACATAGGCTCCACAATCAACTCATTCTAGCTAAATGTACTGTGCAACTAATTTACCAGCTTAATTTCACTTATCAACTCTCAATTTTAAAGTTATATCATTGTCATCCCTCATTTTGAATTTTTTTTATCATAAAAAACTCAAATTTCAATCTAATACAGCCCCCAAAGTCTTTTCGGCCAAATTCTATTAGATACTCTAGCTGCAAATTGAATTAAACACAATAAAAAATAATTTTCTCTCTATCATGTAGAGTAGAGAGAACAGTCTTTCATCACATGAGTGATTTTATTTATCAAAATAAGAGAGAGAGAGTACTCGCTCCATATGACAGATTTTTTTTTGGTCTAATTCATTTTCATAAGTTAAGATTAGCTTCTGATGAGAGTACTTAATAGAATATACACAAAGAGACTTTGAGTAATATTAAATTAAAATTTTAATATTTTTTAATAAAAGTTAAAATTAAAATACGTTGATAAAATAAGTCTTAAAATTGAAAGACAATAAGTGAAATTAAATCCTAATTCACTACCATAAAACACAGGCTAAAACAATCTATCATTTAAGCTAGATAAAGTTACTTTAATTTAAATGACATTTTTAATGAATATTCTTAAATAAAAAATGTATTATGATGGCGTGTGTTTCAAAGTAAAATAACATTTATAATAAAATTTTTTTGTAACACTTTATGTAATATTTATGAAAAGTGACATTATAATTTATTGTTCTTATTTTTTTTTATAAATATCATTATAATTTTACTTATTAAAAGGGTGTTTGATACGAGGTTAATAAGGGATCGATAGTTATTACTCTTGTAATTTTTAATCTTTCATTAATATTATTAGAATACTTAAAAAGACTATGTTAATTTTTTACATCATTATCCTCTTTAAAAATTAAAACTCACAAAAGTAACATTTAATTCTTGATTTTTTTAACTTTTTACCAAACACAACTATCATTTTGAGCAACATTTTGATGAATGTCACTAAAAATGATATTTGTAATAAATGTCATTACAATATTTCTTTTTCCTCATTTATTATAAATGTTTTAAGAAATTGATAAAAATATTATTGAAAATTAAAATATATTTTAATAACTACAAAAAAATCTCTCAAAACAATGAAATGAAGGGATCAAAACAGATGACACTGTAGGTAAGTAAAAAATGCAAAATAGTGACCAATTATGCAAACATTGTTTTTGGAAAGATTTAAATATTATATTATACACTTATATTTTTCAGGATTAATTACAAATTAACTTGCATAATATTTCTTAATTTTCAAAATTAAACATATGGAAATCATTACAATGTCAATCCAATCTTACAAAACATTGGTTTTACTTCAGTTTTATATTTTGAAATGTTTGATCTATTCTTTAATTCTAAACCAAATTATGCTCACTCCTAAATAGTCATTTGATATAAGGTTAAAAAGTATTTTGAAAGATTATCATCTTAAATACTGTAAAAAAAATAATTTTTAAAAAAGTTTTTAATTGTTTTAAAACTTTTATGATTAAAAAAAGTTAAATTTAATTTTAAACAAATTTCTTCTTAACTAATATATTTGAAGAAGAGTTTTTTCTAACAGCAACTTTTACAATAATACCAAAAAAATCGTTTAGTTTGACATTAAAATTCTAAAGCCCTTTAAAAATCATACTAAATTTTGATAATGACTTATTTGACTCTAAGAGTAATTATCAGGAAATTTAAAAGAGATTTTTTTCTTTTTTAAATTTTGGAAGACGTGAAGGAATCATAAATTAAGAGATGTAGAAATAAAAATAGTTATAACTCTCACTTCTCTTTCCTTACACCCTAATATGAAATTGGAGTGTAAGAAAAATTGATATTTAAGAGATAAATGAGGGTAAGACTTGCCTTGTTTATCATTACCTTTCATTAATTCATTCATTTTAAATAGGAGTACATAAGTTAGTTACCTTTCTTTATCTTTATTTACTTCTTTTTCACCCTCATTCAAATAGAGTTTAGTCGGTGAGAAGTATCGAACATGGATTTGACCAAATTAAAAGAAAGCAGAGCAGGGAGAAGGAGATGAGTGATTAGGGGAGAAAAGGCATTTTATCTGAGGAAGAGAAAAAGAAAATGGGCATTTTTTACTTTTTATGTTTAACTGACGGAATCTATTAAGAAAAGTTAATAAAAGGATTAAATAGTTCTATTTTGAATAAGTAGGAATATTTTAATTGGGTTTAAAAGTTTTAGAGGCCAATTAATTAATTTTAACAAATTTTAAGGACTTCATAGTAATTAATTATTTTTTTAATGCCTAAACTTATACTATAATGCACTTGAAAAAAATAAATTAATTAAATTTAATGCCAATTAATTAAATTTAACATATTTTATATAAAAATAAAAAAATAAATAAAATCTAAAACAATATCTAAAAAATGATTTTTTTACTTTCCAACCTAGCCTATGTGTGAATCATCTTTTTCTCCTTCTAGATGGGTTGTGAAAATCTTAATTCTTCAATTGACAACCAAATACCATTAGCTTCTTGAATGGGACGTTCCCATTCAATTTGGTTGATTGTCTCCCATTCAATTGGTAACCAAATACCCTTAGCTTCTTGAATGGGACGCTCCCATTCAATTCGGTTGAATGTCTCCCATTCATTGGAAAAAATAAAAACAACAACGCCATCAATGGCCAGCTAAATACAATTAGCTACTAGAAGAAAGGGAGCATTTCCCTGCTTTCTATTCAATTCGGTTGAATGTGTCACATTCTGGAAATTAGCATCACACTAATGCCCCACGCACGATCATCGTGCATGCGCATTCTTAGTCACGAAAGATATAGGCTCACCTTCACATTCTGAAAATTAGTATCACCTTTATGCTCTATGCACGATTTCTAAAGGCGTAGACCCCCACCTTAAGTTGTAAGTAAGGGTGTAAATGAGCTTAACTTTGTTCAAATTTGGCTCGTTTATAATTAATTTGTTTAGATTTGAGCTTGATTTGAACTGGATTCGAATTTTAATATCACAACTCAAACTTAGCTCATTCAAAACATATTAAACTCAAGTTCAATTTGAGCTCAACTCGTCATCAGCTTGTTTAAATTATAAATGAGCTTAACTCAAACTTTACTCGTTTACAAGCCAAGCTCGAGTTCGGTTCGTTTAAATTATAAAATTAAACCTAATTTTAAAAAACTTTTAAATACTAAATAATTCATTAAAAGATTTAAATAAAATTTTAATTAAAATCTCATTAAAATTAATTATTTTATTTTACTCCATAACAAAGTAAGGAGAGATTTTTTTTTCTGGTAGAAACCACTTGGTATTCGAAGTTCACTAACACGAGTAATCTAGATTCGCCTCGGTTAGGCCCACAAAGGGGGGGCAAGGTGCTTCCTCTCAAGTTTTAAAAGTACTTCATACCCAGGGTTCAAAATCGAGACCACTGGCTAAGAGAAAAGGGATTCCTGTCATCACATTTTACCCCTTGAGAGTAGGAGGAATTCTCCTTTTATAGAGAAGTCAACCCATCCCACTTACCAAAGTTTATATAATTCTCATACAGTTAATAGGTTTGTACATAAATAACTATGTTAAATATTGAATCAATATACAACTATGGTTCAATGGTAAAGGTTTGGCAAGTATTTGTTAACTTGACGTGGGTTTGATTCCCAATTTCGGTAATTAGGCATTTTTTTACTTTTTAATTTTATATTTCTTTTTTCTTTTTAATTCTCCTCCTTTTTATTTTTTATTTTTTTATTTCTTTTAGTAATTAATTGTAACTTTCACTCAAATGCTAATTAGAACCTTTAATTATTATATGTAAACTATAATGAAAGAAAATTTGAATTATATATATATACTTTATCTAATTTTATTGTTCTTAACTAAATTTAATTTTTATGGGAGAGGTAGACAATATTATGGAAGATTGAAAGAGAGTAATAATAGATAGGTAGCTTAATGTTAAAATTAAATATTAGTCTTTTCAATGTTTAAAGTTCACTTGAGAGAGAACTTCATCAAAGAGACTGGAAGGGAGAAGGAGAGACTACATAACACTACAAAAAAGTGAGTATAAGGGATAATTTTTGGGGACCAATTTTTTTTATGATCCTCAAATCATAATTTTTTTATATTATAGGGGATTAATATATTTTTTGCCTCTAATTGAATTACCGGGGATGACTTTTCTATCATAATTTAAAAAAAAAATTCTCACATGTAAGAGACAATTATATATATGATCCCTGAATTGTGAGTTAAGGGTACAAGTAAATGCCCTTTGTTTCTTAAAGCCACGGAAAGTCGAAAAGTCTCGTTGAGAACCTCTAGCTGTTGCTGCTTCTTCTTCTTCGAGGTAATACTTTTAGTAATCTCTCTCTCTTGATTGTTACCATTAATAGTAGTAGTAATTGCTTCCGCTATTGTGATTTTGTTTTTTTTTTTTTTTTCCTTTTTAATATCATTGTTTTGAGGTGCATGTTCCCCATTTTGATGATTTGCTGTGATTCACGTTTTGGACTTGCGGATTTGATATGGTTAGGTTTCCAAGGGAAGGAGGGAATTCAATCGAATTTTTTATTTGCTGTGATGGGCTTTCACTGTTATTCTACATTTCTCTTCAACTCGAGAGATCGAGCTAGATTTGATAGCGGCCCTTATGAACACCAAATGTTTGTTGATTTGTCTGGTTGAATTGGTAGTTGATTTGTTGTTGTTTCAGTGTCAAGCTTATGTATTCACTCATTGTTGTTCTTCATGGCAATTTCAATGCTGTTTGTGTAGAATTGTGCCAAAGTTACCTGACTTTGGGAATCTTTGTAACTTTCTTGTTTCTCTGTTCATGACAACCCAAGGGCTACATTAAGACAATATGAGTAAAATATGAAAAATAATAGCTTATGGGTGGACTTGACAAGGGCATTAACGTGATTAAAAATTGGAATAAAAAACATAGCTGCAGTGTTCTTGCTATCCTGTTTTGTCTTGGTCACTTTATGTTTGACAGAAAACATCTTTAAATATAAGCTGAAAAAACTTTCTCAATTTACAGGAATAATGTAGCAGCATTTGCCTCTTTTATATATTTGACCAACTGGAGATTTTTTTTTTTGAATTATTACCGACCAAATTATATATTTGTCAATAAATTTTAATATTATTTAAAAATTATTTAATTTTTTTTTAATTTTACCGATCAAAATTATTTTCATCAGTATTTTTTGTGATTATTCAATAAATTTTTTTAAATTATTACCGGTCAAATATTGTATTCGTCGGTATATTTTAATATTATTTAAAAATTATTTGAATTTAAAAAATAATATAGATTGATTTTAAATTTTATCAATTAAATATTATAAATTTATTTATAATTAAATATTTTATAAAATTATAAAATTTTTAATACATAAATTATTAATAAAAATATTTATTATATTAATTAATACTTGAAATATATAAAATTAAAGATTTCATGTATTTTTTTAAAAGTAATAACTAAATTTAAAATGAATTTGTGTAATTTAAAATATATTTTAATTAAATTTAAAATAATTCTAATATTAATTAAATTCAAATTAAGAGTATCCTACGGTTGCCATCTCCACATAAAACCTAAAATATTTTTTGTTACTTTCTATCTTGCACTCTGCCGACTTTATTTTCCCTCAGCCTCACTAATTGGCTTTCAGCCATGAGAGAGAAGTCCCACCAGGTACAAAATCTTTCTTTCTTTTACTCTCTATTTTTTTTTTCTCTTTCTCCATTTTATTTTATTTTCATAAAGTTATTGATTCTATGGCTTTACAGCAAACAACCTTTCATGTCTTCTGTTAGCCATTAGAATCTAAACACTAATGCCTTTGCCTGCCTTTGGGTTTGGATCATTTCATTCCTTTGCACTGAAAGTAGGGGGGAAAAAGTGAATTAAAACAAAAGAATTAACTTATAACGTCATAAATTCAACTCAGCCCCACTTCAATGGGTTACAAGAATTAATATTTTTTTTCTAAGTCTGGCCAGTAGCGAAATATAGTAAAAAAATTTTGGAGTCAATAGATAGATGAATTATATAATATACATGCATATAAAAATAGTTAAGTCTTGAATTTAGAAAGATAAGACTCATATTTTTTTTAGATAAAGGAACATTTACACTACAAGCACGCAATAATATGTTCAATACATAGAGATTAATTAATTTTCTATTACTAAAATAGGATTAATTTCCCATTACTAAATATGTTCTCCATTAAAAAAAAAAAAAGGATTTAATACTTAAATACAAAGATGAATTAAGAAAAAATAGGGGTCAATTGATCCATAAAAATATACAACTCACCTAATAGATTCAAGCTCAAGTCCACTCTCTGATCTCTACTTTTCTTTCTTTTTTTTTTAAATCCCTTTATTTAGCACTATCAAAGTCTAAACTTATTATTATTAGTATAGGAAATTAGTTTTATATAATAATTAAGATGATAATAAAAATCATTGAATTACAGAATTAGATGTGCAGCTACAACTCCTTGGAAGAAAACTGAAGTGTTGGAAGAATCAATGTCATTTTCTGTCCAACTAGGCCAAGTAGTTAATGCAATCTTCAAAGCTTCCAAATGATCCATCTCTTTAAATATCTTGTCTCCTACTTGAGAGTAGTATCGAGTGCAAATGATTCCTATATTTTTATATAAAAATAATTTAACAATTTTTAAATTAAATATTTACTATAAAAATTGGTATAAAATTAACTTTTATATATATATATATATATTATTAAAATAATAAATATATCATTTTTCTACATCAATTTTATAATAAACATTTAATTTAAATATTACTAATTGATTTATTTGTATACTGCTTGTTTTTATTTTGCCATCTTTGTATAGTTAACATGATTGTTGTTTCAGTTGGTGGATTATTGTAAATCAGTGAATTGTTTGGATGAGAAAGAAAATGATTTTAGGCCTGAATTGTATTCAGCAGTGGATTTACTCCCTGATTATTCTTTCAAAGATTGACTATTTAATCTTGATTATTGATCCAAATATGATAGGACTGTTTGTAACACTGAAATGTGAATTATCCCTCTACAGTTATTGATATTTATGATCTAGGAGTAAAAATATCAAATATTGATGATTTTATACAGGTGTTTCATGAATCCCATTGACATGATTGATTTAATTATGATTTAATTTAATAATTATTTTAATCAATTTAATTTTAATAAATTTTAATTTAATTCTCATTTCAATTTAAATCAATTTGATTGTGATTTCAAATTGGTAGCATTTTTTTGAATAGTACAATCAATAGGCACTATCCACGTAAAAACACAAAATTTTCCCAATAAACTAAAAGTAAAAAAACAAATAAAAAGAAAGAGGAAAAAGAGCTGCTATCTCACCTGACTTGCATTATCTTGCATTATTTTTACCAATGACTTGTTTTTAGTACCTATTTGTTCTTTATCTATTTGTACATGCAAGATAATTTTTTTCCCTACATGCTTTAGTTATCATATTTGTTGTTATTCATTGTTATTTTTAATTGTTAAAGGATATGGCTCCTGATAAGAGTTGGATGGGAATTGAGAATAGAAAGGACCCTAGATATATTCATGGAGTTGAAGGTTTTCTGACATATGCATTTAGGCATGAATTAATAGTAGATGCGATTCCATGTCCTTGCTTAAAATGTAGAAATGTCAATTACAAGTGTCAATTTGAAGTTAGGTACCATTTGTTAAAGCATGGAATTCTCAAATCTTATACCATTTGGTATTTCCATGGAGAGTCTCTAAATGAAGATGTTGACATCAATGATGATCCAATTGTTAATGATGATCAAAACTTCGATGATGATATGATTGGATTAGTGAATGACATATATGGCGGTTCTAATGTCAACATTGGAACAGATTCTACTGAAGCATCGGTTGGAGAGGAACCTAAAGGGGATGCTGCCATGTTTTACCTTCTATTAAGGGAAGCTAAGGAAAAGTTACATCCAGAATGTGAGCTCTCAAAATTGGCTGCTATAGTGAAGTTACTTCACATGAAGAGTTTTCATCGATGGATCAATAGATCATTTGATGATTTGCTTGGAAGGGAGCTTATTCCAAATGGAAAGCAAAATTTGCCAGAATCATACAATAGTGCTTGAAAGTACGTTAGTGGTCTAGGCTTTCACTATGAGAAGTATGATGTTTGTCAAAATCATTGTACATTATATTAGGGATCATTTGCCAATGCATCATCATGTCAAATATGTGGATAATCTAGGTGGAAGTCTGATGAAGGGAAAAGCAAGAGGAAAAAAACTCCATATAAAATGCTATGATATTTCCCTTTAAAACCAAGGTTGCAGAAGTTGTTTATGTCTAATCAGGTAGCATCTGATATGCGATGGCATAAGGAAAAAAGGATAGATGATGGAATTATGAGTCACCCTGCTGATAGTCTTGCATGGATGTCTTTTAATGAACAACATGGTTCATTTGCAAGTGATGCTCATAATGTTAGACTTGGATTGGCAACTGATGGTTTCCAGCGTTTTAGAAATATGAGCTCCCAACATAGCATTTGGCCTGTAATTCTTATACCCTATAACTTGCCCCCTTCGATTTGTATGAAGCAGACCAATTTGATGATGTTAATGATTATTCCTGGTAAGCATAGTCCAGGAATGGGTATAAATATTTTTTTGCAGCCTTTAATTGCTGAATTAAAAGAGTTGTGGGAGGTTGGTGTGGAGACTTATGATGCACATAGCAAAAAGAACTTCACATTGCATGTGGCCATTATTTGGACAATTAGTGATTTTCCAGCTTATGGAGATTTATCAGGGTGTTCAACAAAAGGTTACAAGGCTTGTCCTGCTTGCCACAAATATACTAGTGCAAAACACCTTGCTTGTACAAAGAAAATGTGCTATATGGATCATAGAAGGTTTTTGCCTCCTAGTCATAAATGGCATAAGGACACTAAGTCTTCAATGGCTTTAGAGAGACAAGAGCAATTCCAAAACTACTGTTAGGTGACGAGGTGTTAATGGAGCTTTAAACTTTCACTCAAATGTCATTTAATAGAGGTATTAAAAGGAAGTATGATGCTTCAAATAGTTTCGAGAATTGGAGGAAGAAGAGTATCCTTTTTCAGTTACCCTATTGGAAGACACTTCTTATTCTGCATAATCTGGATGTGATGCACATTAAAAAGAATGTGTGTGATAATGTGTTAGAAACTATAATGAACATCAAAGGAAAGACGAAAGATAATTTGAATAGCCTTTATGATTTGGTGAGTATGGGCATTAGACACGAGCTTCATCTAATTGTGAATGGAAACAATGTTTGTGTCCCAATGGCACAATATGTTATTTCTAATCATGAAAAGGAAGTCTTATGTAAGATGTTGGCTAATCTAAAGACTCTAGATGGTTATTTGTCAAAAATATCCAGGTGTGTTAATGTGAAGGAATGTAAGATTTCTGGAATGAAAAGTCATGATTGCCATGTATTCATACAACGACTTCTTCCTCTTGCAATTCGACGTTTCCTTCCTAAAAATATTGCTAAGCCACTTATTCAGTTAAGTGCCTTCTTTCGAGATATATGCTGTAAGAGTTTAGATAGCTCTCAATTGGATGACATCAAGAAGCAAATTGTCTTGACATTATGCAAATTAGAGATGATTTTTCCTCCATCTTTTTTTAACATTATGGTGCATTTAGTTGTACACTTACCAAGTGAGGCCAAGATTGCTAGACCTGTTCAATATAGATGGATGTACCCAATTGAGAGATATTTGCATAAATTAAAATTTTATGTTTGGAATAAGGCAAAGCCAGAAGGATCAATTGCTGAAGCTTACATTGCTGATGAGTGCTTAACTTTCTGTTCAAGATATTTGGTAGGAATTGACACCATGTAACACCCCTATGTTCGGTAGTGCGTTCTACTGTTCCAGTGACCAGTGTTGTCCGGACAGCTAGAATGCCCAGAACTACAATTAAATATTGGTGAGGAGACATAAAATAATGAAATACAAGAAAAGAAAATACAAGAAAAATAAAGGAAAAATAATAGCAATGAAATGTAACCAAGTTAAACAAGCCGAGAACCCTAGCGATGGGTGACCGCACCTTGAAGTTGCGGTGTGGACCGTTGACAAGCCCTGGACCGCGGGGAACCCTAAAAAATATTTTTAAGACTTAAATAAACATCTATTGAAGTATAAATGTCATTAGAAATATCAAAGAAAAATTAAATAATTAGTACAAAGAAAAATGAGAAATCGAGAAAATGAAAAAACTCGGTGTTACTGAAAAATTAGGAATGCAATCCGAACAGGGGCATTGTGGTCATTTGACACCCCGAGTTATCTTTTGACCTAAATATCCATTAAAAATAAATGATATTACAATTTAGAAATGTCATGAAAAATTAATTTGTGACACTTTATGAGAATTGTGAAAGAAATGGGGGATAAAAACTAAATTATGGAAGTTTAACATAAAAAATTGTTTTTAATCCTATTAGTGCTCCACTAACTCCACTAAAGTGGACCATTAAACATATTATGGACAGCATATCACTCACCTTCTTCAACCTCACTCACCTTGCCGAATTGAAAAAAAACTCTCAAAACCTCCATGGACGGCCAACCATGGCCAAAGCTTCCTAACCTCCATACAACCTTGATCAATTCACCTTTTCCACTTGATTTCTTCACTAAAGTTTGTCTATACAACTTGGGTAGTAGATAGGCAGCAAGAAAGTTGAGTTTTGGTGAGGTTTTGAAGAATTTCAAAAGTGGTAAGTGAGTGTTTTCAAATCTTACTTCATTAAACTTTGAATGGATGTTATGGGTAGTTGATTTGTGGAAGAATTTTTGAAGTTTGATGTTTTAAGAGAGATGTACATTTTGGCAGCCATGGAACCTCAATAAGAACAGTTTTTTCTTGTATGTAAATAGTGATTTGGATGATGATTTAAATGTTTAATTGTATTGAAATTGAATTCCATGTGTAAGGTTTGAATTGTAAGCTTAAAAAGTGAAAGTGGAAATTGATGGGTATGTGTAAACTTGTGGCAGCCTTATGAAGAAGATCAAAATGTGTTGTTTCATGGTTTGGCTTATGGAATTATATTATTGAATTATGTTTTTATGGATGGCAGCATGTATGTGTGTATTAAGGTTTGAATTTGGACATGTAAATGAGGTGCATTCATGTGTTTAATTGTTATAATTGGACTTGAAAAATTCTGGGTTATAGTGTACATATTGAGAATAGTTATAAGCTGCCAAAATGATCAAAATGTGTTGCTAAATGTGTTAATGTTATGGTACAAACCAGAATTGGCATGGAAGAATGAACTTGGTAAGCATAGGATGTGTAATTGGTAAAGGATGAACAAATTGTAATAGGGCAGTGTGTATTTTAGCTTAGAACCTTAAGTGTGTGGCTCCAATTGGTATGAGACCAATTGGAGGTGGAACTAGGCACAAAATGTGCCAACTTTCATGAAGGAAGCTTATCAAAATTCTGCCTAGAAGGTAACTTGAAAAATGACCAAATCCGAAAGTGTTTTGAAAGCCTGAAAATTGACCATTTGGGCAGTAGTTAGTATTTTGGCCATAACTCACTCAAAACAGGTCCAATTGACCTCAAATTTTTACCATGAATAGCTGAGACATATATCTACAATTCTTATGAAGACACCAAAGCCCAGAAATGGCCAAAACCAAGCCAAATAGCTTGCACAAGTTCAGGTACCAAAACTGGCCGAACCAAAAGTGACCTAAAAATGACCTAAAGCTATCATTTTGGTACATTCTGTCCAGCATTGGTAGATTGACCATAACTTGGTCTACACAACTCAGAATGACCTGAAATTTTGTTCCGCATGTAATTAGACATAGATCTACAAGTTTATAGTTTTGACCGAAACCCGAAAATCAAGGGAACTAGGTCATCCGGTTAGGTCAAATTAGTATACTGAAATCCGGCAAATTACAATAAAATGCAATATACTTGAAAGTGAAATTGGTAACATGTACCAACACTAAAAGGCCATAAAATGTGACATATTGGTAACATTAAAACCTAATCCACCTAGAGTGCATCAAGGGTCAACATCTTAGGTTGACTAAGAAAATAATAGAATTCAATAAGTTAATTATTAAGCCATATTGTTAGAGACAATTTAAATGAGTACTGAAACACTTCAAATTATGTGTTTCAGTTAGCAAAGACTCAGGGAAGGGGAAGGAAACACTGAGTCAGAGCCAAGAGACATTTATCAGAGGTTTGTGCATAACAGTTATTTCTTTTGAATTTTCAATTGAAATGAATTATGACAATTTGTCTATTATTGTTTAAATTGTGAAAATTGGTTTGATGGATACTTATTGCTTAAAAAACATTGTAAATGGTTTGAAACCACAGCTATCATGTATATTGATTGAATTTCTCACTAGCTTGTCTAGTGGGATGAATTGACTTTGAATTCCCTCTCTGGCTGAAGTGTTGAGGTGTGTGCCTATTGAGGATGAATAGAATGAGTACTCATATTATTGCTAGCTAGCTATGTTATTTCTCATTAGCCATCGGCTCTTGGGATGAATTGGACTTTGGAACATGATTAAGCTGTGTGTGATTTATTGATATTTATTGTGATATTATGAAATGGAGTTTAAATTCTTTATGACATTCACTGTCTTTGAATTTAACTATGGTTTTAAGTATCCACTATTTATATGACTTATGATTTGTGATTTAAAGTTGTATTTTGTTAATGCTGTGCACCACTGAGACATTGGCTTAGCGATAACTTTTCATTATTGTCGTAGGTAGACAGACTGACAGGGCAGCAGACTAGGCTGCTAGTGCTTCATTGAGAGTTCATCGGGTATATTGAGTATACCATATTTTGCATTTTGTATTGTAATGTATGTTCACTGTATATATATAGTGTTCTTGGTTTTGAGCAGTTGTAAATTAAAATTGTACATTGAAGTTGTAAAATAAATTGTGAATTATTTTGGCTTGTAAAATTTGTGATATATTTCTTATCTCAGCTTTTGAAAATACTGGAAAATTATTGTGGATTTGAGTTGACAATTGCTGAGAAACTTATTGTGTTGATTGAATATTGGAGTTTGGGGATTGAACAAAATAATTGAAGTGCTTTTTTTTTTACAGGTTTTTGAAGAACTGTTTTTTTTAAAATACAGATGGCACTCTGCTAAAATTTTTACAGAAATTATTAATACTTCAAATGTGTTATCTAGTTTCACTTCAGTTAAAAAAAAAAAAAAATTTAACACCTGTAAATAGTGCTCACCACTGTAAAATGAAGTAAGAAAAGTTTTAAAATTCCTTATAGTGTATTTAATGGGTTATCAGTAGACAAAGTTTGGTAATTCATTAGGTATACTATGGGATCATGTTATGCCTTACAAAGGGGTAGGGTGTGACACACCATCTTTAATCAGCTCCCACAAAATGATGATGGCTTTGATCAAAATGGTTGCAATGATGGGTTGGGAATTTTTAGAAGATCTGGGCGATCATTAGAAAGAGGTGAGTATCACTTGCTCATTGATGACTGGAAGCAGAAGGCACATCTTTACATTCTTAATAACTGTGAAGAAGTCTAGCCTTATGTTGAGTAAGTATCATTTTTTTTACGTGAACAAAATCTTATAATCCTAATATTATCCTATTTGATTTCTTACAAAATAAACGTCGTTATAGGAAATATAAAGGTTCATTGCCTAATATGAGTCATCGGGAATTGATGAGACATTATAATTCAGAATTCCTAAATTAGTTCTTTAATCATGTACGTGAACTTATCCAATATTCTTGACTTTATTGAGTACATTACTTTATTCATATAATTCAATATAAATAATTATATATCCACATGATTTGATGATAAACTTCAAGGTGGTTGAGTTACATGCACAAGGAGCAATTTTTGATGACTTACTCCATTTAGCTGAAGGTCCTTTAACACTCTACAAGTGTTATACTGGTTATATTGTGAATGGGTTTTGCTTTCATACTTTAGATCGTCAGAAAATCAGACAAAGTCAAAACTCTGCTGTCATGTCTAGGGGTGACAATAATTCTCCTGACAAAGAGTGTTATGGAACTTTGATGGATGTGTGGGAGCTACAATACTCAAAAAGGAATCAAATTTCATTATTTAAACGTGAATGGTTTGATGTGCAACATAAAGAGACTGGTTGCATAGTAGATAATTACTCAATCACAAGTGTCAAAGCCAACGCTCAATTAAGTACATAGGAGCCTTTTATTTTAGTTTGTCAAGCTGAGCAAATCTTTTATGTTGAGGATCCAAAAAATCCAAATTGGCTTGTTGTAATGAAAACTCATCCTTGAGATCTTTATAACATGCCTGTTGAATTACAGGATAATGTTTGTGAAATTGCTGATGATAATGAGGTTTACCAAGAAGAGGAAAATGACATGCATGGTCGTCCAACAAGACCGTTAGACAATGATGATGATATTGTTGACTTGAATAGGGTTGATGTTGATCCTAAAGAAGTTTCTATTCAAACAGCTCGAGAAATTCAAGAACGAATTGAACAAAATGATAAGGAACATAATCAGGAAGAAAATATAGATGCTAGTGAAGATGAATTTGGAGATGATAATAATGAATTTGAAAAAGAAGATGATGATGATTAAAGGTGGTTTTAAATATATATATATATATATATATATTTTTTTTTTTTTTTAATTTTGACATACTCTTCCTATTGTATTTGTTTATTTATTAGGTATAATTTGATATATTGACACATTGTTGATTTTTTCTTTTATTAAGTTTGTTAATTTTTGTTCATATTTTAATTTGTTTAGGTGATGGCAAGTGTAAGTAAACGTAAGAAGAATAATAGGAAGATGCCGCCTGGGTTGAAAAGTTGCATATCTTCTGCACATGGTGATTCGTCTGAAGAAACACTTCCACCATCCCAATCAGAAAATTTGTCTGACTTTGTTACACCTGAAGGTATTTATTTGAATATTTGAATTATTTAGCTTTGAATGGTAATGTTATAATTTATTAGAAAATTGTGATTTTTTTTCAAATTTTAGATGGATGGAGACAAGTTTCAAAGTCTAACCCTATTTGCAAGCTCACTAGTATTAACAGTATTGTTCGCATTCAGAGACAATCTTCTCCTACATCTAATATTGGTATATTTACATCTATTACAATTATAATTCTTTTAAGTGCAAGCTTACACATGAAAAAGTTATAAGTTATAAATACTAAGTAACCAATTTTATTTTTTTTATATTTAGGTAAAAAAGATAACTTTTTAGAGCCAACTCTAATCATGCACCACCTAACATTACTGATGCTCCATCACTATCTTCTCCTCCTCTATCAATTATCGGTATAATTTCATATTTTACTTATAAATAAGTGTCAAATTTTTGTTTTAGAAATTTGGAATTATGATAGTGATATAACTAAATTCTTTTCTTATGATATGATGTAGAGGAAAGTAGGCAACCTTTAAGAACTAACATTGAAAATGATCCAGTTGGTGTTAGTAATGCTCCTTCATTATCTTCACTTGCTTCAAATGTTGTTGGTATGATTCTATACATTTTAACTAAATTTCAATAAAAGTTTTATTTTAATAATTTTGAAGTATAATAGGGATGCATATGAATGCTTTTGTTATTTTATAATTTTAGAGGAACGAAGACGATCTTTGAGGACTCACATTGATAATGAGTCATTTGGTGCTATTAATGATCACTCACAAACTTCGCTTCCTCCAACTTCTGCTACTAGAGTCAATAATCAGTCTGATAGAAATCCTTGTCAGCCTGGGATTGAGACAAGTGGAAGAAGTTCAATGAATTTTAGAAGTAATTTTCATACACTTGTATAAGCTAAGAGATTGATAAAAGTATTAGAAGTTCACCAAATCTTGCTAATTTATTGGATTAATCTTTTTGCTCATACATATTTGACGAGTTGTGTATATTGGATGATTTTTTTTTTTTTTTTTGTTCTTCCATTAGGATGTTTGGCTAGTGGTAGGGGATTGTACAAAGGCATTGATCTTTGTTATGGAAAGTCAATCATTATATTATTTCTGTGTATATTCTGTATTCTGTATTCCTATTTAGGATTTCTTATTTAGGATTTCTTCCTAATTAGTATAACACAATTATAGAAATCAATTGTATATAAATACCCATGTACAGATTAATTGAAATCAATGAGAATCATCTCTTTCTACATCTCTTTCTACATGGTATCAGAGCAGGCCATCTAGGGTGACTATTTGTTCTCACCACCCAGCTCAAGAGAGACCTTGGCCGCCGACCGGCCATTTCGATTCCGATCAATATTGCCAGCGTCGCCTCAATCCCCTCATTCCACCACTGTGTGTCTTTGTTGCGATCCAAAGACACCATTAAAGGAGTTCTGATGTTTGGCTCTCAGATGATATTTGGGTATTTACTTGATTTGTGATTTTGGATTATTTTGTTCTTTATCGGCACTTTGGATTAGCGTTTCGGTTAGTTTTCTTTGTCTCAACAAATGGCAGACAATAAGAATGTTATTTCTGATGTGATTCCGATGATGACTAAGATCACGGAACACAAACTTAATGGTTCAAATTACAGGTGGAGTAAGACTGTTAGGGTCTATTTGCGTAGCATTGATAAGGATGATCACCTTACTAAAGATCCACCTATCGATGATACACAACAAACTTGGCTAAGGGAGGGCGCTCGGTTGTTTTTGCGGCTTGAACTCGATTCACGGTGAGGTAATTAGTTTAATTAATCACGTGAATTTGTTAAAGAATTGATGGATTACTTAGATTTTTACGTATTACGGTAAAGGGAATATCTCGTATTTATGATGTTTGTAAGGCATTCTCTACCGTCTTGAGAAAGAGAATAAGTCTCTCACGGCTTATTTTATGGATTTTAAATGGGTATATGAGGAACTTAATGTATTGTTGCCTTTTAGTTACGATGTGAAAGTTCAGCAGCCCAACGGAGCAACTGTCGTTATGAGTTTTCTTGCAGCCTTCCTTGAGTATGAGACTGCTAAATCTCAGATTCTTTCCAGTTCTGAGATTTCCTCTTTGCATGAAACATTCACACGGGTCCTTCGTCCAGAGAGTACCCAATCTTCACAGCCTGCCCGTAGTGCTCTTATTAGCCGTAATCCAAATGGACAACGTGGTAATAGAAGAGGAAGTAGAGGAGGAATTACAGCAATGTAAGTAATCAGTAATGGAGAAGCTAGTTCTAATCAGGACTCAAGAGGAGTCATTTGTTATTATTGTCATGAGCCTGGCCATACAAAATATAATTGTCCACAACTTCAGAGGAAAAATCAGCGATCACAGATGGCAAATATGGCAGCAGAGGATTCTACAGTATCTTCCTCTGAGAAAACTGTTTTGGTATCTGCAGAGGATTTTGCACAGTTTTCCCAGTATCAGGCATCTCTAAAGCCTACCAGTTCCCCTATCACTGCGATCGCTGAGTCAGGTAAATCCACTACATGCCTTGTGTCTTCCTCATCCAAATGGGTTATTGATTCTGGTGCAACAGATCACATGACAGGTAATTCTAGTCTTCTATCTGCTTTTCAGTCTAATCCCACTTCCTCTACTGTTACTTTAGCTGATGGTTCTACTTCTTGTGTCATGGGTTCTGGAACTGCGAATCCGACTTCGTCAATTTCTTTGTCATCTGTTTTGTGTCTACCAAATTTCTCTTTTAATCTACTTTCTGTTAGTAAACTTACTCGTACCTTAAATTGTTCTATTTCCTTTTTTTCTGATCAGTGTTTGTTTCAGGATCTTATGGCCAGATTATTGGTAGAGGGCGTGAGTCGTGGTCTCTACATTCGGAAAATCATATACGCGATCGCTTGTTTGCTCCAGATCTGTAACACCTCTTGAAGCTCATTGTAGATTGGGTCATCCTTCTTTGTCTACCATGAAGAAGTTGTGTCCTCGATTTGATCTTTATCGATTACTAGAATATGAGTCGTGTCAGTTTGCAAAACATCATCGTTTGCCTTCTGTGTCTAGAGTCAATAAACGGGCTTCATCCCCTTTTGAGTTAGTTCATTCTGATGTTTGGTCCTTGTTCTGTTACTTCTAAAACTGGATTTCGTTATTTTGTTACTTTTGTTGATGATTACTCTCGTGTTACCTGGTTATATTTAATGAAGAATCGTTCTGAGTTGTTTTCTATCTTTTGTGCCTTTTGTAATGAAATCAAAACTCAATTTAATATTTCTGTGCGCATATTAAGAAGTGACAATGCTAAAGAATATTTTTTCAAAGACAATTTCAGTCTTACATGACACAAAATGGCATTCTTTATCAGTCTTCCTGTGTGGATACCCCATCCCAAAATGGCGTGGCCGAAAGAAAAAATCGGCATCTTCTTGAGGTAACTCGTGCTCTTCTTTTTCAGATGAAAGTTCCTAAACACTTTTGGGCGGATGCAGTTTCTACGACATGTTTTTTGATCAATCGTATGCCGTCTTTTATCCTTAATGAGGATATTCCTTATATTGCTTTGTTTCCTACAAAATCTTTGTTTCTGTTGAACCCGTATTTTTGTTGTACTTGTTTTGTGCGTGATGTTCGTCATGAGTTACTAAATTGGATCCAAAGTCTCTCAAATGTATCTTCCTTGAGTACTCTCGGATGCAAAAAGGGTACCGTTGTTTCTCCTCCTCTTAATCGTTATCTTGTTTCTGCAGATGTCACATTTTTTGAGTCCACTCCATTTTTTTCTCAATCATCTGTGTATGAGAGTCAGGGGGAGGAGGATGATATCTTAATATATACTGCCCAATCAATGTCTAGTCCTCTCTCACAGCCTGTTTCTTACGTCTCTAGACCTACTCGGCCTCCGTTGTTCATGTTTATTCCAGAGATTGGAGATTACCGACTCGGATCCTCCACCATACTTCGTTGGGAGATCCTGCACTCATCGATCATGATTCGATCTAGATTTACCCATTGCTCTTCGTAAAGGTAAACGCGTTCATGTACTTACCCTATCTCTTCTTTTGTTTCTTATAATCAATTGTCTTCTTGTTCTCGGTGTTTTGTTACTTCTTTAGACTCTGTTCCTATCCCTAATCTGTTGGTGAGGCCTTTGTCTCATCCTGGTGGTGTCTTTGCTATGAAAGAAGAAATGGAGGCTTTAGATGCTAATGGTACATGGGAATTGCCTTGCCCACCGGTAAGAAAGCTATTGGTTGCAAATGGGTATTCTGATGAGGTAAATCTGATGGTTACGTGGCTAGGTTAAAAGCACGCCTTGTAGCAAAAGGATATGCTCGGACATATGGGGTTGATTACTCGACACTTTTTCTCCCGTAGCTAAACTTACTGCTCGCTTGTTTATCTCTTTAGCAACTACATATGATTGGCCCTGCACCAATTGGATATCAAGAATGCTTTCCTTCATGGTGATCTTCGAGGAGGTGTATATGGAGCAACCACCTGGGTTTGTTGCTCAGGGGGAGTTGGGTAAAGTTTGTAGGCTTCGGAAGTCTCTTTATGGCTTGAAACAAAGTCCTAGGGCCTGGTTTGGGAGATTCAGTGAAGCAGTACAGGAATTTGGTATGCAAAAGAGTAAGTGTGATCACTCGGTATTTTATAAGCAATCTGAGGTGGTCTAATTCTCTGGTAGTCTATGTGGATGACATTATCATCACCGGGAGTGACTCTGCAGTATTTCATCTCTTAAAACCTTCCTCCAAACCAGTTTGCACCAAAGACTTGGGATTATTAAAGTATTTTTGGGTATTGAAGTTATGAGAAGTAAGAAGGGTATTTTCTTATCTCAAAGAAAATATGTCATCGATCTATGGGACAGACAGAAAATTAGGTGCTAAGCCTTGTAGTGCACCAATTACTCCAAATTTATAACTGTTAGCAGGGGATAGTGAGTTGTTTGAAGATCCAGAGAGATATAGGAAATTGGTAGGAAAATTGAACTACCTTACTGTCACTCGTCCTGACATTGCTTATGCCGTTAGTGTGGTAAGTCAGTTTATGTCTTCCCCAACCGTTGCTCATTGGGAAGACATGGGACAAATCTTGTGCTATCTGAAGGGAGCTCCAGGAAGAGGTTTGTTATATGGTAATCATGGGCATTTGAATGTTGAATGTTTTTCAGATGCCGACTGGGCTGGATCTAAGGTTGATAGGAGGTCAACTACTGGATATTGCGTTTTTGTTGGAGGAAATTTGGTGTCTTGGAAAAGCAAGAAGCAGAGTGTAGTTTCTCGATCTAGTCTTTGAATCCGAATACTGAGCCATGGCACAATCAGTATGTGAGGTAATGTGGATATTTCAATTACTAGATGAGACAGTTTTAAGACCCCCAACTGCGAAATTGTGGTGTGATAATCAAGGCTCTCCATATTGCTTCTAATCCGGTATTTCATGAGCGGACCAAACATATTGAGATTGATTGTCACTTTGTTCGTGAAAAGATTCAACAACAGATCATCTCAACAGGACATATCAAAACTGGAGAGCAGTTAGGAGATATTTTCACAAAAGCTCTGAATGGAGCTAGGATTGACTACATTTGTAACAAGTTGGGCATGATTAACATCTATGCTCCAACTTGAGGGGGAGTGTTATGGAAAGTCAATTATTATATTATTTACATGTATATTCTCAGATTCTGTATTCCTATTTAGGATTTCTTATTTAGGATTTCTTCCTAATTAGTATAACACAATTATAGGAATCAATTGTATATAAATACCCATGTACAGATTAATTGAAATCAATGAGAATCATCTCTTTCTACATCTCTTTCTACAATCTTGATAAGTTGACAAATGGAAAGAAGGACAAGTTAATTATCTTCATACCCCCAAGAAAATATTTTCAACCAATTGTTGAACATGAAAGAAAGTTGGCATCATGGTTAGGATATTGTGCAAGATCTTGTGGTCCACCTAAGGAGCCTTGGAATGCTATTGAAGCTCGATATCGTACTCGTTTATGGAGTATGATTCGGGTTAACTTCATATGCTTTTTTAGAGTTTCTTATTTGAAAAAATTATTTTTATCCTTTAAATCATATCACATTATATTTTATTATATTCTATGTTAAATGGCCAAATAAGATGAATACATGATATTGCATAATTAAGAATTAATTTTTAAATTTTATAGGATTACTTTGATGTAAGTCCTGAGAGTCCAGAAAAATGGAAGAAGCTTGAGGAAATGCAAAAGGTGAAGCCTGACACAGCTGAGAGAAAAAAGCTAAGTTTGAATTCTATTGTTTCTATGAGATGAAAATATTATATTGCAAATTGAAATACAAGCTATACCTTAAGTATTTGAAGTACTCAAGTGAAGATGAACGACTGCAACATGTTCCTGAAGGATTGATTGTGGATACTTGGAAGGAAATGTTCAAAGTTTTTGCTAATAAGGACTTTCAGGTGCTTTTTAATTACTTTTTCTATTATGGTAAAAAATAAATATTTTTTTAACATTAATATCATGTAGGCCTTATGTTCCACCAATACAAATAATCACGCTAGTTAAAGAATTATTGCCTCAACTGATCCCACTCCTTTTGCGCAAGTAGAGTATGATATGGTAAACTATAAAAAAAAAAAAAAAATACTATTTACTCATAGTGATTTCTTTTCTTTAGTTATATTATGTTATATAATGCATGGTTAATATAATTAATACTATAGATTGATGAGGAGATTGGTGAAGTACCATATGCTTCTAAAGTCTGGATGGCTACACATGGGTTCTTGGATGAGCAAGGCCAAACACAATGGCATGATCCAGAATCATCAAGGATATATGTAAGTATTTTGACTATGAAATTATGAATATTTTTAGATTATATTTATATATTAAATATTCATATATTTAACATTATATTTTGTAGGAAGAGACGCAAAGGATTGAGAAACAACCAACAAATGATAATGAGATTGGTCCTACTCCAAATGATGTCTTAAAAGAGGTGTTTGGCATTAGATCTGGTTATGTCCGTGGTAAAAGATTAGGATACAAAGCAAGCACTAGAGGAATGGCATGTGGTTCTAGAAATGAGGAATTAAATGAATTGAGAGATGAGGTAGCAAGGTTGAATGCTCGTTTGAAGGAACGAGAACAACGCAATAATGAGATAACACAACTAAATGCTCGACTCAAGGAACAAGAAGAGCACAATTTAGAGTTTTTTAAAAGATTTGAGAGTGTGAGAGGATACAAATCATCAAAAAGTCAAGATATAACAATAGTAAGTACTTTCTAGATATATTTAATTTCATGAATTGGAAAAACAACTTTTTGAATGAACTTTTATTTAAATCTATTGTAGGATTAACAGATCGAGTGATGAAGGCTTGCAGACTGGCAATGAAGTTGAATTAGAGTTTGAAGACTACTATTATCATAGGAGTTTTATTTTGAATATTATCAAGTATGAACAAATTAGGAATAAAAGTAAGTAGATTTAAGTTTATTTTGCATACTAGCTACGTACACTTAAAAATTATTGTTATATCATACTTTAAAACTTATGTTGCGTTTTATTGTTGAATATTAATTTTATCATATAGTTGTTTTAAATTAAATATGAAATTTACGAATATCAATATTTTTAACAATTATAAATAAAATATCCCAATATTAAAAGCAACTTTATAGGGGACAAAATATGAGGATATGAGAACGAAAATTATCCCTATTCAATTTTTATTAGAGGACGACTGTTGTCCCAATACAATTTTTATCAGGGGACGACTGTTGTCTCTTTAATAGTAAGGGACGACTATGGTCTTCATAATTGGGGACAAGTATTGTCCCCTTTAAATAGGGATGAATGTCGTCCCTTTTGATAGGGGGACAATTATGGTCCCCCTTGAGTTTGATCCAAAACTAGGGACGAGCGTCGTCCCCTTTTTATAGGAGACAATTATGATCCCCCTTGAGTTTGAACAATGGGAACGAAATTCATCCCTATGTTAGAGGATGACTATGATTGTCGTCCCCATATTAGGGATGACTATTGTCCCCATTTGGGGATGAATATCGTCTCTTTTTTCATGAACGATATTATGATTTATTGTCCCCTATAGAATAAGGTATGGAGGTAAATAGGACAGCAGGTGGGGACAATTAATTTCATCCCCTATATCTTTGGGGACAATTATTCATAGTTTTGGAGACAATTTTATGTGTCCCCTATACTCACCTTTTTTTGTAGTGATATAAACTTTTAAGTGTTTAAAGTTCACCTCAAAGAGAACCGAATCAAAGAGATAGGAAATGAAAAGGAGAAGAAGAGAGACTATAATAATAATTATTAAATATATTAGTGTTAAATTTAAAACATAACTTTTAAAAGTTAAAAAATTTAAAGAGAAGCAGAAGAAAAGAGAGATAATTCATGTTTCATGTCATACCAACACCAAAACTATATAATTTTAGTTTATTTATTAATTAAATACGTATAAAATAGTTCAAAATAATAAATAACTATATTTTATAACTATAATTTTTATTTTGATTATATCATAATTTAAAATAATAAATATATTATTTTATGTTAAGAGCATGTTATAATTTTATTTGTCATAAAATTAACTTAATTTTTTAAAAATTAAATTTAATGTATAAATATAATTATATTTTTTAAATATATGTTATATATTAATTATATCACATTTTTAATTAATATATTAACTTTTAAACCATCATAAATAAAATAATTATATTTATGATATTATAAAATATAATAATTAATATAAATATCTTTATAAACGAGTTCATTTATCAAGAGCCAGCAAACTTATTTACCAAATCGGCTTGCAAACCTATTCAATAAGTAGAGCTTGAACTCAAGCCAAATAATACTGAGTTTAAACTCATTTAAAGAATGAACTAAACCAAACCAAATCAATTTTTCACTGCTATCCTTATTTCATTTACACCCCTAACTGTAACTGATTTTCTGCGAGTGTCCGATGCATTATTTTTTATAATCTGTCATGAATAACGGCCACAAGCTGCCACGGTGAGCGTGAGCATGATGGAGGAATCAAAGACGAGACATAAAAACACTTCGTATCAAATATTTTGACAACTGAAGGTTTAGGATGTCTCAGATTTGAAGCACTATCAATGTATAAGATCTCGGTTTCAATCTATAGCTAGGACGAAATCAAGAAAATTCATGTGAAAATCCAGGAGTATTTTGAGGAGAAGTCCTCTAACTTACACGATCACGGTTATTTTCTTTTCCTAACCCTGAAGGGTCTATGAAAACTAATAATTTGATTATGCTGACATAACTTTTCGTACATTAAGCCCAAAATTGATATAAGATTTAGAGCTCATCTTTTCCCTTGGTCGATTCTTCCTGAGCAACATTAGCTTTATCCCGATTCTTCTCAATGAAACCAATGATATCTTCTTTTGTTCTATCGCCTTCATACTGCACCAGCTTTCCACTTGCTGACCTGAAGTACACAGCGGGGTATCCCTTGACATCGAAAGTATCATTTGGGATATCGTTTGCAGTTGCATCCTAAATAATGAAATGTTTGTCAAGAATGGACCTTTTATTAAGCAGTATGCAGGTGTAAATTTACACAACTGATAACATCATAAACCATAAGAGCTCATCAAGTGTAACAAAGAACATTAAATTCAGACAAATCTTCAACTGATAATATCAACTGTTATGGAAGGTGTAGTCAGATATGAATTAAATGAATAATAAATGCCTTATTAATTCCTTAAGAGTCATACCTAAACCTAATCCCCCTAACCCCAAAAAGATAAACCCCACCTACAATAAAAGACCTGGAAACTCATGCCCATGATCCAATATAAATGTACATTAATTACTTATTGACCCATTAAGATAAAATGGCGCATCCACTTACAATGATGTTAGTTTATAATTAAAAAGTTTAACTATCTAAATGAGAATTTATTATTTATCACCCCCTATCTCTCGCATCCTTTGACGTAAGAATACAACATAACACCTGCTTGGTGATGCTAATGACAAAGCACAATGCTGCTGTACGGCATGTGTGTGTGTGTGTGTGTGTGTGTGTGCATATATACATACACACACATAATTTGAAATAAAATCTTACAGACGGTAGAAACCTCACTAATGCAGGCAGAGTCAGTCAACTCATAACTGGTATTGTTACTATCAGATTTCACCAATTTGCCCTCTCAAATGAACATATACGTACAATCTATCTTTTCATCATTTTAAGTTTTACCCAAGTATATTTATCTTTTCACATTATCATAGAACTATTGCTTCATATACTGTCACACCTAAAAAAGCTTATTCCATTTTACTTTCAGTAAATCATTCTTGCTCAAGCAAGTGAAATCACCTTATACTTTTTTCAGAAATCACCTTATAATTTTTTAGGAACAACACTTACAAGCTTCGCAATGACAACATCAGGATCACTTTGGTATGAGATAGCAACTTCTTCCAAGATCGGAGCCAATTTTTTGCAGTGTCCACACCAGGGAGCATAAAACTCCAGAAGAACTGCAGAGTAAGACACGCCAACTTCAGTAAATGAAATGCTGACAATCTATACAAGCAGGGCATTTTGCGGATGCCAACACATTCCAAATTATCAAAGATATTTCAAACATTCAATGCCTAAGTGTTCAAGCAAATTTCCATGCTGAAAGCCATTAAAAACTGTTGGAGAAGTACGCAGGACACTCAGTCAAATTTACTGAGGAGAAATGAATTGTTATACTACACAAATAATTGGTCATACGAACCATTTTTTCCAGAGTTGTTAACCATGTCATGGAGACTATCAGCGACAACAACTTTCACAGGCTCGTTGTTGACTTCAGGAATTGGTTCCGATTTCTTGTATGGCAGCAATTTGCCTTCCTGCATAAGGTTTCAATAAGAATATTCCAAATTCAGACAAAAAGGAGAAAAGTAAATCCACCCACCAACTCTATCACTTCAAAATTAATAGAGCAACTATCTTACAAATATCATAATATTTTATTTACCTTGTATTCCTTCAACCACGGAGCAATATGATCAGGCTCCAGGTTTGGCTTCAGGTATTTCTGTCCATCATTAGTTTGTATGATGATGAGAGGCACTTGGTCCTCTTTGACTCCAAAATACTGCTCATCCAAACCAAACAGAGATTTTATGCATTAACAGAAATATTGAGCAATATGCCAAAAAATAGGCCAGCAAGCTGAAGACCTACTGACCTGGAAGGCACCTTGACTAGCCTCAACATCTCCCAACAAAAAGACTATGCCCTGTCCTTTGAGTTGCTGAGCTGTTTCATGATACTTCGTTTTGAAAGAATCTGAAGCCTCACTACTGAAGTTCGTAAACAACATAGCCTGCCAATTTCAAAGTAATTGTTTCTTGATGATCCATAATATTTTCAGGGTAGATAAGGCAAAACAAGCACTGATACTAGATAATGCCAACCAGGAAGCTTCTTGTCTAATCCCAAATAAATAAACCTTGCCGTAACCACCCCCCCACCAAAAAAAAAAAAGGTGTAAAGGGATGTAAAGCAAAATCTGGAATGAAATTCACAATGGGAAACCAACCCAGAAAAGTTTTTCCCCCGCCCCTGTACATTCAGGTTTTACACTGTACTACAAAAATGTACAGGAGACCTTAGCCTTGTTATCTTTGAATGAAATTTGTTAAACACAAAAGGAGGCATGCAATCCAATCTACCAATTTTGCATTTGGATTGCACATACAAATGCCAAGCACATAATCAGCAGAAACATGATTTTAGGCAACTATAGTTGTCGCAAACCAAGCACACGTATATACCTTAGCATTGGGACTATTGAAAAATTTGATAACATAAGGATGATTGATGGGGTCATTGTTAAAGACAGTAACAATGGGAATGCTAGATTCTTCTACAAACTTCTCTAGGACATCCACATTAAAGTCCTGCAAGCATGTACAATTGTAAGAATAACTTATTTTGTCATTAGAAAAAAGAAGGAAAAAATTAAAACTGTTCTACAAATGCAAACGCAACCTGATCATAGCAAAAATATTGCAATACCTGAAAATCAACAAAGAGTTCATCAAATGGCTTGAACAGCCTAACAAGGGGCCCAGTGACGGATGATTCCCCACTAGGAAGGTGTTTAGCATCCAAGGTATGACCAAACTCATAGTCAGAGCGCAATTTATCTGCAACAGCCAAAAAGTTCTCAAACTCCTGTCCAGAGAACTTAGGGAACACCCCAACCTGCAAAAAATTCCACCAGATATAAACAACAGGAAAATTACCAATTAGAGAGAGAGAGAGAGAGAGAGAGAGAGAGAGAGAGCTAGCACAATATACATACAATAACTATCTTCTTGTCACCAATGAAACTACTAGCATCTTCTTTTGATTTTATTTCAACAGAAGCAGGGCCACTTTGTTTCTTCAAATACTCAACAATGCCATCTGCCTCACGAGGGCCTTTATACTCTTGAATTGATTTCCCTCCATTTCTCAAAATTTTGAGAGTTGGGAATCCCTTAATCTCATATTGGGTTGCAAGATCTTTATTCGCCTCCTCATTGGCATCAATTTTGGCCAAAACAACTGGAGGGTCATGACTATGCAATATGGATGCAGCTTTCTCAAACTGCACATAAAATAATTGCTGTTGTCAGCTATGCAGGTATAATAATAATAATAATAATAATAATAATAATAATAATAATAATAATAATAATAATAACCAAAACGATCATCCCAGGCTTAACTATGTTAAGATTCTAGTCAAAATTTCCATTACCTCAGGAGCAAGCTTCTTGCAGTGGCCACACCTGCAAGCAAAGACAGAAGAACAGAATTCCATCCTCAGCTCACTTTTGTTACAGAAACTTAAATGATCATCAAATTTTCATTACACAATAGCCAAAATAAAATTTTTTGAAAAGGTTGTAACACTATGTAAAACTTGCAATGATGTGAAAGAACATGCATTTTTAATCTATCAGGTGATTCTTAAAGTTCTCTCATAACTTTAGTATCATAGTTCATCTACGGAAATTTTCTTGATATTTCATGTAACTGATATTCCATTCATGGAAATGATACATGTTCCTGCTCTTTAAAAGTAAAGATTATAAGTTCTAACAAGTAAATTAATTGCCCTCAAGATGCTCCAGTAAACACTTTGCCCAACAGATAAGTCAGCAACATTCCTATCACAATGGGTAGGGATAGTGGCTGAGATGGTGGCAGGCATTGGGAGAGTAGTAGCGGTGCACCGGTGGTTCATAGGCAGGGTTAGTTACAATGGCGGAGTGCCGCAGTTGAGGTTAAAATAATTCACAACTCACTGTTTATCATGGATCAATTACATTTAAATATCGGACACAAAAAGGGAATACTCCACACAATTAGTCTCAATCATTTCCCTTCATTTGATTCATAGCAGAACCGAAAACTACTCAAGCACGCTTTATCTCCAGGCATAGATCGAAATTTCAGAATCCCAATTGACTGGGAAGTCAACACAGTAATACAAACAAAAATGTAATCACTTTATGTGATCACAATTTATAGTCTCAAACTCTATCTTCACGTATAAAATTTTTTTAAAAAAAATTCAAATTTAATCTACAACCAGATGGAAACATACAAAGAAACATCTAAATAGAAAGAAAAAAAAAATCTAAAAACAGATCAGGAAAATAAAAAAAAGGATGATTTTAACTAATTAAAAAGGCTAAATATAGAAAAACTCTAAGATCAAATAATACCAAGGAGCGTAGAATTCGACGACGATGAAATCGTGCTTGCTAACAGTTTCAGTGAAATTGGAGTGATCCAGTGTCAAAACGAACTCCTTCTCTTCGCTCTCCCCAGCTGATATCGCGGCAATTAGAGACAAAACAAAAAAGCAAAACCAAATAGAACCCCTAGAAGCCATTGCTAGAGCAAACAAAGAATAGAGCCAGAAAGAGAGAGAGAGCTCTAATCTTATTCCCTCTGGTTTTGAATCTCAAGAGTGAGGTTTTTACTCTGTATGGGGAATGGGTCATTTTATGGACAGACGTGAGCAGGGAGAGAACGAGACAAACATGGCTCTCACACGTGACGCCCCCCGTGGGGATATTTCCAAGATATATCATCTTGAGTACGCTTACAACCTATATTCGCTCTACATGTGGAGTTAATCCACGTGGAATGTTTTCATTGGGTTAGCCTAGTCACGAGCGTGTTATTTTGGTAAATGGCAGCTTTCATGGCAAGTGTATCTCGGATTTTATCTTCCCAGAGTTTTGAGGCGGCAATGTTCTACAGAGCGTAAAAATAGGAGCACGGTATGGTAGCCGACTAATAATTTTAAAATTCAAATAAAATTTATTTCAATTCTAGTTATTATTATTAAAAAATTTTTAAATATATTTAATTTTATATATTTTTATTAATAATTTATATAAAAATATATTTTTATTAATAATTTATATTATAAAATTTAATAATTCTATAAATATTTAAATTATATTTTATTTAAAATAAAATATTTAAAAATTTATAATTATTATAAAAATATATTTTTTATTTAATTAAATATTTATATAAATAAATTTAAATAATAAATATTAATATATAAAATTTAAACACAACTTAAATTTATCATTAATATTATTTTTTAAATTTAAATTTATTCAAAATTCGACTATATGTTATCTAAATGAGTCATGACGTGACCTACACACTATGCTTGCTCTATGGACCAAGGCAGGTGTCTGTTGGGCATCTCATATTTCTAAGGGCCTGGTTTATGTAATCAATGTTGTGGCCATGGGACCTATTTTCTTGGGCTTCAATCGTATTCCTATCTTCACATTTAAAAAAAAAAAAAAAAAGAGTAGAATCAATCAGCTGCTGTAATTTTGTTGGGTTGGATTTGTTCTTATACTTGAGTTAAGCCCATTATAATTAGCCAGAAAGGTCTTCGGCATAACTGAATTAATTATAATCAGTCTCATTTATGGCAAATTTAGCGTTAAGAGATGGAAAGATAAAAATAATATTTTTATAAAAACGTTAAAAAATTAATTAATTATTTTAAAATTTTTGTAATTAAAATATATTAAATTTAATTAATTAATGTCTTGAAAATATTTATAAAAAGGATTTGCTACCTCAGGAAAACAACCGAAAAAGCAAAGATTATTTCATGCAAGGGTGGAGAGCTGAAACTGCTTCTCAAATGGTGCTTTCTTTCTATATCATTACCAAATATTTCATTCAAAATTTTTTAATTTCATACAATGATAAGTCTACGTAAACCCAACTGAAAAACTCCAACACTGTCAAGTTTACATCAAATACAACCACCACCGACCAATCAACCAATAAATGAATTTCTGTACAAAATTCCTAAATATCTAAGTTAAAAGCAGAGACTTAAAGAAATTATACAATCTCTTTCTAAACCTGCTCTCCAATATTTCTGCGGATCTAACCATATTCTAAGTGTATGTCATCTCATTTCAACTGTACAGAGCAAGGCAGGCTCCTTCCCAAAATACCTTCAGCTGTCAATCTGGTAGAATCAGATTACTATGAGCCTCCAGCATTTTCAAGCCTAACTTGCTCATGAGCTTTCAAAACCTCTGAAGTGAAGTTTCCTAAAGCCTCAAAAATTGGGACCAAACCTGCTTGTAAACTAACTGAAGCTGCATCATGAACTAGTTTCTTAGCTTCCTTATGTCTAATTCTCTCTTCTTCTAATTTCTTCCTCATTGAATCCAAATCCACCTTCAGATCATCTAGGGGTGAAACTCCACTTTCTGAAGGAACCTTTGACATAGCTTTATCTGACAATGCGTCCTGCTCCTGCATGATCCTTCCCCTCTCCATGCGTAAGGTCTTTAGACGTTTCTCAAAATCCTTTGTGAGGTACTCTGCTTTGATCCTCTGACGCTGCTCCTCATCTTGCCGTTCCCATAATTGATGTAAGCTTGAAGCAAAGTTGAGCATGGCATTTTCCACCCCCTTCTCGGAAATCCTGACCATTGCTTGATACCAATCATGGCAAACTACAAAAATAGCTGGGGCACCCATTCTGCTTGGGGAGAAAGGTGCAATTCCATCAGGAGTTTCTTCAGGTTCAATGATAAGGCACCTTAATAGCCACTCGTTTAACGACTCAACATAAGATTTTTGGGTGTTAATCCAATTATTAAAGCAGGTGCACCAATTGATTAGCTCTGTTTCAAGTTCAAGAGTAGCTCTCAAACCAGAATCTCTTTGTAAACCAGTATTTGCCTTGAGAGTGCGAGCTTTGCTCTCCATGATAACTTGGAACTGTTTCTGGTGACATCTGAGCATAGACTTCCACATTCTTATCAATCTGCAAATAAAAAGGGTGTTTATCATATCAAAACAAAAGAATAACAGGCTTTAAAAAAATTATTGACAGCAAAAAGTTACAGACACTAAATTCACCAATTTTTTTAACTAGCTTCTTATAATATATTTGCCATCATGTCAAATTAAATAGGAAGCCAAACCCAAGAAGAACTTGAACAATTCACTGGCCGGCAGTTCAAAGAAAAAAAGTCCTCTTAAAGCGCAACTAAGAACAGTAGAAGTTCCACAAATATTCGGGTAAAGAATTGATTATTCTTCATAAATCTCTTAAAATTACTAGATAGTTGGAGAATCACTACTGATATTAGAAGGAAGAGCCTGCAGCACTAATAATAGTGTCACTGTCATTGTAGACCAAAAATGATACAGGAATTTAAGCATGTACCACTTTCATCCAGCAAAAAAAATTCAATCACCAGTTTCTGTGCCACCTTTAAAGCTAGGGAATGAAAGTTATTTAACCAAAGAAGATGAGGAAACCATGGTGCAACAATGCTAATGATACCTGATATTGGTGTCTGGATACCATGCAGCTCTGAGCTTAAGTTTACAATATTAAAGTCCCATAAAGCACCAATATTAAGAAAACGAGTAAGGAGGATAAATTGAATGAGGAAGAAGCCTCCAGCAAGCCCTAAGAAAACCCTAGATCAATTTTCTTTTCTATGCAGAAAAAAGGCAGTTATGGTGTGTGAGTGGGGCAGTTCTCTATCAATATGCATTGCCTTCTAAGACAGTGGATAATAAATGCATGATATAAGTTGTGAATATCAAGTAGACAAACGGCTAATAGACCAAGGAACAGAGCAGTTGAATACCCATGAATCAATTCAGTGATTAAAGGCTGCAATTCTTCATCCCTCAACTTGTGTATCTTGCTAGATATGGCATCAACAGTTCTGATAGTAACATTGATTTTTGTCAGCAACTTCCTTAACGAAGCCTGGGCAGCATCAATTTTACTAGACTCAGCTCCATGTTCATCTAAACTTTTTAATCTTTTGTACTGTTTTTCATAGTGAATTCGTAGCCTTTCTTCATCCTAAAACCAGCAGAAACACCTAGACAATGTAAGAAAGATTGTACAGCAATTAAAGACATATAAAAGCACTTGAAACCTCAAACAATATTTTACCACATAGAAGGAAGCATAAGAATCTTCCTTTCAGTTTTCTTTTGTACATAAATTCAATTTTCCTCTCTCAAATAGTTTTAGTGGCCACAAGGAAAAGAATAAAACTATACATGAGTATATGTAAGCATCCCCAAAAGCTTTAGAAAATTTCATGTTAAAAAGAACAGGAGCAAAGAAGTTGATATTTCCACATCAAATGAGCAAGTCTGAAAAACAGAACTTGTCCATAACATTACTTTAGGAAGCTCTTTTCCTTAGCAGAAACTGGCTTTAACTTAGTAACTGAATAAATATTTACGCACAACAAAATAGGAAAACTAACACATTACTTTTAATGCTTTCATACCTTAACTTCCTTGTACAGCTTTTTCTCCCATGCATAAAGTTTTTCTAGGGTAGATGAAAGGTTTCTAGCCTTAATGTCAAAATCATTTCCAGGCTTCCCGGTGTATGCTTTTGCCATTTTCATTGTCCTAGAAGAAATTTGTACCGATGACCTGGTAGGAGAATGTGATGATACCAGATACAGAATCCGGGAAAAAATCACTGCACAGAGGCATTCAAGTATTATTGTTGTGGCAGTACAAATAAGATTGCTGAAGAGAATAGACTTATAATAAAACAAAAGAATTCGATTGTCCCAACAACAAAGCTCTCCAGTAAAAGAACATCTTTTTTGTTGGAAGGGGACTAATTTTCAAGACAATATCAAGCTCAATGATTGAAGTTCCAATCCAACATTGATAGATGAGTGATCTTCAAAGGAAAAAGATATTCAGGAGCATTATATGCAACTTATTTTGTTTCATTGCAAAGCTTCAACTAGACTACGGTATAGTGAGTGCATTCAATAGCTAATTCATCAATAGAACTAAAATACTCAACTCAACTAAGCCTTTATTCCAAAAAAATTTAGGATAAATAATTGAAAATGTGTAATGCTTTTAGGTCACGCCATACTCCTCTCCTCCAAGTCAATAGAACTAAAATACCAAACCAAAAAACATTTTTGAGGAAATATCAAGGAATCAATCACAAAAATTTCTCAAGAACGTATTATAATAAGATGATGATAAAATAAAATAGCTGAGATACTACCTCTTAGCAAGGTGGTTCTTCGCTGGTAAGGCAACCTGTCAACCTCAAGCAACGATGCAACCTCCTTCCCATGACTAGAGGCAGTCTCAAACTCGTCCCTGATTTCCTTCACCACTTCTTGGAGATCCCTAGTGCCATGAACGAACAATGTAGCTAAGCTACTAGGTTTAGAAGACTCAACATCCTTTGTAGATGCCTCCTCAACCTCAAAGCTCACTCCTTTCTTCTTGACAGAATCCGCATCAGGACTCTTAGACGAAATAATACTGTCAGGACTACGAAATGTATCAGGACTAGTACTGCTCTTGATTTCTTTACCCTTAGCTGAGTCCATACTCTCACTGCTGCTTTCAACTGGTACTGATTTAGAGGTACCCTCTCCATAATTCTTATTCACTTCTGCATTTAATTTGAATTTGCCATTCACATTCATTTGCTCTTTCACTTTCTTCTTTTCTTTGTGAACCTCTTTTATCACTTCTTGCTCTGTTTCTTCTTCCAAATCTGGTATACCTTCCTTTTCTCTCACCTCCTTCGAATCCGGACTACTCGTGGTCGAACCGTAACCGTATCTTCCCAACGAGTAATAAGCTGGAAGGCCACCAGCATCGTTATCATACGCGTCGAACACATTGAGAAAGTCCCAAGTGGACACTGTCGGCGGCGATGGCGGCGCCGGTGGCGGCCTCTGCGGACTTGGTTCCTTCTGGGGAGAACCCATCGGGTACCCAAAATACCCGCCATTTCCATAATAACTCGGATACCCATTTACCGATGGATCCTCATACACCACTTTCTTTGCCGGAGTGGCAGACCTCTTCATGTAATACATGTTAGGATAAGGATTGGACGAAGGATACGGGTATGGATATGTATATGGATTTTCTTCCGGATAATTGTAGCCCCAATTTCCTTGAGGAGGATAATCGCTAAAATTGTAAGAAGTTGAAGGCACTTCTCGTTGCTGCACTACTTCTTCTTCCTCTTCAGAGGTATCGTGGATGTGGATGTGACCCGAATCAGAGTTCAATTCCGACCCAGATGACAAATGCAAATGCGAATCTTCAATATCTTCCTCCTCCTTGTTTTTTCTCTTATTATGACTGCTATCGTCCACAGAATGCGAAATTGATGTCGATGAGGACGAGTTCTTGGATTTTGGCCTCGATTTTCCTTCCCGGGACGGTAATGTCAGAACAGGGGATCCAGGAGACGAAGAAGAAGCAATCACCAGCTCCTCATCAACAAATCTCCTAATTGCCTCGCCAACATCCCTTAGCGAGTGAAAATACAAGACGTGAGCAGCGGCAAGAGCGTAGCGGTGGTCAGATGCGGCCTTGATAAGTTCTTTTCTATCTCTGCAACGAGTTACCAGCGGCAAATCATCAACCTTGGATCCTCCACAGCCCATATCAGAACCCTAAAGGAAACAAACAAGAAGAAGCCCAAAAGAGTCAACTGAGAGAGAAATGGCGTAGGTTTCATTGCGATGATGTTGTTGCGAACGCCTGAGAATACAAATTGAGAGGAAGAGCATCGTGAGTAACGACAGATCCAAAGGGATATTATCTGGGGATAAACAAAACAACGTGATGGGTATAGAAAGAAAGAAATGGAAAGCAGAAATTTCAATTTAAATTAAACAGAAAAGAACCATGGCAGAACTAGAACAGAGCTATCATCATGCATGTAGTACAGAGCACGGACAGGTAAAAAATTGAAGACATAGAGTAATAAAACAGTGAGAAGACAGAGAATTGGTGCATGTAAGAGAGAGAAGGAGAGAAATCTGACCGTTGAGATTGGTGAGATTGCGAGGGAACCGTCCATGCAAGGAGAGACTGAAAAAATTGATGAAACTAAGACTGAGATATGAAAATTTTTTGTTTTTTAGCAGTATAATAACTAAGGGTGCATAGAGATGCGTGAAGACGTCTAAGATCTGTGAACAAAGCAGAGAGAAGGAGGGAGGCGTTGGGGTTCCTGAGACCTGACCTCTTCTTCTGGGCAGAGAATTCAGAGTATACAGAGACAGAAGAAAGCTCGTGGAACCCGCCATCGGTAACGGACCCTGTATTATTATTACTAAATTTAATTTCCAAATTTATTTTTTTTCCCCAGACCAGTTTCACTTTATTTCACCCAATTTCTTTAATTCTTAAAATTAATTTTTATTTAATAATATTATTTTATATGTGAAAAAATAATTTTTTGATATTAATTAAAATAATGATAAAAAATATTATTTTTGAAAAAACGTTTTTCCCCTCTTAACCACATTAAAATCATTAAGATTCTATTAAAAATTTTTCGAAAAACAATCTAATCACTTTGTTCATATTAATTTCTCTGTTTTTTTTTATTTAAAATATATTTATCATATTTTCCACTTTGGATATAAACTTTAATTGGGTCTGTCCTATCCTAAAGATGAATATAAACTGAATTTTTTTTTTCTCATCCTATGTAACCAATCACCAATATAAATATAAACTGAATTTTTGAATAAAAAGAAAATGGTTGTTTACTTACTGTTTTACCCCATGTTTTTCAAGAAAAAATAAATATAATAATAAATATTATCTTGGATATAATTTTCTAATTTAAACTGGTGTAATTCAAGCTTAAATTTTTAATTAATGGAAATTTTAAAATTTAAATGTATTTTTTATGTTTTAAAGTAAAGATAAAGTGGCAATTCAAATATTATATAATAAAGGATAAATTATAATGAAATTTTTGAGATTTGATAAAACTCACATATTAGTTGTTGATGTAAATTTAATAATAATTTAATCTTAAAATTTCATTTTCGTTAATAATTTAGTGTTTAAATTTTACTTATATTAATAAATAAGTTCTCAAAATCCTCAAAATTTATTGATCATTGGGATTAATTTGTTAATAAAAGTAAAGTTTGGGGAATAAATTATTAATAGAAATAAAATTTAAGGATTAAATTGTAACTAAATTACAATATGAAATAATTTGTGAATTTTATTAAGTTTTAGAGACATAAATGTAATTTATTATATTATAAGTTAAAAAAAAGAAAATTATAAGACACAAACGTCAAGTGCAATTCTTAAGCGAAAGAAACGTGACTAATTGTTAAGTATATCAGAAATATTAAAAAATAATATTTTCTCTCTTACGGACAATAAATTTTTTTTATATAAAAAATAAATTTTATATAATTATAAATATATATATATATATATATATATATATATATATATATATATATATATATATATATATATATATATATATATACCTAATAATTTCTCCATAAACGTCGTTTAAAAGGGTGGAGTTGTTCATTAGAATTTTGACAGGAACGACACATTATTTTTTTGATGACCTAATCTCTTTCATATCATCCATTACCATTCGCCAAATTTTTTTTTTTATTTCTATTTGTTTTTATACATCTTTTTCCAGCTTGCTTAATTAAAGATAATTGAGAAGGATGCTTCTGACCAACCACTTGGCCATGCATGATGGGTCTTCTCTACATTTGCCAACCTAATTCTCTCACTTTCATATATTTTTTTTTATGTAATTTTATATATAATATATATTTTAAAATTTAATTCTTTATATTTAATAATTTATAATTTATCTAATTTTTATTTATATTATAAGAAATCTCAAAATTAGATTTTTTTCGGGAGGATTGCTTTTTTCTTGAAAAATATTTATTAATTAATAAATTAAATATATAAGTTTATTTTTAAATTTTAATTAAAAGTTTATCCATTTTTTAGATTTTAAAATAAAAAAGCAACCCTCAATTTTTCTTTATGCATATAAAATATAGTAAATTCTACTATAAAACAAGCTATTTTTATGAAAATATATGAATATAATCGATTATCATTAAGAAATTATAATCCTTTTTAAAGTAAAATATTGAGAATGCTTATTAAATTAGTAATTCAATGAGAGAAATCGAATAAAATCAATATATAAATATCAATTTGATATAAGGTAGTAAATTTTCTTCTATTTTTTTTTATAATAAAAATAATGACACGTAATAAAAGGATAGCATAATAAGTGATAAAATATTTTGAGAAGTTAAAAATAAGTGTATATTCAAATATTCTCAAATAGATACACATTTCAATTTTTATAAATATTTTCAAATATATTTTAATTTTATAAAAATAAAATTAAAATACTTTTTAAATTTTAATCAGCAGCTTCTCATGTCAACACAATTGAGTTTTGTTTTTTACTTTAGAGAATTTTAAGAATATTTTAATTAATTATGTTATGTCACGTTTCAAAAATTTAAGTGCAATAAAATTTTTTATATGATTCATGTGGACGTGTTGTCCCGTGCTCTCGGAAGCACCAGAACATTTCTCATGACTGTGCCTACTTTGACTTTGGTGCCATGTCGGCCTGTCCTGAAGTAATTCACTGAGAACATCTGCTTCCGTGAGCTCCGTAACATTTTCAGGTCATTGACTTGTGCAATCTGTCCACACGGCCAGAAAACCATTAAATATTAGGTTACGACGCCACGTGTTTTCATTCTCATCACATCCTGCATTTTTTTTTTTTTACCTATTTGCGGATTTTTATTTAAGACTATAATTTTTAATAATTTTATTATAATACAGATAAAACTCTTCTTAATTAATTATTAATTAATTAAACTTTAATCATTAGAAATTACAAATTCTTTATTATAATAGAATTATAAACATAATAAAATTTCGTATATTAATATAATAACACTATATTTCTTATTTGGATATATATATATAATAGATTTTTTTTTACATATTTTGTACGGTTAAATTCGGTTTGATTGTTGCAAAAGAAATTTGTTTCATAAAAAGTGTGAATGTAATTTGTAAATTATATAGTCTGTTTGGTGACGTGGAAAATTCTCCGAATATGAAATTCCCACCAACCTAAAATTCACGCAACTTTTGGTAGAGAAGAAGAAATACAAATACCAAATGGGTTTTGGTGATTTCTCCTTTGCCAAAAAAGACAACGGTAGGCAAGTTTTTAGTTGGTGATGTTCATTTACTGTGATTTTGGATTTTCCGAGTAGAAAATGTGGACAAATCTCAAACGTGTTGTCCAACCAACAACACCTAAATGAAAGCTCTAGTGGGACCTTGACAAAGAAATTTTTCTCAGGAAACAAACAAAACTAGATGGGATTCTAAATACAATTTCAACTTTAGCATGGAATTCAAATTCCTTGTAATTTTATTCTGGGGTTTGAATCTTGTGTTTGAAATTTTGATCAAGTGTCCATCAAGAAACGCGTTGAAGATGGTTATCTTTCTTTATTTTATTTATTGTGGAGGCTAGCGTCTAGATAAGTCCAGAATTTTGATGATGCTCAAGAATTGTAAAATCTTGGAACACTCTTTGTCTTTATCTTTGTCAATGTCAGCTATTTAAACCCATTAGAACATGTTCCTACTGAGGATACAAAAGCTTGGATTTGTGGGGATGCTTCTTTGATTGAAAATTTTTAAAAGTTAATGAAAGGTCTAATCAAACGTATCTTACACTTTTAGGTAACTTCCTGACACTAGGACCTGTTTTTGAATATTTAAAATAATAATAACAATAAAATTAGGAATCCCTTTAGCTCAAGATCATTAGGTGCCTCTAGTCCAACTATAATATTTATTTAGCAGTGCGAATCATGAAGATTGTATCATACAAGAATAAGTTACTGGGATAGAATTCATTTTGGAAGGTTGATTTATAAAGGAAGAGTGTCTAAAAATTTGTTGACCTTTCGTCAAGATTATTTTTTAATAATGTGGGATCGTAATGTCTTTTGAAATTAAATTATAAAATTAATAATTTATTTATATATAATGAAAGTCATTTTCAAATTGATTCAAGTGAGGGAATAAAGAAAAATTAAAAATTAATTTTATAATATTTATATACATATAAAGAAAATTTATGTCTTTGGTAAGGATAGATTTAAAATTTTTATATTTGTTTAATACTTTTTATAACTTAAAAAGTAAAAATTTAAATAAAAATAGCCAAATTTGTCAAGAATTTACTTTAATTTTTCCATAAACAGTAATACTATTATTTTTCACTAGTGCAGGCCTTTAAAGAAAGTTGTATTTAAGTGGCTTTGGAAAAGTTATGGGGATTTTATCTATCATGCTTGGAATCATGATAGCTTCCTTCACCACAAATATAATTAACTTTATGCAAAAAAGTCATAATAAAAACATCATTTTTACCTTGGTCATCTACAGTACCTCCATGTCTAAGCGAAATTTACAAATTTCTCCTCTCAACACTTATTATTATTATTATTAAAAGTTGTTCGTATGTTTTATGGCTATATAATTGAAATAATCCTCCTTATCTCATAAACCTGCAATTTTTATCTCATTGGAATTAGTCAATGATTTATTATTATTATTATTATTATTATTAGATTGTCTTAAATTTAATGTATTTTAAATCAATTTAAGCAATAAACAAGGGTGATAACAATAATGATGGATGAATACTATAGTGTTCTATATAAATATTTTGTAAAGAAGAAATTAGTAAACAAATTAACATTTTTAATTTAAATTTTGGAAATAAAAAAAAAGTTAATTTCTGTCCTACCAAACAAGCTAGATCCTACAATGATGGAAGAAGGGGCATCACACACACACACACACACACACATATATATATATATATATATATATATATATATATATATATATATATATATATATATAAAAGGAAATCTGATATTGCTTACATCAGAAAAGGTTGATGATAAAAGAATAAAGAAATCAGCAGTAATTATTATATAAATTTGATGTATGAAACAAAAGGCTTTCAATGCAATGATGCTACCATGGAGGCTATGATTAAGAAAGCACCCCATGACCCATGTGGTTCAGGAAATGGCAGCAGATATATGATTGTCTTCTTTATTTCTTTTCAGTTTAGGGGCAGGAAAGTTCAAAACTTTTCCAGCTCCTTTGCATTATCTTCTCACTGGAAATCAGCCCAGTTTAACTGTGGTCAGTGGACTCTTCTTCCTCACCCTGTTCAACTACTATAGTAAACTCCCCCCAACCCCCTAATTTGGGGATGCTCTTACTGTTGCTCTTTCAGTGATGTAATCAAAGTTTGATCTCTTTGTTTCGAGTATAATTAAATGTCTAATTAGCTTTCAAACTTTTCAATTATTTTATAAAAATAATCTTCATATTCAAGACATTTGCAATCAAGCCATCAAAGAAAACATGCTCTAAAAGTTACAGATAATTTTTTAACTTTAAAGCATGATGAAACTGAAAGCGGAAGGGATCTGGATTCGCTTAAAGAGTCAAGGTTAAATTTTATCAAATGTGTTAATCGTGTCCTGAAATTTCACAAAAGTCTGAATTTGAAGTAGTTGAGAGTTTGTTTTGATTTGGACAGAAGAGCAGCACTTTCTATAGATAAATGGCTTAAATAAATTTGCATTTTACTTTACCAGAAGTTGAAAAGATTGAATTTGGATTTATCACATGTTGAATCTATTTCGCGTGCAGGTTATAAGCATTATACTTTTCCAGAGAAAGAAATCATTTGCAGCTTGAGTTCTGCAATGATGCAGAGTTAGAAGAATTACAACTCAAAAGTTAACTATTGAAATGGACCACACCGAAACCCTATACTTCCAATGTACGCTTACGCAAGTTGGCCTTGCATTAGCTTAATTTAAGCTCAAACAAACATTGCAATTCTTAACTGGGGCTCTAACATCATTGATATAGACTTAGTAGAACCACACCCTAAAAGCTAGTCATTGAGGTTGAAAAGCTAAAATTTATATATGCTCCACACTGAAATCTTATACTTTTGATATGAAACATAAATTATTGTTACAATTTTCAACTCACTAACAGTGAATTTTAACAATTAACTATTTTGCTAATAGAAATATACCTTAGAGACTAGCTTGTTTCTCATAAAAAATAGAGAAATTAAAATGTGATTATTATCGTATCTCAAAGACTAATTTGTAAACTACCCTTAATGAAAATGCATTTCCAAATCCTGTCTACGCCTCACCAACCATACATCAAAACACTATCACTTAAAACATCCAAAGCAAAAGCACTGAATAAGACAATATCCTGTTCCCCGCATCCGAAACATATAGATTCAACTTAGGAAGACTTGGTTCATTTGAGATAGAGACAGATGTCCTATTTAGTAATTTTTGATATACACAACCATTTTTTATTAATTCTTTAATACTTTTTACCAAAAGATATTTCATTAACAACGCAACTGTCCAGACTACATGAAAGGTTTCAAAAATGGAATATTTCAATCAATGGACACTGCTAGCCTGCAAAACCCATTTTGAAAAATGGCTAGTGTTGTCTATGCAATTTAACATAGATCAACAGCATTAGGTTAATTCAAGATCATGAAATTAATGCATATCAAGTGCTATACGAGCCCAGATACCAATGGATTGATTCTAGATGATAAAGATGTCATGTTTTCCTTTCTAAATTTGAAAACAAAGGTTTTGAAACCTTTCATTCACAAGCACTGGAGTTATTATTTGCTCACTATATAACATATACATTCAAAAACAATATTATTTCTTGATGATCTTCCAAGAGAAGAAAAACTTAATTTCCAAGAAGGGATGTCAAAAATGCCAAAACAGCAATCACAATCATGATATTTAGAAAATAGTTAGACTGTAGAGGCTTATCTGGGCTTCCACCAATTGCTTCATACTCTGCCCGTATCTTCTGCTTCATAGCCTCTGACAGTTCTCTCTGCAATTCAAATAGGCAATACTTACAGAATTTTATTCCTTTCTCCCTCAGTTAGACTTCCAAGTTTTAGAAGTGTATTAATAGGATTTGCAAATAGCTTCATTCTGTATTATTAAAAGATAAGGCACTAGAAAACAAGATACTTCTTTCTTAATCCTGCAGCAAATCATGAAAAGTGGAAGAATGAACAACTTGCAAAAATTTAATTTCATCAATAAACATCTTCATGCAACCAAGAAAAGCAAGGATTTTGATAATCAATGAGCAAAAAATGAAATGAGCCAGCTTATAGATTAGAACCTTTCCAGATGAGTAGCTGGCTGCCACAAATTTCTCTCCTGTAACTCCATCTAACACGATACCCTGATCATCAAATTCAAATTCATCATTAGTAATTCAAGTTACCCACTTTTTCCCAATTTATAATTTTTTAGAACTGAATTTGCTAATGGAACTTCGAAGAAGTGAAATAAAAGGAAGGCTAAAATATAATAGGCGTAAGCAATGGGCATGTGTACTAACCTAAGCTATGTTGTAAGGACCTGTTAGGCTGAATTCAAAATAGAAAGAATAAAAAGATACACATGCAAAAGTAATATGTCATCATTAAAAGGCTATACAGCCTGAGAATTGTTTACATCAGCCACAATCATCTCACATTTTTTTTATGCAAAAGAATTGGGTTATCTATAGTTAAAATTTCTCTAGGACCCTCCACAAATTTTCAAGGCAATGACATTAATCATTAGAAAATAAAATCAGGCAGAACTATAAGTTCAATAAAAATAAAAATCTAGCATTAAAATACGAGCATTCATGATACTTATAATAACAGACCTGGGGAGGATCAAATTTGGCCCCAAGGTTGCTGAGCTTGGCATGGGCTTCAGCATAATCCTTGAAGAATGCTTCCTGATCTTCAGCATATTTCTCAGCATATACCTGCAAATTTTCAATTGCTTAGCTACCGAGATTGTTCTACATCTCTTAGTCATCTTACTTGCAAACATAATTAATTGACCTTGAATGAAGGATCTTCGAAAAGAACAGCATCAGTTGGCAACACAAGTAAATCTTCATCCTTCCTTTCTTTGATATCCTGTATGGAGAAATGACATTCGACAAACAAGAATTTTACCATCACTACTATAAATATCTTCTTACAATATAAAATGTGAGTTCTGAATTCAAACCTTGAAGTAGGAGTTATCAAACTTCAGCCATTCTATTGTCCAGGATTGTCCTCCTGGTGCTCCTGGTCCACTTTTCTGTCATGCACGAGATGCAATGTGAATCTCTAACTCTGGTCGCTAATGTTGAAACTTACTACTAGTTCATTCATTTGTCAGGCTATACTTGATACATTCCACAGAAAAAACAAAAGGGCCTTGATAGGAATTGCAAAAACAAACAAGAATATAGAAGTTTAATTGCCCATGCACATAAATGTTAACAGACAGAGATGCTACACAACATACATTAAAACACTTGAATATATTATAAAGTGCATTAAGGACATTGAAGTGGTAAAAGAACTTTAGCATGTCCATCTGCATTTCACTTTTTTTCTTAAGATGATTGCCAGCAGTTACACATTAGAAGAAGTTGCAGAGACCAGATAGTTTATCATACAGCATTTACTTCTTGAACTTTTAAAGGCATGAAAGTTAATCCAATAGCCAAGTTTTGACAACCTAATCCTTATGAAGTTATGCTTTTAACGTTTTGGCTGTGTTGTTTCCCTCTTTACACCAATAATATATCAATATGAGCAACAATCAATCATAAAACAAAACAAAGAAGAAAATTCTAGGGTTCTAGTGAGCCAAAACAAGTATGCAAAGACATGCTAGTATGCATGTGTCAGAGAGAAAGGAAGGAAGAGAGGAGGTGGTTAGCTCTGATAGCTGCTAAAAGAGTATTTTGTATATTGTACGATAAAGCATAATATATTGCATGCTAACCATTTGTAAAATCTCCAATAATAAGTTGAAGATTGGATCCAGAAGTTGTCTGACGTGAGCAGCTCAGAAAAATAAATTATCATATCAAAATGATCAGCAGATTGTGGCTTAATACCGTATACTTTGTCTCTGGTTTCCCCCAACCACTGCGATCAGGTCTTGACCTTCCTAGGGTGTGTGCACCAGATAATGCAACTATTTCCTGCAGATAAAAGAGTTCAACAAGCACCATATGCTTGTGAAGATAGCACCAATAAAAAAGTCAGTATGTAATTAAGGTTACCTGGTCATTTAATCCCATTCTGTAGAAAATTTCTCGCAAATGTTCTGCAGGTTTAGGGGGGCCAGCACCTAAGCATTATATTAATATTTCAAAATCAGTCAATAATTTGAATAAGAGGTCCTGAAGCAGCCTCAGATAAACAAGAGGAAACACATAACAAAAAGCAAAACTAACTAATCTGGAAAAGATCTCATGATCCAATAGCCTGAAAATTTTTTAACTTCAACTATGCTCCATCTAAAGATACAGCTCATCTTAGACATCAATTATTGAAATTTCAGGGTGAAATTTAAAAACTCTCAGAGAAAAGTCTACTAAGCCATGCAGTGGGTGCATGGGTGCAGCTGTTTATCCTACAATAAGTAACAAAGAGCTCCAAATACACAAAATAAACATGTAAAAAGAACACAACCTAACATCACTACGTGAACAAGCATACTAAACTGAGAAATGACTGGTTGCTAATAAGATGGCATAAATTTAATTTTAATTCTTCTATAACTAAATTGGCTTATTATTTCCAAATAAAAGTTTGACATGCAATGCCTTTGATATATTTTACCAAGAGTTGCACAAATATATTATAGTAAATGGAATAATCAAAGAAGCTTCTTAGCAATATAAGAAACCATCCAGATATCAAAATAGGAAGCGGAACAAGGCATGCTAATATAGTCCAATCAAATATTAGCTGGAGTTCAGGCCTTTCAATTACAGAATGCAAATACCTGCCTCTGAATCTTCACTCCCCCCTTCTCTCTCTCTCTCTCTCTCTCTTTCTCTCTCCATATATATAGACAGATACAAATTTTACTTAAGTCATCAAGCAGCACCAGCAGGATTTTACAAGTTTCTGTATCTTATAAAGGAGGCAAAAAAGGAACATAGACTATTTTTGTCAAATAAGTAACACAACAAATGCATAATTAGTTCACTCACTAGGAAGCCTCCCCTCTTCAGGACACTCTTCAGGTGCTGAAACATCCACCCTCCCGTACTTCATGGAGATTTTGGGGCCCCCAACTTCCTAAAATTGCAAGTGTAATATCAATGTACCGTTTTGACAATCAAGTGAAGCATCATACTAATTCCATATTACGAGAAATAAAGACCTCTATGGCAGTAGCACTGGCCAACTGGAACAAATCTGCATATGTCACACCAGAGTACTTGTCCTTGATAGGCTGAAGAAGGTTCAATGCATTCACCAAGCCTGAAATGCCAGTTCATTAGAATCATTAAAAACAAATATTATAAACCAAACTAACATATGGATGATGTTAAAAAATTTACCTGCATTGGCTCCATGTTTCAGCTCAACTTCAAATCTGAGACTTCCATTGGCTCCACCTCTTTTTGGCCACTCCTCTATGTTCTTGTTATATGTACCAGCATCATGCCATCCCAGGCGAACCTACAATTGTAAAAAGAAAATAGTAAAAAAATATCATAATAGAAAGTAAAACGTTTTAATGGGATTGAGCATCAATGTTGAATGTTCTGAGGCAACAAGTAATAGAACTCAAAGGTTAAGATCTAAAAGGGTAAAAGGGTAATCATGTCATCATCATTCAAAACTTCAGTAATGTAAATTGCAAAAGAGAAATAAGAACAAAGCAAAGCATCATTCCATGCATTAAGCACAATTTTATACAGCTACGAATGGATTCTTTGAAAGGGAAAATGGCAAAAGCTTTTGCATATTTGATATATCTGCTTCCTTTTCTCTTGAAGTCCATCTTTATGCGGTACATGAGTAGTATTGGTTAACATGTCAGCTTAGTGGGAGTAAACAAACTACAAATGAGCCAACTATACATAACATCACCTGCATTTACATTGCCAATATAAGGAAAACTTGTTGGGAATGTTATCCCACATTGGATAAATATAATATTGAAAGGGTGAATAAAAGTGATTGAGTTGCAACATTGAGATGGTTTGTCATTTTTACATGTAAAACACTCAATCACTTAGACTACTAAAAATATAACCCATATTAAAAAAGAATTAAAATGTAATTTGACCAGCACTACCTCTAAATTCAACACACTTTCCAATCATTGCAAGCAAAATGGCAAAATTAAAATCAGATAAAAGCAACATAATTATCAATACGAAGCACATTCAACAAACAGTATACACAAAAGGAAAAAAAAAAAAAAACGTCGAATTTAAGTGCATACAAATGTACCTAGTTACAAAAGAAAAATACCAGAATAGGATGGGCAAACTTAGTCTTGAGAAGCTCTTTGATATCCTCTCTCGCACTCTTCAGCTGAGAAGGATCCGACGCCACAGCCACCGTGCTCATCCACGACGCCTTCTGCACTCCACAGCAAACCAAAAAACCACCAGATAAACAACGTGAACCAGATTAAAAAACCAAGCCTAACATGTAAACATAAACCTACAGAAATTCAGACCTGAATTAAGAAGAAATGAGGTACAAAAGGAGAAGTTGGGAGACATTTAAGAGGAGAAAAGAAATAAGAGAAAGAGGAGGAGAGAGATAGAGGAGAGAGCGAGGAAGAAGACGAAGGAGAGGAGATGGAGATTCGGGCTCGAGAAGCGGAGGGGAAGAGACGACAAGAGACAGCGCCAGTGACTGAAGCCATTGTTGGCGACGTCTATAGTGTCGTGTGACAGGCAGAGGCAACCTGCCATTTGTGATTTTGCTTTTATTTGTTCCTCTTGTTTCGGATTAGTGGCCCTGCCCTGGCGTATGGCCCACGGGACGCTCGCTTTGTGGCTTTTGTGCGCTCGCTTGTTTGAGAAATGGGTTGGGCTTATATAGTTTGTGTTTCTGTTTGCCTCCATCTTCAAAAAAGTTTTTTTTTTCTTATTTTTATTTCGCATTATTATTTAAATTACATTAAAAAACTAAAATATTAATTAACAAATAAAATTAACATAAAAATTAAATTTAATATGTTTTAATAATAAAATTTAAAATAATTAAATAATTTTTAATTATTTTTATTTGAAATTCAATTGATATTATTTTTACCAATTAATAATATTATATAATGTTAAATAATAAAAAAACAATTAAAAATTTTCATGCTCCTACATATAAAAACATAAAACTTCACTGTAATTTTCTACACTCTTAAATATTGTGAGATTATTTATATTTAAGCCAAAATTCATCACAGTGAAAAATATATTTCCAACGGATTAGTAATCTAAAATAAATTTCACAAACCAAATATGTGAATTTATTTATAAATGAATTTTCTACTATAGTTATTTGCTTAGAGATGCGGCGTTACATTAACATATGAGTTTATGTTTTAACCCTTTTTATTGGAATAACTTCTAAATGATTTAATTAATAATTTCGCATATTATAGTATAGGAAATTAAGCTAGACAGCTTTTTGTACTTGTGTAGCGGCAATGGGTTGAATTTGTAATAAAGTTCAATTTGTTGCTCCTATATTTATTGAAATGTCTAATTTAATTTATTTTAAATTTTTTATTTAATTTAATTCACAAATTTTGATTTAAATTCAAATCGGTTCAAATTTATTGCATGTGTCATTTTTAATATTTTATTTTTTTATTGTTTATTTTTATATTTTCATATAATTAATTAAAATTAAAAGTATTATAATTAATTTTAATTATTTAAATTAGAAAAATTATGTTTATGTTTTCATTTTTTAATTTAAAATTAAAAAATTATAATAAAATAAAATAAAAATATAAAATTTTTATTTTCATATTATTATATTAAAAAGTAAAATACAAAAATAACTAAATATAATTATTTAATAAACATTAAAAATAATTAACAAAGTAATTAACTTTAAAAATATTAAAAAAAAAATTTCCCGCACTAAAGTTGTTATAAATTGAGTTGCACACTCTTTAATTTTGGGTAAATTTAGACATAAAATAAAATTTCTAAATTAAATTGGATCAAAGTTTTAAAATGAGCTAAATTAAATATTCACAATAAATATAAGGTGCTTTATTCCATTGAATATTTATAGGTATTCGATTTGATCAAATTCTAATAAAATGGGTTTAAATCATTGGAGTTAAAATATGGTTGAATTTGAAAAATAATATCGATAATATGTTTAAATTTTGCATATTGATTTCTTATTACTCAAATTTGTTTATACAAATAATTAATTAAATATAAAATATATATTTTATGATAATATATATATATATATATTTAAATAAATAGATTGTAAGTATTTTATAAAATTATTAAATTTTTTAAAATATAAATTATTAATTAAAAATATTTTTTATAATAAAATAATTAAAATATATAAAATTAAACAGATTCAAGTATTATTGAAATAATTTTATAATCTAATTTGATATAAAATTAAGTAATTAATAATAAATTTTAATTATGTTTTTGTGATGTAAATATTAATCTGATTTTGATATGTTGATTTTGGCAGATTAGTTACTATCCCTATTTATAATATATATTTTATCTTTTTAATCTTTATCTAATTATTTTTAAGTATAATTAATTTTAATTAAAATTTAAAGTCGACAATTTGAAAACACTCAAGTATCACTCACTGTAGTCTATTTATTTAAAAAAGGCAAAGGGTGATTCATTACCTTTGCATTCGACAGAAGTTATTGCCTTCCAGAAATGGTACAGAAAGAACCTAACAGGTTTCTTCTGTAAATTAAACAAAAGATAAATACAGGTGAAGAATTTCAAATTTACAGGGTCACATTATATGTTGAGATGTGAAAAATCAGGGCATAAAAAAAAAAGAAAGAAGCAAATTCTGTAGTTTATGAGTCTTTGACTGTAGAAATTCTTATTGTTGATAATATTTTTGCATGCTAATTGCAAGATCAAGCTCTTATTAGTAAGGTAAACTATTGTAAGAATGATTATCATTTATAGAATTAATTCATTACAGGCCTGGAAGGAGTTAATCTCACTCCTGCTAATTAGTATCTGATAGCATATTGTCTTCAGATATGCATTTCTTCAATTTTATACATCATGTGGAGAATATGTAAATTTAGCTAGGCCTGTATATGCTTGAAAAGCCTAAAAGATGATAATTTGTTTTTTTTTTTATTTATTATTTAGTTTTTATATTTTAATTAAAATAATTATTTATTTTTTATTTTAAATAATACACTATTTAATCTCTATATTTTGTATTCCTTAAATTATTTAGTTATTTCATTAAATTTTTTTATTAGTCAATATATTTTAATATCAATCAAACTACTATTTAGTCTATTTATTCTAATTAATTAATTAATTAATCATTACATTTTAAAAAACATAATACTTTAAAAAATATATTTATGGATAAAAATTTTATTATGTGGATATTAAATTTGAATTTATATTTTTTATTTTTAGAGAAATTATTAAACTATTTATATCTATTTCTCTATATCTCTATGTATATCATTTTTATAGAAAAATAATTTTATTAGATTATTACCTTAATCATTTGAAAATCTAGAGAATTTATTAATCTTTTTTGTGCAAACGGCTTATACTATTTTTTTATCAAAAGATGAAAATAAAAAGAGTAAGAGTCGTAAGGGCATAGGTGTAGAGAGAAAAAAAATATAGGGAGAGAGAAGAACAAGAGATGGCAGGGGAAAAATAAGAGTAGAGGGTCAAACAGTTTGAGTATATATATATATATAAAAAAAGGGGTTAAAAAGTTTCATGGATTAATTAATATATTTTGTAAAATCACTTAAAACTCAATTACACTCATTTACTTATTAGGAAAATTCAATTTAGTTTATTTTTAAGTTTTTGTCAAATTTAGTTAAAAATTTTTAATTTAAGCTTAATTTATCCCACTAATAAATAAAATTAAGAAATTGAACTTCTTAATTGTTAGACTTAAATTAATAAATAAAAAAGTTTAGCCTCAAAATTGAGAAATTGAACTTTTTGAATTTTTTTTATTTAAATCAAGAAATAAAGAAAATTTGCTCATAAATTTTAATTATTAGGCTAAATTAAGTTTAAATTAAAAATTTAAACTAATTTAGACAAAAAATTGAAAATAAATTAAATTAAATTTTGTTCAATAAGTATAAGGATTAAATTAAATATTTTTACCTTTGTAAAATATAGGGACCATTAAATAATTTACTAAAATAAAAAAATTAAATAGTAATATTTTTTAAAATATAAAAATTAATTAATAATTTTATTAAAATAGATAGATTAAATAATAATTTGGCTAGTATTAAAATTCATTGACTAACTATGTATAATATATATAAACTCATTAATTTAAATATAAAATAAATTAAATCTATAAAAATTTATTAAAAAATATAATTTTATTTAACTTAGAATGTTATAATAAAATTAGAATATCAAACTTTTATTAATAATTCTAAATTATTATAATTATTATAATTTTATTATTATAAATATTAAAAAAGATTAAAAGTGATTTTTAATTAAAAAATTAAAAATATTTTTTATTTAATTATAATTTATCCCCTCATTCATATTTTTATAGTGCATATAGTTAATAATTTTAGATAAAATTTGAAAGTAAAATTAAATATATTTTTGTGAAAGGAAGTAAAATTAAATATATAAATAAAAGGTAATATAAATTAAAATTCATTACTTTAAATATAAATTAAATTAGATTGACAATATTTATTTATTTATTTATATATTTAGATTTTTTACTTGTTTAAAATATTATCAAGTAATGATAAATTTTAGTAAAAAATTTTTATTAGTAATTATAAATTATTAACATTTTTAATATAATTTTTTTTATTATTATAAATAATATTTTTATTTATTTATAAGTTCATTTCCTTATTTACAATATTATTTACTATTATTATATATTATATTATTACTATTATTATTATAGATAAAATGATGGATTATAAATAGATAAACATCAGCTTATGGTATTTATTTTTTTTTTTGTATTTCCAATTACAGCTTCTCCACACTCACATTTTGTCGTTTTAAAAAAGGTCGGTGTTTTTCTCTCTCATTTCTTCTTGCTTCCCTCTCTGGTTCCTCAGGTAAACTACACCACTGTTTTTTTTTTTTTTTTTTTAATTTACTAATTATCTTTTTAATTATCGAAATTCTTGTAATTTTTTTTTCGAACCTGTTGTTATTGCTGTTGAAATTTAATTCTGATTCCTTGTTTCTAGGTTTTTTTATAAAATAAAAATCTTTTTGTTTCGTCTTCTGTCTTAATTTTCTTGGTGTAATTGCTTTTTCTTTTATGACACATTAATTGATTTTGTTCGTGTTAATGGAAGATCAGTTTGTACAATTTCGCATACACTGCAATTCTTTCTGAAAGAGTTCTCTCTAACTCTTGAGCTAGTAGAGTAAGATAGAAACGAAAGTTACGTTTTGCCTAACAGAAGATTGTCTTTCTTGTAGATAATTAAGTTATTGGTTGTTAATTTATGTAAATCTAAATGCTTGTGGATAGGAGTGACCAATGTGAATGCTAACTTCTAAGCTTGCAGAGTAAAATAGAATTCTTGCTAGTAGAGAGCTTGCAATTTTCTTGTCTTTATTGTTGCATTTCTTTGGTCATTGTGTCCACAAGGGAACGTTTTAGTCAATGCATGTTCCATCTTCATTGACATTTTGAGTTTAAGCTTGAGAAGAAATGTTTTTGTAGAGGCAAAAGCCATGTGAAATTCCATTTGTGATCAGTGTAAAATGATCCCTGTTCATTGCAGAATAGGTCGGTGATACAATGAGCCGACCAACTACGCGCAGCAAATATAAAAGAGTCAGACACAGACAAGGGGACAATGTTGATATTACTTCTGAAATAATGAGGTACTAACACTTGTCTTTCCTGCAGATTGTAAAATTTTTCTGTTTCATATGTGTTCTCTGGTATGTATTATTTTGCATTTTGTTTCGCGCTTTGTGTAGGAAAATTCATGCAACTGGTGAAATAACCACCAATGATGTAAATCAATTGCTCATGATCCTGAAGCCAGTTTGTCAAGGCTGCCTTGTGAACACTAAAGGTAATCCCAACTGCTTTTGTGGGCTGATTCCACCACCCAATGGGAGTCGGAAATCTGGATTATGGCAGAAATTGTCAGATATTGTTCAAGCCCTTGGTCCAGATCCATGCAAAGTTCTTTGTGATTCGGCTGATTCACCTGCTGGCCTCACTAATCTGGGAGCAACATGCTATGCCAACAGCATGCTTCAATGTCTTTACATGAATAAATCTTTACGAGAAGGTGTTTTCTCTGTTGAACCAGAGGTACTGAAACAGCATCCTGTTTTGCACCAGCTCGCACGGCTTTTTGCACAGTTGCATACTAGTAAAATGGCTTTTGTTGACTCAGCTCCATTTATAAAGACACTGGAGTTGGATAATGGAGTTCAGCAGGATAGCCATGAGTTCTTGACCTTACTTCTTTCCTTGCTTGAGCGTTGTCTAAGCCATTCTAAAGTTTCCAAAGCGAGAACTATTGTTCAAGATCTTTTCCGAGGAAGTGTCAGTGTGTCACATGTAACAACGTAAGACAAATGCTGATACCCCCTCTTTCTCTTCTTAAAACCTTTATATAAGATTTGTTGTTTGGCATTACAGTGATTGTCCAAAAATGCAAAAATGAGAAAAAAAAAAAATCATTTGCACCATTTTAGGCATGCCTCAATAATGTGACCTAGATCTCTCTCCCTCCCTCTCCCCACTGCAGTGTAGCAGATTGGGTGAAAGGTGACTTTAGAATGATAAGGAATGTGATAAAGTGTATGTTTGGCCATCCTTCAGAATAGAGTTGGAGAACCTAATAAACAAGGAAGAATAAACATGGCAAATTTACAACAACAACAAAAAAGGAGGGATAATCACTTCTTCTCGAGCTTGAAAGTTCCTTTCTATTGTACAAGAATAACCAGAAAAGAAAAAGGGTTAAATATGTTTGTTTCAGAAGCAAACTTAACAAATTGGCCTTTCCTTTTTTGTTCTATATGCAGGTGTTCAAAATGTGGAAGAGATTCTGAAGCATCTTCAAAGATGGACGACTTTTATGAGCTGGAGTTGAATGTAAAAGGGTTGAAAAGCTTAGATGAGAGTTTGGATGATTATCTTAGTGTGGAAGAGCTCCACAGCGAGAATCAGTATTTTTGTGAGTTGTGTAAAATCAGAGTTGATGCTATTCGCAGCATCAAACTAAGAAGTTTGCCTGAAGTCCTTAATTTTCAGCTCAAGCGTTGTGTTTTCCTCCCAAAGGTACTTTATGATGTGTGAAAGCATAATTTTTTATTTTCTTGTAATCTTGCTATCAGTGGCGGAACCAAAAATTGAGAGGGGGGGGTGGGGGGGGGGACCGCGGGGCCGGCAGTGGCGAAGATCTTATAATTTTTTTTTCTCTTCTTAAAATTGAGGTGCCACTTTCAATTGTAGTTGAAAAAGTAGGTTCTAAATTTTAAGAACCTCTCTTCATAAAATATGCATCAGTAAATTTATTTTTACTCATGATATTAACTTTTTAATTTTAGGAACTTAAAATTTTATTAATTAGTTCCTAATTCCAATATATACATAATTAAAAAGTGATAACTTAAAATTTCAAGAAAGTTTTATAAGTTTACATTAATGCATGAATATAATTACCAAAATAAATCACAATTAGTTAAAAATTAAAAAAAAAACTAAAAATTTCATCTATCTATACTAAATATGAAATTTTAATAAAAATCCTATAAATGGAATTATCAATTTTACTTATGAAATAAAATGAAAAGAAAAAAAAAAAAGATAATGGTAATAGAGAATGGATGAGAAAGAAAGTTGTGTCTTGAGGTCTTGAACTTTTAAGTTACTAAGTATATATGTATGTATGTAAGTCTAAATAATTATGATTTGTTAATGTGATGAGTTAAAATTTATTTAATTAAGAGTTTGAATTGTGACATGGGACAAGTTAAGATTGTGACAACAATTGGACTTAAATATTAAAAATGAAAAAATTTGGGCTGGACCAGGTTTGCAGCATCAGTCTAGTTGTTTGGGTGGGTGGGTTTTTTTTTTTTTTTTTTTTCCGGGGGGGGGGGGGGGGGGGTGGGTGGGGGTTGTGGGGGGAACATGAATCTACACAAAAACAAATATAATAAGCTCCTTAAATTTTTTTTTTTTTGGGCTTGGCCGGGGACTGTCCCCCCCTCCCAACCTCCTAGTTCTACGTTGCTTGTTATTATTGTTAAAATTGTATGACAGATTTATTATTCATATTCTGTCTTTTGGAATTTCAGTTTTTTTTTGAAATTTATCGTAGCAGATAGGCAATTGGAAATGTGTGTGTGTGTGTGTGTGTATATGAAGGATATTTTTCACTTTGCTATAGGACAATAATAGTATCTTCTTTCATTATTTTTTACATGTTTCATGGTGATAGTAGCTGTTATATCTTGCAAGTGGTTTCTTATACAATTGTTTTGATTGAAGGAGAAAGGAAGAGCTTGTGCATGGGTGTGTGATGACGTCCAGAGGAAATAAGTACTCATGGTTGTTAAGATAATTGTGTAAAGTGGAATTTTGATGATGGGCATTTAAACAGCATGCTTAAAGTTGACATATGCAATTTATTTGTTGCTCATTCTATGATGTTGTTTTAGGGATGTTCCTAATTTGATATCAATTGTTAAGCATATCATTAAATGCTATGATAATTAGCTCAATACTGAATACGGTTTATATATTGTTTGCTGCCAATAGGGTTTTCTAATGTTGTGAATGATGCAAGATTTTCTGAGTTCTGATGTTTTGAATTTTTCTTGCTATTTAAGATCTCAACTTGATGTTTCTCACCTCAATTCCTCATCTGAGCTCTTTACTGCTGGATATAATGGAAAACTAGCTTCTTAGTATCTATAAATAGATATTTAGGCCTTTTCTTTTTCCTTCTATATATTGATTTCTGTCAGTAGACCACAAAAAAGAAGAAAATCACATCATCATTTTGTTTCCCTGGAGTATTGGGTATGCAGCAGAGTTTGTCTGAACCTTCTCAGTTGGATTGGGTATATGACTTGTCAGCTGTGTTGATTCACAAAGGAACTGCTGTTAATAATGGCCACTACATTGCTCATATTAAGGATGAATATATTGGCCAGTGGTGGGAATTTGATGTGAGCATGTGTCAAACTTAGGTCTTCACCCTTTTGGAGAATGCTCTTCAAGTTCATCTAAAGTTGCTCACAGTGAGCCACCAGGTGGCACAGATGGAAAGCATGCTCTTTCCAATGGGAATCATATGGATACTGTTCATCCAGAGTCTTTGAAATCTAATATTGGCAGCCATATGGAAACATTTTCATCAAATGATGCATATATGCTGATGTATAATCTTAGGCGTACTGCAAAAGTAGATGAGAGAAGACCTGTGGATTTTGGTGCTAGCAAAATTGAAATAGAAGGTTGTGAGGGTTAGTCACATGGTGCTTCTCTTCCATCTCACCTTTTTGAAGATATAAATGAATTGAATGCATCATATCTTGAAGCTTGCGAACAGTACAAATTGAAGAAGGATAGAGAGTTGAATCATATCTCCGAAAGGAGACAAGAAGTGCAATCAATTCTTTCTGAAGCTCCTGTCCAGTCATTTGAAGAACCATCTTATTGGGTTTCCAGTGACTGGCTTTGCCAATGGGCTGACAACGTTACTCCACCATAAGCTCAAGTTTCTCGGATGTTCTTGTTATGTTCGTTATTTTTCTCTTCTTTTTATTTGCTTATAAATGTATGTGCACATATCTGCAACCTCTATGCTAAATAGGATTTTTTTATTTTCTTATGATCCATATCTATCACTTGCTCTTGGGAATGCTGAGTGCTGATCAACTAATAATTTATCTTAATGAGTTACTATTTTTTATTGATGTATTTATATTTGTATAGCTGATTACTGATGATACTCTTTGGCAACATTTCTATAAGTTTTTTTTTTTTTTTTTTATGGTTTTGTTTGTAATATCTGGCAGTATATTAGATAATACCCTATCCAATGTTCACATGGAAAAGTCCCAGTGTCAAAAGTTGGCTCCATTAAGTGGTTGTCTGCTGAATCTTGGACCAAATTGTTCTCTAAGGTATCTACAAGTCTAATTTGTCTCACTTATATTCAGAGAACTATATCTTGTCATATTAGTGTTTTCCCTAGCTAATAGTATTTCTGTATAGCCTAAAGGTGAAGATGCCTTCAGTGTGCTAGGTCTCCCATAGAAATCAAGTTGTTAGGCACCAAAAAGGCATGCGCATGTGTACAGCAAGGCACTGTTGATAAATAAACTTACATTTCATAAATGTAAAAAAATGAGAACATTACCCCTTTTTAGTTAATTGTGTTGTGTTGACACTAAATGTGCAGTAGGTAAAAACATGATTGAACATAATTAATCAAACCAGTAAAATGCAATAAAAAGTGAGTTGAAAATTTATTTCATTAAAATCTTTCATGCTTCATTACACCGGAATGGCAAAAGAGGATCCATATAGCCGATCCCAACTTGTTTTGAATTAAGGCTTTGTCGTTGTTGTATGCTTCATTATGGTTTAACTAAAAATGCTGTGAAAGTTTCAGCACAATATGTTTCTCTAGCTGAGAAGCAGTCAGCTATTTGTTTCTGTAATAATCTTCATTTCTTTGGCTTGTGCACAGGAGCTATGTTCGAACAGATGCCAAGATTACTTTGGGGGAAGAAAAGAAGCTTCACCTTTACAACTCCATAGAATGATGAAAATGGGAAATTGTATTCAAGAAATTGAAAAACAGAGTACATTGGAAGCTAGAGTATGAAATTGCTGACGTCTTTGTTACATGTAAGGGCAAAGGGAAACCAAAGATAAAATAAAAATAAAAATAGCATAGAAACATTGGACATCTGAAAGTGAGGGGACAAAGGAGTTTTGGTTGGATAGAGAAATGTTGAATTGATTATTTAATAAAAATTGAAGAAATAATATTCTGCTTTGGTACTACAATAGCCAAAGGGTGAAGGCTTAAGGCATGCAGCAAGAAAAAGAAGTCATTTTAAGTAAGATTATAGCAATGAGTGCAGAGGCTCAAATAGTAAGCATAGTACAAGTTCCTTTTCTTGTTTTTAAGATTGGAATAAGGCTGAAATTATGGGTCTTCTTAAATTCAGACCTACCTTAGCAAGTCAATGTGCAGGGGACTGTTAGATTTTGTGTGATACTCACCTCAAGTGCCTCTCACGTTAGGAAAAGCATGGATCAATATAATTGCCTCACCTTGAGGGTTCCAAGGCGCCTTTACTTGCCTGATCGCCAGATGAGTGCCTGTATTGCAATGAGAACAGTATTTGTGTTCAAAAACTTATATTGTGTGCATGTGTGTGACTTTCTATTTTCACCTAGTAAACCCATTATTTCTTAGTTTAAAGAAATGGTGTCTAATTGTCTATCCACTTTTGATTAAGAGGCATGTTTCTGATTATGTTTTTCTTTCTGAGCTCATGTTGGACTGCTTCAAGTTCTTTTTCCTTTTCCCCCTTTTTTCTGTCTCTGGTTTATTACTGGGCTGTGCAACCGTTGCTGAATCTTCTGTTAAATGATTATTAAATTCAGTATGGTGGAGGGCCAACACTGACAAATGATGACTACTGCATGTCTTGTCTTATTGATGGTGCACAATCTGTCGTCTGTGCTGATAGCTATAGGGATCGGAGGACATTAATGAGGGATCTTGCAAGTGATGTAATTGCAGGGAAGTGTCTAGAGGGAACGTATTATGTATCTAAGACATGGTAAGATTTAAATCTTGTACTTCTTTCCCTCCTTTTTCCAAATGACTGGTTGTTGCTTGTATCAGTGATTAGATGTGGCTTACCAGAAGGCTTTTCCTATTTTAGGGATAAACTGACCAATAATACAGTTGTACTGTTTTTTGATATCCATTTCCCCCCATGCACAAGTGAAAAGATTAAAGCTTATCTATCATCCTGATTTCACTTTGTGTGCATCTTGGGCACGTTGCTAGTGATTCTGTTCCTTTTATCCTTGTAGGTTGCAGCAATGGGTGAGAAGAAAAACCTTTGGTGCTCCAAATGAGGCTGATGCAGGGGCAACAGTCTCAATTAGGTGTCCACATGGGCAACTTATGCCTGAGCAAGCTCCTGGTACCAAGCGATTACTGGTTCCGGAGAAACTTTGGCTCTTTTTATATGAGGATGTCATTGCAGTGAAACCTGATGATCCCTTGGGTTGTACAACTTTCCCTTCAGATTCTGAGCAGTGCCCTCAATGCTGTGATGAGCTTTCTGAAGTTGCCTGCTTGGAGGATTCTCTAAGGTCATTTACTTGTTTTACAATAGCTCAGAACTAACTTTTTGTGCACGCATGCATCTTTATATTTTGATTTTCTGTGTCCATGCTGCAGAGCAGTGAAACTAAAACAACGCCAGAATCACGAGAAACTGGCTATGGGAAAAAGTATCCCCTTTTCTTTGCACTGCACATACTACTTGGTGCCCTCTTCATGGCTTACAAAATGGAGAAACTATGTAACTGCTAGTGGCAAGAATATTTCTTCATCAGTGGAACCTGAAACTTTTGGATTTTGTCATTGATTCACTAAAATGTGAAAAGGTAATTAGCAACTTTGCCTGAAAATTCTGTTTCATTGTAACAGTTAGTACTTCCAAACAAGACTTTTTCCTGTAGACAGTAACTGAAATCTATGCTTTGTATCTGACTGTAGTTTGCTCCTTTTAATCCCTGCTTTCCGGCCATTCACTTCCCTACTGAGTTGGATTTTGAGCTCTGCCTTCTCTAACATTTTTTAAATCATTAGTTGCTGATTGCTGTGTTTCCCTGATATGTAATCAACAAAGCAACTAGACAAGGACTTACAATTTAAAAGTTATTCTACAGTCAAATTGGAAGTAGACTATTAGAGTGTGGCAAATGACTTGGGACATGTTTAGCTCCTTGTGTTTTTATTTTTAGCCATATTTTAATCATAGAGATGTGTATTGTAATATTATTCTCGTTTTCTCTCTCTCTCTCTCTCTCTCTCTCTCTCCTCTCTCTCTCTCTCTCTCTTCTTTTCCTTTATTCAGCATTTTCGACTCCTAGAACGGCCTTCTGACCTGGTTTCCAAACGTGGAATACTTTTCCAGAAGGGTTCTATGGTAAGTATGATGACTATATTAATGTTAACATATGTATTAAGCAAGCCAGTGGGAATATAGATCTATATATATGACTCATGGTATTGATTTAAATGGTCGTAAAAGGGAAAGAGGTCATTTGTGGTGGTAACCTAGAACTTTTGTTTTTCAGTCTTTTAGTTATCATTTTCAGAGTGTGAAATTTCTGTTGTCCTGGAGCAAACTGATCTAGTTTCTCAATAAAGTACATGAATTGGCTATTTCTGCTTAAAGCCAATAATCCTGTGATTGAACTGGCGAAATTGAGTAAAATGAATAGTCAGGAATACTATGAGTGCTCTAAATTAATGATTTTCCCCCTCTCCTCCTCCTTCCTTTGGATTCTAGACAGATGGCTTAACAATCATTACTGAGAATGACTGGACCAACTTCTGTGAAGAGTGGGGTGGTAATAAGGAGAAGGGCATGTCTGCCTTAATTGAGCCCGGTAGAAAATAATTTGGCTGGCTCCTGCAAAGAGACCACAAGTGAGAAGCATCTGAATCCTCAAGATGAAGTAAATGATGAGACTGAGACCAGACTGCCTATAATTAGGACTTGTCCTGAGGTAATTGAAGCCAAACCAGGTTTATTTTTGTAAATATGAAACATTGTTTTCATCAGCTATGCATTTTGCAGTCATCAGGTGGACTTTTAATTTTTATTTCTTAATCTGACTGGTGTTTCTAATTTCTGCTAGATTTGTGAGGACTGCATAGGTGAACGAGAAAGTTGTAAGTTGATGCAGAAACTTAACTACTTCAATGAGGACATATATGTATGTCTCATACATGGTAAGGAAGCTCCAAAATCAATTCTAGAAGCATCTGAGACTGCTTCCGGGCCTGATCGACGGGCCTCCAAGCGCTCTCGAAAGACTGGCTATGGGAATTCAGTAAATTTATAGGTTTCTGGTTCTACATCAGTATACCAGCTAAAGATGATGATATGGGAATCACTTGGGGTAAGCTAAATTGAGCAAATGCTTATGTAAACATCTTGATTGAGTGCCATTGTTACATGCATCAGAGATATCATGTAGCCTTCTGGAATCCGGTTCCTCCTCTTGTACTTTGAAGTAGGCTGTTCCTGTAATTTGAATCCATGACCTCTAGGTTATTGTGAAGGCAATATATTGTAGCCTTCAGGCACTTGTTTTTCCAATAATGCTATTTCTGCATGTGAATGCCTAGGCTGTGGGTGATAATGGATGTCACTGAGGCTCACCGTCACTATATGAGATTGATGTGCAGCCTAAGATAAGTGTGTGTTTGAGATTCTCTTTGATAAGCTGCAGCTTCATTTGGTTTTCATGTCTGCCTCTCCAAATGATATATTGACTATATTCTGTCGTTGCATTTCCTTAATTAATCTTGTATCTACTGTTTAACTACAGTCATCTTATCACCATGGACTCTTGTTCCTAAGCTTTATGGCTTCAAGCAAACTGTAATTGAGTGTTTTTGTGCAGGTAGTGAAGGTGAACCAGATACTACACAAAGGTTCTAGGATAATTGATCAAGAATGTGCTACTCTTGCAGACTTGAATATATTCCCTGGGCATAAGCTTTCGGTGCAAGATTCTGAAATCCATGAGCATAGAGATATCGCTGGTAACTAGATGTTACAGCGCTTGAACTACTTCAAAATAAATGGTTATTTTTTCTTCTGTATGCAAGCCATGGGATGTAGATCTTACTAGCAATGGTTAAACAGCATTTTTAAGTGTCATCTAACATAGGACTGCTTACAGTTAAGATTCTCAAGTGTCTGAATAGTTTCTGTTATGTTTAAGTATATCATTAATTGTTGGAGATTTGCCCACAATGAAGGCATTAGTAGACTGGTTGCGTAACCTGTCCTGCATCAGCAACTCAATGAAATTTTGGGAAATACATGTGCTAGAATCCAAGAAAAACAGTTTTCTTTAGTTCTCTCTCCCTCTATGCTTGTGTGTTGGGTCATGCATATGTTTGTACGTCAGATGTGCACTTAATGCATTCAACATGACCAAGTGGCAGGCATCAAAAATGCGGCTTTTGCTTTATATTGGCATACTTTATGTTCAAGTACTATGTGTATTTAGTGGTGGAATTTTAGTAGCATGTTTTGATGAAGGGGTGGTGTAGGCTGGAGGTATATCATCTTGTACAGTTGGAAAGCTTGGTCACTAATCCTCTCAATAGGCAATGGTATTTCAAGGGAACAACATAGAAGGGCTTCTTAGGGAGATAGATGAGATGCTTCTCACAGCTATTTTTATATAGATGGATTTAAATCTTCGCTTTTGGTATAAGATGCAATGCTGTGTGATGTTCACAATGTTTTTAGATTTGTGGATTTTTTTTATCTTGTAAATTATTTTTTTAATATCTGCTCATGATTTGTATCCATATTGGTGCCCTTTCCTAAGTTTTTTTGGTTCATCCAAAAAGCAAAAGTCATTTTAAAGGTTCCCTGCACTGAAGCAGTTGTAATTTGTGCTCATTTTTCTGATCTAAATGTTCAACAGATGAGCTTGCTGATCAGAAAATGACTGCACAGCATGCTGAGGAAGGGTTTCGGGGAACACGTCTGACTGCATATCTTTCCCCACAAGTTGTTTAAGATGTATGACGAAAATAGTCGCCTTCATGTCACAGACACCTTCTTGTACATATTATGGGAGAGGAAAAAGCTTCAATCTTTGACCTGCCCTATCGGAGGTAAGAAATTCACTCATATGCAAAGTTCTGTTATGTTATTTTAATGGATAAATAATGGTTTTGTCTTCAAATACATAATGCTTTGCTAATTTTATTTACCTATCAATAAATATCTGGTTACCATGGTCATAAAAGACATGTTGTGTAGTGAGCCAACTAAAATGCTGAATCTAAGTAGCCATTTTCTTTGGGAAAGTGATATATACTATTAGAAATGCTATTTTCTTTTTCTTTTTTTTTTTTTTGCCTTTTATTATGAAAATAAATTTCAAACTAATTCATTATATTGTTGCAATGATGTGCTGCATCATGTGTCCATTTGCTTAGTATTCTAGTAGCTTTTTATGTATTAAATGTACAAGGCGGACTAAGGCGCCAAGAGGTCTTGAGCCTAGGTGCAAGGTGTAGGCACGCAACGCAACTGAGTGACATAAGGCTCAAAATAATTTTTTTTAATAAAAAAAAATCAATATCACTTAATTACATTACATATTTAAGAAAAAAAATTACAGAAATTCTATCTAAATAACTTGAAAATTTTAACAATTTCCATAGCAAAAATCTGAAGTAAACAAATTAATCACCAAGAAAAATTGATTATACAACAAATTATTCACTTTGAATGAATTAAACATGCCCAATTAAAAAAATTAATATATATCAAGAAATTAAAGAGAAGGTCTTTTATGAATTACCTTCTTTTCTTTTTAATTTTTATTTTAATCATTTGTTTATTTCCAGCAAAGAAGAGATGGAAAGAGTAGGAGTAGAAAAGGAAAAGGGGGGAAAAAAAAGAACAAGAATGAATAAAAAATCCCAAAAGGAAAAAAAAGTTGGGGATGCAGACGTTCCAGCAAAGGAGAGAGAGAAAGAGTAGGAGTGGAAAAGGGGGGAAAAAGGAACAAGAAAGAATCAAAGAAATAAATCCCAGGTGGATCGGCACGAGAGGAGAAAAGGAAGAAAGAAAAAACAAGAAAAAAAAAAAAAAAACCCTTCTTTCTTTTATGGATGACAGTGGGACTGAGAGAGGCTGTTGGACTGCCCTAAAACAGAAAGAAAAAAAATGTAGATGGATTAAAATGTGCCTGAGGCGTGCCTGGGTGGGCCTCAGGCACATTGCCTGCCTTTTGCAGCAAGAGGTGCCAAGGCCTGCACCTGGAAATTGCCAATGTACCAAACATCCTTTCTATTCGGGCAAATGTTAAAGGGGTTTTATTTTCATCATGCTAACTGAAATGGTACTTAAGGTTTGTAATAATCTTTTTTCTTTTTATTAAGATAAAATGGTTTCTCTCTGCAAACCATACCATGTCATCAATAATTCTTATTTTATTTGCTATTTAAAGTATATAGTCTCCTTCTATATATATATATATATATATATATATATATATATATATATATATATATATAGCCGTATTTTTCTCTCTTGATGTTCTTCTCTGCAAAACCCCTGTAGGGATTTGATTGATGGGTATTTTATCATTTCCTTGTGCAGAACCAGCAGCTGGGCATGGTGTTTTTGGCTTTCTGCTTTTCTAAGGGTGGCCCAACCCTACTGTAAAGCTCCCAAAATATCTTGTAACTTTGGTATTTAGTGACGTATTGCCTCATTCTATACTTCTGCCCAACACTTAAAAAGGAAATGAATTGTTCAGCTGGTTTCGTGCTGTGCCAGATTTCAGTTGCCTAGTTCTTCTGTGGTCCTTTTTAATTTGCTAGAATCATGCCTTATGATATGTTGCCCGTTTTTTCATTGCATTGATTAACAAATAGTTGGAGGGAAAACTCAATATTGCTTTGGATATTGCCAAGGGTGATAAGAAGGCCTATGTAATGAATTTCAAGTTTTGGATAAAAAATCTCCCTCGCAGTTCCCTGCCTTCCAGGGCCTTGTACTTCGCATTTGAATCGGGGCCAAGTGAACTAATGGATGATCAACGTATGAAGTGCTAAATGCTTTGCTATTTGGTAATGTTTTACGGTTAAACTTACGATTTTTTCTCCACTTGGTATTGTGCACTACAGCTTCTTGTCCCAGGTTCTGCGTTGTCCATGGTTCTTACTGGATTGGAGAATGTGTTACCTAACCCATGGCGAATTCAGCCTATTTTACCTGAATTACTTTTGATTAAAACTAATTAATGTGTTTGATATAACCTCTGAAGACCAATTTTATTGATATGACCAATTATATTGAGATGACTAAGTGAAAAGGACGAATTAATCATTATTTCCTTGCAATTGCAAGATGGTCTGACCAGAAATTTCTTTTCTTTGTGGATGAGCAGAAGATTGGAATTGAAGCTCAAATAACGCGGCCGCTAGCCAACAATTTTGAAATTTGATCTTATTGCCAATTTTTTTTTTTTTTCGAGAAGTCAGAACTAACTACAGAGCAGTAAGGTACAGCAATAGCAAGTAGCACCTGCAATTCTGAGCAAAAAGGGCATGCAAAAAGTTGGGGAGCTGCTGTACTTGTTATTTCCATAAATACGTTGCAGGAATTGGATTGATAATAATTGTTAATAACAATGTCCCGGGAAGTTGTAACTGAAAGAAAGTTTCTTGGATTGGAGCTTGTTAGATCCAGCGTTTTCGTGAGTTCTGAGCTCCCTTGAACCACCGATCCCAGTTAATATTGGTGGGTCCTTTGCTCCTACAAAATCCAACACCATCCATCAAAAACCTTACCTGTAACCATAAAAGAAATGCGTATTGATAACATAACTACACTTACAGTGGAAGCAATGGATCCGGAATGGATTCAACACTTGAAATGAGCCTGCAGGTCATATCATATCAGAATTCCACAAGGAAAAATAACAAAAACATGGAGACGAGACGAGGCTTCATTGCTCTACATTACTCACTCTTTACAAACGATGGAGGCTTCACCTATCTCCTCAAGTTGGTCAAGCTCCTCCTGCCAATTGAGATAAATTAAACATTTTGAGTGATGGCTTGGCTTATTTGCAGAAACATAGAAGATAAGGAGGAAAATTAACCTGGAGATAATTGATTTGGTTTTGGAGATTAGAGATTGCAGCTGCCAGTCGATGCTTCCCATAGAAACCGTTAGGCTGTGTTTTAGGAAGAAGAGTTGATGGTGATGGTGTCCGGTGCTGATCTTCCCGCCTTGGTTCTCCTGGCGACGGCAGTGAATCATCCATTGGTGTTGAATCTGTTTCCATGAAGAAGATGTCAAAGGAAGGGAAGAGGCTGTTATGGGTAAGCACAAATGAATGAATGATTAAAGAAAGTGGACCAAGTGTAGAGAAATTATGAAGGGAGAAGGGGTGCGTGGGCGTGTATAAACTATGAGCATAAATGATAAAGAAAAGAGACAGTCAAAAGAAAGAAAAGCCACTAAAGCATATATTGAATTGAATGCACAGATGAGAAAGAGATGACGACAAGACAGGCTGTGGGATTTGCGATAAAATGGGGACCCATCAGGCCGTCACCTCTGGCCAATTCCGCTGCCCGGCACTGCATGGTCCACTGCGCATTCTCTATACCTCTATTTTGTTTCATCTATATATATATATATATATATATATATATATATATATATATATATATATATATATACACACACACACATATTATTATATAATAAAAAAAGATTTTTTTGGTTAAAAATTTTATAAAATTAAAAATTATTGAGAATAAAAATAAATTTAAAAATAAAATATAGACATTTACCTCTACAAAATTTAAAAATAAATTCTATATAATAGATTTATTTCTTTATTAGAATTAAGAGATTTAAATATCTATAAATCTTCATATATTCTATGATTTAAATACCTATAAATTTTCATATATTCTATGTATTTTCAGATTTTAAAATTTTAATAAATAAAATTTCGCAGAATTTTTCTTTCAATAATTATATATTGTGTGTGATAGTATTCCATTTTAACGAGGCTTGCCTGGTGACTGGTGTGTGCATTTTCGAGAGCATTTCCACCTTTAACAGCAACATGCCTTGTGAAACACCTTCCATGTGGCTACAATGGTTGCTTTTGTAGTTGCTAATCCCGATGCAGATGGGCAAGCAAGCACCAGCATTGAAATTACCAAACTGCAGGACAAGTAGTTCAAATTTATAGAACACCAGCAATTCCAAGGATATAACATCCCATCAGCGTATAAATAAGCAGAAATTTTATCACAATCCATGTTTCATTTCAACAGAGAATTGAATTTTGTAAGAGAAAGTTGCAGCATATAACTCTTCTCGAAGTCGTGATTTTTGGAATAGAGTGGAAAATTTTTCTTCTTGTTCCTGATCGTTTGGAAAAATTTTCCCTTCCGAAATAAAATTTTCTTTGTTCAATAACGACAGGGAAAACTTTTTTTCCACTTCTACTGGGGAAGTTCGGGCTTCAGTTTTACATAAAATGTTTGGGCTTTATGGGGTCTTCTAATAAGGCCCAATAATTTAGGGTTCTTAAAACTTCAATTCAAGTTCGCAGTTTTCAGAATTGGGTTATGAAGGAGATGGATGCTTAGTATTAGCAGAACCCAAAATTGTAGCGGAGCAAATGGCGAAGCAAATGATACTGTGTTTGATATCAATCCCACTCTTTTCTAGAGCGCTTCTTCCTCCTCCTGCCGTTTACCTTACACCTAGAGCCCAGAGAAGCTTAGCCACTGCCACTGCCACTGCCACTGCTAATAGTATTAGCAAAAATGATCGTATGATCAAGAAGAAGACGAAGAAGCAGAAGAGCGAGGAAAAGAAGAAAGCAGAGTTGCTGGCAGTAAAGAGGAAGAAGGAGAAGAGGAGAACTCGTTCTGAGAAAGAATTTGGCTCCACCACTTCCTTCGAGTTTGACAATAATGAAAATCATATCCCTGTTTTGCTTGGTGAAGTTGTTGACGTTTTTTCTTCACTAAACCTCCGCTCTTTCGTGGATTGTACTCTTGGCGCTGCCGGCCATTCCTCCGCCGTCAGTACCTTTCCCTCTGAAACCTGATATACCAATTTTTTGGGTTGCTTTGTACTAATTGGTTGGTTGTGTTTTTAATACTCAAATGACAACTAACAGATAATCCAGGCTCATCCTGAGTTGGAAAATTATGTGGGGATGGATGTTGATCCAGTTGCACATGCCAAGGCTCGAGCTCACATTGATGCTCTTTTGCATTCTCATTTTCACTTGAAAGCAAACACATTTCTCAGGAATTTCAAGCATATTAAGTCTTTACTTGCCGAGGCTGATCCAAGCCTTTTGCATTCTGGAGTTGATGCCATCTTAATGGACCTTGGAATGTCATCCATGCAGGTCTTTTTCGTTTACTATTTTTTGCTTTTTGAGTTATATATCCTATGTTCTGCTCTTTTGTGCTAAGTAAGTTCCAACTATTTTCTTTTTCCGTTTGCAGGTCAACAATCCTGAAAGAGGGTTCAGTGTTCTTGCTAATGGACCTCTTGACATGCGTATGGATCCTCAGGTATTAGCTGTTATTAAACCCCAGCTGTGCCTATTATCTTCCACATTACTTGTTCTTTTAATCGAACTATATCAATTTGTTTATGCATTGACGTTGGCACGTTGCTGGAGTGATTTGTAATGATATTTTCTAGGGCGTGTCATTTTGTTTCTAGAGGTGGGAAACTTCACCTATAATTTGTCATTGCTCGATGGGGAGCAGATCTTGCAAGAGATGAATAAATAAATAACAGTAACAGGAAAGGGAAAAAATTTAAGAAAAACTGTAAGATTAGATGCCCTGAATCTGATATGTAGATTAATTTGAATTAGCTTTCTTAATTCTCCATAACTGAAGTAAAATCAAACTAGTGAGAATAAACTAATGATCATTGTCCCTTTCTCATTTTTCCCGTGTGTTTTTGATTCTTTACTCCAGGTTTCAAATTATCCGTGTATTTTTAGGCAGTTTTTATCCTTGTCATTTATCATTGATGTTGTAGTATATGCTTTCATTATAAGTTCTTGTTATGTTAAGCGGAACTGAAACTCCTGTGACCTACTGATATTCAAGCTCCCTTCATTTTTCTGTGTCTGGCTCTCTTTCTCTCTCTATCCATAATTCTCATTGATCATAATTTAGTTTATTTCAGAATCAATAATTTTTATTTGTTTAACTGACTTGAACAGGCATATGACAGGTGACTCTGAAAGCAGAAGACATATTAAATTGCTGGCCTGATACTGAAGTGGGCCGAGTCCTAAGGGAATATGGGGAAGAAAGCAATTGGCGTTTGCTTCAGAATAAGATTGTTCAGGCTCGGCTACATGGTGGTTTGCATTCCACTGGCGATCTGGTAGATCTTATTCGCAATGTGACTCATGGGATGAGAGGTACAAGTTGCATTCTGTAATTGTTTCATGATTTTACTTTTTCTCTATTCCTTCTCAAATTAGGAACCTCTGTGCCAACATGGTTTAACAAGTCACATACTTGCATCCCCAAATCTGGATTGCGCCTAAAAATTAATATCTGCAATGGCAAGGCAATAAAGTTTTGGAAAATTGATCCATGACATACTTTGCTGAATGAATAAATTTACTGCTACAGGAGGGAGGCAAGGTTGGATAAAGACAGCAACACGGGTGTTTCAAGCTCTGAGGATAGCTGTTAATGATGAACTCAACACACTGGAAAAATCTCTTAATGCTTGTTTCGAGTGCCTTGCACCTGGGGGAAGGCTTGCTGTGATCTCTTTCCACAGTTTGGAAGATAGAATTGTGAAACAAACGTTTCTTAACATCATTGAAACCGATAGAGGAGATGGAGATGTGGATGTTGAAGAGAGAGGTGGAAGAGAGATAAGAAAGACGGAAGATGAGAGTGATGCAAAGGAAATGTGGATTAGATCAATGGTACATGGGAGGAACGGAACTATCCTGACCAAGAGACCCATAACCCCATCAGAAGAGGAAGAAAAATTGAATAGCCGGAGCAGAAGTGCCAAACTCCGGGTGATTGAGAGAGTTTAATAATAGATTTGAATTACTGAACGTCTAATTATTCATTGTCTGCTGCGTTTGCCTAACCATATTCCATGTTCATCTTTTTATGGAAATTGCTTTCCCTGATCAGTGACAGTGTGGTATCTAAACACTGCCATGTTGTACATGCGGGCGTATCATGTGCCAAGCTGAGATATCGTACTTTAAAGTGTTATTTTATTTAATTGAAAGTATAATTTTATTCTCAAATCAATTTAATCTTTTGATAATTAAACAATATAAATTAGAAAAATTATCATTATTTTCAAATAACTATTTTAATAAAAATTTTAATTAATTTTTTAAATTTAAATAAGGAAATTGACCAAAAAGGAGAAATGAAAGGAGGGACAAAAGCAAGGAATCAAAAACTGAACTGCAAGTAAAAGGGAATGACTAAGAGAGTAGAGACAAAAAGAAGGATTGAGGAACTAATGGGATGGTGCGGGTAGTTTGGGACTTCATATTTTTTAAGTAAAATTAAATTGAAACTGAATATTGGATCATTGCAAATGAAAATAATTTTTGTACTTTATTTTATAATGGGTCTTTTCAATAATAAGTTAGGAGATATACGATGATTTATAAAAAACAATAATAATAATCTTTTGAGATTTTCTTTTTTTAAAAAAATATATATATATATATAAATTAAAAACGATTTTTCCATCCTCTCTTCTTATACCATCCTTTTAAGTTATAATAATTTGAAAACTGCACATAATAAATTAGCAAAATTAAACTATTTACATGGGTTACTAATAATTTAATTTAAGCTTGCCCTTAAAAAAATTTTAATGTGAAAAGAAAAAAAAATATTCTGGTTATGCTGTCATAGGAGCATAATATTTTTTTTTTGGTATTTATTAACAAAAAATATTATTTTAGACAAGATATATATTGTTTGGCTGGATGGAAAATGATTAGACAAAGTAAAATTATGTCCTCTCAAACTGTAAACTTCTTGAAAACACCTAAGGTTCACTCTTCCCTTTTCTTTCTGAGGCATTTTACTCTGTTTCAGATGCTGTAATGGGTTTATTTTTTGATGCTTATCAACTGCATTTATGGTTTGGTTTTGATGATGACGATGATAGTGACGAGCAGTAACACATGGAGATTAACAAGAGGGCAAGAAGTCTTCTCTGTATTCCCATCATTGGCCTTCCCATTCCTCTCCACTATCAGGTCTGTCTTTGCCCTATCTTTCTTTCTTTCTTTAACATGCCTGCCTTTGGTTTGCTCCTCTCTGACTCTTTGGTCTTCTTCCAATTTGAATTGGGTTCTAGGAAGAGGATTGAAAGAGTCGGGGTATGCAAAGCGAATATGTCAGTGCAAAACTCAAAGAAAGCAAATTTGACTGCTGCGAAAAGGGAAAGAATTCTGCTGCCAATTTGCGATGATGGCTATCGTATCAGTGAATTTCTTAGTCACCCCTTTGGAATTCAAGCTATGTTAAACACTAAGACGCTGCAAAGTTTTGAATCCATTGATGCCAACACATACAGGTGCTTTTTGCCAAAGCTTCAACTGCTGAACTTTGAAGCAGCTCCTGTGCTGGACTTGCGAGTAATCCCAACAGAAGAAGATTGTACAGTTGAGATGCTCTCTTGCAAGGTGAGCTTATCTTATCCCTTGCTTTTTGAGTTGGTGCAGGACCAAGAAGAAGGTAGTAATAGGAATTTTCATTATTTCACTTAATTACTGATTTAATACATTTATGTGGCCCACTTAAGAAATGATCAGTATGGGCTTTATGTTGTGGCCCATGCTGTGGAAATGAATATATGATATAATATTATACATATGAAAAGAAGTGATTTCACAGAAGTATCTCATTACATGCATGAAAAGATATGAATATAGATTTTTACAAGCTTTTTATGTCTCTTCAAGATACTATCTTAAACATGTTTAGTTGTTTAGTTTCTTGAATGTTAGTTGATGATTTAATATGCAGTTTGAAGGTTCAGAGATCATGGAGCGCCAAAATGACCATTTTTCAGGTACTTGCAGTATGGATCTCACAACTTCTACTAGACCTGGATAGCTGGTAGAATAGTATAAGGCAACAAAATTTTTATTTTGCTTAGTACTTATAATAATTTCTGATGACATTGAGCTTTAGATATGTCAAGCGCCTACAGACTAATCACGCAATGATGCATCATTTATTTAGCTCTCTATTTGTAATGACTAAAAAGCCATTTTATGATATCTTAAAGGTTCTACTCAGATAATATTATAAACAATGCAGATGGTGTTTTATTGTAAAGTTAATGGTTTAATTTGGTAATTCAACATGGTTTGTTTGGTATCCAAGAATAGCTTTTTGAAGTTATGCATACTATGCAGTGGTTATGTACTTTCAGTCAATATGTTGTAATAATGCATGGAATTTCTTTGTGCTTTGTTTTTAACTTGCAGCTTTCATGGTGAATCGTGTGACATGGAACACAACTGATTCTGAACCCTTTTTAGAGGCTGATATGAAGTTGAATCTCACCCTTGAGGTTGTTAGTATTCCACTTAGAGCTCATTGCTAGTTTTAAGAAGTTTTATGCTTTGTTTTCATAATTAATTTTGTGCCATCTGTTGTGAGTTGGCTGCTTTTCAAATTGATTCCTAACTACTCGTTTTCGACCCGTGGCTGATGGCCTGATGCCTACTGCCACAGTAGATTCTATCATCAAAGATAGGGACTCGACACTAGCTATTTCATTTAAAAAATGGTCAAGGAGTTTTTCAGATTACCTGGATCCTGCTTTGGCAAAATCATGACCAGATATAAGCCATTTTGCTGATTAATTAAACGTTTTAAACATCTGTTATTGGTCATTAAAGTAACTGTAACAAATTGTATCTGTATATCACCATTTTTCTGTTAATAACTGTAACATATTTTTGAGCTTTTATGAAAAAATATTGCTAGCTTACAAATCAGCTCTCGAAAACTATTTTCTCCTCAATGGGAACATGGCACAGTATAAATAATATATATATTTCTCAGCAGTTCTAACTTCTAACTGAGATATTTTATTAGCTGTTTGTAGCTTATTATTATTCTGCTTCAATGAAATTAATTTGTTGAATTTGCATTTCTTTTTTCCCTAATGTATTTGCTTGACCCAGTTGTTGATCAATTAACATCATACATATGAAACATCATTTGTTGTATGCAGATTTATACAGAACCATTTACTTTACTGCCAACATATGCTGTTGAGGGTCCTGGGAATTTGTGAGTAATCTATGCTAAATTTCCATTATTATGTAGTTGTTGACTCAGCTGTCTTAATTAGTCTTTCTTAAAATATATTTTATTATGTGTTGATCTATGCATGCTTTGGGCACAACTCAGGCCTTTAACTAAGCCTCCCATTTTACCATTGGAAATAGATATCTTCGAAGCAGAGGGTTTCAAGATTATGTAGCCATCCATACCTACATAATCTTGTCATTCTGCTACCTCTATCATCCCTATTAGTGTTGATCATCATAACATCTTATGAGGCTTGATTTGTTTCCTGAAAAATATTTTCAGCATTTTCTAGTATTTGGGCACTCAGAAAAATAAGTCAAAAGAAAATATTTTCTTATTTAAAGGGAAAATTAAGTAATTTTTAAGGAAAATAACTTTTCAAAAGAGAAAGTCATTTTCTATTTTCTAGACTTTAATAATCTTATTAAAGTGTCATTTTCTATTTTTTAGACTTTGATAATATTATTAAAATATGAAAACATTTAATTTAATATTGTAGCTGAACAACAGAAAATATTTTCATGGAAAATACATTCTATATTTTTCATGGAAAACATTTTTCATATACAAGTTATTTTCCCGAATCAAACGGAGTCTAAATCAACAAATATTTGATCACTAGTTCGGTACCCAAATAATGAGCAGTTAGAATGGAGCTAGATGTTAATTTTGGATAAGGAAATCAAGTCATACTAAAATTACTCTAATTCTAACGATATTGGACTTCTTATATTAGTGTGTGCTTTATAACTCCATCTTGGATAATTTTATGTGATCTGAAATTTCCTTAACATCGGAATCTGTAAAATACTAAAGAATTCATGTAATTTATTCAATATGCCGTCCAGAACTCATTGATATTTTTGGGCTAAAGCCACTACAAACCCCTGATAAACAGTGGAAATGCATTGAACTACAGAATGATGCAAGCTCTAGTGGATAGGCTCGTAACATTGCTTCTGCAGCAACTACTGCAAGAATATGACAAGTGGGAAAATCAACAGTGTGAAAATGTTCCAAGAATTTCTTCCTGAAGTTTGCATAGCCAGGTAATTTCTTTGAACTACTAACTGTTTTTCATTTTATCTTTTTCTTTCTCTGTTTAAAATTGAATCTGACCAATTGTTCATATATGTTAGAGAACATCTAATGTCCTTTCTGGCTGATTTTAGAAAATTAATGATATCATGAACCAATGATTCATTTTATTTGATCACTTTCATAGTCTATGTGTGCAAGCAAGGACCTGTTCTTTTATCTGCAATAATTTTGCATGTTATTGCTGTGTTTTGACAAATGATGATAGGCAGGAGGATTGAATTTTGGAGCAAAGAAGAAAGGAGAGGTTCAGTATCACCATCCAAGTCTTGTATTCAAAACTGCTCAGTTTGTCAACCAACAATTGCTATGGTAATGGTGGGATCCTTTAACCATTGGTGACCTCCTCGTTTAAAGAGAAAATTTTTTGTTACTTTCCCCAACCTTGTTTTCCAGTGTAAAGATGCTGTTATAATCCCCTTGTTATGTGTCTCAGTTAAATTTCATGGTTACCAATAAACTTTAGCTAGATAGTATTGGAATCACTTTTTCCCAGGACTCCAATAATTCATTTTGGATGGTATATTTGTTAAGAGAAAGAACCTAAAATTTCTTTGTCAACAGTTTTGAGTATTCAGAGCTAGATGTTGAGAATAGGTGTTTGTCCAATGGTTTGTTCTAAATCTAAAATAATGTCCTGAACAATTTATTATTCCTGCAAATTGCAATAGAATCCCCAAGTCTCCAGTCATTCTCTAATGGAATTTAGTATTTTTGTTTTTGAGTCTTAGTGACAAAATTTCTAAAATATTTTACAGAAATAAACCTCTGTGATGAAGCTCAACAGCTTCAAGTCTTGTTTTTATTTCAATGAATTGATAAATAGTTTATATTTATCATCATGAAAGTAGAAATTAAATAAAATGTCATAATTATTTGCCAACAATATATTTATTACAACATTTTATAGAAAATTACCATTTGAAATATTAGTTTTTGTGAATCCATTTTATGATTTATATAATGTATAAATATATTATGATAATTTTATATTGTGTATTAATTTCACTTTTTTTATGAAATAAAATTCACTTGAAATGCCTATGTTAATTATGTAATAATATAAAATTTATTAAAATGAATGAGTATTTAAATTTGATATCTATTCACATTTTATATTTTTTTTTCTTAATTACAAATTCAAATGTTCTCAAATAATTATTTGATATTTTAATGATGTTATTTATTATTATACAATAATAATAATAATTAATTAAAATTAAACTTTTAACTTTAAGAACCTTATTATAATTGATGGTTAAATCCCAATTAAATTTTTTTAATCTAGTTTTTTTAAAAATAAAATATAAAATAATTATATATAATTTATAGGAATATTTAATATTATATTAGATATAAAAAAATATATGATATGTTGTTACTTTACATCCGCGATATCTCTCTTGTCCTTTATATTTTTTTTTTTCATTTATTGTGTATTTTAATTGCATATAAATAATTACAATTAAAATATTAAAAAAATATATAACAATAACATTAGAATATAATTATTACAAAATTTATATTATAATATAATCAATATCATGTAATATATATGTCGCACTTTACCCATCTGGAAGGCATAATATGATCTCGTAGTATACCTAATGAATTACCGAATTTCGCCTACCGATAACCCATTAAATATGCTACAAGAGATTTTAAACCAATTTCTATTTATTTTAAATTATAAGGTAATGTTGAATACTTACTAAAAGCCTTTAATTAAGGTTTATGTCACGAGTCAAATTTTTTATTAATTCAGAGTTTCGAAAATTTTACAAAAATTTTGACAAAGTGCTGTCTATAATTTGAGAAAACAGTTCTTTAAAACCTGTTAAAAACACTCCTAATATATGTGTCTTAACCACAACTCTAATATTTTCAACACAACTCAATCTCAACAAACACAATTTCAAACAATTCATTATTTGAACAATATAAAAAGAAGCTTAAGCATTTCATTATATATGAAATAATAGGTTTACATTACAAATATTTATACTGATCAAAAATAAAATCCCAAAATCTTTATACAACTGCTAAAGTCTGTTATGTACATATACACATATACATATATATTAAACAAAAATCTATAAGGGTATAATTTATATATCCGGTAATGACTCCAAAATGCTGACCACTCCAAGTCACAAGCAGCTTACCCTGCTGCTTTATCTGTCTCTTTACCTACGATAGCATAAATAAGCTATCGCTGAGTCAAATACTCAGTGGTGCACAACTTAAAGAAAATAATAATTTACACATTAACATAATCACAATTTTATAAATTAAATCAATTGAAATATCAACACATATAAAATCATGCTTTATTTTTAAAGTTAGAAAATTTTTTAAATAAACCAAATTTTATTCCATAAATCATAAAACAAGAATTTTGAAAAGTCACACAGTTTTGATCATGACACGATTATCCAATTCGTCCCAATAACCAAAGGCTAATGGAGAATGCAAAGACTAGCTAGTACATGTATATGAGTATTGTTGTCCCTTGTAGCAATCCGACAGAGAGAGAGAGGGGGGGGGTGAATTGGGTTCTAATTGCAAAATTAAAGACTAAAAGAAATTTAAACACAAAGAAGAGTAGAGCAAGAATGATGACATAAGAAATTTATAGCAGTTCTGCTATCCCAAGCCTACATCCTCTCCTCAAGGCTCTCCTCTCCATTAAAATTCTTTTTTGGGTGAAGAATACACCTCTTACAATCACCACAAGAGCAAACACTTGCTCTTTTACAAATCCCTTTACACTCAAGAGCTATTTAAATTTCTTTCACACTCAAAATTACAATAAGTGCTCACAACAATTTTGAATAAACTCTCAGAACAAAGAATTTACAACTCGAATATCAAGTTCTCAACATTAACTATGATAGCTCATGTTCTAGAGAGAGAGAATAAAGAAAATATTTAGAACACAATAAATTTCTAAAAAGATTATTGTTATAAAACTTATTTCCAAACATAAATAGTGCCTATTTATAGTTTTTGTAAGAAAATAGCCGTTAGGGTTGCATTAAATGCAAAACTAGTTGTTCAACCACCCAAAACTCTGTTTTATCGAGTTGTGAAATCCCAGGTTCGGCTGCCAAAGTTATTTATTTCGGTTACCGAAGGTTGAAGTGCTAAAAAACAGCTTTTGAAAAGTCACTTTCGGCTACCGAAGTCTCCACTTTCGGCTGTCGGAGTGCTCTCTGGACAAAATGACTTTTAACGCTTAAAAACCATGATTTAAAGAGTGAAATTCGGCAGTCGAACTTCCTATTTTCGGTTGTCGAAGTGCTCTCTGAACAAAAAGTGTCAAAAAGGCACTTAGGCTTCTGAAATATGTAACTTTTTTACTGGAACTCAGATTTTTGATCCGTTTGAACTGTTGGAAAGCTAATTTGATAAATTTTTCAATGAAAACACTTTCAAAAACAAATTTTCATTTCTCAAATATGAAAATTTCATTTTAGTTCTCCTTGGTCAAGAAAAAGTTACAAGTAAAGACACTAAGAAATATGATAACTTTTTTATCCGAATTTTGGATTTTGATCCGTTTGAATCATTGGAAAGATAATTCAATGTATTTTGCAACTAAAATACTTTTCAAAGTTAATTTTGCATTTTTGAAAAATTTATTTAATTTTCCCTTGATAAAGAATTAGGTGAAAACTAAGTTAAACAGGATATTCTTAGTATCACCTAGACTTGAGCCAATACAATTAATTAAATGAGATTTACAAGATATAAAATAAAGAAAAGTTACATTGTAGGGTCCTATAAATGTTTGCTTCCTTATCTTGCTCTTCCTTAACCTTGATTTGAAGCAATTTGGTAATTTTGAGTCTAAGGCCTACAAACTCAACACAAACATTTCCAAAGTATATTAGTAGCACACTAATTGTTTATTATCATCAAAACATGGGTTAAGACACCTAGGTCCAACAAGTACTCATTCAATTCGTCCTCAACTGGCCCACACCTCAGCATTTCAGCCAAAGAGGGAATACAAATCTAATTCGTCCCACTAGGCAAGCTAGTGAGGAATTCAAACATATAGTCATGACAACTGTGGTTTCAAAACATTTCAATAATTTTTTAAGCATCAAAATATTCATCAATTCACATTCTTATTTCATTCAAATAATTTCCCGAAATTGGGCTAGCAACACATATTTTTTGTCAATCAAAATATTCAACAATATAATAAAGATCATAAACTATTTTCACACTCATTCAATGCCAAATTTAATTTGAAAAACAAAAGAGAGTTAGTTGTTGTGTACAAACCTCTTATGTTGCTTTAACTTAGTCCACCCTTCCTCCTTCCTTAGAGGGCTTTTTTCCAACTGAAACACATAATTTAAAGTGTTTCAATACCTATCCAATTCATTTCTACTAATTAATCGAACCATTAAATTTTGCATACTTAATTTTACTTATAAGTTCTCCTAAGGGTTGATTCTTTGTATTTGATAATGTCGTGGTTATTATTCATATTACTATTCATACAAAATTTTAACTTTTTTATAATTAATTGGTATACCATTTCTAAACACATGGTCATACCACATTTTGGGTCACAAATTTGTTGGCATTGGTTGCCAATTATAATTCAAGGCCTATTAGATGAAATTCTAAAATTTTAGATTTGGTCACTTAGGTTTACTATTCCATTGAACCAATCTATAGTAGAAATTTGGCTAAACTTTCTTCATCAAAATTGTTCTTTAATGTCTCTACTTTAATTTCTTTTTTGAATCACTTCATTTAGAGTTTTTTAGCTCAAGTTATGGCATTTTTACCATAATTGGCCGGATTGATCATTTTCAGATTTTCTGAGCAAATTCTGGTTTTGGCAATTTTAATGACCTAACTTTGGTTAGCAATTTGATTAGGTTATGATCAGAATTTGGGTTTTTGTTCTTCATGAAAGTTGTTCTACTATGTCTAAGCTTTCCAATGGTTCAAAAATCAAGTCATTTGGACCTCTCTACACCTATGACCATTTGAACATGTACTGTTTATTTGGTCAATTCTGCCCAGAATTAGGGCACCAATTCCGGATTTAACCCAATTTTATACCAACTTATGATTAGTTTTTAGGCAAAGTTTTTGCATGAGAAATTTGGCTTTGGGTCTTAATTTTCATCTCCAATTGGTCTCACACCAATTGGAGTCATACAATTCTACTTATAACTTCCTAAGTGGACAGAACTCAAGCTGTCCAGAATCCAACAACACCACACCATAAACCTTCTCAATTTCATTTATCAATTCCCAATTCTAAGTGCACTAATTGACCAAAATTGAGTATCACAAACATCAATTGGTCAAAAATTCTCAAAACCCTAATTTTACATCAAAACCCTTACTCTCCATAACCCTAAGTTCTCCCAATTTCATGAAATTTCCATGCAATTTCAACACTTCAATAATGTCTACTACTCCATGTAAGCTCAACTCATGTTCAATTTAATCAAACACCATCAAATCTTAGCATACTTAAGGTTGGTCAAAAATCACAATTAGGTTTCATGCAAAATTTTCATGTTCTCTTATGAATTTTTTTCCTATAATCAACTCAATTCAAGACATGTATACTAATCAAGGATAGAAAGAAGCTTACCTCAGGAATGATTTTTCCAAACTTCAATTTCTTCAAGCTTCTCCCAAATTTCTTGTTCCCAATCTCCTTTTCAATAGAAATTATCAAATTTTTACTTAAGTAACTATGGGTTTTATAGAAGAGATTTATGAATTTAGGAGCTTGGGATGTCAAAAATGGAGAAAGCGAGTGGGTGAGGTGAGCCGGCCATGGTGAAGAAGAAGAGAAGAAATTATTTTTTCTTCTTTTTAATTAAATTTTTATCTTCTTTTATGCTTATAATTATCCATAGAAAGTATAATTAAATTTTAATAATTAAATTTTTTTTAATTGTATCATGCTTACTTCACAATGATGTCATAAATCTATTAAAATTTGGAATTTCTTTTTTCCTTTTCTTTTCTTTATTCTTACCTCTTCATTTTTAATCTATTTTTCGAAATTTAATTTCATACTTTTTAATAGACATTTATGTCACGACCCAACCTATGGGCCGGACCGGCACTAGGACCTGGGCCAGCCTAAAGCCCCCGAGGCCCGTAGTAAGCCTAACTGTTCATTAACCCAACTCTAAGGCCCATTTGGGCCCAATTTCAAGAAACCAAATGGACAGAGTCCGGCCATAAAATGGACTTTCCAACGGGGAGTTTTCGACTCACCCGACCTATAAACATAATAAATACTCAATTGGGGAGCTCAGCTCACCCTCCACATACTCATATCCTCATAAAAATAAATGGGAGCTCAGCTCCCTCATCCAATCCATCAAACATACATATCATTATATGTTTACAGGTCCAACATGATAATAATATTACAGACCATAATCAAATAAATACTTCTAACACATGCGAAAATTTTAGGAGTAAATAAAATTACACAAATATTGATAAACAACCTACGAAGGAGAAAAGCAGGTTAACCAAAAATAAAATCCTCCAAAATATTGAACAGGAGTGAGCGTTCGACTCAGAGAGTAAAATATCAATTTTAACCATAATCTCTATAACTATCTAAAACTAATGCACCCTGTAGAGTGAAATGCAACATCAACAACATTTTCACATCATAACATCAAAAAGATAAATTTGGAGCACTCACGCACCCTGTAACATCAATCATAATATATGGGAGCTGATCCCCTATACAGCTCTCTTAAATCCAACTGCCAAGAACTCACACTTCCACTTAATAACCAAATCGAGGTCCGTGACTACCCGTCCTATCCATAGTCCACACCACATCACACGCACGCCAACGCCTCCAAATTACCGCAACAACATTCATGGCACTTTAACAGTTATCAATGCAACATAAATCGTGCCTAGAGTTTAACTACATAATTATATGCATATAAGTGATGCATGGGCATGCTGAACATATAATAATATCGAAATTATAATTAAAATTAATATTTTACTCACAAACTTGACGACAAATTGCGGAGGAAGAAGGCTCACGACAATTACATTACATCTATTTAATAAATTTGACTCAATACAACAAAGAAAAATATCAAGTACGCCCTAAGTCGTAAATCCGCAGAGTCTCCCTATACCTAGGACCTACCCGACCGCAAAAGGGCTAAAAACGCACTTCTATATTCACAATCCATATATCAACAGTTCAATCATATCACACAGCCCCTCCGCCCATCAAATCGATCATCAATCACGCAAAATTTCAATTTAGTCCTTATTATTGATCATTTTTGCAAAAATTGCCCAAACAAGCTCTAAAAATTATAAAACTTTGCCCCGCGGTCCTTAGCAATATTACTAAGCTATTGCAAAAAGAATCGTAATTTTCTAAACTACCACGAATATTTTATGGATTTTTAATCCTATTTAAGCACTAGAAAATTACGTAAAAACAAGGTTCGGGTTTACCTTTGCCGATTCCGACTTAACGCTGGGACGTCGACAATGGGGCTAGCCAAAACCTCGATCAATTCGGAGACTTTTCTCGTAGCATGCGTAGGAAATTCACGCATCCTGAATTTCCGAATTGAGGATACCTACACGAAGACCAAAAATAATATATAAAAATCGGTGTTACATTCTTTAAAATTCGTCCTCGAATTTTACACAAGGCAGAATAAAGCACATGATTATACATTGAATAGATAAGGGTACTTGCTACGCATGTCCCGTTCTAACTCCCAGGTGCACTCTTCCACTGACTGACTCCTCCACAAAACCTTAACCATAGGGATCTGTTTTGATCTCAGCTATTTCACTTGGTAGTCCAATATGGCTACAGACTGCTCCTCAAATGTCAAGTTCTCTTTTAGCTCTATCACATCCGGCTGCAGTACATGAAAAGGATCGGGAATGTATTTCCTGAGCATGGAGATGTGAAACACGGGATGAACGTGAGAGAGGTTGGGTGATAGCTCCAACCGGTAGGCAACTGCTCCAACTCTATCCGTAACCTCAAAAGGTCCAATATACCGAGGTGCCAACTTGCCCTTCTTTCCGAATCTCATGACTCCCTTCATTGGAGATACCTTCAGGAATACATAGTCGCCCACTGCAAACTCCACATCCCTCCGTGTAACTCTTCTCTTCTCGATTAAAGGAACTACCTCTGAAGTGTACTGCACTAGGTCTACATCATGCACCCTTGCTTCCCCCATTTCTGTCCAACACAGAGGAGACCTACACTTTCTTCCATATAATGCCTCATAGGGTGCCATCCCTATGCTGGAGTGATAACTGTTGTTATAGGCAAACTCCACCAAAGCTAGCTGCTCATCCCATTGACCTCCAAAATCCAAGACACTCATGTGAAGCATGTCTTCCGTTTGGATTGTCCTTCGAGGGTGGAAAGTCAGATCAAGTTCAATTGTGTGCCAAGTGCCTCCGCAACTTTCTCCAAAACCAGAAGTGAATCAGCCCTCATATTATGGGCGGAACTCCATGCAATCGACTATTTCTCGAATATAGAGATATGTAGTCTTCACGGTAAGAAGTGAGCCGATTTGGTCAAGCGGTCTACAATTACCCATATCGAATCATATCCTCGCGTGTACGAGGCAACCCACAAAATCCATAGTGATCATTTCCCACTTCCATTCTGGGATAGGGAGCTCTTGCAGCTTCCCTGATGGTCTCTGGTGTTCAAACTTCACCTTCTGACAAGTCAAGCACTTGGACACAAAGTCTGCGATGTCTCTCTTCATGCCATTCCACCAATAGCTATCTTTCACATCATGGTACATCTTGGTGGAACCTGGATGGACACTGTAAAGTGTGTAGTGTGCCTCTTGCATGATTTCATTTCTGAGATTGTCCACATCGGGCACACATATCCTAGAACCTTGCACTAGGGCGCCATCATTGGCAAATCCGAACTCACCACCTTCACCTTGCTGTACTCTTTCTATAATCTTCATTAATTGTTGGTCTCTGTGCTGGGAAACTCTAACTCTGTCCCTCAAGTCTGGCCTCACTGAAAAGTGAGCCAACAATACCCCCTCATCTGAAAGATCTAGGTTTTTACCTTGAACCATCAACTCATGTACCTCTGAATCACTCTTCTCTAATGTGCGCCAAATCGCTAAGATTTTCTGCTCAAGGCATCTGCTACAACATTGGCCTTCCCGGTGGGGATGGTGCAATCATAGTCTTTCGTAAGCTCCATCCATCTCCTCTGTCTCAAGTTTAAGTCCCTCTGTTGGAAGATGTACTTTAAACTCTTGTGGTCGGTGTATATCTCGCACACTTCGCCATACAGGTAGTGTCTCCAGATTTTTAGTGCAAAATTACAGCCGCCATTTCCAAATCATGGGTGGGGTAGTTCTGCTCATGCCTCTTCAGCTGCCTTGAAGCATAAGCCACTACCTTTCCATTCTGCATCAAAACACACCCTAGGCCAACTCTAGAGGCGTCACAATACACGGTGTATCCTTCACCACTCACGGTAGTGTCAACACTGGTTAGACACTCCTTAAGCTTCGAAACTCACCTCACTCCAAATGAATGGAACATTCTTCCTGGTCAACTTAGTTAGGGAGCCGCTATCCCGGAGAAATCTTGTACAAAACGCAAACCCGTAAAACTTCGCACCTCGGTGGTTGTAAGCCTAAGCCAATCGATTCTGACTTCAATTTTCTTGGGATCCACTTGAATACCGCCACTTGAAACCACGTGTCCCAAGAATGAGATGCTTTCTAGCCAAAATTCACATTTTGAAAATTTGGCATATAGGCCGTGCTCCTCAACGTCGCAACACCATCCTCAAGTGCCACACGTGTTCTTCCTCGGTCCGAGAGTATACCAAAATGTCATCTATGAATACGATGACAAAACGGTCCAAAATGGCTTGAACACCTGCTCATCGTGTCCATGAAGGGGTGCATTAGTGAGTCCAAAAGACATCACCAAGAACTCATAATGACCATATCTTGTCCAGCCGTTTTGGACACATCCTCATTCCCGATTCTCAATCGATGGTAGCCTGATCGCAGTCTATCTTGGAAAAGAATCTAGCTCCTTGAGCCGATCAAACAAATCATCGATCCGAGGAAGTGGATACTTGTTCTTCATCACACCTTGTTCATAGTCAATGCACAACCTCAATGACCCATCCTTCTTTCTCACAAATAAAACAGAGCACCCGTGAAGTGCTTGGACGTATGAAACCCTTGTCCAAAAGCTCCTGTAGTTGCTCCTTCACTCTTTCAATTGGTGCCATCCTGTAAGGTGGCATCGATATGGGGTTTGTACCCGCACAACATCAATGCAAAACTCTAATTCCCTTCCGTGGCAACCCCGAAGCTCCTCAGGAAGACATCCATAAATTCTCGACAACAGAACATTTTCCATGCCGACACCTTCTACAGATGTATCTCTCACCAATGCCAAATACCCTTGGCATCCACGCCTCAACATTTTTCTAGCACAAATTACTGACACCAAATTATATGGAGCCACGCTCCTGTCACCATCAAAGCTAAACTCTTCCACACCAGGTATGTGGAAGTATACCTTTGTTCTGCGGTCTAAGGTGGCATAATGAGTTGCCAACGGTCCATCCCCGTGATTACATCGAAATCCATTGTAGAGGAACCAAGTCTGCTGGGAGGATCTTTCCATCCACTACCACTGGGCTACCCGGAAATACCATGTCTACTTCTATGTTGTCACTAAGTGGGGTAGCTACTGACAAAGGGCACTCTAAGGTTGTAGGGTTTCTACCCAACCTCATGGCAAACACAGGGGAGACAAATGAGTGCGTAGCACCCGGATCTATCAAAACACGAGCCTCATAAGAAAAGAATACCGCCACAACCGCATTTGAAGCTTGAGCATCCCGTGGGTCGTGAAAACCCGAGCTTGACCCTACCCCGAGTGGCGTAACCTTGACTGACTTCTACCTCCGATCCGCCTCCAAATCCACGTCCCCTTGTCCTCGGCCGCCATGTTGGAAGCACCGGATACAATTGTCGAGGAACATTTGCAATGAACCACGTGACCCCATCGCGATCTCTAGCAAAGTGGCCCGGTTGGCCACACCATACTCGACCCCATCAAACAAGGTCTGAATGTCCTCTTCCACACTGCACACGGTGCCAAAGAGGATCTGAACGAGCCAAAGCGCCTTGCCTGAACTATTACCAGATCCGCACGAACCCTGGATTTGTGTCTAAAACCACTCCTCTTATTTGCTTCTTCCTCTGTAAGTAGTTTGGCCACCACTATCCATAGTACCCATGTGGGGAACACCTGAAGAACCCTCTGCTCTGTTTTTCTTTGCTCTTCCGCTGTCATCCACAGCATAGCTAACCTCAATCTGTCTGGCTCGATCCACCACCACATCAAAAGACTGATTAGACATCATGGCTAGGTTCGCATACCTCCTGTCAAGCCCCTTTAGGAATCTTTTCACCTTCATCTTTTCTCAGAGCTACTGCTGGCGGGCATATCTGCTCAATTCGCATATTCATCTACAGACCTGCCATTCTGTCTTAAGGCCTCAAAGGCCCACTGTTTCTGATCTCTGAAGCTTTCTGGCACAAACCGATTGATGAAAAGTTCCACAAACTGAGCCCATGTCAAACCCTCCATCCGGGGTAACACATAGTCACTCATCCACTGTCTAGGCATAGGCCCCATGACGTGCTGCATACACTCTACCAATCTTCTATCACCAATCGAATCTAAAAACCGATATCGTCGTCGACACATCATAAGTACCGCACCAACTTCTTGAAGTTTATGATCTGCTTGTAAGATTCCTCTCTTGGTGCGGTGGATCGGAGGATGGACCATATACGAGCCATCATGTCGATGGTTCTCTGCCCATAGGGTCCATGGGACCTGTGCCATGAAAGACTGGGTAGTCGCTCTTCTACTTGAGCGGCTCTAGGCCTCCTACCCGCCTCCTGGCGGCGCCTCATCTGACACCTCGTCGGGCACATCTGGCCTCTCCGCTTCTACGCATTTTCAAATTCAGACATTAGCCCACAAAATTCAAAACTGCACATTGCACAGCTCTATAGACTCATATTTACACACAATATATGAAGCAGAAACTAGAAGCAAAGATGACAATGCAAGACAAATATGGACCCTATTTTTCCGCATGTGACACCTAGTAGACTCTTCCCAACACTTTAGACAACTTTTCCCTAAGAATCTGGAGCCTAAGCTCTGATACCACATTTGTCACGACCCAACCTATGGGCCGGACCGGCACTAGGACCTGGGCCAGCCTAAAGCCCCCGAGGCCCGTAGTAAGCCTAACTGTTCATTAACCCAACTCTAAGGCCCATTTGGGCCCAATTTCAAGAAACCAAACGGACAGAGTCCGGCCATAAAATGGACTTTCCAACGGGGAGTTTTCGACTCACCCGACCTATAAACATAATAAATACTCAATTGGGGAGCTCAGCTCACCCTCCACATACTCATATCCTCATAAAAATAAATGGGAGCTCAGCTCCCTCATCCAATCCATCAAACATACATATCATTATATGTTTACAGGTCCAACATGATAATAATATTAGATACCTTAATCTAATATTTAGTTCTTTCACATGATGAAATTCTAGGAGTAAATAAAATTACACAAATATTGATAAACAACTGCGAAGGAGAAAAGCGGTTTAACCAAAAATAAAATCCTCCAAAAATATTGAGCAAGAGTAAAATATCAATTTTAACCATAATCTCTATAACTATCTAAAACTAATGCACCTGTAGAGTGAAATGCAACATCAACAACATTTTCACATCATAACATCAAAAGGTAAATTTGGAGCACTCACGCACTCGTAACATCAATCATAATATATGGGAGCCGATCCCTATCACTCTCTTAAATCCAACTGCCAAGAACTCATTTCGGACTTCCACTTAATAACCAAATCGAGGTCCCAGAACTCAAGCCGTGACTACCCCTCGAAGGATCGGGTCCCAAGAACTCAAGCCGTGACTACCCGTCCTATCCATAGTCCACACCACATCACACGCACGCCAACGCACGCTGCTGCTCCAAATTACCGCAACAACATTCATGGCACTTTATGATTATCAATGCAACATAAATCGTGCCTAGAGTTTAACTACATAATTATATGCATATAAGTGATGCATGGGCATGGAACATATAATAATATCGAAATTATAATTAAAATTAATATTTTACTCACAAACTTGACGACAAATTATGGCGGTGGGCGGAGGAAGAAGGCGACAATTACATTACATCTATTTAATAAATTTGACTCAATACAACAAAGAAAAATATCAAGTACGTCCTAAGTCGTGCGAAAATCAGTCTCCCTATACCTAGGACCTACCCGACTGCAAAGGGCTAAAAACGCACTTCTATATTCAGAATCCATATATAAACAGTTCAATCATATCACACAGACCCTCCTTTTCCAATCAAATCAGTCATCAATCACAATACGCAAAATTTCAATTTAGTCCTTATTATTGATCATTTTTGCAAAAAGCGCCCAAACAAGCTCTAAAAATTATAAAACTTTGCCGCGGTCCTTAGCAATATTACTAAGCTATTGCAAAAGAATCGTAATTTTCTAAGCTACCACGAATATTTTATGGATTTTTAATCCTATTTAAGCACTAGAAAATTACGTAAAAACAAGGTTCGGTTTACCTTTGCGATTCCGACTTAACGCTCGGGCGTCGACAATGGGGCTAGCCAAAACCTCGATCAATTCGTAGACTTTTACGGTAGCTCGTCTGAATTCATCCGGACAACTGTCGAATTTCCGCGAATTGAGGATACCTACACGAAGCCCAATAATAATATATAAAAAATCAGGGGTGTTACAATTTAGGTCAAAAGTCACCTCTATGAGTGAATTGACCATATTGCCCTTTATTGGTCTGATCAGTTTTCCAATAGCACTGAGTTACTTCTTGAAATCTGATTCAATTATTTGAATTGGTTCTCTATTCTTTTTCGTGGTTTTCACATTACCATTAGCTTTGCAATTATCCCTAGGCCTGAAGTGTTATAGGGTCCCACACGAAATTAGGGTAGCAACTGAGTTTGCAGTCATTTCCCAATTCGGTCACTCATCGCTAGGACCTCGACTCATTTAACTGATTATACTTTGTTTTCTTATTTCCATTTCACCCTTATATGATTTCTATTAATTTTTATTTATAACTTTTCTAAATGATTTAAATATGGTTCTAAACATCCTGACTGTCCGGACAGGCACTAGTCACCGGAACAATAGAATGTATATACTACTTAATATAGGGGTGTTAAAATATAAGTATTTAACATTTTTTTATTATTTTATTGCTCTTAGCAAGCTTTTTGTTGTAACATAAAATTTTTTGAGACATGATAATTTCATCTTTTTTAACAATTAGGTATACTCAATTTTTTCATGTACATTAAATAATTTCACTATACAATTATTGATGGCATAAATCTCCATTTCTTTTAAAAAATTTAAAATTTTCAAATACAATAATGAATATTACAACTAATATTTTGATTTCTTAGAATGTAAAACAAATATTAATAAAATATAAATTTACAAATCTTTAAATATAAATATCAATATATAATATGGTTATTAATATATAATATGATTATTAATATATAATATAAGAATATAATATAATAAAAGATATGAATGAGGAAAGAAACATGAAAATACAATTGAGTATAAATATACTGAAGAAAGTAAAGTGAAGATTCTGACAAATTTTATAATTTTAAATATTTTTATAAATATGAAATATTAATATGTACTTTTTGATTGTAGGATTAAGATTATAGAACTATAAAATTGAATTCTTGGCATAAATAGAATTACTTTTAAAATAGAATTAAAATTTTAATTCCTGTTAATTATATTGGTTAATATTTTTTATATAAATAATATAAACATATAAGGATATTTTTGTTCATTCACAAGTTTACCTCCTCATTTATATATGGTGAAAAAAAATTTTAAATTATTACACAATAGATAAAGATAATTAAAAGGTTAAAAAATAAAATTTTACCTAGCATAATATTGTTACTAGAACTTGATTTTTAATGCTATAATTATTTAAAGATAATAATGAAAATTAATCATAAAAATTAATAAAAGAACTATTTTTATAGACATTATTTGAATATAAATTAAAATTGAATAATAATTTTTTTAGTATATAAAAATAGAATTATAATTAACAGTTTAATCCAAATAAAAATAGAATTAGAATTGATAGTTTAATTCAAATCAAAATACAATTGACTAAAGCTATTTTTATAGCGCGTTAATAAAATATAAATGAAAATATAATTAAAATAGATATGATTATCGAGATACAATTTAAGAATGCAATATAAATAGAAAATATGAATGAGAAAAGAAACTTAAAGGTATAATTAAATTAAATATAACAAAGAGGGAAATGTGAAAGAAAAAATAGTCATAAATTTTATAATTTTAAGTATTTTTATAAATATAAAAAATTAATTATGTATTTTTTTGTTTTAAGATTAGGATTAGAGAAATGTAAAATTGAGTTTTTAATATAATTTCACTATAACAAATGTTAAATTTAACAGCACAAATTTTTATTGTTAAAAATATAAAATTTATTACTATAAATTTATTACAATAAAATTTGAATTGGCATTTTATAATAAAATTATGATTGTCAGAAAAAATAATTATTAATAATGACAATTATTATTATTGAAAGTTTACCAATAATAATAATAAATTATAATTTTTACAATAATCTTTTTATATTATTTATATTATAATTATACGTACATTTTATGGTAGTAGAATATGTAATTATAAAATTTTTATTACTAATTCTAATAGTGATCATAATGAAATAAAAATACTGTTAAAATAGAATTAAAATTTTAATTTATATTAGTTGTATTATTTAATTTTTTTATAAATAATATAAATATATAAAAATATTTTTATTTATTCATAAATTCTTCTTTATTTATAATTTTATATATATTTATATTTTTGTGCCCAACCTGCCTGCCTGATTTAAATGTAGTATTTCATTTTAACAAAAAGCACTCATTTGAAGTCTGACAATAGAATCCTGTTATTGAGGTGATGTTCATCCCACAGTGGATGGTGTGAGAATAAGTGCCATCAAAATTGAAGTCAACTCCAGTATGTGCATATTGGACAAATCACTTGATTTCTGGAGCAATTTGTCATTCTTCTAATCAACATGTGGATAATCCACTTTAGTGAAAATAATTTATAATTTGTTTGGCTTCTTGCAAATTTTCTTGATATTTCTCATTAATGAATTTTCAAAAGCAAGACATAAGATTACCTTTGGTAAAATATAATATAATGTAATTAATTATATAATAAAATTAATATAATAATAAATAATAATATAATATAATATAATAATTATTATATTAAATTTTAAAATAAAAATATAAATAATATAATATAATGATAATTTTTATTTTTATATTTTATTATTTATAATATTAATAATAAATTATAATAGTTACAATAATCAATAATTTAGTATTAGTGGTAGTTAAGTGACAGTAATAATAACAACAAATTAACTCACTGGACACCATAAATGAACTACACGCAAAAATGAATAGTTAAAAAAAAATATAATGTCAACAAATTTAAAAATTTAAGGATTTAAAATATAAAATACAAAATATATGAGTTTAATATAAATATGAAGTAAAATTCAGGAATAATTGAGATATTTAAAAGTAAGGAAACAATACAAATTGAGATTTTTTTTTTTTTAAGAATAGGGGAATATAATTAAGAGTTTAACAATGTGGGAGAGTTAAATTTAATAAGTTAAATTTAATAAGTTAAAAAAAAAAGAATTCACTAAATATTTATAGATAATTTTAATTTTAATTTTAATTTTTTTAAAAAAATATTAAAATATAATCATAAATCAATTTTGTAAATGCGAAAAAAAAAAAAAAATAAAGCAACAACTGTCTTAAGACCATTGCTGCAAGTTGCGTAGGTTGTCCTCTCTTATATGGCCATGTGTCACTTTTTTTTTTCTAATTTGGATCAAATCAATTTAGAAGGTTTGACCGAATCATTGGTTTCGATTCAATTTACACTTTAATTAAGGGGGAAACCAAGCTCGACCAGTCGAAAGGCCACAAGTTGGTTTACATTCGTGGAAGAGATTCAGAATCGGATCATAGGGGGTTAATTTTGATTTCAGTTTAGGAATAATTTTAATTTCAACTTGTTTTCGGTTCGATTTGAATTAAATCAATCAATTGGTTTTTCTTTCTTAAAGAAAAGGAGATTCACGGACTATTGATTCAAAGTTACAGAAAAAGAACTGAGATAGACTCTCCTCCAACATGATTTTGGTTGGAGTTTGATTTTCATCAGATAGGATTTCAAATCAAGCCAATAGATTCTATTTCGATCTTTAAAAGTGAAGAATTTTTATATGTATTCGGATGTAAATATATTTAATTTTAAATAAATTTAATCATAATTTTATAAAATATAAAATTTATAAATTAATCGAATGCACACATTTGACTGCAGTAATTCTTTCCCCTTTAAAAACACATGGATATGTCCACGTGTGCGGAACTATCGGCAGAGCCTAGTCTAGTCTAGTAGATTTTGCACTTCACTCTTCAGCTCTCTCTCTCTCTCTCTCTCTCTCTCTCTCTCTCTCTCTCTCTGTCTTTATAGATTCCTGCTCCTTTTGTGTCGGGGGCTTCTTTTTCCTTTTCTGTCCTGAAATCTTGAAACCCTTTTGGGAAACAGCTCGATTGATTTTTTAAAGGCTCGTAGATATGGAAAAGAAAAGCAAAAGAAGATTTGTATTACTGTTATCTTCAGTGTCGGCCATTTTCTTTATTGTATTGGCTGCTAATTTTCAGGGTTCTTTCTCAGCGGCTAGTCAAAAACCCACCAAGAAAAGGTCAACCAAGCCGGCGGTTGCTACTAGTTTTGTTTCCTCTCTTGTTCTTCCCGTCGCTGGAAATGTTTATCCTCTTGGGTATGTCTTTTATTACTGGAAATGCAGTTTTAATCTTTTTTCAATCTTGATTCAATTTGGTCTTTTGTCTATTGGTTCATGGTGAACCGGTCTAGGGAAGAAAATCCTGGATTCTTGTGTGATTCTTTTCTTTCTCTCGTTTTTTTCTGTTGTTTGTTTGATTGGCTATGGTCTGTTTCAATTAGTTTCCTTCTTGTCTTTTGCAACTGAATTCCATCTTTTTGATGATTTTTTTTTTTTTCACATTGAGCTGTCTTCTTTTATTGTATCATTCTGATTTGGTTATTGATTGGGCACTTGGGTGTTCCTTGTCTAAAAATAATTAAAATTAGTACTTTTGATATGTTGCATTTCAATTTCATGAATTACTCCAGTGAAAAATAATACCCATTTTTCTATTTTGTTTAGTTTCTTTGACAAATTAAAAGCTTTTTATCAACCCATTTGTCCAAAAATGATTTTCTCTTAGGATCATTCAGTCGATAGTAGAAAAATTTATTAGAGAGGAAAAAACAAGGAAATAATGAGAGTGTTACAGTGACAGACTGCTAATTAATCATGCAATTAGCCAAAAGGAAAGAGTCAATCAGGGAATAACTAAGATGACTACACAACTTGCAAGAAAACTATCTAAAGCCAAAAATTTCGGCTTTAAAATAACAGTGACAGAGTACACTGTACAAAGCAGAACAACCAGTCTCCTCATCTAAACTTCTTTTACCTTGTTACCCAAAAACATATCAAGAAATCCTCAGCTACAAAAATAGCAATTTTCTCTGAGTTGTTTCGTATTGAGTGAAGCTGTTGCTGTCATTTCCTAATTTCACTTATTGTGGCATTTAGATGAATTCATGGATTATGTTATTGATATTCAGTTTCAAAGTTGATCTTTATCCTCATCAACTCATTGTTTCCCAATGTCTGGACTAAATGTGATTCTTTTATTTATTTAGGGATTGAAAGTAGTACACTGAAGTGGAAGAATTTACATCTTTTTTATTTTTTTTTTCCATTTTGCAGGTACTATTCTGTGTCCGTGGATATAGGCAACCCGCCCAAGCATTTTGAGTTAGATATTGATACTGGCAGTGACCTTACTTGGGTCCAATGTGATGCACCTTGCACTGGTTGTACAAAGGTAAATGTGCTAGATAAGAATAACAACACTTTTAACATTTTCTCTCCATGGCCTCACCCACTGTGCGCATGAATGTTCATGTTTACAGCCTCGTGATCTCCTTTACAAGCCAAAAGACAATATAGTGCCTTGTGTTGACCCCTTATGCAGTGCCATCCACTCAGCAGGAAACTTTAAGTGCGAGTCTTCTAATGATCAATGTGATTATGAGGTCCGGTATGCTGATTACGGTTCATCTCTTGGTGTGCTGGTCTTAGACTACTTTACCCTAAGATTAATGAATGGATCTCTCCACAGACCTAAAATGGCCTTTGGGTAGGTATCAGACTTGACATCAAAGTTCACACCGCTTCAGCTTTTGATTTTGATGAAAACCCTGTTCATATAATCACTCAGATTAAACTAATAAGTAAATTAGATTCTTTAGCGGACAACTTTATTTATTTCGAGACTTGAGCAGAAATGAAAGCTTGAAACTTATTGTGCTTGTAGTTCTTTGATTAAATTGCCTGATGACTTCAATGATATTAGGTGTGGATATGATCAAAAGAATCCAGGTCCAATCCCACCACCTCCCACATCAGGGGTCCTTGGCCTTGGCAATGGCAAAACAAGCTTTGTTTCACAATTGGAAACCCTGGGTGTAATAAAGAATGTGATTGGACACTGTTTGAGCAGGGAGGGGGGAGGATTTTTATTTTTCGGAGATCAGCTTGTCCCTTCTTCAGGAATCAATTGGACACCAATAACAGGCAATTTATTGGAGTAAGAGCAATATACTCTGTGCTTTCCCATTCTCATCTTTCTTTCAGGCATGTAATTCATCTAAAATAAATCTCTTTCTTGATGTTCTTATCCAGCAAACACTACACATCAGGACCAGCAGAGCTTCTTTTTGGTGGAAAGGCTACTGGCATAAAGGGACTAGAATTGATTTTTGACAGTGGGAGCTCTTATTCTTACTTCAGTGCCCAATTGTACAAAAGCACACTTAATTTGGTGAGATATGAAAAAGCATGAGTATTTCCTTCTAGTCACCAAGTTAGATAAAGGAATTATGTTGCAGGAAATAATAACTTATTAATGTCTCAGGTAACGAAAGATCTATCTGGAAAGCCTTTAAAAGATGCACCAGAGGAGAAGGCCCTCCCTATCTGCTGGAAAGGTGCAAAACCTTTCAAATCTGTTAGTGATGTCAAGAGCTACTTCAAGCCCTTAGCACTAAGCTTTACAAAATCAAAAAATGTTCAGCTGCATTTACCACCTGAAGATTATCTTATTATCACGGTGAGTGAGGACCTATTGAATTTTATTTGCTTCCTGCGTCAAGAATATGAATGCTTAGTATACAGAGTAGGCCCATTTAGTGCCAAAACTACCAGAAAGCATACTTCTAGAATCCAATTATTTGTTTACTGCAGTTTGAACACATTCTAACAAGTAACAACCTCTTGTCTTTCAGAAAAATGGAAATGTGTGCTTGGGGATTCTAAATGGTAGTGAAGTAGGATTGGGAAACATCAACATAATTGGAGGTAAGTGATCCTAACAGAGTTACTAAAAATAAAACACTTGTATGATCAAGCTGATTGAAGTTTTCCTTTCATTAATTATGATCTAACATCCACCTTTCATGCACTTTGCTGTTCAGACATTTTTTTACAAGATAAACTGGTGATATATGACAATGATAAGCATCGGATCGGCTGGGTTCCTGCAAATTGTGACAGACTTCCGAAGTCCTGAACTATTCTCTAGTAATATTCCTTTTATGCAATTTTGCTGAAGGGCTTTCTCACTGGTGTTCTTTTGCTTATGTTTATTGACAGTGTGGACCGTGACTATAATGAAGGTTTTTGTCCAACTAATTATGGTTTCCTAGACGAGCATTGCCCATCACCATTTGCTACTGTGAAGACCAATACTGATACAAAGAACATTGCACCAAGATATAAAAGGCAAAAATAAATAGCTTGATGTCATTATAGATAGTAGATAGATACATTTGTTCAATCACATAGGTTTACAAATGTTGTTCTTTCTTCTGTGATCTGTAACCTTCACAATAGATTTAATGGGTTTGTCCCACATACATAGCATTTGTTACAAAATTATGGTAATGTCCCTAGTTCATTTCCGCTACAAGTTAGCTACCGCATTTAGGATTACAAGAAAGGTGCTACTCCCTGGCTGTTGCTTCTACTGAGAGTTATGAGAGAAGCTGGCATACATCAATTGGGTTACTTCTGTTACTGTACATTTGGTTACACCTGCATAACACCAAGAAGAGGTCAAACAGTAGAATTCGTCACATTGGAATAAATAAATAAATTCTGTTAATGATTTATGTCATCAATTACAAGATCCTAGCAATGATGAATTTTACATTGTTCTTTCAGGAACCTAGAGGACAATATGCATAAACAGTCGCATACTATTTTAACATGGATCTCCAGAATTTCCAGTCCCATCTAATGACATCTACATCTCATATCTGGGAGAAAAAGAGTTGCTTTTTGTCTCCCAAAGTTATCTTAGAAACAAGTCAAAAAGTTAATTTTCTTGGGGAGAAAAAGACTGTCATGTCACACCACTAAAAATGACCTGTTAACATCTCTGACCAACAGGTATCACATGCTTTTTTGAGTCATCTTGGTGGCAAACTGGCAATGTATAAGAGAGTAACGGAAAACAGAAAAACAACTATTATTTTCCTTTACTTACAATATTTCTGAACGCATTCCTGGATAACAAACCTAAAGGTTTTCCTAGTGACGATAAGTTTGGTAACAGCTAATTGTTGCATCAGAAAAGCCACAACCTTACTCGGTTATATTTGACAGTTTAAACAGAAGCTATGGCCTTTGCCATCTTAAAAGAGAGCAGTTAAAACATTCATCCGGAACATTTCTGATTGCACCAAGAACTTAAAAGTTCAGAAACTAAAACAAGATCACCAAGTAAATGCAACAAATGTTACAATGTCACAGCACTGACAAACCCATGTAAAAATAGCATGTGCAAATCCTCAAAAAACGATTTTACACAAGGGCATGTTCCCAAAAGCACATTGTATCAAACTGCTTCAATAACTTCATTCAATAAACTTATTGAACAATGGACAATAACAATGAGAACCTATTCCTGATCTTGGCAACACTAGATCCAGCTAAAAAGTTGCAACAACAAAAAGCTAGCATTAACAAATGCTCACATCATGGTTTAAAAATCGACAGTTATGTAACTATTACTTAAATGTTTTTTTGGCCCTTCATCACTGTTTCCCTCCTATATATAACAGCATTTTAAAATCGTAGGTTGTAATGGCCGCTACTCACATGGGCAGATAAAGGAAGGCCATTTTTGGGCAGAGGCACTTAACTTTATCCTTTCAGTTTCTATGCTTTCTCTAGGCAGCTTCTCTCAAATTTTGCAAGTGGAATTTCATTTCTTGAGCTAAGATCATCAAATAGACAAGATTTATTTGAAGTGAAAGAGAGCAAATCTACACTTATGCATTCAAACTTTTGCGAAGTGTGAATTATTTGTATTTATTGTTGGTGTTTTTGCTCATTTGATGAAGAAAATTGTTTGATTTTTGCTAGGTCAGTTGATTTCTGGAGCAATTTTCAATCATAACTAACCTGTCCATAATCTACTTTAGTCAAAATAATTTGTTTGGCTTGCAAATTATCTTAATATTTTTCACTAATGAATATTCAGAAGACATAAGATTATTTGTCAGAATCACATCCAGAAGGAGTTATACAGGCAGGATCTCTAAGATTTCTTAATTTTTCATTTTTAGTCACAAGCAGATCAATGCACTCTTTGGCTCATTCTTAACTAAGTGACATAATACATCATGCGCCTAGTGATGTTTGTTTGGCATAGGAGTGTGTAGAAAAGAGCAAACAATTCCCACTTCCTCACATATTTTGAGATGACTGGCTCAATTGGAAAGTTGAGGAAGGGCAAGATGCTCAAACTGAATCTATTTATATTCAAAGATAAAGGAAGCATTTAAAAATTTCCCATAATTCACAATGAAAAATAGGCTAGAAGAACATCATAATTCAATGCTTGGTTAGGGAAGAGGGGAAAAATCATGGATCAAGACTAACCTCAGAGGTCAGAAACTCCAGTATGGCAGGATTCAACATAATAGGTCATCGAATGTTATAAGATATGATTTGCACACTGCACAGCAAAATAACCAACTTTAGAAAATTAATGCAAAGCACTAAAATAAAGCCAAAACATCTTTTACTGTTTGCCAATGATCGTCAGACAGATATCGCTAATCAAATCGTGCACATTGTTGAAATTCATATGCTAAGAATAACCGTTTTAATTTCCAATGCAAATAGTTCTAAAACTGATAAACATCATACACTATTCATATATTATAGTTTTGATTAAAAAGCAGCCTATGAAACATATTGAAAAGAAAATCATACATTACATAATTAAAACAACAAGAAAAGTTCAATAAAGAAAAAAAAATAAAGGAATATACCTTTGCATGAGAAATTTTTGTTATAGCCTCAATATGAAAATTCTGTAGCTGCTCAAGTGCTTTGACATCCAAACCACCAATGTCTTCACCCTGACAGAAGTTTCATATTATTCTTTATTAGTACTTTCAAATTATTCTTCATTAGTTGTTTGTTTTTCTCTCCCTCACCTTTTCTTCTGCTTTCATCTGTTTTAGTTGCACTAACACGGGGGGAGTTTATGATTCATCTCAAACAGCAAAACACCAGACCATAAAATAATCAATTCCAGATAGATCTTTGATTTCAAAATAAAAAACCATAATTCAAACCTCTGGATGGCATCATACGCTTAATTAGACAATAACCACTGACAAAATTATAAAATAGACTGATGCAGGCTATAAAATGTATAGAAGTATTTAACCCATATGTAATGACTAATGAGTCAAAGTGTCAAACAGCATAGACTTATGGCATCAAATTATACATCAACTCTTAATGGAGTAGAGCAAATTTATATTTTAAGTGACTTCGCACACTGGCCTGCACTACTTCACACAAGCATAAACTCTGATACAGTACATGCACAAAGAGATATGTCCCAGTTGACAGCTAAGAAAATATAAAACAATCAGGAAAGAAGCTCACACAAGGCAAAAGTTTACTAACAAAGAAAAAGTCAGAAAGGAATCTTAAAAGCTGGAGCAGGATCACCGCGGAAAAATTTCAACTCAGGATAAATTCTCTCATCTAATTAATGAGAGAGAACAAGCCTGACCAAGCTAACAATAAAGTGAAAGAGAATATATGTGTGATTTTTCAGAGACAAGTCAAGATGCATAATAATATATATTGTCTACTCTTGCATTAGTTGAAGAGGTCCCATTACAGAATCCAATTGGCTAGCCAAAATGCAGCATAAATTTGAACATTATATTCAAATATTTTTTTTATAAAATGGCATATCCTATGTAATTTTGATAATGTTTTGTTAAAAAGTGCATACCTTTAATCTTGAAATAAGGCTTTCAAGTTCCTTGCATCTTCTTCTTTCTTTTTGATAACTGATTTTTAACTCATCTAATGTGCTTATCCCATCCTTGTTTTCACAGATTTCATCTTTGGATATTCTATTAGAATGACCATTAGATGGAAAAAATCCATTTTTAAGTCCAGATTGAGAAGTGTTAGATGAAAGGGCCCCTTCAGATGGTATATCCTCAGCATTGCAACTGGACATTCTCATCTTTGCAATCAGCACCCACATATTGGCAAGCTCATTTTCCAAATCTTCTTCACGCCATTTTGCTTCACCAAGTCTTTCCCGTAGCTCACTTTCTATTTTATCTTTCTCAGATATTACAGCTTCCAATGCCGATTCTCTTTGGCATGTTGTATTTAGTTTTTTTCGTAACTCCTCAATAAATAAACCATCTTCTTGTCTTCTTGCATGACCATCAGATCGAGCACTACTTGAATTCTGTTTGGAATCATATGAAACAGATCTCTGACAACAATTAGATCTGCAATGCACCTCCTTTGCAGCAGCCAGATCACCAGTCAGCTTTGCATTTTCATAAGAAAGCTTGGTTACTTCTTCAGCCAAGTTCCGGAGCTCAACTGCTGCAGTTGCAGCCAGTTCTTTTGCATATGTAGCTTCCTCTGCCAGTTTCTGACTTCGAATTTCAAGCCCATCATTTTCTTCAGACAACTTTACCTTCTCTTGCTTCAGATTCTCTATCTCAGCAGCCTACAAAAATATGATGGAACTCATCAGTCAAACTGATTAAAACCACCAAGGGAAAAAGAAAAATAAAGTAGCTACTAACTAATCAGCATATCCAATAATGTTCATAGCATTTTGAGCATCCATGCAAAAGATTCTAGGAAATAAAGAAGAAAATCAACCTGCTTAAGAACTTGAGAACTCAAAGGAGAATTGCCATTGAATTCTTTGGAGTCATCCTGGGAAAATATTCGATTCAAGCTCATGACACTTTTTGGCGTATTTTCATCAATAGAGTTTTCTTCACATGGCCAAATCTCATTATTCCCCCCTTGGTTCTGCCTTGGTAGCTCTTCAGAACAAGTTTTAAGTGTGTCAGATTCTGCAATTGGTGGTTGACTGTTACCCAATAATGAATTAAGCTGCTGCCTCAGAAGTAGAATTGTCTCTTGCATCTCAGTATTTTCTGCTATCTGATACAACAACCATAAGTTTTTTTTCTTTTTTTTTTTTTAAAAAAAAGTTTTGGCAAGAACAGATGATGCAATTCTGGAATCTACCTTCATCTGTAGTTGCTCCTGAAGTACCCTGTTATCTGCAGACTTAATCTTGAATACCCATCCCACAACAAAGCAGTCATCTTAGTAAAGCAGTTTAGCAATTAATATTGAAAAATCATCCTCATGGCTAACAAGTAAATAGGATAACAAACCTCAAGTTCAAAAATTTTTTCATTTAGCTGCGTAGTGAGCTTGGATAGAGCCTACAAGAGAGGATAACAATTATATTAGAAGATTAAAGTTACTCACCAAGGATGCTCCACCCAGTACAAGCATCTTACATTCCAGTCTTTGACTTTCCAATACTTGTTGTCCAACATAAAAGTCCAAAAATGGTAATTTATTCCGTTCCAGTGATTCAAAGCATAGTTACTTGGAACACAGTTCACCTAGGATTGTGGTACAGGAACACAGTACACCACTTAGATATAGTGTATGCAGAGGGTAAGCTTAGCTGATACGCCAATTTGGTTTGTGGTACATTAATTAGACTTGACTAGTATAATCCCCAAGTCTAGAAACACCAAATCAAATAATAATTTTCTTCTATTTTTTGTACTTTTTTATATTTTTTTATTATATATACGCTATATAATATTAATATTTGTAAAAAGAAAGTCTCAAAATTTATATTTTCTTTAATATATTATTAATTATTTATAAATTAAATTTAAAAACACAATAATATTTGAATATGATGAGCTTTAACTGAAATTTATCATAATAACACACTGTCTGAAGCCCATATTGTTGTTTCCTTCAGCCTTCATGCTATGCTGCAAGCCCATCTGTCCATTGCCCAAGAGGCCAAGACCAAAGACCAAGAGACCATCAAACCAAGACACGCTTAATTATAATTCTCCTTTCAGTCTTCCACTCCCAATCCATGTTACTCCTCCTCCTTCTCCTCCTCTTTGACTTTGTGCTGAGTAATTGGAATTGGTTTTCTTCATTTGGAGATCCAGATTGTGCCCCCAAGCAATTTGGGACGCAATACTCTCTTCCACCTTCTCTTTGATTTTGTGCCAAGAGATTGGAATTGGTTTGCTTCATTTGGCAATCCAGATTGCATCCCCTAGTGATTTAGGACGCAAACATCCTCCTCTTTGATTTTGCGCCAAGCAATTGGAATTGGTTTGCTTCATTTGGCAATATAGATTGCTTCCCCAAGTAATTTGGGACACAAATGTTCCGCAAATTGGAACAAGCGGCTAGGCGAACCTAGTAACTATGATTTAGAGTAGAGAATACCACTTTATCCTTATATAATAAAATCAGGGACTAAAAAGCAATGCACTGGATTATATTTGAAGAGTAGTTTGGAATCTAGGGTTTGAATTTGAGATTTTAGCTCAAGTTCCATAAACAAAGGTTTGCATTTTTAAAGAAAGAAGCACCTACAACAATTTTGAAAAGCATATTGGAAATGACAGCATCTTAGGTATTTTCAATTCAAACTTGAATAGTTTTCATCCAAATCATCCATGTACTTGAACAAATTTATTAATTTTAAAATTTAAAATCCAAATTTTCCCTCAAATCCATGAAGCCAAATGCAACCTTGGAGAATTGTTAACAAACAATAGAAGAGCAATTTTGGAAGGGAAAAAGAAACTTGGCATGATCCTTGGTGAATTCACTTATTATCTATTTGTCTTTAAGAGTTGGGCTTTTCCAAGGAAAAAAAAACTTGTAAATGCAGCACCTTCATTAATCATAAAATGAATAGTTATTTCCATCAAATTGATATGGAACTAGAGTTTAACCTGAGAACTACCGATTGAAAGGATATCTCTATAGTTTCATGCTTATAATGCTGCTTAAAATTTTTTAAAAGGATTCACCATCTATGTTAAGCTAAACTCACTCTGTGTTTTTTTTTAAACATTTCTGCTTTCCTTCGGGAATTTTTTATTTAATATAGTCATTTTAGTTTCTCAAATTTCTGCTAAAATCTATCACTTACCTGTGACAATCCAGTGCTGCTTGATTTATTTGGTGTCATCTCAACTGATCCAATCATGCGTTGCTCCAGAACATGCATCTGAAGCTTCTTTTCAGTAATTTCATCTTTTAACTTCTGCATTTGATCCTATGTCAACCAATATGACAACCAAAAACCAAATTTTGAATGCCTTAACAGAGATGAAGGTATCTATAAAGTGATACCCAAAATATTTTGACATCTAAATGAAGACAAGAAGACTACAATGTATCACCTTCAGTTGACAATCTTCAGGGTTACTACTGGCTTGCTCTGACAGTCTTTTCAGAGAACTAGTACACAATGCCACCTCCCCAGCTAACATTTTCACCTGCTCACGAAGCAGATCCATTTGATCCGTGATTGTTGTCCCAGTCTGCACAAAAGCGAGTCAGTCCTAATTAACAGTTCAAGTGCAGGGCCAATAACATGTACACTTTTTCCTTAAGAGTTAAGATACAGAACCAAATGACCTCCAAGTTTTAGCAGCTTAACAAATTGACAATATACCATATAACCACATAAATTTTCCTGCAAACCACAAAAGGACAGCAGAAAACAAAATTTTGGACTGGTACCGGCAGCCTGGATACACGAAAACAGAAGCCAACACAACTAGGGTCTGGGAAGAATGAATAAAAACCAGGATGGTAATATCCCCAACTAGAACAGGTGTGGGAATATCAAATAGCTATCCATATACTATAGGAGGCTTGGTGTTTAATAAGTCTTTGTTATAACGCTTGTGATGACATATTTACCCTTGGTTTTGTAAATATTTTCACCTTTTTTTCTTTAATTTTATTTTATATCACTTTGATTAGATTAATTTGGTCTAAAAAAGCAAAGGACAGTGATAATATGAAGTTTTTATATTATTAATAGGATTTAAAACTTGTTATAATATTTCTGTCACTTATAAAGTCAAAATTAGGTTTAATATTAAAAATTATTATAATATTTCCATGCATTCATTAATAAAGTCAAAATTAAGTTTAATTATTACAAGAGAGAGAGAGAGAGAGAGAGAGAGAGAGAGAGAGAATTCAAATAGCTAGCCTGTGCAAGGCATATGCTTACTCAACTAGTTAACAAGAAAAGGAAAGCAGCTACTAGAAGTCAACTTAACACCAATGTAAAGTTTGTGTTATAAGGCTCTTTAGTTTGAATGGCAAGAACATACCAGAGCTAGACTTTCTAGGCTATGATTAACCCTCACTGATTACAAAAAAATAAACAACTAGTATATTACAGCATTTAAGCACTACTTAAGTAATGGTTAGAATTTCTCTTACCGGAGGCAATTGGTGACCACCAACAGCGGCACTAAACAAGTCACCTGCTTGGTTTCTTTCTGGAAACGAGTCAATGAGCACAGAATCGTCTCCTCTTCGACTGATTGATATTCTCCGTCCATCCTTTGTATCACTAAACATGACTCTATTTTGTGATGATTTAGAACAAGATGCAGGTGATCCACCAGCAGAGCTCCCACTATCAGCACTTGGTGATGACCTAACCAGATTTTCGGGCTTCTGTACAAGAGATTATTTAAATCCTTAAATGAGTTAAAGAGTTGTTGAAGGGGCATTAAGAAGAAATCATGCCTGAGAATGAAGATTTACATTCTCTTGCATAGGAGAGGAACAATTACACCGATTCATTAACTATAGCACCTCATGTAACAAATTGATCATGTCAAATAATTTTAGTTCAGAACCAATGCAGGGATTCTCTAAGCTACTAACTTGCCAAGAACTCAGAGAATGAGTAGAAAGTAGATGCTGCCTGGTTTAGTCAATGTATGTAAAAGAAAATTAGAAAGGAAATGTAGCTTTAGGAAACTAGGGAAAAAAAAGTGTATATACCAATAAATTATAAAATATGATTCTTTCTTGACAACCAATATAACACAAATAAACCAAGTTCAATTTCAAAAATCATGTCAATGCAAAAAGGCACCTTATCAAGTATATGACTTACTCTTGGTTTAAACCAGCCAAGCATCCCCCGCCTCCTGTTCCTTTTGTAATCATTCACCAACTCATCTAGATTGGTGATATCATCCCCTTTGTCAGCCGAAAGCTCAGAAGCATAGCTTCCAGCATCTTCTTCAGTCATATATTCTCGTTTCCTATCTGGTAAATATGCTAACTGCATAAACAACAGAATCAATCATGAATACTTAAACTTCCACCTAAACTGTTGAACACCAGGAAATTATTTTTTATGAAAAGTAAGCTTAAAACAATGAATTATCAACCTCATCTTCCCCAAAAGAATGTCTTCGCCTGTGACCGGGCCTTTCTGGAAGGCTTGATTGCATTGAGTTCTTGGTGGAAACCAAGATAAGTTTTGTCAACCGTTGAATTCTTCCCATTAAAGCTGCCTTGGCTTGCTCCTCTTCTTCCAATCTTGACTGTAATTTGACCTGACCAGCTTCCAACTTTGACACCAGAAGAAATTATATATTAGGAAGTGAAAAACAATACTCCGACAGAATCCACAGGAACCTAAAAGGCATGCTAAGTTTTATTTATTGAATATTTTATATTTAACGTGACATCTTTGTTAGGGAAAAAATGGATTCTAAACATAAGCCACAAGAAGTAATTGATTTCACTTAAAGCCAAGGTAATGAATGAATAAGAAAGCATTCTAATTTCTAATAGAAATGATTAAATGCACCAACCTGAAGCTTCAAATTAACCAAATCCTCCTGGGTAGATGCAGCCATATAAGGATTTTCCATTAGCCCACGCTTTAATTGCTGAAGTTCTTGCTTTAAGGAGGAAATTTCCTTCTGATACTTTTTTATGAGAGACTTCTCATCCATAATCTAAATAATACAACATTTCAAGAAATGAAAAAAAAAAGTACAAAAAGTAAGCTTCTCAAAATTAATAACAACTCAAATAGTTAGTGAACCCAACATTCACCTTATTCTGAGAAGCCTTGATTTCCACATGCTTGCTTCTGTGTGCAAACTTCAATGTGTTGTGTGTCTCTTCACTATTGCTAGAGGCAGGTGTCACGGTGCAAATAAGCTGTCCATAAGATTTTGAGAATGAAACTTAAAATAAATGCAATAGTATGCAACTTAATAATAATGACAAAAACAAAATAGTGACAGTAACAAAATTATCCCTAAGCACAAAAAAGAACAAAAAAGAGAGTAAACACAATAACAACAACAACAACAACAATGTAGAGTAGCAGCAGAAAGGCAACAATTATATATATACCAAGAATTTGAAGTAGCCTATTTAACTTACAGAGATCCGCCCATGACCGCTGAGGGATGACTGCAATAAACGTGTGAGTTTTGAATCCCGGTATGGAATATGAGTTGATTTTCCATCTGTTAGTTTAGAGATCACCTGCAAAGAGAAGCAGCAACAAGTCAAAATATCCAAAACTTTGTGTTCACACTAAGCAACTATAGGGAACAGATTAGAAAGAATTGGCAAGAGAAAGATCCCCAGCTCTAATGAAAGTCATTTACACACCCATAATGAAGAAATCCTCAATTTCATGCCCTGAAAAGTTTTACAAGTCTCGCTACAGTCAAATTAATTCAGTTTTAGTGTCCAAATTGGTTTTGGTATTCATCCTTAAATGATTAACAGTAGCACAAAGCAACCCACATAATAGTGAACTGAAAACAATAAATTAAACATAAATAATTCCTGTCAAATGGGATTTCAAACAAAGAACAAAAGCAAAAATCCAATTAAAAGATTAAAATGGTTTCAATATATGTTACACATGAAATTGAAAAGAACAAGACAGATAAGCAGAGCAACATCTTACTGTGCCAAGAGTGAGTAAGCTTTTGTTTATGTATGAACCCTCTTTTCTCCGCAATCCAGTTGTTTCAGTTTTAGAACTTTCAGATCCTGCAAGGTCAATTAAGTTCTGCAAGAAATTTTAGTTGTATAGTTCAGCATCAGATTGCAACAAACAGTAAAATTTTATTAAAAAAAAATCAGAAAATAGAGCCAGAAACAGGAATTACCAACTGAGACAAGGTTACATCTTCTTCCCCTTCATTTTCTCCACGTGGACTGCTTTCAATAGTCTAAAATGCAACAATATATTTAGTGTAGAAAAACAAAAGCTATGAAAAACTAAAAAGCCAACAAACAAGGGCCAATTGGTCAATCAAACCTCTCAGGAATAGATAATAGAAATGGCCCATCTGTCTAGCTTTACAAGGTTTAGCTCAAGTTTGTACAGGCTTTTTCATACAGAAAGTCAGAAACAGAACTATGATTTTTCAGACCTTCATATTCTGAAAATAAAAAATACATACCAAGGTGAATATAGTGTGGCTACGACTGCTTAGAAGATTGAAATTATTAGAACCCACATGCCTATGCTCTGCAACAATATCAGAACAAAAATGTTGAGAGGCACACAAATGCTCAAACAAGAAATGTCTGTATTGGGGTTAGAACAATATAAAAAGACAGGTTGATACATATGCATAATGATGTCCCATAGCTAAGAATTTCAGGGATTAAACATAATGTGTGCATGGATACAAACATGTATATAGCAAATGCACAAGGCCATACTTCAAGAAACATAGTAAATGAAGTGTGTTAAATGAAACAGGGAATGTGAAAACAGCAGCTAGTGTACCCAAGAAGTATTTCTATATGTAAGTATTAGAAAGCATATACCTTCTCCAGATGCTATCAAGGAAAGAGCATGTGCAGGTGATAAAACAACTTCTTCTTTGATTCCCTCAACATAGGTTCCCTGCCAGTACAACAATGAGCACATTCAGATAACAAGATTTCAAATACCTACCAACTCAAGATCACTTTGCTGTCCAAAAGTCTAATATTGCAGATGCTCCAAACAATGCTCAATGCTTAAAATATAATAACCATCTCCTATTAGACATATTCAAATAAAGGTTTACTTCCAAGAGCATATTCATCTCTACAGTATAATCCTGTTTGCAAATCTAATTTTTGCTTTGCAATTTTTGACAGATTTAAGCGACTATCCTCCAGTCATTCCCAGACATCACCAACCATTTAGGATATACAACTGTATGCTCCGACATTGAAAACTTTACATAAAGCTCTCAAGGTAAACAAACCTTGAAGCATTGAATATGGAGAAAATGGAATATACATACATATATATATATATATATATATATATATATATACACACACACATATATATATACATATATCACTGTATAACTATACTAAATCTTAAAAATAAGCACCTGCACATCCTCTCGTATTCTTAGGTTTTGCCCTGTTGGATCAAGCAAATCATTGATGACCTGGGAGGAGAAAGGGAAAAAGAAAGTTATTAACAGCAGGTACCTCTCATAATGACACAAAAATTAATTTATATTGATTATTGGAACTTCAGATTTATATTTCACAGAGATAGTTGAAAGGAAAAACAATGAACTATCTGCCCAACTTAAAGCTACTGACATGAAACATTCACATAGGTAAAATAAGCAATAAAAATAATTCACAGAAAATTATAACTTGTGCCTTTACTTTAATCGGTGATAATGAAAAATTCTATTGATACATGAGAGGATAGTGCAATGCAATAAAAGAAAACAAATGAAAGAGTTGAGCACCAAAATAGAAAGTCAGCAGCATTTTTACAAGTATCATCAAGCACACATATGGGAGAACTAAAATTATAAGTGAAATTATAAATAAAAACCAAAGTAAAAGCACCCATACCCTCCTTCCTATTTTAGCAAATATTAAGAGAGAAGGATCTTGTAAATGCCAAGGAAGAACAAGTGAATCAATAATGGCCCTACTCGCTTTTACGTTGTCCACAGGTCCACAGTAAACAAGGCCAAACCATCTCAAATACCATCCCTCGATTTGTCCTCAATTGGTGCTACCTCCACCTTGCAACAAATACACCCCAAATTTTATCCAATTCATTCTTGCATTTACACATATGCATAATGTTCCTTCTTAGCAATACTTTCACTTCCCTGTACTCATTCCCACAAAGAATAGAGTTTAGCAGAGGCTTTACAAAATTTACCTATTAGTATAATGGTTACTTCATGATCACTTAATTCAATCATACTCTCCATTTCAATCATTCTGCTTTGGTTTTATGGCGATATCTTCTTCGATATTACCCTCTTCATCATAAAACTAAATTTAGGAAGCAAGTATTTGATTTACAAAAGAAAAGAATTTTCATTTCTCTTTAAACATGGTAGAAAACAGAAAACATAGGTAATGGTCACGTCATGTGTAGAATGCCTTTGAGATAATTAGACTCAATAACAATGTCTCAGACCTTTCTAGAAAGGGCATTTCCATGCACATTACATTTACCATCCATAGAAGCTGTAGAAAGTGCGACTCACCTCATTATAGATTTCTAAATATGAAACACGAAGAAGAAATTCCCGTCCAGGTGTCTGAAATATCACTCCCAAGGTCAGTCTTTGCTAAAAAATTTGTTTAATTTATAATCAATAAGAATACTAATCCACTACCTCCTGTATAATTCCAAACACATCTTTTACTGCCAATGGAATAATCCCAGGTGACTTTTGCTCTCCCTGAAATACAGAAATGAAAAGGTTCAAGCATAGAAATGAAAAGACTCAAGCACGCAACTGAGTAGTTTGCAAACATTAAGAGATAATGTAAACAATTGACCAAAACCAACATACATAAAAACAATAGATCAACCAATTATGTGGCCCATGGTCTTATTAGATGCTATCTTGTACTGACAGGTCAACATAATTTCATAACAACCATTCAAATGGAGGGACCAAGGTTATGCATTCCATTTTTCTATTTTCAGAAATTTCCTTTAGCGTTGGTTACAACTATAGAAGACACAAGTAGAAAAATAATGCGGGACTTGACTTCATTGGCTCAAACTCTCAGTGGGTATCAAAACATCAACCTCAGGCAGCTAGCCATCAGCATCAGCAAGGCTCACTAGCACTAAAACATATTGTCGTGAGACAAACTGCCATAATACCAGGACAAATAAGACAGTTGAAATTTCCAAACAAATGATCTCCATTTAACAACTTACATGCATTGTATGAGTCTTCCCACTACTAGTGACACCATATGCAAACACAGTACCTGCATTATAAAAATATTACTGAGATTTGAGAGAAAGGGAGAAAATATTGCATATACATTTAGCCATGTGTCACAAATGAGCATCTAATATTAGATGCTAATATTAAATGCTGAATATCCACACATAAATCTTTATCCCTTATCCAAGTACCAGAAGCAACTAGCCATTGAAAAATCAACTAACCAAAATTGGGCAAATCATCATACCAGTTTACCCCACAATATGCCACACAATAACCAGTACCATTTCCATATTTCCTATCTAATCTTGAAATCAAATTGAAAAACAGCAATGTTAAAAGTGAAATTGGAAGACACCTTCTACGTGTAAACAAATAAATGATCAACATATAAGCTACTCATTTCATTTGCCAGCTGAAGTTCAAAGACCCTTCCAAGGATCCACAGTTCCCCAGTCACTTAAATTCCCTCAATATACAGAAAGTATAATTATGGGGAAAAAAAAATTGTAATTACCATTGATCCCTTGCATGGCACCGCTAACAACATGCTGTGCAGCAACATCATAAACATGGCGAGTTGTTGTAGCAGGACCAAACACTCTATCTGCAATGGAAAAAGCACATTTCTATGAGCAATTTAATAGACAAGTCCACACAATATTCCAAAGTTTTTTTTTTTAAATAAAAAACTTTCAATCATAAAAAATGACCTTCAATTATGTCTGTGAGTGTGATACTACTATAATTTCATGTGAAATAAAATCGTTTCATTTCCAAGCTTTACATCCAATATTATATAGTATCTTTGAAAACTAAAATAGCTACCAATATTACCAAATAGCTATAAATATAAAATCTGGCAAATAAAAATCAAATAATATAATCATATGATAAGGCTACAAAATACTCAAAATAGAACCAATAGGCTAGTTTTTGAAAAATGTAGAATATAAATATTAGACGTTTGCTTTACAGTCATACTGCCATTGTGATCTGAAATACTGTTCCTATTTTAACAGCCCTCTCTCCTAGTCTTCCTAAAATGCAGTTTCAACGCGAACCATTTTTGTAATATTATTAAAAAAGGGGCCGAAACTCCAGAACTGAGCATGACATGAAGCAAACAGCTCAATATCCAATGTTTACCTCCTAAAAATGACAATTTCAAGGCGAGAGCATTTTCATAAGCAATCAAAATGGTGCGTAAAACATTTTTTAAGGCAAACAAAAGACTACCCTCCCTGGACAGAAAACTAATCATTACATTGTCTTAAACTTATTAACAAGCAACTTAAAGGCAATGCACTAGCACGCACACAGGCACATTCATAAAAATATATAGTGCTAACCAAAACCGTAAGCAATTGAAGGATTGTTCTCGTTCCTCACTGTATGCTCCCCATCAGCATACCACGCTATCTCGTCCCCTTTATTAATCTCCCTAGCACTGCCCACACACAAACACCATCACTCATCAGCAACAGCCAAACAAGTCAAACTGAATGAAGTACACAATTTTCACACTACCTGAGAGGACGGAACCTAACAGTAACCGTCACATTTTCCTTAGCCTTGCTGGGTTCGGGCCGGTCGAGGGCCTGAGCCGTCGGACTTAGACCTGAACTAACAGGAGTGCCCGAAATCCTTGAGGGAGGCCTAGACGACGTCGTTGATGAAGGAGTTGACGGCCGTCCAGTGGATTTCGAGGCCGCCAGCGGCAGCGGCTGGGCAGGCGACTTGCGGGAGCGGAACGGCGAGATGGCCGAGGACCGGTGGGTCCTACTAGAAGTGGAAAACATGAAGGAGAGGAGAGGAGAGAGATAGAAACAAGGAAGGGTTTAGCTTTGCTTAGAGAGAGAAATGGAGTCAGGAGGTAGTCACATGGCCGGCCAGGGGGGTGTTTTGTGTGGTATCGGTATGTGCCGCCTTTTGGACTTTGTTTGGCGCCCTCTATCAAAACGAGGCTTTGCCTTTTTTTTTGAATTTTTCATTTGTCATCTGATAGTTTATTTGAAATTGCGTAGGGGCAGGGCGCTGTTTTGCTTGGGACAAATAACTCTTGCGCCCTGTTTGGGACAATTTTTTTGAGGGGAGAGAAAATAAATATCAGAAAAATAAAGAATTTTTTTTTATATTTTTCTCTATTTTACTATTTAAAAAGAAAAGAAAATATTAAAAAAAAACTTATGGTATATTTATAAGTATAATTTTATCCTATATATTTTCAAAAATAAACTTTAAAATATGAATAATGTTTGAAATTTTACTATGTAAAATACACTTTTCTCTCAAATATTTGTTATTTTCTCTTTAAATAAAAAAATAAATATTATTTTTATCATCTCTTATTCTCTCTCCCTTCCTAAATGAAAGAAAATATCAATCATCTTTTTATTTTCTTCAATATTTTCCTTTTCCTTATTTTCCACACATCCAAACAAAGACTTCAACTTTTGAACAAAACGGCAAATTTCGTGAGGGGTCACGTCTTTGAACTTGAACATTTCACATGATGGATGTTTTTGATCCCATCGCTGCCCAAAGAAATTTTGTTTTTAGCTGAATTGACTACTAAGATTTCTTTTTGGAATTGTGGAATGGGTGTGTTTGTTTATTCTATGATATCCAACTAATAAAATTAATTACATAGAATTTCGAGTGTTAACAAAAGTTTTTTTTTTTAAATATTGTAAATGTTGAAAAAAAAATGTTTGAAAACCCGTCTTATCTTCTATATTTAATTATGTGCAGTAATTGATAGTCTATTAACATTTATAGTTCAGCTTATTTCACGGAAATAACTCATATATGGCATATATTTTTCATAAAAAATATTTTTTTATTATTTATTTATAATATTAAATTAATAATATATATTTTATATATATATATAAGTTTTTTTATATTCTAATAAGATTATCAAATAAAATGAAAAATAACTTTATGTTTAAAAATAAAAATTATTTCTTTAAAAATAACTTCATTTTTCTTTTAGTTAATAAAATATTTTTTATTGATCAATTTTTTTAAGTGTTAAAAATATAAAAAAATAGTTTTAAAAAAATATTTTTCATGAAACTTAAATAACTGAATGATTCAGTAAAATTATTAAAATCACATATAATAATTGAAATATTATTCATAGTTGCCACTGAAATAGCTTTTTTTTTAAATTATTAATTGTATTCAATAATTAAAATAAATATATTCTTATTTTTCTTAAAATAAGTTTTTTAAGTTTTTTATAATTAAAACATATTAAATTTATTTTTAAATTAAATTTTGATGCTCTAATTAATAATTTAGAAAATGCTTTTCCCAAGTCAATATCAATTATAACAGTCAAGCCAACCGATCTTAAAAACATATGTTTGTAGAGATATTCGATCACATGAAATATTAATTTAATAGTATTATTTGTACACACTTATTGCCATAAAAAAACATACCTTATCACTTCACAACTACATGGCAGAAGATTATAATTAAATTTAAAAAAAAGTACTATTTAGTGTCTATATTTAATAAAATTAATTATTTAATTTATATATTTTAAAAATATATATTATTTAGTCTATATATTTTACTTTTGTTAAATTATTTAGTCTATTTAATAAATTTTTTATTAGTAATATCAATTAAACAACTATCTAGTCCCTTTATTTTAAAAAAATTAATTAGTTAATTATTGTATTTTGAAAAATACTTCTATTCAGTCACTCTATTTTAGTGAAATTAGTTAATTGATCATTATATTTTAAAAAATATAATATTTTGAAGAACATATTATTGATAAAAATAAAAATTTTGCTATTGGAGACTAAAACTGAATTTATATTTTTGTTAATTGTTCAAGTATATTCATTCAAATACTTGTATATATTTTTGTATTTTTTCTATTGAAAAATAATTTTAATAAATTAAATAGTAATTTGACTAGCACCAACCAATGAAAAAAATAATAGAAAAACTAAATAGTTTCACAATAATAAAATATAAAGACTACATATGTAACACCCAAATTTTTAAATTGATTATTTTGTGAGTAAATATTAATATTTTATTTTAGTTAAATTTTAAAAAATTATTTGAAATTTTTCGGATTTTAGAAATCAGATTCGATTTTCCGAAAACATAAAACTTTGATGATTTTTAAAAATTAATTTAAAGACCACGTGGTAAAACTAAAAATATATTTGGACTCTACGAATTTTTTTGAGTTTTCTATAATTTTTTCGAAATTTTTGGGCCTCATTTTCAGTCACAAGACAGAGTAAAAAATTTAAAATTTTGTCTTGAATTGGATAGGCCGAATCGAACCAGATCAGATCGATCGAATCGAACCGACCTTTCTTTTTCTTCTTCTCTATTCCGCCGCGCACCCGATGTCTCTCCTCTCTCTCCCGTTTTCTCTCTCCTCTCGGCTCCCCTCGCTGCACCGCCGCCACTCCAGCCCTCCCCACTCGCCCGCGCGCTGCCCCAGCCCTCTCCATGACCGGCCGACGCTCCAGGCAGCCGGAAAAATGAATGCGAAGTCCTCCCCTACGCGCGCGGGACGCTCCACCTTCCCGGCCAAAATTCGGCCGATCTGGTCACCGTTTGGGCCAGGTCTTGTGTCTAAACTCATCTACACCTCGAGAGCTTTCCATAGATACCAATAACACCAAAATCCATCGAGCAGTTTGCCCAATTTTTAGCCCATTTCAATTTTTGGGCTAGATTTCTCTCAAACCGTGAACCCCACTAGAAAACCAAGAGTACCAGAGCGCTCCACTCATCGAGAGCTTCGTGGCAATATAAATTTCGAAATTTTTCGACACCATTTTTCGGTGGGTCCCACGAAACTTCGTAGTAGTTTTCCGAGCATTAAATGAGCTTAGAAAATTCCGTAAAAATTATGTACTAACCCATGTGTTGTGGGCTTCATGTAGGTACCTTCAATTCGTAGAAATTTAACGATTGCCCAGGTCTGTAAATTTTGGGTTAGACAGACAGGCTACCGAAAAAATCTTAGAATTAGGTCAAGATTTTGACTACCCCACCACTGTCAAACGTCCTGAGCGCGTCTCCGGGATCGGAATCGGCATAGGTAAACCCGAACCTTACTTTTTCTTCATTGTCTAGTGCTTGAATTGAATTAAAAATCCATAAAATATTCGTGGTAGCTCAGAAAATTATTATTCTTTTTGCGTTAGCTTATTAATATTGGTAAGGACCGCGGGACAAAGTTTTAGAATTTTTAGAGCTTATTTGGGTAGTTTTTGCAAAAAAAAGTCAATTATAAGAACTAAACTGTAATTTTACATATTATGATTGATGACTGTTTGGATGGGCCCAGGAGGGGCTATGTGATGTGATTGAGTTATGGATATATGGTTTGTGGATATAGAAGTGTGTTTTAAGTCTTTTTGCAGGTTAGGTAGGTCATAAGTATAGGGGAGACTCTGTCGGATTTTCGGCACAATTTAGGACATCTTTGGTCTTTTTTTTAGTTTGTATTGAGTCAAATGTACTAAATAATTGTAATAAAATTGTTAGGTGAGCCGGGACAGCCTTCCTCCTCCGCCCAGCCGCCACAGTGACTTCGGTTGAGTCTGTGAGTAAAATATTAATTTTAATTATAATTTCGATATTATTATATGTTCAAGCATGCTCATGTATCACTTATATGTATATATCTATGTAGTTAAACTCTATGCATGTTTTATGTTGCATTCACAACTATTAAAGTGCCATGGATATTGTTTGTGGTAATTTGGAGCAGTGTGTGTGCGTTGGCGTGCGTGTGGAATAGTGTTGGATATGGACAGGATGGGTAGACACGGCTTGAGATCTTCGCTGGGACCCGGTCTTTCGGAACAAACACAGCTTGAGTTCTTCGTTGGGACCCCGTATTTGGTTTATTAAGCGAAAGTCCGACTTGAGATCTGGTAATGGTTGTATTAAGAGGGTTGTATAGAGGATCAGCTCCCATATATGTATTGTTTGACACTCTTAGGTGTGTGAATGCTCCAAATTGCCTTTTTGATATGATTTATATGAAATTTATGACAGTGTTGCATTTCACTTCACAGGGTGAATTAGTTTTAGATAGCTATAGAGATTATGGTTAAATTTGATATTTTACTCTCTGAGTCGAACGCTCACTCATGTTCATCTATTTTTCTAGGCTACATGAGATTTATTTTTGAGTTATAACCTGCTTCTCTCCCTCGCAGGTCGTCTATTAATATCTGTAGTGTTTGCATAATTATGTTAGCTCATAGAATTCCGCATGTGTTATAAATATTTATTTGATTAGAATATGTAATATAATTGTCATGTTAGACCTATAAACTTATTAAATGCATGTATGTTGGACTGGATGAAGGAGCCGAGCTCCCATTTATTTCTATGGCATCATGATTATATGGAGGGTGAGCTGAGCTCTCCAGATGATTATATATTGTGTTTACAGGTCGGGCGAGTCAAAAAATCCCCATTAAATGATCAATTTTATGACCGGACTCTGTTCAGTTGAATTCTTGAAATTAGGCCCAAATGGGCCTTAGAGTTGGTTTGAGGAATAGTTAGGCTTACTACGGGCCTCGGAGACTTTAGGCTAGTCTAAGTACTAGTATTGGTCCGCCCATAGGCTGAATCGTGACAATATAGTATATTTTTCAAAATATAAAAATTAAATAATTAATTTTATTAAAATTTAAGAACTAGATAATAATTTTCATTAAAATTTATTACTTACAAGATTTTTCTAATTTGGACATTATTTATATTTATTATTATCATTTTTTTTTCAAAATTCAAAATTTAGTAAGGTTGGATTCAGAGACGGTACAAGTTTCCAAAGCCGCCCTGCCTCAACCCAAACTTGATCAATTTTTGACTTTGTCCTGACCCTGATTTATGCAAGGCAGGGATGAAAAACCTTCTCATTATCTCAAAATCCTATAATATGCCCCCACAATAATATATTATTATTATTTTTTTATTAAAAAATAATTTATTTTTATATATTTATATATTTAAATATTATAATTTTAATAAAAATATATATTATTGAAATAATGTTTAAATTTATATTTTTAATTATATTTTATTTTTTAATAAATAAATTTATATTATATATTAATAAATTAAAAAAAAAAAAGAGAATTCTCCACGGAAAAACTCGTCCCGTCTCGTACTCCGGCGGAAAGTGCCCCGCCTCAATCTCAAACTCTTGCAAGGTGAAGATGGGAGGAGTAATCTCGCGCCTGACTCGTCCCTTTGCCATTTAGAGTTGGATCCAGTCTATCACAAGTAACCTAAGATTCAAAGCCATCTCTAAGCACAAAGCTATGGGCTGGGCGGCCTAAACTCAATAGGCCTGCATCCAGCATTCGGCACCCCCGCTGCTTGGCGCCATCAGGCAATATCAAGAAACCATCACTCTGCTCAGTGCTCTAACTGCTTCTCAAAGCTCAGTGGAGAGAGCCAGAACTGAATTCAGAGAGACAGCGAGAAGATGACAGAGGTGGTATCTCTTATGGACATTGACGAAGATGAGAACCAGAACCATTCGTTGAAACCAAACAAGGGCAAAAACGTCGTCGTAGCCAGCACTCTGCCTGATAGTAAGGCCACTCCCTGGGTGGAGAAGTATCGCCCTCATTCACTCGCCGATGTAGCGGCTCATCGCGACATTGTCGATGCCAGTAATCATCTCCTCTCTTCTTTTTCCTTTAGGTTTTCACTGTATCCGTGCTTATTAAGCTAATCAAATTCTTCAATTGGTTGATTGAAAGTTCCAGGACCAGAGATGGAAAGAATCCGAACTTGTTTTAGGGATTTGCTATATTATTTTCCTGGTTTGTTTTTCTTCATTTTCCCCCTCCTTTTTTGTCTGGTGAGTGTGCGTGTCTATTTCTAGCTTATTTTTTTCTTGGTTGGCTCCCGAGAAAGTGTAGGATAAAATTTCTGATATTGACACTTTTGAATGTTGTTTACCCAATAAAAGAGGAACAGTAAACAAACAATGATACCATGCTGCTGATATTCCAATCAAAAGCAGTTTGACATTGTTGGTTTCTATTTGGTGTTGTAATGTCTCTCTAGTAACGTCAAAATTTTTGGTTCTGTTTGGCTTGAATAGTTGATAGGCTCACCAGTGAAAACAGATTGCCCCATCTCTTGCTGTATGGTCCTCCTGGCAAGGGGAAAACTTCAACTATTTTTGTTATGGCGCGTAAACTGTATGGAGCACAGTACCAAAATATGATTTTGGAGCTGAATGCATCGGATGACAGGGGAATTGATGTAGTGAGACAGCAGATACAAGATTTTGCTAGCACTCAGAGCTTCTCATTTGGATAACTCTTTATTATGTTGCTCTACAAGGTGTCTTTTGAGTCTTTGAATGATTTCAGAAAACGTAGTGGGAGACATGCTTGGATAACGTCTTCCATTTAATGGTCACATTCACAAATGAGTTAAATAATTTCCCTGGTCATAATAGTGATACTGCATTATATGTGATTATTTTAGTTATTTTTTATTCTTATTTTGTACCTGACTGAGAAATATTTTATTTTTGCTTTCATTTTTTGTAAGTGTTGCCCAAGGTAAATTGATTTTAGGCCTGAAAAGTAATGCTGAATGGCTCTTCATGATTATAGCTGATTAGCAAAGAGTATAACGCTTACAGGGCAAAGTCATATGTAAAGTTGGTCTTACTAGATGAGGCAGATGCCATGACAAAGGATGCCCAATTTGCCATGCGTAGAGGTACTGATTGTTATTCATCACTGTTTTTGGGCCTCCCGTCTCCGAGTTATATCTTATAAAATTTTGTATATTCTGCTTATATGTGGTGTAGTTATCGAGAAATACACCAAGAACACTCAGTTTGCACTCATCTGCAATCATGTGAACAAAATTATTCCAGCACTCCAGTCTAGATGTACTCAATTTCGATTTGCTCCTCTTGAGCCTATCCATGTTACTGAGAGGCTCAAACATGTTATAGAGGCCGAAGGGTAAGATTCTGTTTCTTATTCTCATTTTTATGGATGTCTTCTTATATTTTTTACTGTGTAAACTGGATGATGCCTTTAGTTTATGCCAGACTGTCACATGTGTGTATACATTTAAGCTCCAATAACTTTTCCCGAGTTCAAAAGAATTAGCAAAGCATCTCTAAGCTTAACCTCTTATTTCCAAAATCACAAAAGATGGATATCTTCTTTTTTCTAGTGAAACCTTCTATATAATTAAATAACAAAGTTGTATTTGCTCTTGTGAAGTTCTTTTGTTTGAAGAATGAAAGATACATTACTTTATTTATAATTCCACATTGTTGATCCAATTTGTGCATTCTTTTTTCTTCTGACAATTGGACATGCATGACCTTGATTGTGATGGGGTTAGAAAAAGGGAGAGAGGGAGGAGAGGGGGGATTGTGGAGATTGGCAGCTTCCTTGCTGGGAGTCAAACTGGGTTTGCCTTTTGGTGTCACTTCCCTTGAATCATTTTGAAGAGTTAATGTGAATGATGAAGCAATTGTTTCGAGTTTATACAGGAAGAAAAAACTAGCTTGCCTTAAAGAAATGGTGACTCTTTTTATTTGGTCTTTTTTGTTAGAAATTACCAGTAATGCCTTTGAATATTTCTCTTTTTTCATGAAAAAGCTTGATGCATCGGAAACTGGCTTACAAGCACTTGTACGACTTAGCAATGGTGATGCGAGGAAGGCTTTGAACATATTGCAGGTTCTAATATTATTTACTTTGATGCTCCTTTTTTTATGCATTTCCACACACATGGTTGGATGATAAAAAGTGGCTAATTTCATTGTCCATCATGGTCCTAATGGACACACTGATCGCTGTGAAGTCAACATTTCTGTTTCAGATTTTATTTTGGTGGTTGTACATGCAAAGAAGAAAAACCATGCTTAATACCAATTACATTCTGTTTCCTGTTGGCTGTTTTGTGTTAATGAATTCAAAGTGAGATCCTAATCCTTTTTTCTGATCTATGCAGTCGACCCAGTGTCACCCACATGGCTTCTCAGCAAATTACAGAAGAAGCTGTATACCTTTGCACTGGAAATCGATTGCCCAGAGACATTGAGCAAATATCTTACTGGCTTCTGAATGAATCATTTGTAGAAAGTTTCAAATGTATTCAATGTTCTGTTAAGCATATGATGCGGTTGTTTCATATTAGTTAATAAAAATGCAGATTGTGATTGGTCTTTTTATTCTTTGTATGCTCAATGCTCTGTAGGAATTTCTGATATCAAGACGAGGAAAGGATTGGCATCGGTTGATATTGTGAGAGAAGTGACTATGTAAGCACTGTACAATAGTTTTGGGTAACAACTTCTAGGAATTTGCATTGATTGACATAATCTCCACTGAATTCTTCTAACAGGTTTGTTTTTAAGATAAAGATGCCATCAGATGTCAGAGTTCAGTTGATTAATGACATGGCTGACATAGAGTATGTAACCTGTCGTGCTCTTGTTTTATTTGCAATTTTCCCAATTTCTTATGTACGAAGAAGCTAAAAAGGAAAGAAGTTATGGACTTTTTGATGTATTCGTCGAATTAATCTGTGCATTCTATAATCTGCAGGTACAGGTTGAGTTTTGGGTGCAATGATAAGTTGCAACTGGGATCACTCATTGCTTCTTTTACACAGGCTCGATCTGCTTTGGTTGCTGCAGCGAAGTAATTACTAAGTTGCTTTGTCTTGCCGTGTTAATTCCTGCTGATTTCAGCCCAAGACAACTGAATGTTTGGTTATGCAATTCTCAAGTCATCCATGTTTAAGAATGTAAAGTTTTAAGGTTTGCAAGTTAAAGAGCTTAGCTGATTCAAGCTTGCAGACTATTTGGTTTCCCATATTTTTAATAGAGTTTTCAGGTCAAGATGAATACCCACTTCACTAGATGAGGATTCTCTACTCCTGTTTCTGTCAACTTTTACCTTCTAGTTCTTCTTAATTCTCTATCAAATGCAAAATCGCAGAACAAAAATGAACATTCAAACAGGGAAAAGATGCTCTTGTGAAGAAATCCTTTGAGATTCATTGGGTCAATTCCAATTTTAATATGGTCGCCATAGAAGAAACTTGCCGGAGGGGATGGCAGGCGAGAATTTCAGCTCAAAGAGCCGACCTCTAGGATAGGGGTGGCTAAGATTGTGCCCTACCTGCCCCTGCCCTGATTTTTAACAGCCATTCTCGATCTTGCCTTGTTCCCACAAAGAAAGGACATTTTATGCTTAATCGGAATGTTTGTCCATTTTTGAACTTTGCTCCTCTTTATTTTTCCTGAACGGACATGGTGCAGACCGGTACTTAGAGTTGATGGAAACAAATGGCTTATCTTTTTCCAATTAATTATTTCTTCTGCAAATAATGGTTTCACATTGAATTTGTTGCAATAAAAAGTAATATTGTTCACTCTTTCCCTTGGATTATTCAGATGTCGTTTCAACTAAAAAATATATATATAAAACTAACCTCAGATTGTGTCATGCAAATGCAAGGATGCTCGACTGGTCTGCACATTTAAGTGCAACGAAAGGGATGCTGTATGCATTCTGCTTTCATGCATCCGCCATTGCTTTCTATACAACAGAAAATCCTAAGAGTAAAGCAGTCACATCTACTTCAATTACTCTTAGTATCAATTCCCATTATAGTGATTTGTTGATTTGCCAAAATAACTCATTACAAGAAGTACAACTTATTCCTACCATCGAAAACCCCCCTTCTTAGGGTAAAGCTTGATTTCATCATTTTTCTCGGTGCTATTTCTCTATCGTGGGCTTTAACTGCTAATACCTACAGACTGACCTGTACAGCAAACTACTAGACAATTTGTATGTTTTCCTATGCCGTGGGAACAACCCTCGACCCTTTTTCACCTCTGCAAATTAATGAGTACACTTTACATGTCAGGCAGCATATGTTTTGCTACTACAAAACTGGACCTTCAAACTGTAAACACTTACAAGCAAGACAACTTCCTGCATCCCATTGGATGAGATGAATGAATATTAATTATTCTTCTCTCATTTGGTTGATTGCCGTTCCTGATTTCAGTGGGTTTCTTGTATAAAATGCCTAAACCCTTCACAGGCTATCATTCTGATGGCCTGTTGGTCCAGACAATCTCAATTTCAAGCGTTCTGGAAGTGCCGTCCTTGTTACTATCATGATTGAGGCTGAATAATCCGCTGTATATTCCTTCTGTCACTACTTTATCGATTTGGATAGTCACTCTTCCCAAAGTTGTCTGTAAAAAATCAACATATCTCGATAAGAAATTAGAAAGCAACAAAGTCAAACTACACTGTTGAAGCAATTGCTCACTACAATACAATGAGCTAAATCAAGAAATAGAGATATTCATTGTGTGCTTAATAAACATTGGGTTTTCCTCCAATGAATGATGATGATGAGCAATGAATTGATGTTTATGATAGTAATGCTGATTACCTTCCCAAAAGTATTTTTACTTTTGCATATAATGTGTAGTTTTTGTCCTTTCGGTGGCACATCAAAAGCCCATGTGAACCCTTCTTTCCATTCTGGAGAAATACTGTGGCTTACAACCTGATAAATATAGCAGATAATTGTCATCTGAAATGCAGCTGCAGCTGCAGCTCATGCTAAGAAAATAAACATATAATCACCATTTTACTTGACCCACAGAGTTGCAGTTTCTGGATATAGGAAATCTCTTCCAAAATTTTCCATGAATTTGGAGTTGTTGATTTTTGTTGAAATTTCCCAGATGTTAAAGGCAATTAATGTATTCATCTCTTTTAGTACAATAAATGATATACAAACCAAAAAAATCACAGATTGTTTTTCATTAGATATACCCTTTACAGTCATAATTCGTGATAATTCATGCATTACATTTAAGATGCTAATTCCTGAACTTTGAATTTTATCATGTAACAATTAAAAAAAAAAGTTAAATTTCCATAAGAACCATAATATGTAAGTACAACAAAATCTATATCATAATGAGCATGCGAACATATAAATAAGAACATCTATGGGGCTATTTCAGTGTGAATATTACTATAATTAAAGGCCAAATTTTCAACAATATCATTATTATTTTCTTTTCTCTCACATTCCCAAGAGAATATAACTTTATTTTCCCACACTTTGGGAAGGGGAAGTACTTTCCCAGCATGTAATTGCTAGAAGTGACAGTGGGAAGCATTATTCCATAAAGTAACTTTCATGGGAATGCAACTTATCTATACATACCGAACATGTAAGTGTTACATTCCCACATCACTGTCCAAAGAAGTTTCAATAACCAACACACTCTTACAGGAATCTTCTTATGACTTCCTTAATATTAAAAAATGAGCACAGGGTACCCAAATGCCATATGGCAGATTTAGGTGCAGCTAAATTATTAAAAGAACAGTAACATTCTCAAACCTCTGTCCTCCTATTGCCTAGCATCAATCATGTATAACACATGAAAGGCCATAATTACATACAGTGGATTTTATTAAAATAAAATGACGCCATGCCATCAGCAAAGTCAATGGTCTGTTTTGCACACAAAACTTCAAAAAGCTCTTACCTTGGTTTGCCGAGGAGGACCACTGCCTATTGTCAATTGGCAGAAGGCATTTGTGCTTCCCACTGTCTGCTTGAGGTTGTTCCCACGCATAATGGTAACAGTTAAACAACCTGGTAAGCAGTGCAACAGGAGGTCTGCTCTCTCGTGGAAACTTGGCGGGCAGGTCTTCATCAGCATTTGGAGAATAGGAATGGCATCAGCTGCAACCATTGCTTGAGACTTCGCAATCTCTATTGACATGGCTGACCAAGACTGTTTCAACAAGCAGAGGGTGTCCAATACAGATTCCTGAGCAGCCTCACTACCTGACTTTAGTGCATTTATTAAGCAGGGAATAGACAAGGTTGCTGCTTCAGAAACATGGAGCTTAGGAAAGTTGGTGAAAATGACATTCAAGGTTCTCAAGATCTGTACATTGATGGTTGCTGTGGACCACAACTCTCTCTCAAGTGCAGCTGCACAACAAAGTTATGACAGCTTTCCATATTTAGATGAAAGCAGAAGGGGAACAAAGAAAACAAAACATTATCAAACCACTAGAATACCAAACACCAGATTAAGATTTCTTGTGTCCTTGTTCTATATCATAAATCACCTTGGCACTGCCTGCAGGTAACTTTTCTAAAATTCCGGGGTATCGAAATGTAATATCACAACTTAATGATCCATGTTCTTTCCCAAACCCAGAAGGGAAAATAGAGAGAGAGAGAGAGAGAGAGAGAGAGAGAGAGAGAGGGGAAAACCTTGAATTGTTTTGATAAAAAGTAATGACAGGAGTTCCAAATACCTCTACTGTTACAGTCAAACTTCATGAAGACATAAAAAAAAAAACACTTAACAATCCACTTTAACAGTGGGTTCTAAACAAGCAGGTTAAAAGGTCCAAAAAATCTTTTGGCGTGGGAACCTGTATTATTAATTACTGTAAAAAGCTAATTCTACTTCTTATAAATATGACAGATTGTGTCCATGATAGATGGGTATTTGAAATGAAAAGATTTGGATTTGAATGAGGATTATATTTTTTTGATTCAATATATACATAAATCTAGATATATACTTCTTTGAGGATGAAAATGAATTACCTACTAAAAAGATAATTTTTATGCAACCCCCCTAAAATATGGTTGAAACGTACTTTGCTTCTCATCATTTATAATACCAGATCTTTAAGTATAAAATTTCAACAGATCAAATTCAAATTTTCTTGCCAAACGCAACCTCCAATAATTTCAAAATATGTACAAACTTGTATTCAAATTACCTGTCAAAGACCTGATAAGCTCATTTGAAACATATTCCTGGAGAGTGTGGTTAGAAAACAGAAATCTGATCAGCATTGCTGCTTGCCCAACAACATCAGTACTAGTCGACAATAGCAGTTCCTGAACTATTAATATGCCACCTGCTTCTGCAACAGCCCTCCTATTAGTCCGACTATGCATGACAAAATTTTGCAATGCACAAGTTGCCACCATGGTCATTTCTTCAGATGGCTGATCTTCAAGCAAGCTTACCAAAGCACGGACTGCTGAAACAGAATCACTGGCCCTAGCAAGTCCTTCCTGCTGAGAGAGATCCCCAATAGCTAGTGCAGCAAGTAGCCTGCAGGTATCTGATTTCGTTTGTGGGTCTAATAGATACTGTGCTAAAGGTGCAATAGCATACTTGGAAACCTTCATCTCTCGTACCCTGATATGATTAAATAAAGCTTCAAGTAATCTTCCTGATAACTCTTCACACTGACGAGATCTTAGCAGGTCCAACAAAGCATCTACAGCACCAGCTTCAGCCATCTGCTCTGCACTTGAAGCATCAGTCCTTTCATGAACAATTAGAGCATTAAGAGCCACTTTAATAGTGCTCTCAAGTGTAGAGTGCAGCATTCTCACAAGGACAACCAAAGGAACCTTAAAGTAGTACTCTGCATTGAAGCACAGCACATTTGATAAAACCAAACAAGCAGTTTCCCACAGCTCAAGAGGTGGTTGAGGATCATCTTGAATAATAACCTTTGCAACCTCAAAAATACCTCCAGCATCCGCAACCACCTTTGGCCAGCTTGTAGAAATTTTTTCCAGTGCCTTGATTGCTGTCTGCTGAAGGTTCAATATTCCAATTCCTGCAAGCCGCACAAGTGGCACAACAGCATTTTTTGTTGTGATATCTTGCTGAAAATGTTCCTGTGCAAGAAGATGCGATAACAATTCTGTGCCAAGCTGCTGAATGGCTTGAGAAGGAGATTCCAGAAATGTAATTAAAGGTTCAATGACCCGGCTGGGAGTAATATTTAATGTTACAAGGCTCTGTGGCTTCTCCAAAATATTTACAAGTGCTTGTAATGCACTGTGCTGTCCCCACAAACCAAAATCTGGCCGAAGCAAAACCATAAAAAGGGGTTCTACTATTTTTGCTGCATCTGAGCTTCTAGCAATTGCACCACTATTTGTCAAAATGCGAAACAATTCTGCAATTGCAGAGCATAATGAACTGGGGGCAATAGGGAGTAGCACAAGGCATTTATCTATAACACCTGCTTTGACCATATCCAATTTGCAAGGAGCCCGGTCTTTCCCCAACTTTATTAAAGCACAGATGCTACCTTCAATAAGTCGAAAATTAGTCCCAGAAACCAAGCCAACAAGAAGATCCACAAGAATATCATAAGCTGCAGCAAGCTCCACCTGCTGTTCATCATCCAACAATCTCTCAAAAGCACAAACCCCAGCTTCCACAACCAAACTTATATTAGACTGCATAAGAGACAGAAGAGGCTGCATGCACTCTGAGGCAATTGGATCTGCTCTGAATTTGGCATTGCTAAACAGAATAAAGCAAAGCTGTGCAGCACATCTCTTCAATTCCAAGGAACACGAAGAAGATAATATCTTGTATAAAGTCTCAAGAGGATCACCTTCCATATCCGTGAATAGAGCTGCTTTTAAAGTATTTCCTGAAGTCAGTTTGATTAAAGCAACAAGAGCCGCCTCTTGCTCACTCTCTGATGCAGCATTAAGCATGTCAATCAATGGCTGAACAGCCTGCCAAGCTAATTCGGAGTCTCTGATGTTCTCAGCGTCAAAAAGTTCTTGAAGAGCCCTTGCAGCACTAAATCTAGCATCCCTTGACCCCAGATGAAGAACTGCCACAAGTTGATTCACTGAACTAAGAGCCGCTTCATATCGAGTGATTTCAGGATTTTGGAACAGGATTCTTAAGAGTTCAGAAATAGACGCCTCAGTTGAGTCCTTAGGACTCAATGAAAGATATTTTGTCAAAGCATCCAGAGCTCCAGCTTCTGCCATTATCAATTTATTTGTATCACTTCCTTTTGCAACGTGCGTTAAGAGTTGAACAGAAATTGTGGGGGCACCTGGCCTATCAGGGATAGGTCTTAAGAGATCCACCAGCAATGGAATACATTTGCGTGCAGTCGAACCAACTCTCACATCTTCAATTTCAAAAAGGCGCTCCAGAATAATTTGACCAGGATTTCGTAACAGAGAAAATTCTTCTGATAAAGCAACAAAGTTTGGCATATCTGATTCTATGTAACCAACTAGAGTTATTAACCCAGCAACAGCACCTGAATTTGCAATGGTGAGATTTATTCCCTTACTTCCATTGCAAACTAGGCTAGCCATTGCTTGGGCAGCAAAATATCTGTCAATCATTTCATCAGATCTTAGCAAATGAGCAAGTGAAGGTATGATCCGCATTGTTGTAGGAGACATAACAACAGTTGCATCTTGGAATAAGATAGCCAGGAGCAAGGCACTAATCCATATACCCTCGGTGTCCTCAAACTCTGCCTGTGAATGAAGATAAAATGTTTGGCTCAGCTACCAAATATTAAACACAAATGTTTGAAGCCAATCATGCATTCCAATATACCATCTATGGAGTGGAATCAAAATAAGACCAAAGAAAAAAAACTGCAATAAACAACAGAAACAAAGCTCTCTCATCTGTGAAAGAAAAGATAATCTTCTTAATGATGAATTAAACACCCATTTCACATTCAAGTTTTATTCATCATCTTGATTATACTACAAGATTTGTTTAAACAGACTCACCATGACTAAAGAAACTACTCTACTTTATGGATACTAGAGCTCATCTTGTAACGTAGCAAATTCAGCACAGCAGAGCGTAACCAATACGGTTGTGGCCTAGGCATCTAACACGTAGGGCAAGTTGAGACTTGAGATAACAAAATGTCAATAAGGCCATACCTGTGGATTAGATGTATAATTTAAAAGCTTGTCAGACAGAGCTTCAAGTCCACCAGCTTCCATTACAATGAGCTTGTTCTTATTGTGAAATGAAGAAATTATTGATAGAAGCCACAGGGCAACAGTACCTCCTAAAACAGTGGATGGATCAATAACATCAAAATCATCCCCTTCCTGGAAGGCTGATCTTTCAAAATATCCCCTTGGGGTTCTGACTTCAATTTCTAAAGAACAACAACTAGAATTCTGCTTCATCATATCCACTAAAGCATATGTGAGTGGCTTTGAATAACCTGATAAATCAAGTGCTTCCATTGACTGTTGTTTGTGTTCTTTTGCAGCACATACAAACAATGCAGTCCCTCCAACTCGCACTTCTAAACTGGAGGAGTTTATTATTCTATTTGCAAGAGAACCAATTGAACTTGATCTGGCAATCAACAGATCACCTAGAACAACTGGTTGACCGGCACAAAGCCTAGACAAAATTTCTATTGCCTTATCTTGCTGTGAAGGGGAGCCCTCAGCCAAGCAGCAAACTAAAGACTCTAAGCTTGAGGGTACTTCAGCAAAGGCAGTCCAGGGTGGGTAAGTGGCACTCAAACCTTGTTTTGTTTTGGCCAAGAGTGCAACTACTTCTAACACATCAGCAGCATCAGTGCCATTTAAGTCCAATGCATTCAAGGAATCAAGAATCGCAAGAACAGTAAAACGACACTGAGCATTTCCCTTGAGAACATCACCCACTGGGAAATGCTTTAGTAATTGATGAAGGGCTCGTGCTGCATTCTTCTTGCCTTCTGAAGTTCCTTCCCCAAGGACCCTTGTCAAAGCCGCCACAACATCTTCTGCCAGGGCTTCAGCAGCAACCTGGAAATCAGAGAGAAGATTGGCCAGTGCAGCAACTGCAGTTTCAGCAGCATCAATGGATGAAGTTTTAGCCAACTTAATTAGAGGTTTAACATCTCCTTCTGCAATATAAGGCATCTTGATAGTAGTCTTTTTCTTGGTTGGACGAGACAAGGCACTCAGTGTTCGAGCTAGCTGCGTTGCAACTTGAGTATTATTACCAGCTAGAAGCTTCATGCAAGGATGCACAACCTCATCAGCTGCAAGACTATCACAAATATCCTGCCTTGTGCTGAACAAATCAGCAAGAATAGAAGCTGCATACTCTTGGGTTTCTTCATTTGAAGAGTTCAGAACCTTTATAAGAGATTTTAATGCTTTATTAGCAGCAGATCCCCTATGCACAATATCATTGAGTGATGCCATTGTAAGTACATGGCCCAAAACTCTTATTATGTGTGCCTTTGAGCCCGGAGAGTCCCCTAGGAGCAGAGCTAGCAACTGATTAATAGTGGCATGATCAGCTGATCGGACAAGGGTTTTAAGTGCCTTAGCTGATGCTTCTTGACCTTTTGGCCCACCACTTTTAAGAAGCCATAAGAATGCTGGGATGGCTCCTGCACTCTCAACACAGGCCCGGATATCTTCACTATGACAACACAAGTTCCAGAGAACATGTGCTGCATCCTCCCGTGCCTTCTGAGATCCTGTCTCTAGTAATTGTACCAACGGAGGAATCCCACCTGCGGCAGTAATAGCCCACTTGCTGTCATCAACTTGGTCAGTCAAGATTGCAAGCAATCGAACAGCATACTCCTGATGCTGCTCACTGGACAAACCCAATAATGATATGAGTAACTGAATTCCTTCTCTCTTGCCGATGGCCTCCCAGAGGCCTATCCCATTACGACATAAGCTGCTTAAAGAAACAATCAGATACTCATGTGCATCCCCAACAGCCATTGTGATAAGTCCAATAAGAACCTTCTTTGCTTCAGCATGATTAAGGGAACTTGAGAGCTGGATGTTGCCATACAGGCTTGCCATAGCCTCAAGGATACGCTCCTGAATCAGCTTAGTATCACGAGGCTTCAGAAGCTTTACCAATATATCCTCTATCTTTGTTGCATCAAGAGATTCCCCATCAACACCAGAATTCTGTTCAAAGACCATCAAGGCATAAGCAAGTGCTCCAATTATATCAGCAATTGGTGCAGCAAGGCGAGGAGACTGTGACAGTTGTCCAAGATACAGTATCAAAGCAGACATTCCACCATAGATATTTGCTAAAGCTCGGGTTGCATGGCCCTGCAGAGCCTGAGCAGACTCCCCTTGCATGCATTCTTTAGAAGGAGCAACTACAGCCCCAATGAGCACATGAACACCATTTGCATCTACAACAGCTTGTTTAGCCTTTACTGACTTTGAGGAAACTACCTCCAAAGCGTCAGCAGCACTAGCACGGACTGAAACATCATTGTTCTGACCCACAAGCTGAAGCAAAGCTTTGATGGCCCCAGAACCAATTACCTTTGGGATACTATCACTGAAAGCCAACATCAGACGAGCCATGAGAGAAGCTGCATTGGATTGGGCTGCAACATTATCAGAGGATAGAAGACCTACAATGATATCCACTCCCCCAGCCTCAAGAGTTGCTCTCCAGTAATCATCTTTGTCACCACAAAGATTTCTCAAGGCCCCAGTAACAAAACCCTCCACCACTTTGTCCTGCTTGTTCTGTGGATTGAGCTGATCCCACAAGGTTGGTACTACACCTTCTGTGACGAATATTTTCATACCAACATGGTCATCGGAAAGCCCTCCTGAAGATACTTCATATATTGCCTCTGCTGCAGCCTTCCTAGCATCAATAGATTTAGACTTCAAGAGTGAGAGCAAAGGTGGGATGCACCCACCAAGAAGTACCTTCACTCGCAAGTCATCATCTTTGCATAGAGCACTCAGAGTTCCAGCAACATTAACTTTTGCCCCTGGAGTGCCACTTCTGAGAATAGATATGAATAGTGGCATTGCCTGGGTATGAGAACCAATGATTGTCCTGGCCTCCTTTTTCGCTTTGGCCAGGCTAACAAGACGTGCTGTAATAAGTTCTTTCTCATGTGGTGAAGATGTTTTGGCATGTAGCTTCTCAATAAAGCGAGCAACTGTAGCTACTGTATTCTCTGCGTCATCCATTTCCAATGTTCCATTTGATCCGCTGGATAGCATTTAAAGCACAACAAAAAGAAACAATAAACCCAGTATGAATTTGGTTCCCGGCAGCAGGTTAATAGGTAATAATAATATTCATTGAATTATTACACTGAAAGTTCAACTCTAGAGGATTTTCTATGGCTCTACTCATATTTTTACTTTTAAATTTTAACATAGTATATGGCAATCATTTTAATGAAGTACAGAAAATAAGTAATTTATAGCTAAAATGTTTATCAGAACTCGCATATCCAGTTAATTTCAGGAAAGAAGGATACTGACCTAGACTGAAAGACAGATGAGGAATCCTCTTGCAGATCAAAGGAGGGAGACTTTGACATCTGAACCAAAGCACCACTTTAGCTATTTTCTACGATTCTTGGTATTCAAAGTAATCAATCAATTTGCAAAACACAAATTTTTCATCCAATTCATTAGCAATAACAGAGTGAAAATGCAGCTAATAAACATTTCAATTTCATATTCAATAAACACCAAAGCGTTAGAGATATGAAACTAGTAACGGCACAAGAAGAAGGAAAAAAAAGAAAATATAGAGACGGGGAAGAAAATCAACTAGTAAAAATGTTCATTTCTAGCTGAAGTCGTCGATCATTTAATTAAAAATTAGATCACAATTAACTATGAACAAGGGAATTCTAAGCAATTCTCGGGGCTCAAATATGCACCTATAAAACCAAAACCTCAAATAAAGCAACTATGTTATTGTCCAATTTCAACATCTATCCATCCCAGCCAGCGTGAATTATAAAATCAAACCTCATACAATACTGAATGACCAGATTAGCAAACCAATATTTGCACCCAAAAACTTATATAACAACAACACATATGTGTGCGTGTTTATCAAAGAGCTATCAATACAATACCTCGCCAAACAATGCAAGTGCCAGAGAACTCCCTCCTTCTAGCTATAGATAAACCAACCTTCTCGATTCAATCATCATCATACAAGATAAGCTCACGACGAAATGCAATGAAAAGGTTGAAGAAGGAACCGTATATCACGAAAACAAACCGAAATTAAGATTGCTTTTGCAAATGCAATGCAAAGCGTACAGAGATCGGATCACAACTGCATCTTCAGAATGTTAGGGCAAGAGAAATCTCACTTTAAAAAATGTAAATAAAGAAGGTAATAAATTGTCGACTATCATAAATAAATAAATAAATTTATGCAATAATAATAAGAATAAATCAGAAAAAATAATAATATAAATAAGAAAAAAGTACCTGAAAATTTCAAAGCAGAAGATAACCTCAAAAGGAAAGGTGTCAATGGAGGTAGAGACAGAAAAGGAAAGAGACGCAGAAAAAGAAATGTAAAGATAAGAGAGAGAGAGCGAGAGAGAGAGAGGAAGTGAGAGTCTGAGTCTTTTCGTTTCCCTTTCTCTGCGACAGTATTATGTGTGCGTGCTGTTCATTTTTCTTTATATTAAATTTAATTTAATTATTTTGTCTTTTCTATTTTTGGTCTTTTATTTTTTAATTTAAAAAAAAAAATATAATTTCTAGTATTAATTTCATAATTTGTTATTGATTTGAGGCAGTAAATTCTTTTTTCTTTTAATTCGGCGCGAGTTATTCGGAGAGAGAGAGAGAGAGAGGATAATCGGGCTAATTGCCTGTCCAGTAGTACTCGCCAGTCGCTGGCTCTGTAACCCTACGCGCAATGTACGACTGACGCGTATATACACGCATGATTTTTATTCAATAATAAATATTAGCAAACTATATAATAAATAAACAAATACAAAATTAAATTAAACATCTAATGTAGTATTATTTCTAAATATTTATATATAACTTTATTTTTATTGAAAATATTAATAATTAGCTAAAATATTATTGTATTTAATTAAAATAAAAAGTAAAATAAAAAAGATAAATGCATTAAAATAATAATAATAAAATAAAATTAAGAAAATTATGATATTGTTTTATTAAAATATCAAAAATAAAATAATTATTAGTATTCATAAATTAATTAATTAATAAATAATATTTTATGTAAGTAAATTTATGAGGAAATGTAAATTGAAATAATTTTTGTAATAAAAAAATTGCAAAGTTAAATTTTATTTATAGAAATGAGTGAGTTCTGTGATGGCTGTTAATCATAATAAATGGAAAAATAATAGCGGCAAAGAAAAAAGGATTGGAGGTTCGTTGGATGTGGACATCAATCATCAATCTGGTTTGTCTTTAGCAGCAACTGTCATGTGCATACCAAACGGCACAGACAGATTGGCCAAATTTTGGAGGGAATTCATACCAAAACGCCGTAAATTATTATTATTATTTTCTTTTTTCTTAAAAAATAGTTGAAAATGTTGCAAAAATTAAAAAAATATTAAAAATAATTTAAAATTAAATTTAATAAATTTTAATTATTAAAATAATAAATTAATTTTTTTTAACTTTTTTAACAACGTGAAATTAGAGTTTTTTTTCATGAAATGTAGTTTTAACTCTTAAATAATAATGTCAAACCAACACTTCGAATTATTATCTTAATTTTAATATATTATGGGATCACTAAGTGAATCAAAAGTTTAAAATTGACATAAATAAAACTTTTTTTAGAGATTATAAAATTTAACCTTGGCAGAAGGGGCATTTTAATTTTATTCTATTTTTTATATATTAAAATTAAATTTTATTTTTCTATAATTTTTAAAATTTCATATTTTTATATTAATTTAAAGCATTTAAAATTTTATTTTTAATATATCATTCAACAGAGTTAAATTTTATTTTAAAAAAATTATTGTTCGGCTAAACTTATTATATTAAGTTCTATTTGTTTCATGAAAAATATTTTTCATATTTTTTTAGTATTTGAGACACTAAAAAAAAATTAATCAATATAAAATATTTTTTTAGTCAAAGAGAAAATTAATTGTTCTTTTTTTAAAAATGACTTATTTTTTAAAAGAGGAAATTTTTTTACTTTTTTAATTTTAATAATCTTATTAAAATGTGAACACGCTTATACATATATGAAATAAACACATATTATTAATTTAATATTATAATCAAATAATAAAATATATATATATTATTTTTTTAAAAAATATTTTTCATATACATATTATTTTCTGTGAAATGAATAAAACTTTAGAATATGATATTTTGAGGTAAAATATTGCTAAAGAAATCTCGTGATATTATGAACTTTTAAAGTATTCTATATAAATTTCAATTTCTGTAAACATCGTGAAATTAATATATCATTTGATTGCTAATATAGTAGTCTACTAACTAAAATTCAAAAAATATTTTAATTTCACAAGTCGAGATATATCATTAAACGTTTACGATAATTAAAGTGTATCATAAAAAAATTTAAAAATTTAAAGTATTATAATATTTATTTTAATAAAATTCAAATATAAAATGATATATATAATATTTCACGTAAAAGTTTAACTTTTTATGTGGTTTTTGATTTAAGAAAGAGAACTTTTTTGTTTTTAAATATTTATTTCTTTTTATTATTAATTGGTATTTTTTGTCTTGAAAAATAAATAATCATTTTATTCCTTTTTTTATAAAAGATTTCAAGAAAATGCATGTCTTATAAAAAAAAATAAGTATAAAAGAGGAAAATCACATAATGTGTGTTAATTTTCATGTAGCACTAGCTGCAGCCTCTTGGAAGATATTTTTGGATTAGATAAAGGGAATAAAAATGGAAAGATAGTGGAGTAATGATTCTAATTAAGAGTAAGTATCTCCTCAAATCCATTTTAGTTTTCCTTTAAATTTAAGGAATAATAATTTTTTTATTATAATTAATAATTTTATTTAAATAATATTATTTTATTCTTAAAAACCATCCAATGTTGTGCTTGGATTCGTGCTTTTGAATTTAAATTTTGAATTTTAAATATTAAATTTAAAATTTATAAATTTAAAAATACATTATTTAGATAATAAAAAGAATTTCACATTTTGAATTTAAAATAGAAGTGAATATTAGAAAATAAAATTATTAGATTATTTTGAATTTCAAATAACATGGGTAATATTATTATTTCAAATCCTTGCCTTTTTTTTTAAGTATATACTTAATAGAAAGTTAAGAGTTAAACATTATCTTCATAAATTTTAATTTTTAAATAGGTTAATTATTAACCTTAACATTTAACCTCTCAAAAAGTCATAATCAAGTAAAAAATTAAGATAGTCTCTTTAGAGGGTGTTTAATTTTACTATTTATTTTTAACTTTTAATCTAAAATATATTTTTTAATTTATGAGTTAAATTAAAAATAAATAATTAATTATTTAGTAAAATTATTTTAAAATAACTTTTAAATAATTTAATTGTTTGGTTAAAAGGTACTTAAAAGTAATTTAATTGATTAAAATTATCAAAAAGTATATGCAATTAAGTATAATAGTTATTAAAATGAGGATAATTTTGATATTTAAAAAAAATTATTAGTATAATATAGTGTTTTATTTAGTCAAATAATGGTTTTAATATAAATTATATATGGCTTCTGACTTATTTAAAGTATATTTTTTTTTAACTTATAAGTTAAACTAAATATTAATATATTTATAATTTTCTACTTATAAATAAGTTTTATTGACTTGTAAGCCAAGCTAAACACTTTCTTAATATTCAATAATATGAATTAAAAGTTAAAAGTTATAATGGTAAAAATTACCATCTGTTGACCTTGTACTAAACACGCTCTAAGTCACTATATTTACATTGAATTTGATCAAAATTCAAATTCATATTTTTTAAATATTTTAAACAAGATATTTGATTAAAATCTAAATTTATAATTTTTAATTCATGAATCAAAATACAATTTAAACTAAAAATAAATATTTATTATTTTTTATGTAAATGGTATATGTGGTCCAAACTCTAAACAATTTCTTAGAGCCCAATAAAAGAGAACAAAAAATAAAAAATAAAAAGCGAAAGAGATAGCACAACATATGCACATTGGTTTGTTGTGCACTAACAATGATAGATAGATATGGGTGTAGGATCAAATAAATAAGTGAAAGGCTTGTATGTCTGCTATGTTCTTTTTTTTTTTTTATTGATTTAGTGCATGATTCAATCAAAATCTTCTTTTATTAATTGTTCACAATAAATGTTTGGCGGTTATGCTATATTTTTATGAGTGTAATTCTTATATACATTTGATTATATTGCATGACTTAATCATACATTTAGTTAATCCATAGTTGACATGTAAGTTTATAAAATAATTAATTTTTTTGATTTATAGTAATGTGTAAAAATATTCACAATGTAGCAATCGTTTAGGTACAAAAATAGAAGATCAAATAAAGGAAACACACTGCCAACCACTTTAAACTCGCCACTACTAGAAATGTTGGATCGCAATCGAAGTTAGCCAAACAAGAAGTAAATCGCCCATCACAGTCAAACAAACCATCTAACATCATCATTCCATAGATTTCTTTAAAAACAAAGCATGTCTACTCTATCACAACGAAGGGTGCTGCTGTAGAGCTCATTGACCATCATAGGTTCGCAAGATGAACTTCCCAGCCACAGCGTAGAAGTAAATCTTAGAGGTGTAAATAGCCAAGCCCAAGAGATGACTTTCACTACATAAAACATACTTAAGACCCAAAACAAGCACCATAGCCTAAACAAAGTCAGGCAGAGCACAAAGAAGTCATGGCCACAATGTAGGTCAACTAAGGATGCCTCTTCCTTAACACTATTGTTAAATTAGAAATAAAACCACTATTTACTCTCATTCAGATGAGGGATGGTGGACCTCAAATGGGCGAGAAAAAGCCATAGCCTTTCCCTATCCCAAAGGGCAAGGGAAACTTTCGTGACACAAACAAGCTCGATGGATTCCAAGAATGTTGAGGGGCTGAAATTTTTATCTTTCACCGTGAAGGAACCTTTAACTTAGAGAGTAACCATCCAAAAGAAAATGTTGTAGGAGACATGAGGCAACTTGTTTGGATATGAGAAAAAGTACAAATAAATGGGGTATGGCCAAATTGATTTGGTTGCACATGGAAATTGGAAGGAAGATGCTTTATAGCATGAAAATTGATCTGATAAGATGCGCTTTGATATTTGATAATTCATTTGCAATCTACTCTGACAATGATCCATCCCACAAAATGTTTCTTTGAATCTTGAATAGGGTTGTTTGAAAAAAAAAATCTTCAATAGAGTTGAGTAATAAATGATTATAATCGAAAAATTAAACTTAATGAATTAAATTTAACTTTTCAGTTTAAATTGTTAGACTTAGGTTTAGCAAGTTTATTATTCTTAATTTTTGTTGTTATTGATTTTGTGCTAGTGTTAGAGTTTCATATTGAAAAATTATAAGAAATTAAAATAAAATATAAGTAAGAGAGTCAAACCTATTTCGTTTAAACCATTTTAGTGGAAGCAACCCTAAGCTCAATAATGAAATCATGGTAATAGTTTTTAATACTCTTGGAGTTTAAATTTCTCATAGTATCAAAGCAGGCCATAATTTGAGAGTAACAAAAGCATGGTAGGTAGTGCCACTCTAGAACTAAGCCAAAAAAATAAAAGATGAAGTTGAACTCTAGATGAGCCACTGCATGCAGTTTAAGTAATAACTGGACCTAAAACTTGAATTCAGACAAATTGTATTTAAGGGGATTAAATAATATAAGCATAGAGAGCTAAACCTAATCGGCTTAAATCATTTTGATGAAGGCAACTCTAAGCTCAATAATCCAACTATACCAACAATCTTTAAACGTTTTTTAAGTCAAAATTTCACGATTAATAATCAATTGATTCAATAAAAAATGCATAGAGAAGAAAAAAAAATATAATTATTTAAACAACTTTATTTTTTAATTATTAGACCAATTATTTAACAATTAAGTTGATATTTTGATTAATCTTTCTTCACCAAATGGATTTACCGATTATAAATAATTTGTTCAATTTTACTCTACTTGAAAGGTGAAGAGGTACAAAATTCCATCTAATAGTCTCTAAGATTTATTTATGGGTATTGCCAAGCTCGTCATAAACCTCAAAAAACAAATTATCAATGCCAATAAATATCTCAAAACTCTCAATTTCATCCAAAATCGCAATCTAATGCTCATATTAATTGAGCATAGTCAAGCTTACTAGCAGAAGGAATAATCAAAAACCCACAAGACCAAATCTATGGAGGTCTAAATGGACCCATAACAAATATTCAATGCAGATACTTAGCAATCAAAAACATAGGATTCTGAAGGATGAAGCAAGGTGCCATACAATCCCACTGATTTCATTTCAAATCTGAAATGATAGAACTAAGATCCATTCACGCATTTTTTATTTCAGCCACTGATGACCCAAATCCTTGTATATCTCCAATATTTAAAGTATTAGACAAAATGGGATTAATGGACATTGATATGACAGTTTTTTTGGTTTCTGGTTCACCTACTTGCTTACCATCTGCAAGACATTAAATCTTCTTGTCTCTCATCATTCATGTCCATGTCTCTCTCTTTCTATCTTTACTTCGAGTCTCGACCCTTTCAAGTTCCTCATCCAGTGCCTGATTTGGTGATCTACAGACATGGGTTTGCATTTCTGATGCTTCCAAATTGTTTCATAAACTTGCAAAGCCCACTCTGCGAGCACAATTTTCAGGCCTAACACGAGAAAAGAATAGTAGTTGGGCCTACGCTAACAATACAGGAAAGATGTTAAACATTCCTTTCACTATCTTCCTTCTTTTTCAAAGAAGAAAATTGCCATTATAGTTTTAGGCAATTTAAATTGGTCTTAAAAATAAAAAATTTATTTTTTAAACATTTTGTTATTATAGTTGATTTTTTAATTTTTGAAAAATTAGTTAGATTTTAAATATTTAATAATGATAAAATAAAAATAAATCGATAATAAAAAAAAATGATATATCAATTAATTGAAAGAAAAATAACAATTAAAATTATGTCATATTAACTAAATTAAATTAATTTTGACTATGGATTAAAAAAAAATAGCTAACCAATCTAAAAAATAAAAAAAATCTAACATTAATTCTTTAAATTACATAATATTATTTATTATTAATAAAATTATTTATGAGTTAAGATATTTATAAGTATTTTTGTAATAGGATTTATAATAAGATTATTAATTATTATTTATTATAAATTAAAAATAATTTAATTAGTTTATATATTCTCTCATTAATCATACTTGATATTTGTTAATTAAGTTTTTGTAATAATAGTATGATAAATGATTATAATAATTAAATACAGCGATAGTAAAACTGATAAGAAAAAATAATTAAAAAATATGATAATTATAATATAACAATTAAAAAATAATAAAATTGTTGAAAGAGTTAAAATTTAGAATTTAAAATTATACATTATTAAAAAATATATTGTTGATAATAAATTTGATTTGTATGTTATGTTTATTTGAGAATAATAATTAGAAAGTAATAGTTAAAAATTACATAAATTTTTTTAGACACGTTAATTAAATTTAAATTAAAATATAATTAAAACAATTAATTAAATTTTGAGGTTACTTACGACTATAGCTAGGTGAAGAAAATGAAAATCAATGTCAAATCATTGGTGTTGCCTTTGTTTCCTTTATTGTCTTTTTGTTGTTCATTAATGTCCTCTGTACCCAAATGATTGAGCCATTAGAATTAGATTTTAAAAGATGAAATTGGATTCAAATAATTGCTTTGCTAATGTTTGAGTCTAAATATGCAAAGGTTTTAAGATATTGAAGTTTGTTTTTTTTTTTTTTTTTACATCCTATAATATTTTGTTAATTAAATTATGTCAAAAATAGTGTACACACAAAAAATAAAATATAAAAGCATATAGTATTTCATCTCCATTATTAGTTGCTCTAACCTCAAATAAGGCACTGAATCTTCTATCCAACTTTGAGATCATATAAAGAGGAAAAAAAAATAAAAAAAATTATTACCAACAATAAGGGTTATCTATATAATTTTGGGATATTCTTTTTTTTTTTTTTAAATATATTATTTTTTTAAAGTTAATTAAATTTAATAAAGTTACAATAAAAAGATTTAATTATGATTTTTTTAATTTTTTATTCATCCAAATTGTAAATATACTTTTACCAAAATATATCATTATAATTAATTAATTATTATAAAATTATTTACATATTGAATGTTACACTAAACATGAAAATATGTTATATAATACTCAAATTAGAATATGATACTTATTACTAAAATTATATTAAAATTATTAAAATTTTTTAATTAATAATATTTTTTATTAATTAAATAATTTTAAGATATTTTTATTTTATTTAAATATATTAATTTTAAAAATTAATTAAATTTAATAAAATAATAATACAAATTTTAATTAAGTGAAGTTTAAATACAAACAATATTAAAAATTTTAAATTTGTATAAATTTTAAAATTAATTTAAAATATAAAAAATTAAATAAATTAATTTATAATAATCTATTAAATTGAGTCTTTATTGTTATATTAACAAATTATAATAAATATTTTAAATTATCTTTTTTCTTTTTACATTTATATATTATTATATATATAATAATTTAATTTTTTTAAAAATAAATATTATTAAATTAATTTTTTAAGGTATTATATTTCCCTTTTATTCAATTTTTATAAAACATAATTTTCATTATTTTATTAATTTAAATACTTCATCAACTTAAATTCAAATTAAAATAGCTATTCATGTATTTAGCTTTCAAAACTTATGTTGAAATTTTTAAAATTTAATATTATAAAAAATATTACACCTTTGATTGTCAATAAAAATATTTTATTTTCCTTCTAAGAAAGGAGACAGATAAAAATAGTAGAGATTAAATATAAATAAGGAAAAATGGATGAATGATTTTCGAATATACCTACCTTAAAAAGGTACAAGACTACTACAAAATACGAATACAATCATTTATACCCCCCAAGCGTACCAAAAAACATATAACCCACCCTTAAAACTACCATATATACATAACAATAAGCTTTTTTTTTTTTTTTTAATATATATTATGCTATACCCAAACCCATCGTCCACAAGTGGATACCACCGAATAAATTATTTTCTACGTTCTCCCACAGCACACTCATAGACTTTCAGTCTCGTGATGCCGTGCGATTGCACTTCGTCTTCCACTCAAAACGGCTTCTGTAGGTACATGAACATATCCTGAAGCGGCGACATCTGATTATTCCCCTGGAATTGCGACGCGAACGCATTGTCCATGGTGGCATCCATGTAATTATACGGGAAATCAAGGGCATTTACGTTCCCCCATTCTTTCCACTTGGGCTCACTCTGCACCTCGCATGTGAACTCCGGCGATACTACGTGCTCTGAGCAGCTCGAGTCTGTGTGCAACTTCGGTACTGAATCCGACGTTTCAAAGTAGGCGTAATCATTTACGGTTCCCGTCGCCGATGACGGAGCTGGCGGAGGAGCCATAATCACCGGCTTCTTATCCTCGATTATTTCCGGCAAGTTCAATTTCCGGTGGCTTACTTGTCCATGCTTATCAATTGTGCCTTTCTTGTTGTATATGCGACACAGCACCCAATCATCTAACTGCAACCAAATCAAAACCGTTGATTCAGTCAATGATTCTTAGCGTGCAGCATAATCAGAATTTAAAAATCATAATTGAAAAGATAAAAAAAAAATTCAACCTTATCTAACATGAAATGAATGGAAGAGATAAGAATGAATAAGAATTTTCCTCAACAGGAAGGCAATGATTTCCTAGCTGTACAAGCATATCGGTCAGAGTCATTAATTAATGATTTTGCTCCTTAATCGTGTTTTATTAACGCATTTAGCCAGTTGTATTACTTGGGGGGTGGTGGGGCCCAACTGTTCTAGAACCACAATCACCACCGCCACCGGATTTGACAATTTGAAGGTTTGTGCATTGTGATTCTGTTATTTATTTATTTATTTTTGTTCACAACGGACTGCCTAATATATCGTGAGAGGCCAAAAGGGTCATTTGGCCTCGATGTCCTAATTTGGGACCATGTTCATGCAATAGAATGTCGAAACTTCCCCAAATTTTTAATGGAAATGGATGTCAAAATGGCAATTATACCCTTGAGCTGTTCTTTTTGCGAGCCGATCGATCCACATCGGCTAACCGATATTCGTGCATAATCCAGTTTGTTTTTTCTCCTTTGGGAGCTTTCCCTGCGTAAAATACCAAAGCCTTCTTGATTCCAACAGGCTTCGGCTGCCCAATTGGCTTATCTGCTCCGGTAGCCTTCCAGTAACCAGACCCTGCCGCCCGGTTCGGCCTCGATCCGTTTGGGTACTTCCTGTCCCTAGGTGAAAAGAAATACCACTCCTTTTCCCCATACAAGGCCATACCTGTAAATACATGAAATAATTATAATTATTCCAAAGGAACAGCCAAAAAAAAAAAAAAATGAAAAAGGCTAACAATTTTACCTGGGAGATCCCACGGATCGAACTTGTAGAGATCGATTTCGGCGATAATCGGGACAGCAATCGACTGAGACGCGCATTTGCGGCAGAGGTAGTGCATCACAAGCTCCTCGTCTGTTGGATGGAACCTGAATCCCGGTGGCAACGCCAACGCTGCTTCCGCTGCCATTTTTACCTTCTTACCCTTCTTCTCTACTAGTACTCCCTAATTTTCTCTCTTATCCCTCGCGCTTTCCTTCTGTGGTGTAAATACTGTGACGGCGCTTGAAACTTAGAACGCATGGGAAAGTCATGAATTTATAGAGAAAAAAGGCGCAGGACACACACAAGGGCAGGCGTGATTTCTAGAATACACGTGGGTGATATGATTTTACTTTTTTTTTTTTTAATGATAGCAGCCGGTACACGTGGCAGAACCTCAAGTGGGGTGCGTGCGTGTCCATAGCCCACATGGAGGTGATTTTGTCACTGCTTACGACACGTATTTTGGACTCTGGTGTAGAGACACTGTACACATGAAATAGCCACTAGCCAGTCGGTTCGATCAGAAAAATATTAAAAACAAATGGAGACCGTCCTAGGGATCCGTGTGGGGTCGGCGAGGTTTGTTCCTCGCGTTTTTATTTTTTTGTTTTCTTGGGCAATGAGCCGACTGTTAAACGGTGGATGCGGTGTACAGGTCATAGACAGGGGATGAGCCACGTGCACCGGTGAAGCTCGTCCGATTGCGTTATTTGGCAACAGTAGCTGAGGAGCGAGGTGAGTGAACGACTAGCACCAATACGGCGTATTTGGTTTTCGTAAAAATGGAAAAATAAATTAGAAGATAATCCTTATCTCCCTATAAAAAGCATTTTTTATTTTTTAATAATTTTTCACTTTGATAAAAACGTTTTATTTTAATATAAAAAATATTAATTATTGCTGAATAGTTTATTATTAATAACATATTGTGTGGAATTAAAAATAAAATTTTAGAAATTATTTTGAGGATGGAATATTGTGTTGTAAAATTACTATTGGGCAATTGTAAAATAAGAATATATACACGGACACATCCAAACTTTCTAGTTCCGGGCACCTTTCAAATATTAAAAGAACAACGCACATACACCAACTTTCGGGTAGGTATTTGAATATCGACGTGTCAATGGCCTACGTGGATAAGGATAAAAGAAGGAAGTTGCTCGGCAAGTGTCGAAACCACCGATTCTCGCTACTTCCACGCGAACTTTTATCGCCTACCCATTATATTTTTGTCCTTAGCAAAAAAATTGCCGGCTGTGATTAGTGCTGTGAAAATTATCCGCTTGGTTTGAAATAATTAATGAATTTATGTTTAAAATTTTAATATTATTAATGAATTTATATTTTTTAAATAAATTAAAATAAAATTTAAATTTGTAAAAAAGTAAGAGAAGAAAATCAAATGTAATTTTAATTACAGTCAACATCTGCTCGCATAACAAAAATTTTATAGGCAGGCGTGAACTTATGAGTTCCTACCGCGGACATATCCAAGTTACTGTGGCTGATGGCCGCCACTTGGATTTAATGCAGCCCTTCAAAGTTTCTAAACCAATGGTATTGTGCCACGCCACAATTTTAAGGACATGGGACCCAGATGGCTAATGTTCACGCTGATGGAATGTCTCCACGTCAACCATGTGTACTGACACCTGGGATAAGAGAGTGACAGGCAATGACCTATAGCCGTCGCAATGAATGACCTAATCAATGTGCCATCATTGACTAAACTGCCCTCTGTTTCGTAATGTGGCGAGCTGTGATTGGATGAGTGGGAGAGCCAGAAAATAAAAGCGAGAATGATGTATCGGTCAATTCAACGGGTGGAATACGCCCAATTAGTGGACCCATATTCGATCAACAGCATCAAATTTCAAAGCTCATACCGTTAAGATCAACAATGATTGATGCGCTGATTTCTCTGTTTTCATTTTTCACTCTTCGACACCGTTTCGTTTTCAAAAAACAATTTAATTTCTCACCTTGGATTTTTTTTTTTTTTTTTATAGTTCTTCTGAGTTTAATTAAAATTTAAATTCAAATTTTACAATTCTAAGAATAATTTAATATTTTTAAATATATATGATTATTATATTTAATTAATTATAAATAAATTACGCAATAAAACTATTAATAATTAGTTGTGAAACCATTTTCAAATTTGTTATTTGCATGAAAAAAATTTGTTATTGACACCCTTTTAAAACAAAGAAATTCTATTTTAAATTTTTTTTTGGACTACAAAAATTGAAAATTAATTAGATTATTGAGATTTGCACTAATTTTATTTTATTTAATTATGTATTTAATATAAATTTGGATAAAAGAAACAAATCAATAAAATTTATATATCAAGTCATACGGTTGGTATCCTGGATATGTGACACATGAATAAGATGTACATATGGCTATAAGGGCTTGTTAAGGGATATATAAACGAGTACTATCTCCTCATGTACCACTTCTTCGAGAATGTGTAAGTTGGCCTTGACTTCCTTCAACTACTTAAGTCCTGTTTGACATTGAGTTTCAAAGTCTGAAATTGCATTTCTGAATAAAAGTATCATTTTAGATGCTGTTGATGAAAGTAATTTGAAAAAACTATTTTGTTATTTTAGTATTCTTATGACTAAAACTGATCAAATTTAATTTTTAATTATTTTTTAACACTCTCTAACTAGTATATTTAAAAAAGTGATTTTCTCAATAGCAATTTCAACAACAATGCCAAACAGGCCCTTAGTTTGCAAGACAATAAGAGGTTAGACGGCTAAATAGCGTCTCTCATTTGGTACTCTAATGATTAAGTTATACAGATAAGAAGAATAGATATATTAAAGATAGAGAAAATAAATATAGAATAATAGAGAATGAAATAGAAGGATAAAAGTTTAAAGGAAAGAATATTGATGCCTACCTTGATTATTGTTTATGAACTAGTCTATAACAAATGAAATGAAGGAACGGAAGCGTGAAAAACACAAGTTTATACCATTGAATTTAAAAATTTTCACCTAGGGTCACATGCATCATGCAAGATTTATTTTTATCTATTTGATTTCAATGATAAACAACATATTAAAACTCTTTTAATATGTTTTTGGATTTCTATTTGCCATTTAAGATTTTAAAATTAATCAGATTAATTTTAGAACCCTAAATTAAATCAAGAACGATTACACTAACCTCTTGATGCACTGCAGCGTGTCTGCGCCTTTGAGATTCGTCTTCAGGACACCAGATGTTATCCCTCTAGCTTGTCCACACCAAGAACACCTATGGCAGCCCTTGAACAGCTTCTAAAGCCTTTTCTATTAATTAGAAATTCAAGTTCTGCCTTTTAAGAGATTAGAGATGTAAACAGGACACTAGAAACAATTTCTAGTGTTCTTAATTCAAGAGATTGATGGCTAATCACTTTGAATTGATGAGAGATGAAGAAGAATAAAGGGAGGGCTGCAAAATGGCGTGACCAAGGAGTGTGGCTGCTGGTTGTGTTTTATTTTCTCGTAACAATACTTAAATAGCTAGGTTAACACATTAAACCCTTGCCACATGTCACCCTTTGATTAGCTCTAGGTTTAAGTGACCCAATCACATTGTGCCAAGTGTCAAACCTATATGTAATCTTGATTTTAATCATCTTACATGATTAAAAAACATTTGGCAAGCTTATGTGTTATGCCCTGTGTCACCATCTCATGGTGCCACGTGTCACACTGCAAAATGATCAAAATGCCCCTTGTGTCTTAATTTTGAGTTCTCAATCCAAAATAATTATTTTTCTTCTTCTAATTAATTTATATCAAATATAAATTAATTAATTAATCTCTATTAATTAATTTCTCATTAATTAAATTCATATTTAAACACTTTAAATATAAATTTAACTTATATTATACATCCAATAATCTAGATTTGGTTTCAAGTCATGCTAGGGACTTTACAAACTAATTGCAAACTAAACCTATTTAATTAATCAATTAAACTCTTTAATTAATTAATTAAATCATATTTAATTAGGTGATAACTTGTGTATGTGTGTGACTTACTAGGCTCATCACTAATTGACAATGAGACATGATATCAACTCTTAATATCATCAGAACTCTTTCTTACCATAAATGATTTCTCTAAATCATTTTATGAACCTCATAGACCATGGTTAACACCTAGCATAGCATGCCATGGCCACCCAATTAGTAATAAGGTTTACCTTAAATGAACCTATAATCATATGTTACCATGCACTAGAATCTCTCTGTTCAAAATCCCAACTCAAGCTGGAGTCATGGTTTATGTCAAACTCCATTTGCTATGACTATTATGTTTTCTTTTAATTCCAGTTCTTGATTAAAAAGATTTTCTCATCAGAAACTCTTTTCTGAATAAATCTATCTGTCCTGGATGGGAACTTGAAACATCAAGAACAATTAAATGAACATAGGATTTTATCTCTATTTACTTAGAGGAACAGATTCCATATTGATCAACACCTACCTCCATATATAACTAGTAGGAGCCAACACATGTCCATATACCCATACACAGTACAAGTATGAAAGCAGTATCAAACTCAAACTACCTATATACAAGATAACTGTGCTATCTCAGGTCTAAAGATTATATGCACTGATATGATTTATGACAAAATATTGACAAGAGTAAACTCCATGTGCTTGTCATAAGTGTCACTGGTTCGGCCTACTTATCATTTATAAGTGCCTATCATGTTTGTTTTATGGCATGAGACTCACCATTCCATCTTATTTATATCTCATATAAATAACTTGGGAACAAACATGAATACAATCTTTCTGGATAAGTCATGTCCTTATTATGAAGTATCCTCGATTGTGAACCTATTTATGATACTTCGTGCTAGAAATATTGTCACTCATATTCTTAACAACTTAAGAATAATATTTCTAACAAAATATCAATGGACCTTTTCTATTACACATAAATATATTATGTAAACGAAAAAGTGGAAATGCCTTTTATTAATAAAAATATGTACAAGATACATACTAAATGATATGCTCTAGAGTATATTACTAACAATCTCCCACTAGCACTAGAGCTATTCATTACAACACCTTAGACCTATCTTATCAAGATGTCAGTCTAACTGAGTCTGTGACATAGGCTTAGTGAATGGATCAGCTGGATTTTCAGCTGATGTTATTTTTCTGCATGGCTATATCGCCTTGCCCAACTATATATCTGATAATGAGGTAGCGCATTTCTATGTGTTTGGATTTTGGGTGAGACCTTAGTTCCTAAGCCTGTATGACTGCTCCATTATTGTCACAGTGTAGTGGAACTGCTGACTCAATGGAAGGAACTACTGTAAGTTCTGTCACGAACTTCTTTATCCAAAGCGACTTCCTTTGCGACATCGATGCGAAATATACTCGGCCTTTGTAGTGGAATCTGCGATCGTGCTCTGTTTGGAACTCTTCCAACCGATCGCACCTCCATTCTGAGATGAACACATATCCAGAGGTAGACTTTCTATCATCGATATCGATTGGAAATCGATCGGTATAACCATCCAATTGCAAGTCTCCACCTCCATAAATCAAGAATAAATCCTTAGTTCTTCTCAAGTACTTAAGAATATTCTTGTGACTATCGATGTTCCAAACCTGGACTGGATTGATACCTGCTAGTCAAACTAACAGCATATGCGATATCCGGCCTAGTACACAATATTGCATACATTAAACTTCCAATAGCCGAAGCATATGGAATCCTGGCCATCTTATCTCTTTCTTCAGGTGTCTTTGGAGACATCTCTTTAGAAAGATGGATACCATGTCTCACTGGTAACAATCCTCTCTTGGAATCAAGCATGTTAAACCTCTTTAACACCTTTTCCAAGTATAGACTTTGGGATAAACTAATTATTCTTTTTGCTCTATCTCTATAGATGCGAATTCCAAGAATATAGGTTGCCTCCCCTAAGTCTTTCATGGAGAATGTATTTGACAACCATACCTTTATAGTCGTCAACATACCTGTGTCATTACCCATCAACAATATGTCATCCACATATAAGACAAGGAAAGTGATAGCACTGTCACTAACCTTCTTATATACACATGGCTCATCCTCATTTTTGATAAAACCAAAGGATTTAATGGCTTCATCAAAACGGATGTTCCAACTCCTCGAAGCTTGTTTCAACCCATAAATGGATCGCTTTAGCTTGCATACCTTGGAACCATCTTGGGATTTAAATCTCCTAGGTTGTTCCATGAAAATGTTTTCTTCAATGTATCCATTGAGAAAAGCTGTTTTGACATCCACCTGCCAAATCTCATAATCATAGTATGCAGCTATTGCTAATAAAATCCTAATTGATTTAAGCATGGCAACAGGCGAGAAAGTCTCCTCATAGTCGATTCCTTGCCTTTGGCGAAACCCTTTTGCTACTAGCCTTGCCTTATAGGTCTCTACCTTTCCATCAGAACCAATTTTCTTCTTGAAAACCCATTTGTTCCCTATAGGTATAATACCTTCAGGTGGGTCAATAAGATCCCAAACTTGATTCTTATACATGGAATCAATCTCGGATTTCATAGCATCAATCCATTTTGAAGAGTCTATATCTGATATAGGTAAGTGGATCATCTCCATGATCTACTTCTTCATGAGTAGACAACTCTTGTTCTTCTTCATGAACAAAACCATATCTCACTGATGGGTGAGATACCCTGGTTATTCTACGAGGAACAGCTGTAGATGTTTCATCAACGGGTATTGGTTGACTAGATGGATCTATATCCATCTGATCTGTTGGTTGGTCAGAATTCTCCAATTCTAACTCTATTTGCCTTCCTTTGCCTCCTTCTTGAACAAAATGTTGTTCAAGAAATGTGGCATCTCTACTTATCACAACCTTTTGTGAAGTAGGCAAATAAAAATAATATCCAAAACTATCTTTTGGATATCCAACAAATCGACCTTTTTCTGATCTGGTCTCCAATTTATTAGTGTTCAGCTTTTTGATATAAGCTAGACAACCCCAAATCTTAACATGCTTAAGACTTGGTTTTCTTCCATGCAATATCTCATAAGGTGTGAAAGAAACTGATTTTGATGGAATCCTATTCAGAATATACAAAGCTGATTCTAATGCAAATCCCCAAAAGAAGATTGGCATATCAGTATAGCTCATCATACTACGTACCATATCCAATAGGGTACGATTTCTCCTTTCAGATACACCATTCAGCTGTGGCGTTCCTGGAGGAGTCAGCTGAGAAACAATGTTATGCTCTCTCAAGTATTCATCAAATTCAGTACTCAAATATTCACCTCCACGATCGAAGAGCTTTAATACTCTTTCCTATTTGATTTTCTACTTCAGATTTAAATTCTTTGAACTTTTCAAAAGATTCATGTTTGTATTTCATCAAATACAAATACCCAAACATTGATTTATCATCAGTAAAGGTAATAAAATAATGAAAACCCCCTCTAGCCATTTCTTTAAATGGACCACATACATCACTATGTATTAGCTCCAAAATATTTTCAGCTCTTAGCCCTTGTCCAACAAAGGGTGATCTAGTCATTTGCCACCAAGGCAAGATTCACAAGTTGGAGTAGGCTCAGAGCCCAATGAGGATAAAATCCCCATTTTCTCCAATTTTGCAATCCTATCTTCTGCAACATAACCTAATCTTAAGTGCCAAATATATTTTGAATTTTGAGTTGATTTTCATCATGGCATTACATTCTTTTAGATTGCTATACTCTGGACAGTGGAAACACTTTCCTGCTGGCAATGGAAACACTTTCCTTGCTGGTAGTGGAATCACTTTCCTTTACCTTTGTCAACTTTGATCTTTGTTTTTTCTGTTTGGCTATCTTCTTGGAAGGACCAGGAATCTGAGGTTTCTTTTTCTTATTGCCCTTCTTCTTGTTGGACTTTCCAGCATAAGAAGATGCAATCAAAGCTACCTCTTTTCCTTTATTGCCCGGCATATTCTTTTGGGCAATAACCAACATGTTGAGTAAACCAGCTAAGGTGCATTCCTGTTTAGTCATATGGAAATTTGTCACAAAATTCCCAAAAGACTCAGGAAGGGACTAAAAGATCAAATCCGTCTGTAGTTGGAAATCCATGTTGAAGTCAAGATGTTCCAACTGCTCAATCAGCCGAATCATCTTGTGGACATGATCCCCAACATTCTGTCCCTCATGCGGAATAGCTGTCTAGATATCTCATACCTAGCATTCCTGATATGCTCACCATACAACTCTTGTAGGTGAAGGAGGATCTCACTCACACTCCGCATGTTTTCATGCTGCTTCTGTAACTCATTACTCATGGAAGCAAGCATGTAACACTTAGCTCTCATATCATGCTCCTTCCACTTGTCCAAAGTTTCATGTTCCTCTTGTGTGGCCTCTGGAGGTAAGGGACCAGGAACATTTGAATCTAGAACATATCCTATATGTTCAAGGTTCAGGACAAGCTTCAAATTTCTTAGCCAATCAGACAGATTTGGTCCTGTAAACCTATTGTGATCAAGTATGCTTGCAAGGATATTGGATGGTGGTGGTTGTTTTGTGCTCATTTTTATCAGAAAATTAACTGCAGAAAATAACCAGATTAATTAGTAAATGTATCATGTAATTAACCAAAATGATTATGGTCTTTTAATCAAATTGGTCCTCCCACTAACTTAGCGAATCCTACACTTCCAAAGTAGGAAACGGAAATCCTAGTTGGATGGATTTCTAGTGGGTGATTGAATTCTTATAATTCTATTGATCATCCTCAGGTACATCCATTATTGGAATTACAATAAACTATAAGTGAGCAACTCCTTGCCCATCACATCTCATGTGAGGTTCAATCCTTTACCTAGCCCCTAATGCTCAAAATCTCAGGTACATCCATTATTGACTTATCTTGCATTAGTTAAGTTGATCCCATTGAGCCAGTAATTATGTAAATAATTTTAATGTCCTCAGGTACATCCAATATTAGCCACCAAACCATTTACATATTTACAACATCTCATGCTTAACAATTATTCTTAAGAAAATCTCTTAAATTAATTGCATCTCATGCAACTATTTAAAATTTCTTAAAATAATTGCCCCAATGGAGGGCCTATGTTATAATTACTTTAATTATAGCATATCCAACTTAATCATTTGTTTGGAAGATTTTATGGTCATTCTAATTACTATTAAGGTCTCACTTTGCACATTATCCATTTAGCATGTATATATCATATAATTGCATACATTTCCATACATCTCATGCATTCATGGATAAACAGTAAATATGGTATGATCATGGACTTTCTAAGGGATTCAATTCTCAGCCACCAAGAATTGAATCAGGGCATTCCTAGGTGCATTTCATTCATTCATTTTACAAGTGTTGCTGAAGGAGTACATAATCAACACTTGATCTTGAATTCCTCCCACTGGTCCCACCAATGCTCTTGACCTCCTTGAACTTCTTGCAATCTAATATTACATAGTAATCCTTGGCATACCAAGGCGAATTTACAAGAACTTAAATAAATGAAATTACAACCCAAAAATTATTACAAACTTAATAATACATGCCCAAAATAAATTAAAATAAATTAATTAATTTACAATCCCAAAGAAACATAAAAGAAATAAATCCAATCACATTGGTCTTTTATAGTCCATGATCATCCATCATGCATATCACTATTTAACAATTAAATAAAACATACATACTTAAATTAAATTGAATATCTCATATTCAACTTAAAAATCCAGATTTGAATATGATTCAAATAAATTTAAAAATTCAGATTTGAATCTCATTCAAACAAATTTAAAAATTCAGATTTGAATCACATTCAAACAACTTTAAAAATTCAGATTTGAATCACATTCAAACATTTTTTAAAAAATCAGATTTGAATCACATTCAAACATTTTTTAAAAAATCAGATCTGAATTTTATTCAATCATTTTTAAAAAATCAGATTTAAATATGATTCAAACAACTTTAAAAATTCAGATTTGAATCACATTCAAACAACTTTTAAAATTCAGATTTGAATCACATTCAAACAATTTTTAAAATTCTAATTTAAATCATAATTTAATTGTGTAATTAAAATTACTAATTAAACACTTTAATTAGTCAAAGAATAGGCCTTAGATCATACAACAATTGCAGAATTAAAACCCAAACCTTGAACCACCCATGGTAGCCAAACCATGTGCACCATTGATGGTGTTCATCAAGCATACCGCTACACCTCTTGATCCAACCAGCAATGGATCAATCATCTCATGATCAAATCACACAATTAAATCATATAATAAACAATCTAAATGGCAAATATAGTGGCTCTGATACCAATTGAAGGAACGGAAGCGTGAAAAACACAAGTTTATACCATTGAATTCAAAAATTTTCACCTAGGGTCACATGCATCATGCAAGATTTATTTTTATCTATTTGATTTTAATGATAAACAACATATTAAAACTCTTTTAATATGTTTTTGGATCTGTATTTGTCATTTAAGATTTTAAAATTAATCAGATTAATTTTAGAACCCTAGATTAAATCAAGAACGATTACACTAACCTCTTGATGCACTGCAGTGTGTCTGCGCCTTTGAGATTCGTCTTCAGGACACCAGATGTTGTCCCTCTAGCTTGTCCACACCAAGAACACCTATGGTAGCCCTTGAATAGCTTCTAAAGCCTTTTCTATTAATTAGAAATTCAAGTTCTGCCTTTTAAGAGATTAGAGATGTAAACAGGACACTAGAAACAATTTCTAGTGTTCTTAATTCAAGAGATTGATGGCTAATCACTTTGAATTGATGAGAGATGAAGAAGAATAAAGGGAGGGCTGCAAAATGGCGTGACCAAGGAGTGTGGCTGCTGGTTGTGTTTTATTTTCTCATAACAACACTTAAATAACTAGGTTAACACATTAAACCCTTGCCACATGTCACCCTTTGATTAGCTCTAGGTTTAAGTGACCCAATCACATTGTGCCAAGTGTCAAACCTATATGTAATCTTGATTTTAATCATCTTACATGATTAAAAAACATTTGGCAAGCTTATGTGTTATGCCATGTGTCACCATCTCATGGTGCAACGTGTCACACTGCAAAATGACCAAAATGCCCCTTGTGTCTTAATTTTGAGTTCTCAACCCAAAATAATTATTTTTCTTCTTCTAATTAATTTATATCAAATATAAATTAATTAATTAATCTCTATTAATTAATTTCTCATTAATTAAATTCATATTTAAACACTTTAAATATAAATTTAACTTATATTATACATCCAATAATCTAGATTTGGTTTCAAGTCATGCTAAGGACTTTGCAAACTAATTGCAAACCAAACCTATTTAATTAATCAATTAAACTCTTTAATTAATTAATTAAATCATATTTAATTAGGTGATAACTTGTGTATGTGTGTGACTTACTAGGCTCATCACTAATTGGCAATGAGACATGATATCAACTCTTAATATCATCAGAACTCTTTCTTACCATAAATGATTTCTCTAAATCATTTTATGAACCTCATAGACCATGGTTAACACCTAGCATAGCATGCCATGGCCACCAAATTAGTAATAAGGTTTACCTTAAATGAACCTATAATCATATGTTACCATGCACTAGAATCTCTCTGTTACAAAATCCCAACTCAAGCTGGAGTCATGGTTTATGTCAAACTCCATTTGCTATGAATATTATGTTCTCTTTTAATTCCAGTTCTTGATTAAAAAGATTTTCTCATCAGAAAATCTTTTCTGAATAAATCTATCTGTCCTAGCCAAGAACTTGAAACATCAAGAACAATTAAATGAACATAGGATTTTATCTCTATTTACTTAGAGGAACAGATTCCATCTTGATCAACACCAACCTCCATATATAACTAGTAGGAGCTAACACATGCCCATATACCCATACACAGTACAAGTATGAAAGCAGTATCAAACTCAAACTACCTATATACAAGATAACTGTGCTATCTCAGGTCTAAAGATTATATGCACTGATATGATTTATGACAAAACATTGACAAGAGTAAACTCCATGTGCTTGTCATAAGTGTCACTGGTTTGGCCTACTTATCATTTATAAGTGCCTATCATGTTTATTATATGGCATGAGACTCACCATTCCATCTTATTTATATCTCATATAAGTAACTTGGGAACAAACATGAATACAATCTTTCTGGATAAGTCATGTCCTTATTATGAAGTATCCTCGATTGTGAACCTATTTATAATACTTCGTGCTAGAAATATTGTCACTCATATTCTTAACAACTTAAGAATAATATTTCTAACAAAATATCAATGGACCTTTTCTATTACACATAAATATATTATGTAAACGAAAAAGTGAAAATGCCTTTTATTAATAAAAATATGTACAAGATACATACTAAATGATATGCTCTAGGGCATACTACTAACATGAAATGCTTCTATTCAAAGATGCGATAAATGTTATGTCACAACCCAACCTATGGGCCAGACCGGCACTAGGATCTGGGCCAGCCTAAAGCCCCCGAGGCCCGTAGTAAGCCTGACTATTCCTCAACCCAACTCTAAAGCCCATTTGGGCCCAATTTCAAGAATTCAAACCGGACAGAGTTCGACCATAAAATAGACCTTTTAACGGGGAGTTTTTTACTCACCCGACCTGTAAACACAATATATAATCAATTGGGGAGTTTAGCTCACCCTCCACATACTCATAATAACATAAAGTCAAATGGGAGCTCAGCTCCCTCATCCAATCCAACATACATGCATATAATAAGTTTATAAGCCCAACATGGCAAATTATATTACAGACCCAATCAAATAAATATTTATAACACATGCGGAAATTCTAGGAGCTGTGGCTTGGAAAAATAATGAACAGGAGTAAGCATTCGACTCAGAGAGTAAAATATTAATTTTAACCATAATCTCTATAACTATCTAAATCTAATGCACCCTATAGAGTGAAATGCAACATCGTCAATATTTTCACATCATAATAGCAAAAAGGTAATCTGGAGCACTCACACACCCGATAAGGTCAAACAATACATATATGGGAGCTAATCTCCTATACAGCCCTCTTAATCCAACCTGTGTCAGCGAAGAACTCAAGCCGTGTCTACCCCGAAGGACCGGGTCCCAGCGAAGATCTCAAGCCATGTCTACCCGTCCTGTCCATAGCCAACACCACACCACACGCACGCCAACTCACGCACACTGCTGCAAATTACCACAACAACATCCATGGCATTTTAACAGTTGTGAATGCAACATAAAACGTGACTAGAGTTTAACTACATAAATACATATTTATAAGTGATGCATGGGCATGCTTGAACATATAATAATATCGAAATTACAATTAAAATTAATATTTTACTTACAGACTCAACTGAAGTTATTGTGGCAGCTGGACAGAGGAGGAAGGTTGTCCCGGCTTACTTGACAATTTTATTACAATTATTTAGTAAATTTGACTCAATACAAACTAAGAAAAATGCCAAAGATATCCTAAGTCGTGTCGAAAATCCGGCAGAGTCTCCCCTATACCTAGAACCTACCCAACCTGCAAATGGGTTTAAAACGCACTTCTATATTCACAAGCTATATACCCATAACTCAATCACATCACACAGCCCCTCCTGGGCCCATCCAAACAGTCATCAATCACAACATATAAAATTACAGTTTAGTCCTTATAATTTAACCCTCTTGCAAAAACTACGCAAATGAGTTCTAAAAATTCTAAAACTTTGCCCCGCGGTCCTTAGCATCATTACTAAGCTAGTGCAAAACGAATTATAATTTTCTGAGCTACCACGAATATTTTATGAATTTTTAATCTAATTTAAGCACTAGAAAATTACGAAAAAGTAAGGTTTTGGTTTACCTATGCCCATTCCGATCTCGGGAACGTGTTTGGAATGTCTAACAACAGTGGGATAGCCAAAATCTAGACCCAATTATGAGACTTTTTCGGTAGCCTGTCTGTCTGGTTGGAAATTCACAGACCAGGGCAACTGTCGAATTTTCGTGAACTGAAGGTACCTACACGAAGCCCACAACACGGGAGGTTAGTATATAATTTTTATAGAATTTTTTAAGCTCATTTAATGCTCAGAAAAATACAATGAAGTTTCGTGGGACCCACCGAAAAACGGTGTCGAAAAATTTTGAAATTTATATTGCCGGGAAGCTCTCGACGAGTGGAGTGCTCTGGTACTCTCGATTTTCCCGTGGGGTTCACGGTTTGTGAGAAATCTAGCCCAAAAGTTAAAATGGGCTAAAACTTTCCGGACAAAAATTAGGCAAACCGCTTGATGGATTTTGGTGTTATTAGTGTTTATGGAAAGCTCTTGAGGTGTAAATGGTGTTTGACACAAGACCCGGCCCAGCGCAGGGAAGGAAAGAAAAGAAGAAGAAGGCCGATCCGATTTGACCTGTCGGATCTGGTCCGATTTGATTTGGCAGGTCCGATTCAAGATACAAAATTTTAAATTTTTTACTCTGTCTTGGGACTGAAAATGAGACCCAAAAATTCTGAAAAAATTCTAGAAAACTCAGAAAAATTTTTAGAGTCCAAATATATTTTTAGTTTTGTCACTTGGTCTTTAAATTAATTTTTAAAAATCATCAAAGTTTCATAATTTCAGAAAATCGAACCTGATTTCTAAAATCTGAAAAATTTCAAATAATTTTCTAAAATTTAAATAATTTAAAATATTAATATTTTCTCACAAAATAATAAATTTAAAAATTTAGGGGCATTACATGTTCCTTATAAAGATTATAATTATCTTAACATTAGAGAAATGGCAGGTACGAAGGTCTAATACTTGTAGGCTTCAAGTTGCTATAATGTCATATGCTTGTGGAGTATTAATAGGACAGTCAGCTTGCATTTATTTATCGTCAAAGACCTATGAAACTATTGGAATTGATGAGATTTACACCACAAAAAAACAGACCATTTGCTACGAAAAAATCCGTCACAGATGGGGTAGTTTTCGTCGCAAAAAATTTTAACGACGGATACGTTTTTGTCGCTAAAACACTCGTCAGAAAATTTTGCGACCAAAATTCTATCCGTCGCTAATATTTAGCGACGGAATTAGCGACGAAATATGCCATCACTAATATAAATGAAACCGAATTAATTTTCAGTTACTAGTATCGTCAAAAAAATGCCGTCACAAATCTATGTCTAATTTTATCACTAAATCCGTCATTAAAGTTATTTGGTCTATCCATAATGCATAAATAATTTTTAAAATTTTAAATAATTTAAAGATTTCGGCGCTATTTCGTCACAAATCTGTCAAAAAAGTAATATTATTTATTATTAAATTTATCATTTTTTTAATTATTTTGTTATTCCTATAGAATAAATTAATAAAAAAATCCATAAATAAATACAATATATTAATTATGATTTTCCTAATCAGCATAATTAAAATGCATATATTCACAAAGTTGTAAAATAATCCATACAAAGTAGCTAATATTAATAAAATCTAAGTTAAAATACAATCATATTCAGAAAAAGTATTATTAATATTCTGCACATAATAATATCTTTAAATGGAAACATAAATAGCATAGTCAATTATCTAGATTATCCTATGGATTTGTGGAGTCTAAAGTGGTTGAATGTGAAGATATTGCAAACTGAGTACCACCTGTGGTCTTTAACTCCTTTCGCACCTAATCAAGTATTTCAGCCATCATCTCTGCCCACATTCATGATGCTTTTTCATCTCTAAGTTGTTGAATTTCCTCTTGTGTCATCGCAGACTGAGAAGATGACCCAGGATAAGCAGATGTGCATGATTGAGAGGTAGATGATCCACTTGTTTGAGATTTTGCAGAAGACCCAAAACCATACACCCTTCTTTTATTAAAGCCTCCAGATACTTCTATCCACTTATCCATATCAAATATTGGTGAGGATTCAGAATTAGAACCATATTTCTCCACAATTGCACTTGCATAATCTTCCTAAACAAATGAAATACAGTAATATCTTATTAAATGAATAGCCAACATACATAACCTTACATTATAATCTAATACAACTTAATGACAATGAAATTAAATTGGGAAAATATTGTAGTAAAATTAATATTTTCAAAGAAACTTACATCGACCCGTTATGATTTGCCATCAATGAATACACCATCAGCACCATTTTTTGTGTGAGTTGCTCGAAATACTTCAATCTTATTTGGTGGCCTACCTAAATTCTTTGTCTACAAAATAAAAATTATCCTATTGTGTAATCAACAAAATACACACTAAATAATTTTACAACCAACAAAATGCATAACTATAAATCAAAATAACTTAAATTAAAAAATTATACCAATCGATCCTCATGAATCTCAATTTTGATTGAACCACTAGCATGTTTTGTAATTGACCCATCTTTTAGTGTCATTCTATTAATCTTAGCAGATTGTGACTTATTTTGCCATCAAATTGAATGTCTTCGGAAAAAAAAAATGAATGTCTTAATAAGATTGTCTAACTTCAGAAGAAAAAAAAAACTACCTTATGAATGGTGGAAGTCTCATCCTAGCTTCATGCTACAAAGGAGCTTGCATGTTATTGTAAGAAAAGGTGAACAGGGTTATATAGGCTTGTGGGTACTAAAATAAACTTAATTTATACCTTTTTATATACAAAGAAATAATAATTAGCCAGTTATATTTTAAAGGAAAAACTAAATCTTATTTTGTTTTTAAAAATTTCCATTTTTCTTTTTGTTTCCAATTTCATACTTCAAAAGCAGGGAGAAAAAAGAACAGAAATCCTGCTGTTACTGCATCCCTTTTGAGAGAGTTATCAATGATAACATATTGCATCAATCCAAGAAAAACAAGGCAAAAATACACATACATTGTGAACTTGTAAAACAGATCAGGGACAAAAGCTCACATAATCCAAATCAAACATAAGATAAAAGCACTGCATAGAACAACCCCTGTTTTCTTAAAAAATGCTTATAGATTGTTGTATCCAATGTTTCCTTATAGTATCTTATACATCATATTCTCAGTGCTAAGTTCCTTAGTCACAATAATCCAATGTTATCACATAAACCCTTCTATTTTAGTTGTAGCTTGTGGGATTTCAACTTCATGGATAATTTTATGGTAGCATAAGAAGTAGAAATTCTAAAATCAATCAACCATATAGAAGAAAACTAAACATCTAAACCTACAGATCCTACCCGATATATATATATATATATATATATATATATATATATATATATATATATACATCACCTGGAATTTGACTAAACCACCACTTGACCCCAGAATAGTATTTATAGCATATCTCCCACTAGGAAATCCCAAATGGGATGAACCAAACTATTTTGGAAACCAAAGAGATAGGGCTTCAACTTTGATTTAGAAACTTTTCTCAAAATTTGAGTGTAAGAACCCTAATATGTAAGGACCTTTTCTCAAAATTAGAATCCTGTAGACACAGGGTACTTGAGTTCAGGCCAATTAATTGGTTATCACTAATTTTACAAAACTTAAAAAATTATATTTCAAAATTCTGAGTGATCATAAGACATAGGGTAACAACTTCTATGAAGAATGTAGGCCTAAAAGTGGCTGTAATATGTCCAATTAATTAGACAAAGATTTGCTTCAGAATCTGCCTGAATCTAGACCCAGGAAGAGACCATGAACCAGTTATGGTTATTTGGCCATAACTTGAGTTCTAAAATTCCAAATGACATAATTCAAAAAGAAAAATAAAGGTAAGACATAGAATAACAACTTTTATGAAGGAATTGTAGCCAAACAGTAGCCATATCTTGGCCAATTTGATAGATAAAGTCAAGGCACCAGTTCTGAACCTAAAGAAAGGTTCATGAAATCATTTGATACATAAAATGTAAATTACCTAAATGGTTTGTTAAACACATAAGTTATATGAAAATATGCTTGAAACCTATGTTTTCCTCATATATGAAATAACAATACTATAAATATATATAGTACATGACATAAAATAATAAGAGTGATAAATACATAAGTTATATGAACATGTATTTTGAGACTCATGTTCTCATTATAAATGATATGAATATGTACTTGGGACCTATGTTTCTATTATAATTATATGAAAATGGTATAAAGTATAGATAGTACATGAAGTGAAATAATAATATTTTATAAACCCTTAATAGTAGATAGCATGAAATAATAAAACTATTAGTGCTTAATAATACTAATTTGCCCAAAGTATACCTAAACTTATGTATATAGCTTGGATCGATGGTATACCAATTAGGGACTACAGATTGCAATACTGCCCACAGGAATAATCATTGATAGATAATATATGTCTGATATGATTGTTCTACTGGCTTTATGCCTGTCCGTTGGCCATTGTGCCTGATATGATTTCTGACTTTATGTATATCAAAATGACAGAGTGGAAATGTCATGAATTAATATTTGACTTATAAATTACTTAATAACCTTTTAACCACAACATTAGATCAAAACATTGATAAGTATGGAAAATTCATCCTCTTGCTGCGCGTATATTCAAGATATGGTTTTAGCTATAAACGTTTGAAAATTAATTAAATATATTTAAATTAATTAGAAAACTTATTAAGATAAATAAAATTAATTTAATTAAATTAATTAAATAAATAGAGTATCTGTAATCCTCTTAGTGTCTTCTCACAGTGCTCTAGTTTTAATAATTTTGATTAAACATTTAGCTTTTTTATGATTGCAATTAATTTTAATAATAAAATAATCATCATATCTACAAAATTTTAATTGTAATAAAAAAAATAGTGTATATCATTTTTTAATTTTGTTATACTGGAATCTCCATTACTTAGAAAGGCACCATAGTTAAAAAAAATGTATGAAAGAATTTTTTTTATAAAGAGAATAAAATGGCTTTTAAAATCAGTCGTTGATTGTTGAAATGTTAACAATTAGCATGTAGATATTTGGTAAAAAATAATTGATAATGAAATCCTAAAAGTTGATTTTTATTTTTTTAACTGAAAATTATAAAAGCTACCTTTTGGACTCAAAAGTAAAATATTTATGAATTTTTTTAAAATTTTTTTAATAATAATAATAATTTATTTTATATTTTTAACATACATATATTTAGTAATAATAGAAGGAAAAGGCATTCTCCAATGCTGTAATTTTGACGGCAAATAAGAAGAGAAGAGGGAGGAAAAGGGATTTTGGAATTGAGAGGAAGAAGGCAAAAGTGGCTGTGGGAATAAAAAAAGGGACATTTTAATTTTCTTAAAATAAAAGGTAATTAGAAATTGACCAAAATCGATTTTTAATTTGAAGCAGAATAATTTTGAAACCGAAAACAATCGGTTTTTAAACATAACTATAAATATATTAATGTTTGAAACCGAAATAAATCAGTTTTTAAATATAACTAGATATACATTAATTTTTAAAATTGTAATAAATTGGTTTTTAATTATAACTAAATGAATTAGAAACTGTTAAAACTCAGTTTCTAATTTCTCTTTGAAATTTAATAGGTAAAATGGATAATAGATTAATTTTGAAACCAAACCAATCGGTTTCGAAATATAACTAAAAGAATTAAAAATCGATCAAAATCAGTTTCCAATTTAACCTTATAATTCATAAAATAGATAATCATATTAAGTTTGAAACAGAAAATAATCGGTTTTTAAATATAACAAGATAGCACCTTAATTTTTGAAACCGAAAGTAATCAATTTCTAAATATAACCAAATGAATTAGAAACCGATATAAATCGATTCATAATTTTACTTTAAAATTTAATCAATAAATTTGATAATAGATTTACTTTGAAATCGACAAAAATAGATTTCTAAATATAATAAAGAGAAATAGAAATCGATTTATAAATTGACTTTAAAATTTATGAAATAAAATATATAATAGGTAAATTTTGAAACCGAAAGCTATCGGTTTCTAAGCGTATAGAAATTAGAAATCGACAGGTATCAGTTTCTATTTTGATTTTAAAATTTAATAAATAAAATAGAAATTATATTAATTTTGAAATCAATATAAATCGATTTCTAAGTATAAATAGAAAACACCTTTATTTTAAAACCGAAAGCAATCAGTTTCTAAATTAAACTAAAAGGAATTAGAAACCGAAGAGAATCGATTTCTAAGATGACTAAAACATAATAGAACTAGTTTTGAGTTTTTAAATTAGAAATGGAACATAATTTAATTTTAGAAGTCGGTTTGCAATCAGTTTCTAAACCTATGTTAAATTTGCCGCCAAATTTTAGTTCGTAATTTAAAAACCGATAAGTTTTCATTTCAAATTTTGTTTTTAAAGCCGTTGCTAATCGGTTTCTGATATATTTAACCCATTTCTACTCGATTTCCGTTTCAAAAGCCATCTCAAATTATAAACCGATAGAAGTCCGTTTCTAAATTCGGTTTCTGTTTCGCTATTTTCTTGTAGTGTTGTTCTAGCATAAATTAGCTCTCTTAAGTTTCTTAGTTTTTTTTTTCTTCCTTTAAACCCAACAGAAACTAACGAGACATCAGGGCTATAAAATGAATCAATTCCTTCTTAAAGAAGGCTCACCTAGCATTGATATAATAGAAGACAACATTTAGAGTAATTGTCTCAACGACCTCTCCAGGAGATGACCTCTCCATTATTCGGAACTCTCAATTGTAAAGCTATTAGGTCGGTTGCACATCTATGCCCATATATTGGAATGCTCATATTCAAGGAGGAGGGTGCTTGTATTGTACAACCTCTCCTCCGACAAGCAGCACCAATTAGAGAGGTCGGCTATTTCATAATGTATCATGTGTATTTGATATTTCTTAATGTTTTTAACAAATTCATTTAGTTACCTATATTATATGATATAGTTTTTTTAAATTAACGCTTAATTTTATTCATATATTTATTAGAGAAATTTAATTTAATTTATTTTTAACTTTTCGTTCAATCTAAAGTTTTAATTTAATATTAATTTATCAAAAAAAAAGAAATTAGGCTTTTTAATTTTTAAACTCAAAATAAAAAATTTAGTCTCAAAATTAAAAAATTAAATTTATTAATTTTTTATTTAAATCAAAAAATTAAGAAAGTTAGCTCATAAATTTTAAATTTTAAATTAAATTGATCTTAAATTAAAAGTTTTGAATTAAATTAGATAAAAAATTAAAAATAAGTTAAATTGAATTTTTTAATAAATATAGGGATTAAATTGAAAATTTACCTTTTCTTTTTTTTAGTATATACGCAAACAAAATAGAAGGAAATGATACGTAAAATTTAAAATTTCACCCGTGAGCTGGTGCAGACACAAATTTCATCACCAAAACCGGCTGCTGAAATCCACTGAACATGGACCAAGAGCTCTAGTGTGAAATGACTAGATTCGGCCAAAGCACACCCGTTTATTATAATATCAAAATCACTTTCAACCGCCAACCCCATACTTACTTTTTGTGCAAGAAACACGTTCTCTAATTTCGTCAACTTTTAGTACTACTATTAGTTGATAGATTTCAGATATAATTAATTAAACAAAAAGCCCGAGAATCACAAAAAATTCAAAGCTGAGACCATAGAGGATGCTTGCCGGGTGTGAAAGCAGAGGAAATGGGGAGGATTTCAATCAACATCATCATATCACTCTTGCTATAAACTTAAACTTGCTCATCAAGGTTAGTATAATTAGTGGGGTAAGCTTGACCATTTGTGTTAATTATTTTTGTTTTTTTAAGTGTATTTAGTGTCCAAGTTAAATGCACGCTTGCTCATACCTTGTCATGAAAAGGGTCTTTTTTTTTGCTGCTTTATTTATGTTATTTTCATTGGAAAAGAGACGACTTAGTATATGTTTATTATATATGTTGTTTAATTGGCAGCCTATTTGTCTCACGTTATTATCCCATCCACATTAATCCAAATGCTTTCAACGTTCGTCTATTGCTAGTCCCCATCTTGCTTAATTATAACAAGAGTATCATTTCAATCTTAGGAACTTTCTATGGGTGTAAAATATGTATTTATTAAGACTATTTGTTTCACAGAAAATAACTTAATTATGTGTAAAAAAATATTTTTTATAAAAAATATTTTTTATGAAAAATATTTTTCGTTGTTTCGTTGTAATGTTATATTAATAATATTTATTTATTTCATGTATATACAAGTGTGTTCATATTTTAATAAGATTTTAAAAGTTTAAAAAATAAAAATTGACTTCCTCTTTTGAAAAATGAAAATAATTTTCTTTAAAAATTATTTATTTTTTTTATTAAAAAAATATTTTCTATTAACTAATTTTTCTGAGTGTCTTCAAATACTAGAAAATATAAAAATTATTTTTTAAGAAAATATTTTTCGTGAAACAAACAAAGCTTAAAATTCATTTCATGGACTGCTTGCATCTATTAAGGTTTATTTAACACACACTATTAGTATAAAAAATTACTTTTCTTTATTTTTATAAGTTGCAATTAGATTTTTTTTTTAAATTATCTGTCATATTTAGAAAATTAAAAAATATTAACTATTTTTTTATTAAATCATTTATCTCTATTAAATATAATAAATATTTTATATGAGTAGTAATTAGATAAAATAAATGATAATTTAGTCAATTATTAGTATGCTTTTTTTATATTAGAGATTATCCAATTTTTAATGATAAATGCACCCATCCTCATAATGATTCGATCTTGCAAATTAAATCAACATTAAAATTTGAGTAAGCTTAAGATTATCGAAATCTTTAATAAATTATTCAGTCTATCCACTTTTATCTTTCATTTTAGATATTTTAGATTTTTACACGATGTCACGACCCAGGGATGGGGTTGGGACGTGCTTGTTCAACCAGCTACGCACTGGGGTGGAAACTTCGTGTTCCACATCGGAAATGGGAAGAAAAGATTTGGGCCATATATGTGGGAGCCTTTCTCACCTGGTCAGCGCACTTTTGAGAATGAAACCTTCCAAGGGACAAAATCCGTGAGGCCCATGGGCCAAAGCGAACAATACTAACTGGAAAAGTATCGGGCTGTTACAATTTGGTATCAGAGCTGGACTCCCTCTAGTACGGTGTGTGGTGCGAGGACGCACACCCTAGGCAAATCCCACATCGATAAAACACGGGAGAGATGCTGGGTTTATAAGTTGGTGGTTCGTAACCATGAGTGTTTCGGCCCAGAGCGGACAATATCACTAGTAGGCCGGGCCGTTACACACGATGATTAAATAAATAATTAAATCAATTAAATTAAAATAAAATACTCATTAATTTGATTAAATAACTCTTTTTCTTATCTAATTAAGAGAGTAAATGTATTAAGATGAATTTTAAAAAATTATATAAATAGTTATTTTGTTTAGTAAATATAAGAGTAAAATTAAAATAAAATAATTAATACTCTTTTTAAAAAAATTAATACTTTTTTATTTTCTTTAAAATGATAAATAATTATAAAAAATAAAATGATAAATAATTATAAAAAAAATAATTAAAAAAATATAAATAAAAATAGATGAAAGGAAATAATATAAATTATGGGAGTTCAATTCAACTTTAAGGTCTATTTTTTTTTTAGAGAATTTTGTTTAGTTTGTATGTCGTTGTAGTAAAGTTAAATTTCATTGCAATTTTATGTGTTAATGATTGAGTGTTTAAAAGAAATTATTAATAATTATAATAAATTTATTTATACTTTAAATATATTAATATTTTTGTGGTGTTCATATGACGAGCCGCATGCATGGACTAGTCTAACATAGCCGCTTTCACGGCCCTTGATTGATCGGATGCATTTTGCCAATATTTAATGGGAGACTTGAGATGATGTCTGCGGTCCCAAACAATTTGTTTTTGGTCCATTGTTGTCGACAGCTTTTCACCATCACAATGAATAATATTAAATTACAATTATCAATCTTCAAAGTATTATTTATTTATTTATTTATAAATTTTCACATTCACTGCTAATATTAAATCATTTCATTTTGAATTTTCGATGGTGCTAAAGAATTGGGTATTATTAGATTTCTTAATTGTTGTATTTGGCCTTGTATTTTCTAATTAACCTTGTCGTCGTCTACTTTTCATTTCACACTCTTTATGTCGTTTTGTTACAAAATCTTACTGCTCACTCTGCACTAGCAAACGAGAATTTAATTTTATATAAAAAAAACCCAATATCTACTTAATTTATATAAATACTACCTACGGTCCAAAATTAATATTATTAATTCATATTTGTTTTATATTTATGTGGGGCAGTTTGTATTCCAATGGCGGCTTTCAACTTTCAAGCTTTCAAGTGGGTGGACAACATAACATTCGTGTTAAAGGTGGGAAATTAAAATATCAAATTGTTTTAGATTTATATGTAAATATTTTTGGAAATTAGTATGATTCATGGGTCGTCGGCTTCACTTTGTTTCTTCTTTGATTTCTATTAATCTAATTAATTTATAATTTTTTTTATTTTTTAATATTTAATTAAACTCATATTATCAAATAAAGAAATATTAAAATTACTTCTGAATACACATTTTTTTAAATAAAAATAAATGTATAGATAAGCTAATCATACATTAAAAGAAAATATTACGCCTTTTATACATATATTTAAAAATATTACATCACATTTATGCTAGTCTAAAGATTAGGATATTTCTGTGAATGGACTTAATTAGATGTAGAATATGCTACTACATATTAAGAATATAGTAGTGAAATTTAAACTTAAGACCTCTCATACTAAATAAATTTCTTACTATCTGAACTAGCCTTTTGAGGCTCTTAATGTATTGGAGCTAAGTGTATGTAAGTAAAATCAATTGACCCACTAAATTTAATATATATATATATATATATATATATATATATATATATATATATATAACAGGCAAATTTAAATGCATGTGAGTAGGGTCAACTTAACCCACAAAATTTAAGACAAATAATTCCAAACATGATAGACAGATGATAAAAGTACTTTATATTGTGTTTGAATTGAAGGAAAATAAGGAAAGAAAGTAAAGTTTAAAAGAAAAATAATTTTATTTTTCATTTAATTTATATTTGATTTAAAAAAAATAGAGAAAAAAGAAAATTTAAAAAAAATAAATATTATATTCCACCTCCATTTTCACTCTAAAATGAAAAAATAAAAATAAAAATTATAAAAATATTCATGTATTTCATTGATTTTTTTTAACCCACCGACTCAATCTCCTAGCTCTACGTTTGCTTTGTCTACACATTTTCATATAAGCATAAAATATTTTACAATTTGAAATTTAAAATCATAAAGAAATAGTAAAAACAAATTAATTAATGTAAAAATAAATTCTAATTAAGTAAATATTAGTACAGTAATATTTCAATTGAATTAAGAAATGTTGACATATTAACAACATATTTCAAATTAATTATTATAATAAAATAATTAATCGACAACCCTAGCAAATATTGTTGGTTGAAGAAACTTCAGAGGTGCAAATGGGGCAAAGCTTCTTGATTTGAAGCCAATTGGTAATGCATTCAGAATGGTAAGGATGATCACAAGGAAGAGCTACTAAAGATTCACCTCCTTTGTATTCCACTTGACAAATCACGCATCTATCAATCCCACTTCTCTTCTCTACACATTCTTGGTACTTGCATGGCCGCAAGCTTTTCCAGATTTCTTCCTTCGATAGTCCTCTCTTCTCTTCTCCTATGAACTCTCCCAGAGCTATCAGCTCTTCGTAGGATAGCTCGTCGAGATCAATATCGTCTTCTTCTTCTTCGTCTTCTTCCATATCTTCGTCGCTGTTGCTATCATGTCCTTCAAGAAATTCCAAATCTTGGGTTTCAAAGAATTCATAATCATTTCCATTGTTTTCTTCGCTTGAATCTTCATCAATTTCTTCGTCTTCGCTATCGCTTTCGATGCTTGTTAGAGTATTGAAAGCCCTATCCTGCTCCTGCAAAGCTACTGCAATAGCAAAATCGGAATGAACTTGATCAAGATCAGCAAAAGGAACCCTCCTGGCAGCGGCTTGCTTTCTCTCTTCGTCGTCCATTGGCCGTTTCCTGTCTTGGCTGTTTTCCATGGATCAAATTAATATATTGCAGTAGAAAAACAGAAAATAACATGAGTTGAACTGATATATTCGAAGGAGGACAGAGCTTAATTTCTTGAAACGAAAGGCAGCTTTCATGCAGAATTCCAGATTCCTAGTTGTTTGAAGTTCTAACTCTAGGGTTATACCATTATTCTTGCCTCTGGATCGATCGCCGCTCAAGTAGTTTCTTCAGGGACAAGGAAGCTTTTTCTGTGAAGCAACTGAAAACACTTCCCACAAGTTATTTTCCTTCATCTTAATTAGCTTATTCCGATGTTCCAATCTTGTATAGAGCCCTTGCCGTAAGGCAACCTCTCTCAAATCCAACTGAGTACGTCTCCTTGATACACTTATATAAAATTATTCTTGCTTAATTTACATGATTGTTACTCACATTGAGCATCACTAAATTAATATTAATTAATTGGGTTATTACTCATTGATAGATTAAGCTTTTGGAAAAAATTTTCCCTTGTTAACTTGTTTTGGCGATTTAATTAGTAGGAGTGGAAATTCCATGGATATGGAATATGATAAAGCTTTATTTTAAGGCATGATTTAAAGCGCGGAAAAAAAAAAACTTACCTAAACTTAAGCCTTGTTTGGTTCAAAATATTCTATTTTCTAAAAAGTATACTTCTCAAAAATATACTTTTAAAGAATTTATTTCCTGAAAAGTATATATAAATGTGTTATGTATATATATTACCTTCTAAATAGTTTGCTTCTAAATTCAACAAAGAAAAGAGAAGCAGTTTGCTTCTAGATTATAAAAAACAATAATATCCATTGAATAATCTAAAATGTAACAAATTAAAGATTAAATTAGTAAATTAAATTACACTTAACTAGGAAAGCGTAACTTACCAAGTCTTACAGATAAATTACTTATCTTGCATGAGAAAAGTTGAATATCTAATTTTCTGAAAAGTTGATTTGATAATGCAAATCAAATAAGGCCATTTTCTACACTTCTGAAGTAGCACTTTCTTAATTTACTTATTTCTAACCAAATAAGATCTTAATCCACCAATAGATTTAAGACATAAACATGTAAGTCCCACTTATTTTCATGTGAATCCTAGATTTAAACAATAATTTTTCAAATAAAAGAAAAGCTCTAATTTAATCTTTTATCTGAATTTAAAAACATTATTTTGGAAAATATAAGAAAAAGAAGCAAAAACTAGAACAAAAAGCATGTATTTCCTTGCTAATCAAAATTAAAAGATACAGGTATATATGTTCACCACCTTACTCTTGAATAAATCTTTGGCCTGAGATTTGTACCTTTCCTTGCAAACTTTGATGAGTGAATCACCCTAATATTATGGACTGTACTACCATGATTTCTATGCTTATTAAGGAGGTAATTTCTGCCATAAGTACTAAACTCTGATTCTTTGCTAAATCCTACTCGAATCCGATGACTTCTTGGCCTCAGAGATTTCCTCAAGTGATGAACTCTCCTGTAATCCCTCATTTCTCCAGACAGTGATCTCCTCATCTCCAAGGTTCTGTTAGGTGCATAATGATAGTCGTCTTCGCTTGTATCAAACTCATCACTACTGAACTGTTTTGTGTGGTGATGGCTTACCCTTTTGAGCATTGTAAGAGTATCACACAAGCAAAAGCAACAGTATTCCCATAAAGAGAACCAAGAAACCATGCATGCCCATAACATTTTCCAGAGGCTACGAGCAACACACTCGCAGATACCCAGTTTGTACAAGAGATAGAAGAATAAGAGCACTGCACAGGCAGATTTAGATGAGTTATGATATATGTAATTAATTATTGAGATAATTAAAATGGAAAAAAGGGTATTAATTGGCACGATTAAATGATCATAACTATATAGACATTAATTAGAACTTATTACCTATGTAGAACAGAGCCAGAACCATGGCTAACTTCAACAGACTTGCAATGCAGAAATTTTCTATGTAACAAATAAAATCCCATGTTGACCCACAAACTGAACTGCATCATGTATAATGTCAAAACAATTTGCAATGTGAAAAGTATAATGGGATAAATATGAAAAGAAATTTTTTTAAAGAGAATTACCTGCAAGATTTTCCAGCAAGAAAATCGAGTGGAGAGGTGAAAAGATTGCTTATTACTTGAGTGAAACCAGAAGTGAACGATTTAATTATATTACCCATCTACTGGCGAAGTAATTCACCGGTCAAAGTATTCAAACAGTCCCAAAGAATTCACTAAACCCTTACGTTTTGTTTCTTAATTTTGCTCACCTCTGCAATCAAGACCAAAACAACTAAAGAAAGTAAACAAATTCCAGAAGTAGGATACAGAAGAAGTCAAGAAACCCTTATTAGGCTTTCCTTGTCATATACAACTCCTGTACATATATGTGTCGTTCCCATGAACCGTGTCTACATTTCCTTTCCACTTTATGAGGGAAAAATAATATAATTCAGTGCATAAAATTGGAAAAAAAAAATTTGAATGTCTCAAAGAACCAGATAAACTCTTAATTGTTGCATGTAAAAGTGAGAAGAAGGGCAGAATCTGGCGAAACCATGCAAATGATGAAATATAGTCTGTGTGTGGTGTGTCAGAGAGTGAGAGGTTACTGTTTTACGTTGGTGATTATGGGTCGAAACAAAGGTTCTCCATCAGAATCAGATGTGCTGTGTTGAGACTATTAATGTTTGCTGCACTAAAACTTTCTGGCTTTTTAAGGCACTAAACCAAATTTGCAAATACTGTGAAGATGGCAATGAAACACAAACATAACTGTCGTGTACAACCGTCTTTCCAATATTTTAGACCAATCTGTGACTGATAATTTTAATTTAATTTAATTTAATATAATGTTTTTTAGTAGAAAAATTGATATAGTTGAAATTCAAACCTAAATTTATGGGTGAGTGATATGTTTTAATTACGAAATAAAGTGAGGCAATTTATTTTTAATTTTAAGATTTTATTTAAGGAAAATATTTTTCATGAAATATATTTTCTAAAAAAATTTTCCACAAATATTTTTTTTATTTAATTATAATATTAAATTAATGATATATTTTTATTTTATACATTTATAAATATATTCACATTTTAATAAAATCATCAAAATTTTAAAAATAAAAAATCACTTTCTTTTTTAAAACATTAAAATTATTTTTTTTTACAAATAATTTATTTTTTTTGACAAAAAAATATTTTTCTATCACTAATTTTTCTAAATATTTCAAATGCCAGTTTTCTCTTTAGTAACAAATGAAAAGATGGAATAACCATGGTCTCAGTCCGCTAGCACTTGATCATAGCATCCATAGATCAAGCATGGTTCGAAATACGAGGGATGGATATTTGATCTGTGTTCGATATCAGGGGCACATCTCACAAGACCAGGACACTGGAACAGGACTGCAGATCTAACAAAGCAAAACATAAAATTTATCCCTTTTCGCCGTCACCACATCCCTTTGCGCGAAGAAGAATGCACAAACACGCCAGGCCCTTCAAGCTTTTCGTACCCCATTAATTTTTTAGACCGAAAGTTCAGACTCGTTAAGCAGTGAATGATCCAGTTGAATAATTTTTATGACATCTTATCAGAGGTCTAAATTCATTCAGAATAGACGACTAACAAAAATCAAGCTTGGAACTAGAAGCTGCATTTTAAAAGCGTAAATTTATAATAGCTTCAAGTCACAAATCTTATAAACAGTAATATCACCAAGTTATACAGTAACAGCATTCATTGAATAAACCAGGTCTCTTTCAAATATGTGTCTATGGGTCGAAAATATTCCAAAACAGGTGGCCTAATCTTTGTATGGAAGGACTTTGGTCTTCAGCGTAATGAACAATTGTCAATCCATTCTTCCCTTTAAGATTCTTTCTTTAATTTCAGTGGGTGTGCTGCAGCATAACATTAAAAAATGTTAGGCTGTCATCAATTATAAATGGATCAAATACCAAAAAGAAAAATTATTGAATCTACAAACAGTACATATGATCAACAGTTAGAACTGAATATAGACATGAACACAGGAACTTGTGGAAACCACAGGAAGAGAAGAAAAAAAAAAAGAGGTTTGGAAAACAGCTCTGACAATCAAACTCCTCTTGCATGCATTTGGGCAACATATGGAATTATTAACTATCACTTGTTTTAAAAACAATCCGATCACCAAAGTTGATAGGATAAGACATTCATACAAACTTATAACTACTTTTTAATTCTCTGGTTAACTTAATATTATGTAATGCTGCATTTATGATAAAGAGCAGTAAAAATAAAATCACAACAACAAATTTGATCTTCAGAAGATTCCAAATTCACTCTGAAGATGAAGAAAATTCCAATTAAAGATCAAGGAAATTAAAATTCAAAAACACTACAATCCAATTGTTGGATATGGCTTAGGAATAAATTGAAAACTTAACTGTTCATGGAACAGGCAATAATGTAGCCACAATCTTACAAAAGATTTTATTCAAATTCAAACAAACATAAAGGCACAGTTTGGCATCACAAAGATTAGTAGATTAACCCCATATTTTATGTTTGGAGCACAGGACAGACACATTCTACATCCTTCAAACTGAAGGCAAATGGCTTCATTCAAAATGTTCCAAAATCCAATGCGGTAACTCTCCAAAAGGATAATTAACAATACTCAACAACAAACTAAACTTTATGAGATCAGCATTAGATCTTTTCTTTAACTAGATTTTTTGCAAACAGAGAGAAAAGAAAGCGAAGATGTTAATTTGATCAATAACTGAGAACAGAAAACTATAAGGTGGTGTTGAGAATGAATCAAGACTTCTTTAGGCCATTGCGTGATTTCGCAGGAAAAATATTTCTATGAACTAAAGTACAAACAGAAAAATAAGAGATGCATATGAAGGCTTACACAACATAGATATGTCCACCCCAACCACTCAAACAGTCCCGATCTACTGATGATAGCAACGCTTGAGACACAGTTTCAAATAATTCTTCAGGTTCCTGAACACAGGTTGACACAGAGTTAATAATGCTTTCATTAATGACACATAGTAAAGGGAGTACCTCAGTGGTATAAATCACATCAACGACATTTCAGATGTTAGCCAATAATTATTTAGCAGCTTGTCAACCATTCAGTGTGTTTCAAACTTTCATGACTTGTACAGGAACTAAATGACAGGGGTGATACTCTATTGAACTAACAAGTTAGAACTAAATACAACATCATAATCTTTTCTTATTAAAGCTCCAATATGGTGTGGAAGCAAAGCCTAAGTAGTCACTCAGCATTCCATCCATCACTACGTAGAAATTACATAAACTCCAATTATTTAATGCACTACAATGGCTATTACACTTTTATCCGCCCATACTATTACATTTATCTGCCCATATGATAAACCAGCTCTACTCACTTTATGTTAATTGCCAACCTTTCTTTTAGACCATAACCATGGTATTACTCAAGACTTGGCTTGGCTACTACAGAAACTAAACTTGAAAGTTAAGCTTCAACTCAGCAATTTGCAAATTGATTAAAAGCAGACTGGTACCACCCCACCTACCCCATCCCTACAACACCCAACCACCACACCCCCCCACCCCCAACCCTCCTCTTTCTCTCCCACATGTACACAAGGATGCAAAAGAGAGGGGAATTACATCAAGAATCAGCTTTAAAATGCACTCATGTACATATTCTGTATTACATCTGTATGTGCAAATTTCTGTAGCACCACTACTCAAAAGCCATGCAGTTGTAGGTGCAGGGTTCACTGTATATTGCTCCACAATCTGTACCTTTTAGATATAAATCATAAGTCAACTAACCATGTCAGGCTTGAACACTGCTTCACAAGCACCATAAAGCGACTCTGAGGCTGTGCCAGCAACAACAAAATCTTTCGCAAGTTCCCTATATTTGACAAAGAAGGAAAACATTTAAAAAAAAAAATAAGTATTGCAGACATAAGCATATACAGCAAACACAATCTTATGAAATTTGTTTAAATTATTAGCCAGATTGCAGGTTTATTTGTACACTAAGGCCCTGCATGCCACTTACATGTGGAAACACACAATCTATAATGCCAGTAAAATGAGCTTGTATCTACTAACAGGCAATAAGTGGGCTTCACTCACATTATAGATCAATTCTACCACTGAAAATGAATGATTCCAAGGAAGTCACAGTAAATGGACTTTCCCATAAAAGGTACAGTTTAAGATCAAATTGAAAGGTGCAAGCATGCAACAAAAAGCTGGGGAGATAAGGGAATATCTCGGAAAATTATTATTTTAAAATGTCTAAAAATACACTTGAGTAATGCAAGGAAACCTTAAGAAACATTCTTCAGCTTTTTGCCAATCTATTAATAAAAGATCAATGATGCACCCTTCATGTGCACACTAGCACATTCAAGTTGCTAAGAGAACCCAGCATGCTGAGACTTAGTTTGAAATGATGATAGAGAAGAAATAACGAACTTGGCACCAATTGAGTCCATTGTGCAAATGAAAGGCTTGTTCTCATCACTCAATCCAGCAATTACAGGTTGGCAGAAGTATGGACCAAACCTGAGAAAGTGTAAGCATTATTTCATTTTTCATCCATCCAAATATAACTGCTACAAACAAATTTTGCCATATAAAGCATTAAAATGCATCTGGTTGAAAGTTGAAACAGAGAAACAAACAATACGGATACAGAGATTAAAGAATAAAATCAAGTGGTGAACATCACTAGAGTGTTACCAGAGATGGTAACAACTTTCATTCAATAGATTTTGAAATAGTTGCTTACCCAGAAATTGCAGGGGCTATAATAATAATAATAATAATAATAATAATATGTTTTATATCATCATACTTATAGTGTCAATAAATTTATTTATATTACACATGAAAGTTGTGTTCTTTAACTACTAATAGACAAACGAATATAATCATATAAATATTGTCAACTTCAGAAACATTTCACAACGCTGACAATCCCATTTGAAAGTGAAGGTGCAAAATCTAAAACAATAATGATGATGCCCATACACTTGGCAAATTAAACAGATACAGACCGTAGCATGAAACCCCCCACAACCAGAATAATCATGTCAGCTAACATTCATTTCCGTTACTTAGCACCCCAAAAAAAGAAAAACCTTCGCAAACCTTTTCTCATAAAGGAGAGCAGAGACGAGGCTAGCAAATGTCTCAGGCTTCATGTCCCTCTCTTCTCGCAGCTGATACAATTTGTGACGGAAAACAAGCCTCTGATACCTATATGGTATACACATTTTAATTCTGATATATCCTTTCAAACTACAAAATATGTACATATAACTGAAGTCGCAAAAATCCCAAAGGATAAAGAGTAAAAAATACTTATCTATTGCACCACCCAGAAATTTACTTACTACAAGCAAGAAAAATAAAATATATATATATAAAAAAAACCCAAATGAGCAATAAAAAGATGAGTGAATGTACAGAGTTTGAGCGTCAGTAGCTAGGCCAGAGAGACCCATGAAGAGCCTATCGTGGAATTTGTAGATTCGCTGGAAATCGGTGGCAATAGTTTGGAGCTGGACACCGAGTCGCCGATCACTCGCTATAGCGAAGCAATTCTTCCCTACCATCGCTATTAGGGCACTCCCATTGTACTCGAATATCTGCAATCGCCCCATATCAAATGCTATCAATGATTTATGAATAGAAATTAGGTTTTATGCAGAGAGAGAAGGGTACTTACCGACATTGAGATTGAGCTGCAGAGATTAGAGGAGAGAGCTTCGTTTTAGTGTTTCAAAGGAGGGAGCTAAAGAGAAAAAGGAATAGAAAAGTGCCCGATGCACAAATGGCGGTTTCGGCTTGTATGCTACTCCAAGCTTTTGCCTCCAGCCCAAGTCGAGTTAATTAGACCCGACCCGACCCGACCCGGCTCTTCATTTGAGAAGTTGTCATTTCTTGAGACATATATATGTGCTTGAAGTGAAGGCCATCGCATAACTTCAACATTTTATTGATGGACTCCACAGATAAGTGAGATTATTCTGATCATTTGATTAAGGTTGGGTTGTTCGGAGAGAAGTTGCAAATTTACACTGATGAAGGAACAAATAAAGTTTAATGGAATAAGCTTCCAATGGTATAAGGTATAAAAAATTCATTTGCTAATTCTTATTTCAATTTCGTTGCTTTTACTGTTTATATAAAGAAGTATGAGAAGTCAAAACTAAATAATAAACATATCCTTCAATTTGAGCACAAAATTTGTCCTTCCAAAAGGAAAATTTCCAGGATCATATTTGCAAGCTCTGGGACTCCTATGGTAATTGTGCATTGTAGAAAAGGCAAGCTTCATCCAATTCTACAGCCATTGAGAAAAAGCGAGCTTCTTTTCCTACAATTAAAATTCTATTTTCCAATTTCGATACTTAATGCTTCACATTGCAGACATCGGATCAGACCCAGGGAAAAAAAAAAAAAAGAGGGAATTTCAATTTTGGAGTTAAGGGTGCGTTACTTTCAAGGAAAAATGGATTCCATTTTCCATCACCATTTTTGGCGTTTATTATTGTGACATGAGGGTCACAGTTTAAACCACAAAAATCGACCTCTTGCGATGCAAGGGACGTACAATGGAATATCCGCACAGGCGGCCAACGTGGGATCTGGGAAGTTCTGAACATACTTCATTCGTGCAAAAATGTAGAAATTGAGTTTACTTTGAGTTGGAAACTAGGAAAATAAAATACTAGTTCTTAAAGTTCCATTTGAACTGAGACCTGGCTAAGAAAAATAAAAATAAACTCTTACGGAACAGGTAAACATATCATAGCATATTCCTATTTTCATTTTCCTGGAAAATCGTCTCAAAGTGGGTAAAAAAGATGTCCTTCATAAGACAAGGCAAAAAAGTTACATTGTCTGATTTCTTCGTTTCCCAAATGAGGTATTATAAAGCAGATCTCCATTCCATGCATTTCATGTTAGTGTAAATAAAGAACATCATGCATCTTTTTCTTGGCATAAACATATGTAGTGTTAATTGCAATATTAATTTTGCAGGCTTGTATATGAAAGAGGAAGTGTTCAATCTTCCAACGAAATCCATTTTTTGGTGGTGACCCATATCAGGAGTTCTCGCTTAAGGCGTTCAACAAATTAATTTTGAACTCAAACACACAGACAACATAACTTAAAATGATGTACTCTATTTATAGCCACAATTTCCAATATCTGCTTCACCGTCTTTCTCGATAGCAGGTTTAATCTCTCTGATATTCCCAAATTGAGATGGTAAAATGGTTTTTTGGGCAGGCAGCTCAGCAATGAAAAGTAGAGTTTGTGCCCATCCAGCATATTTCCCATATTTTCTTACAAATGCATCTGCCACTTGACTGCACAGCTTTGGTGTCAGGCGGGCACCAGCAAGCTCAGGTAGTAGATATCGTATAGCAATCTACACAAAGCCCCCAAAAGAACATTTTGATATCAGACCTTCAATTCAAAAATATCAGACCTTCATTCATCAACAAAAAAATATAAAATAGTACAATGCAATGTTGCTAATATGTTAAGCAGTACCATAATGAGGCCACGGCCATATTATCCAAGAAGGGACCAGCGCAGTTATACCGAGTATAATCATTATAACAACAGAATGAAGCTTTTAAAAGGATCAATCCTACCCTCTTAAAAAAAGAGAAGGAAGAAGAAAAAGTGAGGATGAACTTATTCTTCTTGATCTGCCCATCATGTGTTTCATCTACTTGTATATTCTTCCTAACTTTTATAAATATTATGCTTTGTGAATTCCAAAATCAACAGGTAACCAAAAGATTGATCAACTCAGCTCAGGTTGGAATTTAACAACTTAAAAGCATAATTATCTTTAACTACCATAATCCTGAGTAAATGGAGCATAATCAATCTATAAAAACAACCTAATTGTCATACACCTGAACAAGCATCACAGTTTGACCAACATTGCCAACTCAAATGCAGAAAGAAAATTCCAGAAAAATTAACACATGAATTTACTATTTTTCTTTTCCTTTTGCATAGGACTAATTTTAATAGCTTATGCTTACTCAAACTGGTGAAAGATAGTATTCATTCTGCTACACTGTTGAGAAAGGGGCTTCTTTAACAATGACAAGGAATTGCAAATTCACTTCTCAAAACTCTGAAGTCTAGACCAACAAAACTTTTATTGGATGAAATCTACTCTCCAAACCCACCTTTATAGTTGGGCAAGGATTCTGATCAACCAACTCAACAAAGGCTCCCCACAGAATTTTAGATTCCATCGAATCCCAAATTGGGAATAGCAGATGCAAAACAAGTACAGCTAGCAATTTAAAAATCACAGAAAATACCTGCCACACATGCGTATCAACAGGAATGGCGTGGTGTTGATCAAGAGAGAAAAGAGCTATGCACGCTGCTACTTTGGGCCCAACTCCAGGTAAGGTACAAAGAGCATCAATCACCACTTGGAGATCCAATTTACGGAGAGATGCAAGCCACTCTGCACCTCCACCAGGTTTTAATTGCAAAGCATCTACAGTGCCAGTTATATATTTTGCCCTGGCCATGAACCAAAAATAAAATCTCAACTACATTAATTTAGATCGAAACTGATACTGGGGATATATTGAAGAAATGGAAACTCAAAATCCATGTCCAAATTGCACAGACATACATCGTAATGAATCAATAGTGCTCTCCACTACTGAAATTTAGTTAGCTAATGCCTAATAGGATTATGTTAAACAAAGAACAAACTTGTGCAACAAATCAACATAAAAGAAGCTTAAACAAAATACCTGTAACCAAAACCAGCCTCTCTAAGCTCCTGCTCAGTGGCCATAGCCAATCGTTCCAAAGACGGGAACTCGTGAAACTCAAAACCCTCAACATTCCCCAGATATTCTCCCAAAGAAGATATAAAATCCACCATTTTAGTGATTCTCGCAATGTTATTATTGGAAGAACACAGGAATTGAATCATGCACTCCAGTGGGTCCTGCCTCAAAACCCTAGCCCCCTTCAAGTGTAGCGCTAGCTCAGCAAACCGCGAGTCCGAGGCCGAGAACTCAGCCCAAATATCGGTGAGTGAGATATCAATGTTGAGGAAATCGAGAAGAGCTAATTTGGCGGCGGATTCGGAGGGAGTTCGGTGGATGTGGTAATAAACGTCGCCGTTTTCATGATGATGCTTGAGCGATATCAAGTGAGGGCCGAGAGTGCCGGTATACTGGAAGGCACCCGTTTGTTTCCAGCGGAAGGTTTGGCCAGTGGGGAATGTGAGGGGAAGAGAGAGTTCCGATTGGATGAGGTCAAGTGGGACCCAATTTGCGATGTGTGTCGCTGTTTTTCTGGTGGTGGTGGCGGCTTTGAGGATGGGTTTTTTGGGTTTCTTTGAGCAGATTTGGATGGTGGTTTTGGAGTTGTGAGGTTTGAGGAGCGTTTGTGGTGGAGTAGGAGGTGGTGGCGGCGGTGATTTTGCGGTGGTGGAAAGTGGTATTTTCGGCCTCGGTCTCGGTCTCTTCATTTAGGAGCTGGGATTTGCGGCAGCTTTTCCTTCCCCACTCCGCTCAAGAGGAAGACGGTTTCCACCTATCACCTTTCCTATTTTCTCTTTATTTAAAAAAAAAAAAAATCCTTTTCAAAAATAGCTTGAAGAGAAAAAAAAAATAATACGCAAAAACTAATTTTAAAAATATCATTAACATTAATAATAATTTATCTCATCTCCATTTGCAACTTTTCCTTAGAATATAATTTTAAAATATTGCGTTTGATATAAAAAAATATTGAGTTCATTTAAATATATGCATTGAGCTAAAATAAATTCATATTATAAATAACAAAATAAAAAAGTAATGATATAAATTTTTAAATATTTCTTAAATTTAAAACAATCATTTACGTATTCCCTTCTTCTTATGAAGAAAACATTATTTAATTGACTGTCGTGATTTTATTATAAGGTGTGTGTCTTTTTATTTTGTATATATGCATGTGTGTTTTTTTTTTTAATAATTTGGTTAATTTTGAAATTATTTGTAAGTGGAAATTAACTATTGTAATATATAGGTTGATTTTTATTTTTATTTTTATTTTTTAGTAAAAATTTGAGAAAATATAAATTAAAAATTGAACACATCAAATAAAAAAAATATGCATTGAGCCAAATGAGTTAGGTATAGTATTTTTTTACAATCATAAAAAATACCCATCTCTTTTTAATTGTTATGGGAAAAATGATTTAGAAAATTTAATAGATAAAACCTAATATTGAAAATACTAATAATTAAATTTTAATTGTAAAGTAATTAAATTGGATTAGACGAGTTTTTTTCATAATGATAAAAAAATATTTAAAAAATAATGAACATAAACATTATAAATAGGTAGTAGTTAAAGGAAATTATAATTATATTTCATATATTTTAATCATGAAAAATTTTAATAATTAAATATTTTTTAAATTATCATTTTAACAACATTTAATATAATATATTTTTAAAATGTTTTTTACTTTTCATTCTAAACTATCTTCAAGATATTAAAAAAAATCATTCTAAAAAATATTTAATCAAATAAAAAGATTTAATAAATATGTATTTTTTACTAAAATTAAAAGAATATTTTACAAATTTTTTACTGCATGAGATAATTTTAAGAATTTTGGAATCAAATGAATTGAAAATTTTAATAAATTCTCAAAATTTTGCCAGCAATTAACTTTTAATTTATGCAATGGACCCTTTCTAAATAAAGCCCTTTTAATTTATGGAGATTATAAAATATTTTTAGAATAGGTATCCTTTGTTTCACATGCGAAGTGGATGCTCTTGTTTTAAGAGAGAGAAAATTCTCTTGTTTTAGGCTCAGTTAGTCTTGGTCTCTTGAGTTCCTAAGTGGAAATTGTTAACTTTCTTTGCCTTCGAGTAGGAGAAGAGCTCTGCTTTTTGTTGGTTGGCCTGGTTGTGGGATGACCCTCCCTCAAATGGTTTTGGTTGTAAATGTTTATGTGCTTATTTTGTATTGGATGTGGTTTGCATGCAGGTCTGTGCTTACACAAGAGGACTATGATCAAAGACCTTGGCGTGCTAGGTTTAGTTGTGCTTGATATGGACAGATTGGCGATCAAAGGAGGATGGGCGACGTTGTTGGGGGATCTTGGTCGCATGTGTTGTCGTCTGCTAGGGACTAGGTTTTTGGACCAAAAAGCTAGTGTTGGTTCTGTTCATGGGGATTAGCTTTACGAGTTGAAAGGTCCACATTTGCTTCGGCTGTTTTAGCATCTCCGATATCAGCTACTACACCGCGGCTGAGAAGGTCATCTCATTTGACTTAAGAGTGCCAGCGAGCTCTGCGGCGACACCCTCTCCACTTTATAGAGTTGAGCTTTTTGTTTTGGTGAAGGTTTGGGATGATTTCTTTGTTTATTGTTCTTCTTTACAGAGAAGGTCCATGGTGAGCCTTTTGGGTTTTGCTGGTTTGTAGCGTTGGATACAATCTATGTGCACTTGTTTCGGTGGTTGACAATCTTTGGAGGTGGCATTCAATAACGAATCCATTTACAGAAATGAGTCAATTGACCCTCATTTTTTTTTAAATTACTTATATATGTGTATTTTTATGAATTAATTTCTCTTAAATTTAAGTATTAAATTTTCTTTTTAGGCAAAAATATATATTTTTATAATGAGAGATTTATTGCCTCCTATTTTTATTAAAAAAATTAAATATTTATATTTATTTAAATTAACTTCTAATATAAAGCGAGTTGGTGAAAAAAAATTTTTACAATAGAAAAAATATTTTTATAATATTTTATATCTTTTTTATAAGTTCACTGGGAGAAATTTTGTTATGGATTCGCCGCTAGCAGCAGCCATGGTTTCTGTGTGTCTTTCGTTTATTCTCTTGGTTTTAGGGTTCCAAATTGGGAAGGGTCTATTTGCGGGTGGGTGGGGTTGTTTGAGTTGGTTTTGGTTGGAATGGGCCTGTTGATCACATGCGGAGTGGGCTTTCATTTTCTTCTATGTTTTTAATTCAATTTGTATTTTCTGCCTTAGCGGTTTGTAAATGCTTTTTTTTTTTTTTGACATATTAAAAAAAATAGTGTAATTTACTTTTCATAATTTAAAAAATAATTTATATCTATAATTTAATTCTTCATACGATCAATAATTTTTCTTAATTTAAAAAAAAAGATGGGCCCCAATCAGTACTAATTCGTATTAATCTGATTTGATGTACGCGTGAGAGGCGAGCATCCACCATCGCCAAAGCCTCTTTTTTTGTCAAACGCCAAAGCATTTGCACCCTGTAATATCGTGTTGCTAGTGGGGCCCACACCTGCACCCTATCATAGATACACAGCGAAGCAAATTTTTTCTTTAAAAAAAAAAACTGATGGAGAGAGAGAGAAAAAAAAAAAAAAGAAAAAAAGAAAAAACAAATTCTCTCTCATCAAGACATCAACAACATCAACTCTAAAGCAAGGGCACAAAGCAAGCAAAGCTGAGAGAGAGAGAGAAAGAGAGAGAGAGAGAGAGGGGGGGAGAGAGAGAGGAGTTTCCTTTGCCTCTTGCACGCACAATTCTCTCTCCATCCTCTTTGATTCCATTCAACCAATCAAAGACCCCACAAACCTCCACATTTCCCCCAACAATAATGCCAGCTTCTCCGTCAGGTGTTCTAATTCTTCCATAAACCCAAAACCCCTCTTTCCCCCAATTTTTAATTTTTCTTTTATTTTTTCCAATTTTCATCTTTTCATTTTTCTCTGTACCAGATGGCAGAGGCAAATGGAAGAGGCGAAAGCGGGAGCCTCAAATCACTCGAAAGCAACACCCCAAACTCGAAGACCCTGATGATGAAGACGAAGACGACGCCTTTGAGGAAGATAACAACAATAATGACCACCTCGATGACGATTCTGAGGGCCCCAACCCCAACCCAAACCTTCCTCAATCTGCTGCTCTTCCTGATCCCAACCATCTTGAAACTGAGGTCTTCGCTGACAGTGGGGTCCGCATTTGTGACTTCCCTTCCGTCACTAAGCTTGCTGTGAATCGGCCCCATGAGTCGGTTTTCGCTGTGGTGACCTTAGAGAGGGCGAATTTGATTGGGGAGAGTAGTGGTAGTAGTAGGGGGCCGGTGCCCAATTTGGAGAATGTGTCGTACGGGCAGCTGCAGGCAGTCTCTGCTGTGCCTGCTGAGGGTTTGGGGTCCGATCAGGAGAGAAATGATGGTGGGAATTCTGCATATGTGGTAACGCCTCCTCCAATTATGGAGGGCAAAGGTGTTGTAAAACGATTTGGAAATAGAGTTCATGTGGTTCCAATGCATTCAGGTATGCTTATCTCTCTCTATTTGTTTCTGGGTTTCTATGCGAGTGTGTGAATGGAGAAGTGAACTAAAGTTTAGCTGTTTTTATTATGCTTATGATGGATATGGCAAGTTGGTAAAGTTTTGTGTAACTATTTAATATCTGGGAGACGAACTTATGCTTATGGAAAAGTGGTTTTAGTTTTCTCTTTTGGAATTTTTAGAGCCACGTCCTTTTACATTATTGAAATGGCTAAATATTTTTGGTAGTTTGACCAACCTTTTGCATCAAATGTGTTGCAGCAGCAAAACAGTGAATGTGAATTGAATCTATTTGTATTGCTTGAAAAATTACTAATTCTATATATCTAATTGTACTGCTTGAAATTTTTTGTGTTAAATTCTAATATCTCTTATGAGGCCTTAATAAGAATGGAAACGTTTATGTTGGTTTCTACACCAAATTGCTGTAAAGCTGTGTTCCCTGACCTTGAGGTTTGGGGCCTTTGGGCATTGTATGCCCTCCAAGTGTTACATAGCTACATACACTTTATTGATTATAACTTTTGCAAATACAAAAAAAAAAAAAAAAAAAAAAAAATCTAATCTTCATGCAAAGTTAATCAATTTTACAGTTTACACTAAAGTTGGGTTCTTGGTTACTTTTTTAAGGTAAGGTCAGTAGGTACAGGTCAGTAAGTACACTGCAACCATCATTGAAAGGACTTAAACTTACCACCTTGCATATATCCATTAATGCACACTGCCCACATGCACATGTAGACACACGGTCCTAGGCACACGATACACATGCACACACGCCTTCACATTTTTCTTACAAGGGTTTATTAAATATTTTAACTTTTTTTGTGTAGATAACTATCTCTTTGTACATTTGTGTGCACACTCAAGTGGGCTTGTGTGGCGCTCATTTGCATTGAAATTTCATTTAAATGCTTCTTTATGCCATGATAGTTGTATTTATTTTGTTGTAGATTGGTTTTCACCAGCAATGGTGAATCGATTAGAAAGACAAGTGGTACCGCATTTTTTCTCTGGAAAATCACCAGATCATACTCCAGAGAAATACATGGAATGTAGGAATTATGTTGTTGCTAAATATATGGAGAATCCAGAGAAGAGGATCACAGTTTCTGATTGTCAGGGATTGGTTGCTGGAATTGAGAATGAAGATTTAGCTAGAACTGTTAGGTTTCTTGATCATTGGGGAATTATCAATTACTGTGCAGCCCCACCAAGTTGTGAATCCTGGAATGGTGGGTCCTACTTAAGAGAGGATCCAAATGGTGAGGTTCACGTGCCATCAGCTGCTTTAAAGTCAATTGATAGTTTGATCAAATTTGACAAACCCAAATGTAGGCTCAAGGCAGCTGACGTTTATTCATCATTGTCATGTCATGATGATGAATTCTCTGACTTGGACAACAAAATTCGAGAGCGCCTTTCTGAAAATCGTTGCACTTATTGTTCTCAGCCTCTTCCTGGTGTATACCATCAGTCACAGAAGGAGGTAAATTACAAACTTTGCCTTGCATTATTTTTTTAATCTATTCCTCATCATTATATTTTCTTTTGTTCTCTCTTCATTGATTTTCATTCCCTTTGAAAGAATCACTACTCACATTTTATAGGTATGAAATTATACAAAAAAATCAAGTTTTCTGTTGTGTGGGCAATCCTCTTTTGGTTGAACTGCATTAAAATTGGGTTTTTTCAACTTACTTGCTCATTTTTAATGAGCAATTTTGCTTTATAAGCTGGGTCTCATGTTTGCTGGAGCATTAAGTTAGTTGAATGAAGAATATAGAAAAAGAGGATTGGGGGATGGGGGGTGGAATCCATAAGATGTTTTTGTGTTTCATGAGTTCTAGGATTAGTTAATGTAGTATTATGGTTTGCTAAACACAGTAGTAGCATTTAATACATGCTTATAGTCAATTCACATAAATTCCATCTTTTTGGTGGTATTTCATGAAGATAGGAGAAAAGAAAGGCAGCGAGGAAGAGAACTCTATTAACAGATTTGATTAGAACATGAGCTGAAAAATTAAGGAATGGGCAATTTGATAGATGAAGATGAATGATAAGTAGTAGAAATATCTTCTGTTCCTTGATGGCATAAAAATTTAAATATGAGTCAAGGCATTAAGGGTAAGAAATCCTGGCGGTACTTCATTGGTGGGATTGAGTAGGGATTGCTAAGAGTGCAAAGATTATCTCTATCAATGCTTTACTTTTTAAACACAACCTTGATTTAAACGGTATGAGAGGGTGTTTGTATAAGGTGCTATCATAAACCATTTCTGATTTTGACTGGGATAAGTCAGATAGATAACCATCTATCTAGTTAATGAAGCCAATAAATTTGAGTGGGATGAATATTAGTCAAGAGTTTAAAAAAGGAAAAAACTGTGGAATATTTGGTCCCTCCCCCCTCCGGTCTCTCTCTCTCTCGCTCTCTCTCGCTCTCTTATATATATATATATATATATCCTCTTTTTTTTTTTTTTTTGGGGGGGGGGGGGGGGGGGGGGGTGTGTTTGCTTAATAGTGTTTGAAAAGAAAAAAAAAAGGTAAAATCAGCTATTAGGTGCTTATAATTTTTTTCCCATAGATGTAGGAAGAAGGGTTACTTCTTCTTTCTTTATATGTATATATATATATATAGAAGGGGTACTTGATTTTGAGATTCTCAAAGCCATTATGGACACATAGAGACAAACTGTAGACATGTCTTAGGAACCTTGGTTTAACCTGAATCTTGATGTTAATTTGCCTTTTCTGGTTTCATTGTTATAGACTGATGAGCATCTCATTTAACAGATTGATGTACTACTGTGTTCTGACTGCTTCCATGAAGGGAGGTTTGTGACCAATCATTCAAGCCTGGATTTTATAAAGATGGATCCAACAAAAGATTATGGTGATTTAGATGGAGAGAGTTGGAGTGATCAAGAAACATTATTGCTGCTCGAGGCAATGGAGGTTTACAATGAAAATTGGAATGAAATTGCAGAACATGTTGGAACAAAGTCAAAATCACAGTGCATTCTTCATTTTCTTCGTCTACCCATGGAGGATGGCCTGTTGGAAAATATCGAAGTACCAAGCATGTCTAAGTCACCTAATTTATCAAGTAGAGATGATCATGGAAGAATACATATGCGATCAAATGGTGATCTGCCAGGTATTCTTTTTTACTTAGTTAGGGACCTTCCAGCCTTCAACATGATGATGATGTGATTCTAACACTCTGTATCTACTTCTCTATATTTTCTGTAGGATCCTGCCTCCAAGATGCTGATGCTGAAAGCAGGATTCCTTTTGCAAATTCAGGGAATCCAGTTATGTCGTTGGTGAGTCACTATCTTTAGCCTGTGTTTCTCAAATATTCACCTGAAAGCTTATGAACATTTCTATTTGTAATTTGATTCACACTAAAATATTAGAGCGAACTGTAGGTTTTTTCTTCATTTATTTTATTTTTTAATTTCTTTATAGCGCTCAACACATATTAATTAATTGAAAATTTGTTGTGTTTCTGAGTGTTCCACATTGTGTTCTTACCATTTTTTCTGTTTATACTAAGGTTCCAATTTTCCACAGTATTATTTGTTGGCATTCAATGTTTGGGACCACTTCTCTTCTTTAGCGTCTTCTGATAATATACTGATCCTTTTGGGCATGTTCTAATAGAAGCAGTAGGATTTTGGGAGAAAACTATATAATTGTGTATCATTTTTATCTTTACCATGCTTTCATACAGTTTTAGGAAAACAAATTCATTGTGCCACAGTGATGCACTTTTTCTTTGAATGTGGCACCATTTTTTGGGTAGGGTTAATTGATCTATAATTCTAGGGTTTCAAATTGTGTGTTTTTATCTACCAGTGCAACAGGTGTGACATCTTTTGTTCAAACCAAGTGTTACGAATATTAAATAACATGAGATAGACATAAGGTGGTTTCTCAATGCTTTAAAAGGTTTCCAAGATAATGACTCATTGCCTCTTATTCTTAAGAATTCCACTTCCACTTTATGATTGGTCAGAGGGAGAGTGTGTAACTAAAGAGATAATGATGGAGTGTTGCATTGGAATTATCCTTCCATATTATAAGTTTTGCTCGCTTTGCCTTTTGTCAATCTAATTAGCGGAAAATTTTCTAGGTTGCTTTTCTGGCCTCTGCTGTTGGACCAAGAGTTGCTGCAGCATGTGCCCATGCATCCTTGGCAGCATTGTCTGAGGATAATAGGTAAGTGATTTCCTTCTTCCAGCATATACTTACTGCCTGTTTGTTGGACTTAGTGTTTCTAGCGATTTTTTTTTATGATTATGATTTCCAGATGTCTTTTCTTCCCTTCTGCCCCAGTGTTGGTAGCTTTGCTGAATGCCTAATTTATCTTTGTTCAGTTTTTTGTCATTGTCATTTGTCAGCTACTCACCGTTATGATCACATATATTTTCTGCTTTACAGGCCGAAATAGTGCAGAATGTATCAGAAAATCATTGCTTTTATAAGCATTATGTTTGCTTCTATTCAATCCTCTGTATATGAATCTATTAATTTATTTTCTTGCCTATGAAGGGTGAATTTGGAGAGATTACATGGTAGAGAAGGTAATTTTCATGGAGAAGTTGCAAATTCAAATCAACAAAAGGGTAAGCCGTGGTTTTACTTTCTCTTTCACTTTGTTCATTTTGTTTTTCCTCTTCCATGCCCCCCTTCCCTCGCCCCTTTTTTAATCTATTTCTATGGATTAAACTTCAGAAGACAACTTGCGTGGTTCATTGGGTCCAAGTGAGGCAGAGGGTGTTCCTTTATCTGAAGAAAAAGTCAAAGCTGCTGCTAAAGCTGGTCTTGCTGCTGCAGCAACTAAAGCTAAACTTTTTGCAGATCATGAAGAAAGAGAAATTCAAAGGCTATCTGCTAATATCATTAATCATCAGGTATAACTGTGGCTAATTTTATTTTCCATTGGTTTCTCATCTTTGTCATTTCTTTCACTTTCATGCTACTTCCTGTTTAATGTGTGCAAGATTATATTCCATGGCATTAATTAGAGGCCAATTGGTATGACTGAGTCCTTTTGCACTTCTTTTTAACTGCTTGTATTTTTATCAAATATGATAAAATATGTTTAGATCGCCAGTCTTGCAGCTAAATTTTAATTTTGATATTGGATATATTCAAAGTCCTTGTGTGGCATCTTAACATATTCAAGTTGTCTGTTTAATTTTGGCTTCAGCCCATGATCACATTGTCTGTGTGAAAACTTTCCTTTTGGGCTCAACATGTTGAGCTAGGATGGTTAGAAATAACTGTATCAGGTGCTAGCATCTCATTTTATTATATTTTATGTTAGGGAATTCACATTTTGAATCTGCAGTTATATTACTTGTGGTAATTTTTTAGTATATATGTGGACGTTTGGCTGTTGAAAATTTTCTCTAATGGAAAATACAACAAGTTTATCTACTGGAGGAAAGAATATCATCTTGATGATGTATTCTTGCTACATGCTAGCATTTCTTTTTGGTACCTTTTTAAAGCAATTTAGTTTAGACTGCACATAATTATGAGGTCATTCTTTGAATAAAGTTGTTGATATGGAAACAGTTGAAGAGATTGGAGCTAAAGTTGAAGCAGTTTGCAGAGGTGGAAACTTTTCTAATGAGAGAGTGTGAACAAGTGGAGAAGACCAGGCAAAGGTTTGCTGCTGAGCGGGCCCGCATTCTATCGTCCCGGATTGGACCTGCTGGAGCTACTTCACAAATGAACCTGGCAGGAGTTTCTCCTTCCATGGTTAACAATAACATCGGCAGCAGTAGGCAACAAGTGATGCCTACCTCTTCTTCACAGCCGACCGTTTCAGGATATGGCAACAATCAACAGATCCATCCCCACATGTCATTTATGCAACGGGGACAACCACAGCCAATGTTTCCATTAGGGCCAAGGCTGCCCCTAGCCGCTATACAACCATCCTCATCTGCTCCATCAAATGTTATGTTCAATCCCCCTGGAAATTCACAGCCCAGTCTCAATCAAATGCTGAGGTCTGTGTCGGGGCCTAGCTCTGGTTTAGGTTGAAGCAGAAGAATAAATGTAAATCGGTGATTTTATGGTTAATTATGTTGGCTACTGGCGCACTTTCTCTGCAGCAACTGGGATTGAGGATCCAGGTTCGAGGATGATATTAGTTTGGGCCAAGAAAGTTTCATCTGCCCTGGCGTTTGGAGTTTTGATCTGAATATAGATTCCTTGGTGCAGTTTGTAGGACTTGTAACAGAATACACCCTAGTGTTTGAATTAAATATGTACTGTTGCGATGGATTAGGAAAATTTATTTTTCAAGTGAATAATCGCAGTATAGAATGTGTCACGAAAGGGGGATATATTACTGGTATGGTTCAGTTCTAGTAACTTTTTGCGTATCCATGTTGGACTACGTACCAGTCTACTCTCTGGATGAATCATCATGAAACTAGTCTAAAATCCCACGCTCAAGTCAAATGACATCTGCAAATCCCCATCTGCTGCTGAGAAGTGGGATGAGTGCAAATGGAAGCTCAAATGAAAGTATCATATTAAAACCCATATTAGTAAATCTTGAAATGGGATCACCACCGCTAAATTAATCGTGTTTTTTAGGAACTGCATGATAAATTGGCCAGCATAAGTGCCTGTGATGGTGGAGCTTTTCCCTGAGGCTGGTAATGCAATGGCATATATGGTTGAGCTCAACTTTCGTAGTACATTCTGTGAGAGAATAAATTGATCACTTAGAAATTAGTGAAATTTTATGATTTATTACAATAAATACGTCTGTATGATTAATTTAAGTCTGTGATTATATAGACCTTAATTACAAGTACAAATTGCTGGTCCACTAAATCAACAGCAACTATCCGTTTGCTGTGTCCACCACCATATGTATGATAGCAGTTCCTGATCTTTCTGCAGGCTTGCCATCCTTCTGTCTGCAGCTTTATTTAACGAGCTAGCTTCCAATTATACTTCATGCTATATCAATGAGCTCCATTTCTCGGTTTATGGTGCTAGCTGGCTAGCTTGGCTGAGTTTATTAATTACTCACTGTTTTGAATTAGGGTTGTTACTTTTTTTTTTTCTGAAATTTTTTGTCAACTTAATATTATATAATCGTTTGCCATGACTAGATATGGAAGTGATGGATTTAATAATAAAACATTTTATTTTACATCACATTAGAACAGAACTATCGGATACTATGATTACAGCACAGAGAGAGCTTTTACATTTTCTTCACAAGTTTGTAAAAATTCTATGGCAAGATAAACCCTGCTCACCAAACAAAAAAGAAAGAAAAAAAGAGAAAAGCCCACAGTGAGCACTAATTCTGTTACAAAGGCAGGAACATCCTCAATTTTAATTTTCAAGGGAGAGTTCTGCAAGATCTGGAAAGGCTCTAAGCAGGGTTCTGGTTCTCAATAAGCTTTTCATTTTTACATCTCAGGCTCAGCTAAATAAAAATTACTAGTTAGGATGATTCAGTTGTCTCTTCCTGTCATAAAATTATGGGTTTTATTTATGACTTGTAGAAATGGAAGAAGGAAGGACCATATATATATAACAAGGTCGGTTACCCCTATAGTCTCATGCAATAATTTTTTGTTTGAAACTGATATTTTTGGTGTAAAAGTACCCTCTATTCTGGCAGGGGGATGTCAGATAAATCCTCTCTATAAGGCACCTGATCCATCTCCAGAGCCTCATTAGACTTGCCTACTCTGCCATCTTCCATGTTATTAGCTTGCACTGTTGGATCATCCTTCATTGGCTCTATAAAAGTTAACACTGTGTCTTTTCTATAGGTTAGATAGATGACAGCAAGCACATAGATTGCCATTAGAGGAAATACTATGATTCCAATGAACACATTCCCAACTTTTGGTAGATGGTTGTGAATTAGCCAACCCACAAAGGCTGTGGATAGATAATATACGTTGATTCCAATGATTCCCAGACCCAGAATCCATGAGAACACAATTATCTGCTTGCATAAAACCATAAGATTTTGTTAATAATCTTAGTTTCTGTCAAAAGAAATTTTCATTTAAATTTTAATTTTAAGGGTTAAAACTTACAAAAATTGAGTTCTCATGTGGACCCATCTTGGTGGAACTGCTACTGAATTTGAGAAGTGGGATGAGAGCAAATGGAAGTTCAAATGAGAGTATCATCTGTTCCAAGAATTTCCCATTACTCAGAGAGAATCATTAATTAGTTTAACATGAAAATGGAAATCGTAGTTTTTCTCACCGATGCAATGATGATTAACCGACCTGCTCCCTGTGATCCTCCAATAATTGAGACAATAAGACTAGGTGTAATGGCAATACACCTAGTCACCAAGTTTCTAATCCATTTTCTCATCTTAAGATCCAAGAAACCCTGCAAAGATTACACAATTCCAATTATTTTCTTTTTGGGTATACACAAAAGATAATTAACTACAAATTAACACCAGGTTTTGAATGATTATGATTCTCAAAATGGCCTTACAAACCTGCATGACATACTGTCCTGCGTAAGTGCCTGTTATGGCGGAGCTTTGACCAGAGGCTAACAAGGCAATAGCATATAGAGTGGAGCTTGATTTTCCCAACACATTCTGTCAAAAACCAGATAAAAATATAAACAATTAAGGACCGTTTTTAATTTAATTATCCTAAACCCTGCATTAAACTTTAAAATTTATTTTCCACCTGAAGAAGGAAAGAAGCAGAGTTAAGGGTAAGATCACTGCATCTATCTTCTTCCTGGTGTGATAGGTTGTGGGCTGAGCAAACAGTCCCCGAAACAGAGACAACTGCAACATTGATTAAAAACGCTACAAACATTGCAAATCCACTCTCTATGAGGAAGTAGCGGCAAGCATCCTGTGCATGAATACAAATAATTAGCCAGTCTAAAAAGAATGTCCTGCTAAAAGTAGTTTATGGATGAATTTATGAAATTTTTTTTTTTATGTAAAAATAAAAAATATAGTTTAGGGTGGTGCTTACGTTGATCCCACGAACAGAGTTGGGAACTTTTCTAGAAAGCACGAGGGCTGAGTGCAGAAAGAGATTGTGACTGTAAAAAGGGAAAAAAAATAATAAGCTAAATAAAAATGTAGTGTTAATTGGTAATTTGAATACAACTAAAGAAGATGTTATTCTTACGGCATGACAAGGGCACCCATAAGGGCAATGGCGTCGCCTGTAGCTGCTTGGCCGGAGAGCTTGGGGACAGACATGCCCTTGATCACCTGGGTTGCTGGTGGCTTTACATGAACCATTTCAACAAAGAAACATCCAGCCATCACGAAAACTAGCATTGCTATCAACATTTCAAGCTTCCTCACCTGCACACACATGCAAAATTTTCAAATTATAAAAATTCAAACCTGTGAGGGGAAAAAAAAAAGCTCTTGTGGTAAATTATCACTTAAAATTTCACCTTTTTTTATTATTATAATACAAGACCATTACTAAGACTGAGTTTGGCATTGCAGACTGATTGCTTTACACAGAAGCTGAGTAAGAAAATCGGTCTTTTATATTTTAAAATTAAATAAAAATATCTTTAATTTTAAATTTGTTTTATATTGTCATTTTTTCTTTATTTTTATTAATTTAGCCATTAAAAAAAAAACTAAAAGTGATCAAAGAAAAACTAAGATATTAATATTCATAAAAATTTATAATTAAAAGTGTTTATAATAACTAAATTTAGAAATAAAATAATAATTTATTTTGAGAAACCAATGTATATACAGCTATATATATATATATATATATATATATATTCAGTAGATTAATTATATATTTATTTTTTTAAGAAAAAAAGGAAAAAAAAAATAAAAACAGTGAAGTAGTAAATTTAATTATTACCCCATATCTCTGGAGGCCAAGGAGGACGAGAGTGCTAAGACCAGTGCAGAGAACTCCAACCCAGAGTGGGAGGTGAAACAGTATATTCAAGGCGAAAGCTGTCCCAATCACTGCCAAAAAACATGAAACTAAGGTCATGAATAATACTAATAATAATAATGTAGGAATCGGGAGAAGAGTCAAAGAGAAATGGACGTGGATAAGAACTATCACCTTCGGGTATATCGGCGGCTATGACGGCTATCTCAGCCAGCAACCATAAGCAGAGCTTTACGTATTTTGGATACTCAGCCTTGCATAACTCTGACAGATGTTTTCCTGACAATTCCACACGTACGAAACTCCAATTAAATTTACTTATACTCCACAAATTAATAGACTTGTTAATAATTAAGTTTGAATTTAACTATATATTTTTATGGGAAATTTTTTTATATAACAATAACATATTTATACTCATTTTATTAATTTTAATGAGTTTTAAGTTGTAATAGGCATATGAAATTTATATTTTTATAATGAAAAAGAAGAATAATATATAATTAATTAATACATATGATGAATGATAAATTTTAGTAAGAACATCGTTTTTCTTTCATGGAAAAGGAAATCTTACCAGTGCTAACACCAAGATTTGCTGCCAGTGATTGAATTATGAGAGCAAAGATGAGTCCGATAAGTATAACCCAAAGCAACTGGAAGTAGAAATTAACATATAAAATGACCATTAATGTTTATGCTTTAGTATTTCACGTGAAATAATTCTCTCTTTAATTATTGAATACTTAAGGAATGAAGATTTCTGCATGCATGGTGTCTTCTTTTCAAATTTTAGGTAATTAATTACCTCATATCCATGGTCAGCACCTGCTTGTAGATCAGTTTCCACTGTTCATAATATCACATCACAAAAAATTAATCAGTAAGTCATCGATGAGCCAACATGAACTGAGAAGAGTGACTCACAGTTGCCAGGATCAAGATAAGCCAGAGAAACCAGGAAACCAGGTCCTACGTATGACAGAAACTTTCTCCATCCAGGTTTCTGATCATCATCACCAGAGAGAGGAAAAATAACTCAGTTGTGCATTTTCTCAAAACTTAAAACTAATAACTAACATATATATACCTGGTGAGTTTGGTGTGGGTCCATATTGGCAGCTTGTGGTTTCCCCTGAAGGTTAACAGAAGCTATGCGGTTGCTGGCTCCTCCCCATGATGTTGGCACAACATCGTTGATCTCTTGCTGTTGCTGCTCAGGCCTATCCATCGTCATCATCATCTTTGAACTTCACATATGTTATTGAGTAGTTGATGGAGTGGAATGCTGTGCGTATTTATGGGCCAGTGCTGGGGATGTGTAGGCAGCTGCTTGCCGCTTGTTTTGTTAAGTTAAAGAAAATATTTGGCTCCTATAGCTCGATCGGTGCAGGAGTAGGGACAGGCGCAGGTCGCTTTCTTACCTTTTGAAGTTCCAATATTACCAAGAACATGTAATATAATGAAATTTACTAATATAATTAACCTTTTTTACGATTTGTATTGTTGTTCTTGATCCCTTTTCTATATGCATATATAATTTAATTTCATAATCTTTATCAATTAGCTCTCAATGTATTGATACATACCCAAATCTGATACATGTACATATGGTCTCTAAATAGAGAGAAAAAGAATTAATACAAATCATCACTTGCACTTTAATTTATGTCAATTCAATCAAGTAACCAATGATTAAATAGTAAAATAGTTCAATACATCTACAAATAATCAGAGCTATAATATTTACGTATAGTTTACCCTCTCCACATAAAACTATATTTACGAACATATCATCTTCTACTATTAATAAAAATAAACATCATTTACAAGTTTCAAATTATACCACTTATCATCTCAATTATACTCAAAAAATCTCACTACAAATTATTCATAATAAATACATTAGTTAGTCATTCTTAATCTCCTTTAGACATGACTCAGTATATTTATTAATTTCACTACTACATTGCAACTAGTATTTTCAACTACAATAACTTGTATTTCTTCACCACTTTAGGTTGAAACCTCTCTCATTTCATGAGATTGCAATCGACAAGTGTTACTCTTTTCAATAGATACACATTTTCTTCATGATAGGTGAAAGTCACCCCTAAACGATAGGCAAAGTCAAATTAATTTATCAATAATATTCCTATTTATAATGTTAGTCCTCTCAATTCTAATTAAGATTTCACTCAATTTAAAAATAATAGTAAAATAAAAATTTTAATCTAATATAAGAAACAATTTTCATCCTATTGAAGAAAAAGGTACCAAAATTTTGAGTGAAAAATCTAAAAAAATTCTTGAAAGCCAAAAGATTTTGAATTTTATAAGCACATAACAACTGCTGCAATTATGTATAAAAAAGGTGGCACAAGATCCATACCTCCCTATTTCTATATATATAGTAGAAATGATTCATGCCTCCTCTATATATAATATATATCGAAATTATTTTTGTCATAGGCGGCATGCTTAGAGGATGGCCGTCTAATGATGTGTAGCGGTTAGCAATTATAGGCTTGCATCGAAGTGGGTTGTCCGTGAGGGCTGTCGATTTTTATAAAATTGATTATGTTTGACAAATCTCATCCGTCCATTGTTTTAAAATTAATATTAATAAAAAGTGCATCAATTATATATATATATATATATATATATGTGTGTGTGTGTTCAAAATTGATTCTTAATTTGAAAATTAATTTGTAACAAGGGATTAATTAGGATTTCAATTGTAATTTTTTAATGGAAATGAATATTAATTCACGTTAAAAATACCACTTAAAATTTTTATTTATTTATTTATTTTAAATAAAAAATTAAAACAATAGAAATTTAAATATAACTTTAATAAATGAATAATATATTTTCAATTATTAGATTAAGTCCGGCTACTCGTGCCACTTAAAATAACACAACACCACTCTTTAACATTTTATATGTGTATGAAGTTATCCAAAATCCAGCAACTGCATTACCATTTGGGAAGACACTACTTCTGTCCCATATGCCATTGAATATAATAAGCAGTGTGCACGTTTGGATTTCATTTTAAAATTAAAAATTTTGAAATCAAACCAAACATTAATTTTTAAAATATTTAAAAATTGGAATCAAAATTAAAAAGTGAGAATGAAAATCGAATCATTCAAAGGTAGTATTTGATATAAATGAATTCCTCAAATTTTGTGAAATTCATTTGAAAATCTAAAATTTTAGTGTTTATTTTAAATAAAAATTCATTTAAAATTTTTAATAATTAATTTCACGAAATTCATTATAACTAAATCAAATTCTATCAAAATTGATAGAATTTATAAATGAATCTAAACTTAAAATTATATATATATTAAGTGACAAAATTTATTATCTTATTATATATCATTTTATTTTATTTTATTTATTCTAGACACAAAATTAATTTCATTTGAAATAAATTTCATATTTAATATACAATATACTAAATAAAGAAATTTATTTGTAAATAAATTCTATTATGAAATTCATTTGTAAATAAATTCTAAATGAATTTTACCATACAATTAAACCAAATAAGGACAAAATTTCTAGTCACAATTTGAGAGATCTCTTGTATTCAATTTCTACTATCCTTTTAAAGAAATCACTTATAGTATTTATTCACAAAGAAAAAATATAAGTGCAAAATGGATACTTTAATCGATACTTTGATAAGTATAATTAAGTCTCAATTTGGTTACTAATGAAAAATTAGAATTATAGTAAAATAAATTTGATATAATTTGATTTATGTAGTAAAAGTTCTTTTTTTTTTTTTTCAGTCCGTTTCAATTCAATTCGAAAGAATCAAGAGTGTGCACACCCTAAATATAATATGAAAAGTATTTTTAGTGAAAAATCCAAAAATAGCAAAAAGAAATGGGGGCAGAGTTTAGGGTGGCAGCCAGTGGAGTAGCAAATAAAGCAAGTAGTACTGAAAATAGACGAGTGTTGTGTTCCTGTGTACCGTTCTAGTCCAATAATGAACAATGTGAGTGAGGAATGACAACACAATACTATACCATCTATGCCAGAGGCTTAAGGATCCTTGGGTTTCCAGAGCACATGCAGTGGAGATTGAAACAGTTAGCTGCTAAATGCCAAATACCTTCCAATCAGTTTGTTCACATCCCACTTATCTTGTGCTTTTAACCCTCACGAGGCCTGTAACTTTCACTACCTTAAATCAAGTAGTGGCACAGTGCCATTGATTGATGTGAATAAGCGAAAAAAAACAAACTGATGCCCACAGAATCCTACTCCAATTGAATTGTGCATGCCAATTAATTCAAGAATTAATGCTGAAAGCTTTCCCTCCACCCCAAAAATCAGACCATGCAGCTTCATGACATCATTCCATAAGCTCCTTCCCACCACTTTGCTACAGTATACATATATATATTTATAATGTTCTTGGAAAAGTTCATGTTCCACAATCTAAGTCCTCCAACTGAAATAATCCAAGGACTATTTAAATTTAAATTAGAGATCGAACGACTTCAAGTTAATGATCGATAGACCATAGATTAAACCTAGCTACCTGTCCTGGTAAAGTGCAAGACAAGTCCAGACATTCACTTTCTACCACATGTTTAAGGAGGAAGATTAGAGTTGATTTCCACCACACGTTAAGGGGATGGAAATGCCTATCAATAAGCCAAGTTAGGACATAGGAAAGCTGCTAAGAGTTCCTTGTAACCTACACGCTTGCACAAACATTCTTTGCACATAATACAGAACTTCTTTGACCCAACAATAGCTATTGTACATTCTAGTGTGTGTTAAGTGTTTGCCTAAACCTCCACTGCTGGAAGGCTGACTTGGTTTGATTTTGGGGAGAAGAATCAAGCCAAGTGCCGCACGAAGACAAGCTAAAGTTCTTGTCCAGTGATAGGTTGCTGCATAGAGGCTTTGAGGGGAGTAGCAGAAGCATTGGCTATCACTTTGGTAATGGAAATATGGAATGAGCAAAGAGACAGTGCTGCTTCCCATTAAAATATGAATAAGGTTAAATTTGTCCAGCACGATTCAATTAAATGAAAAAACATAAAAGTTGAATTAATTAATTTTTAAAATTAATAAATTAAGTCAATGTATCTTAAAATTAAATGCATACAACATAAGAAATGACTGAAATTTTAAATTAAAAAAATAAATTATAACAATTATATTTTAAATAAATGATAACGATTTCCATTCTAGTTCTTCAAATTCCCTGATATGAACTATATACATTGAGTGTAATCTAAGTTTTCTGGACACTATACTCCATCTTGAAAGTGCCTTGTGTCCACTCCAAAACATCCCCACCAACGCCGCTACCACCCCCAAAAACATAAACAAGCCCGACATTTGGACCTATACCCGCTGCAGACACAAGTGAATGACTCCACGTAACATAGCGAACAATCTAGAGTGTCCAAGATTACACTTCCCATATGCTACTGTATCAGTGTCTCATCTCATGACCCTAGTTGGTTTCACCTTCATCACTTGTCTATATCATTCCTTAAATTCATTTTTAACTCTTCTATAGAACGGATCATCTAGCAATTTGCCCCCTCCCTCTGATCCCATTGCATCAAAAAACAACTTATATGAATATTCTCTAGGTATCGTTCCCCCACCAACCATCTTTACTAGAAAATCCCAAGCTTCCTGCACCCTTTCTACTTTGCACAAGGCATGTATAATTGAAGTATAAGATGTTAAAGATCAGATCTGAAATAGTCTTAGGAATAGAGATTAAAGCAGAATTATAGAATATTGGATGAGAAGAGAATAGAGAATATTGAAGAAGAGAAAAGTATTTCTGTTATTGATTCTTGAATGAATGAATACAGGAAAATACTTCCCTTTTATACAAGAGAAGTACAACTTCTTGTACAACAAGAGTAATATAACTGCCTCTAACAAAAACAAACAGTAAAAAAGTCAATTACTATAGTATCTTTTCCCTCCAAAATCTCAGCTGCCCAACTCTCACTTCTTATTACTATTCTTCTTCCTCTTCCTATAATATGTAACATAAGAACTCGAAGTGGCTAATCCGTGATTCATCTTCTGCATAGTCCTTAACATCTCAACAGCCTTATCAATCTCGTTCACAGCACTACAATACCTAATCAAAGAATTGCAAGTAACCAGCCTTTTATTCAGATCCTCAAAATGTTCGTGTCTTCCAGAACTCTTTCAATTCTATGAGTCTCGCAACACCCTTCAAAAACGATTATATGTAACAACATTAGGCACAAAACATATGAAAAAATAATAATAATAATCCTAAAGAAATGGTTAGCCTCCCATAACCTCTTCCTCATAGCCATTCTACGCTCACTTTGCAAAATGTTCTTGCTATAAGAATAAGAACTAATCAATATGGTGTACATGTAAGTGTCTGACGGGCAAAAAAGCCTGGTGACTCCATCTGTTATAACAAGAATCTCGCCATTTTAAAATTGCCAACCCAACAGAGAGCGTAAATAATCGTATTATCCGATTTACAATTATACTGCTTCATTCGATAAAACAAAGCCAATGCCTCATTCACCAGCCCTTCTTCTCCTAGGACTTTAATCAAACAGGTAACCGTATTAGTATGTTAGTAAAAAGTTCTATACCAAAACCATTCTCTCTTCTTGCCAATTTCTTAAGAAACTTCCACAGCTTCTTCAGTCTATTTCCTCTAGCCAAAACACAAGCCATCTCTCTACACGTCATTTCAGCATGTGCAACGCTAAAATAAGTTTCTACCCAACGAAAGAAAAAAAAAAAAAGCTCCACTGCTATATTAAAGCCAAGATTGACCGTTTTGTGGTCTCTATAAGCATCTGGGCCAAGAGTGAGGACTTTGATGTATTTGTTAGATTCTTGCTCGAGTTTGCGCTGTTTAAAAGGAGAACGGTGGCGAGTACTGTTCTGGGGGCCAATGGAAGAAGAAGAATTTTGGGAATGATCAGATAACATCAGAGACTAAATCGGCAGTCAGTAGGAAAACTAGAGGAAGTAATTGCAGATGCGAGTTGGGCATAAATGGGCGGTTTTAGATCATAATGAACAGCAGTTGGTGCATCGGGAGAGGAGCGGTAGCCGCATAGAGGCTTTTACGGGAGTAGCAGAACCATTGGCTACTTGGTACTGTGACGTCGATGGAATGAACAAAGAGACTCTGCTGCCTCCCGTTAAACAGGAATAAGGTTCCGGCAAGATTCAATTAAATATAAAATAAAAAAATTAAATTAATTAAATTTAAAAATTAATAAATTAGATCAATTTAACTTAAAATGCACACTACATACAGGAAAACTCAAAATTTAAAGAAAAATTGCATTATAAATTTTAAATAATTAAATTATTATTTAATTCTCAACTTTTTATTAAAAGAATATGTAATTCTTATATTGTAAAATTAAAAAAATTCATAGCCGTTTTATATTCGCTAGATTTATTGATTTTATTTTTTCAATTTTAAAACGTAATTAAGAGAGATAAAATAAATTGATAATAATATTTATTTTATTTTAATTAAATTTTATTTTTGTTACTATATGATTTTTCAAGAGAAAAATAAATAAATTGAGCATTGAGGTATAAAATCTTAAGTGGGGAGATAAAAAGCATTAAAAAAGATCAAACTGTAATTTTAATAAATTTAAAGTTAATTGTAAAATATTAAAAAATCATGTTAGTCAGTCATTTTCGGTGTACATAAAATAAATTTATTAAAATTTGAGACAAATTGATTTGATTTACTAATTTTTAAAGTCTAATTTACCTCACTATTATATTTTATATGTAATTCAACTTTACTTATCTTATTAAATTTTTGAATTTTATTAAAAAAAAAACTCATTTCCTTATAAACGTAGTATAATATACCTGAATCCCTACATAATAAAGTTAAAGATATTCTTCGAATCCTAAACAATAAATCATTATCATAATCTCCTACAATCTCAATAAAATTTTATATTTTTTAAGACTAAATAAAATCATTTATGTGTCTTATGTTTATGTAAGAAAAAAATAAAACTTGAATGAAAAGTGAACGAGTCTTACGTCCAATGTGATGTGTGGAGTGAGGTCTGCGAATGAGCTAAACATGTCTTATAGAATAGTCCTTTGAGAAATGACTCAGGCATATCTCATTGATCAGTCTTTCGAAATTCCACATTGAATATTAAATATAGACTGAATGTACAAATGACTTATATAAAAAATTACTCCATTAAAATTATTATAATTTTGACAATAATTTATTTCCGTCACTAAATCCAGCGTGTGTCATATGTCTACCTACAAAAAAAGTTTCAGTTCATATTAAAAAAAAAAAAAAGATTTACAGTGATGAAAATGATCAAGAAAATTTTCCCCCTTCTTCCCTTTTAAATTTTTTTGCAATTAATAAACTTAATTTAGTGAATTTTATATATTTTTTATTCATTCAAAGGATAATTTAGTCCGAAATCTCAGGCACTGATCATGGTATAAGAAGATCACCACATCTTCTTGCATATCTCCTCCAAGAAAAGAAACAAGCATCAAGAATTGAAGACTCAACAACTACTCCATCCAGTAATATTAATACAAAACAACTTCTCAACTCTCCTACTGCGACAACATCTATCCACAGGTCATCCCACATGGTGACAACTCTTGTGCCTTAAGACTTGTCTACAGTATTAGAAAAACCAAGCAAAAATTCAAATGAACTTGCTAGACGTCATAAAGCAATGACCACCTAATATTATCTACAGTAGGGTTCTTCAGAAAAGACCAAACCCAGCCCATTCAGCATCACTCACCACTCGGGGAGATGACCGGTACGATGAGAAAGACGACGCCGATGAGTCATGGAAAGGCGAAAGTGACTTCCGGCTTGACAGTGACCACCTAGCAAGTGTCTCAAGGTCAGAAGTATAGTCGGATTCGGATTCAGGTACCTGGGTGGTTCTTCTCTTGCTGTCTTTCCTCCTTAGTAAAGGGGATGGAAAGCATCCGGGCGAGACACATTCGGGGCTGACACGGGTGGGTTGGTCGAACCGCCAACGCTCAGAGCGGGTACGTGGAGTTGTACGGAAGGAACGGGTACGGGGCTCCGGTGGAGGGAGAAAAATGAATCCAGCTGGTGGGGGTTTAAGTTTAAGCTTTTGTTGAGTTCGTGGAGTAGGTGGTGAACGGTGAGGGGTGAAAGGCGGTGATGGGGATGGTAAAGCGGGTGGTGATAATTGCTTTGGTTGGAGTTTTTGTTGATGGGTATGGATCTTGGGAACACCGGGTCGGATCTCCCACTTAAAAGGGACAGCTCCAGGTTTCTTGAAGGAATCATCTATATCATCCACAGCCATATCTGCTTTGAGTAAGCAAAGCATGCATGTTGTAATTTGGGTGAGACTGTATATATAGGTGTAGGAGGTTGAAGAAGGTTTGGTCTCAGCGAGATTGAAGGCATGAAGTGGGGCTAGTGGGCCAGCTAGAAGTAGATGTGTCCATGCATGAAATTGACTAACGATAAGAGAAAAGACAGGATATACTAGGCTTTAGTAGAAAATTCAAACTCGATGAAGGTTGATGAGATGGGTTCGGAGACAAATTTGAAATTAGAAAACAATTTTGAAACTGCAGCACATGATTAAATAGATCTGCCGGTTACTCATATGGGGCCAAGGTCAGTTTTTTCAACATCAAAATGTCCAATTCGTCGAGCTTTTTCGGCAGCAGATTGTGGAACATTCAGCAACATTCACTTGTCAATATTTCAGCTCGTTTAATGGCTTAAGAAATTTACTTTTATTATTTTACTGGTAAAATTTTAATATTTTTTATTGCAGTCAATTTTTTTTCCAATTTAATTCACAATCAGAGATGCCAAAATTCAGCAATGAATTATCCAGCAATTTTTATTATCTAAATATTAAAAAAAAGCAGCCCAGCTCATCTTCACCATGGCAGAGTGGCACAATTACCTTGAAATGGAACGATATGGGCTCCACTATTTGCCACAGAAAACAATGATCTCGGACTCCACTTGGAATTTCAAATATCAGACATGATCATGCATCATATATGATGTCTGCAAAGCCTGACAAGACAAGCCTGTTTACAAGTTGCAACGGTAAAATGGCCACTAATGTAGTTGTATTGATCATGTGAATGTGAAAGGACCTTCAAATGCTTGGACAACTATAATCATATCGACTTGAAAATCGTAGGCAAGAAGCGAATATACAACATTCTCATTTTGTCCAAGCATTTATAAATATTTCAATCAATTGGCTCATAAATCTGACAAGCTACACTCGCGTGCTGTGACAAGAACAAGTTTCTATGCCCGTAAATCTGCAGCTCCCATATCTAAAATAAGTTTTAAATAGAGAACAAATTTCCATCACTCACTCGTAAATTCAAGTTCGGGATCAAAAGCAAACTAAGTTATCATACAAGATCTCACCATGTGCTGCATCTCAATCTTAGTTAGAGTGCTACCTAATTCTCATAAGAGAAATCTTGCGGCATGTTACAAAGAGCCCGGATTGTGTTGCTGGCCACATCCAGCAGCTGCAAGTATTCATCTGCGCCATCAACAAGACACTGAAAATCCACAGGGGGAAGGAAAATGTAAGAATTGTGTCCAATAAATACCTCGGTTTATGTGTCTTAAAATCATTTATATGACTAGAAAATAAAAATAGAAACCAAGAATGTTTTATTTTACATAAAAAGGAAAGAATTACAAGATCAGTAATGAAGAAAAACTAATTCCACGCATGCTAAAACAAAGACAGCTAGGTCAATCAGTAAAAAAAAAATCATTTAATATTATCTTTTAATTGTCTATAACTCAATCTCTGCAGTATTGTCTGATAACAGTCAACAATAATAATGACTTAATAAATGAGACATCCTAACTGGCTGGCTTAAGCCTCAAGGATTGTATGATTTCATGACTGGAAGTGAAAAGCCATATGTATTATGGTAAATCTCTTTCAAATTTTACTGCAATAATACTTCACAATAGTCAGAAACTTGAGAAGATAGTATGCAACAGAATTGAGCTTTACGGAAATTGACCTTATCAGCTGCAGCCAAACTCTTGCATATTCGAGCTTTCTGTTCATCTGATATGTCATCTGCTTCAACCACTAGCTCAAATAACTGGAAGAAAATATCATATCGATCGCATATTTATCTAGCAACCAGCAAGGTTGATGGAAGCATCATAGTAAGCAAAATAGTACCTGAACAAGCATCTGAGAGACTGGATAGCCTTCTGCAATTACATTATTGACCTCATTGTTTGCCGAATCAAAGTCCCCACTTTTGCATGCTGCATGAAGTGCCCCTAAAAACTCTTGAGGAATGACCTGATAAACCAAAAGACAGATTCTAATCTCTAAAACATCCAATATTCCAGCAAATTGCACTTGTTTATTATTGCAAATCAAAATACTCAGCTTCCTAAGCACCAAGGTTCGTTTGGCCCTCATAAGGAATTGTCTTATATCTTACTGCCAAGGGCAGAGCATTAATTGTTTACAAAAACTTATACTCTATCAATAAACCTTGCAAAGAAAAATTACTAATGTATGTATGCAAATGTATAAATGCATACAATTATAAAAGTAAGCAGACAGATTCAAATGCAAACATTGAAATATCAAGAACAAATTTCCAGGAAATTTACCGCCAGAACAAATAAAGCTCAAGGAAATCATCATATTACCCCAGACACACTTAGTAGATCCTTAGACGAAACTGTTGATCCAAATAAACGAGCAGCTCCCTGCAGTAATTAATAATACAGGAGTTCAACTTCAGTTCAGTGATGAAAAACAAGGCAGATGACTTCACATAATTTTCATAATTGAACATTGACTATTGAACAAAATAACAAATGATGAAAAAATTGTTAGCTGAAAACGGAGTTTCAGATAAATGATCAAACCTGTATTTTTAAATCAAAAGGTACAAAATCCTCCACAAACCAAATTTGGATCCTTGTCAGTGTTGTTAAAGGCAAGGTTAGGCACTGGGTGAGGCCAGGCGAGCCCACAGGCGCCTCGCCTGGCTGAGGCGAGTCAGCATGTGTTGAGGTGAGTGCCTAAGGCTCCAAGTCTAGAGGCAAGAAGCGTGGAAGGCGACATCTCTGAGAAACAACGTAAACTTCTCTTTTTTTTTTTTTTTTTTTTTTAAAACAATGTAAAGTTAAAAAAAAAACCCTAAATTGTTTGTCTTCTTTCACGCCGGCAGCAACTTCGAGACAACAATAAGGTATTTCTTCCTCCCTCTCTCTCCTCTCCTCTCCTCTTCTTCTTTTCCTTCTCTGCTCTCCTCCTTCTCTTCTTCTCTCAGTCACACCACAGCAGCACTTTATCTTTTTTATTTTTCCTTTTTAACTTTTTTCTTCTCCTCTCTTCCTTCCTCTCGTATTCTCTCATCATGCCATCTTTACAGCAGCAGTGCAGCACTTGTAATTTTTTTTTTTCATTTTAATTTTTTCATTAGATTTGTTTCTTTTTAATTTGTTGTTTCATTTTTTGTTAGATGGGTATTGTGATGTGCTACGCTTTTTGTTAAATGCGTCTGGTGATATGATGTCATTTTGGGAATTAAGACTACTACAGTGCTTCAATACTACGTGAATTCAAATATTTTCATACCATTTTGTTCTCATTGTTATTGGAGCATGCATGTAAGGAGGCATATTTATTGGTGGACTAGCTCTCTAGTGAAATATTTTCTATGAATCTTATGTTCGTTGATTGAAGTTCTAATTTACAATTCAATCACTAATTTATGAGGGAGTTCCCCATCCCTTCAGATTCTTTTGAGCATGTCTGCACATTATTCTGTTTATATATATATATATATTTTTTTTTGTATTATGATTGATCTACTTGTATGATATTGTTATGTTAAGAGTGAGTGTGTGTGTGTGTGTGTGTGTGTGTGTGTGTGTGTGTGTATATATATATAATTTAGGCAATTTAGGCTATAGCGCCAAAAAGGCCCTCACCTAAGGCCATACCGTCATAGGGTACTCTGTGGCCCTAGTTTGCCTTTCGCCTTAATAATACTGATCCTTGTTTAGGATGATAGTCACATATAGCACATCAACACATTTGCTTTGCTATTAGCTTTCTATAGCAGCACTTTCAGTAGGAGAAATGCCAAACACATCAACAACAAAGGAGAATAGTGTAATTCTAGTGAAGCCTAATGCTACAGGCATTGAAGTACATAAAACAAATTGAGATCTGGGGCCCAAAAACCTTTTGATCTAATCCTAGTTACTTGGACCCTTACAGAAGTAACAGAAGTCAGTATACATTACAGGTTCGGAATTTATATTCTAATATTAGCAGTTTGAAAGCCTTTACAAAATAATAAATCCTGAATAGGCAAGAGCTATAAGTTTCCTTCCAATAAGAAATAGGCCCTACCAACTATACAAAGTTTATAAAAATATAAATTTGGATGATATAAATCCATAAATTAACCAAAGGAAAATAAAATCCAACCATTTTAAGTAGAATGAGAAACACTTGGATGATATAAATCCATAAATTAACCAACTCAACTCAACTCGACTAAACCTTTATCCCAAAAATTTATTAGGGTCGGCTATATGGATTCTCTTTCTCTACTCTAAACGATTTTGGATTAAATCCTCGGAAATGTGAAATGCTTCTAGGTCATGTTGTACTAATTTTCTCCAAGTCAGTTTAGGTCTACCCCTTCTTTTCTTTCTATCTTCTAACCCAATGTGCTCTACTTGTCTAACTGGAGCCTCCGTGTGTCTACGCTTCACATTACCAAACCACTTCAATCTCCCTTCTCTCAACTTATCCTCAATTGGCAACACTCCTACCTTTTCTCTAATACTCTCATTACGGACTTTATCTAGTCTAGTATGGTCACTCATCCATCTTAACATTCTCATATCCGCAACTCTTATCTTAGATACATGCGACTCTTTCATTGCCCAACACTCACTACCATATAACATGGCCGGTCGTATAACTATAAGGTAAAATTTTTCTTTCAATTATTGAGATTTTTGCGATCACGTAAAACTCTCGTAGCACATCTCCACTTCAACTATCCGGCTTTAATCTTATGACTAACATTCTCCTCACATCCCCCATCTACTTGAAGGATTGACCCAAGATATTTAAAGTGATTACTTTGAAGCAATACCACTCCATCTAAACTATCTCCTTCCCTATCACCAGTTCGGCCTTCACTGAACTTACAATGCATGTATTCCGTTTTCGTTCTACTTAACTTAAAGTCCTTTGACTTTAGAGTACTTCTCCAAAACTCTAGCTTTCTATTGACTCCTTCTTGCGTCTCATCTATCAGAACTATATCATCCGCAAACATCATGCACTAAGGAATACTCTCTTGTATATATTTTGTCAATTCATCTAGAACTAATGTAAAAAGGTAAGGGCTTACAGCTGAACCTTGGTGTAATCCAACTGAGATAAGAAAATCTCTTGTGTCCCCTCCCACTGTGCGCACAATAATAGTTGCTCCTTCATACATATATTTCAACACTTGTATGTAGCTAATAGATACCCTCTTTTGTTCTAACACTCTCCATAAGACATCTCTTAGAACACTATCATAAGCCTTCTCCAAATCCATAAATTAACCAAAGGAAAATAAAATCCAATCATTCTAAGTAGAATGAGAAACACTACTTTGAATTCAGAAACCACCCCTAGAATCTTTCCTTCATCCTTTTGTTAGAACAAAATTACATTACATTAAAGTACTTCTACGCATCATGCCTTTCCATTTCAAACAACTAGATTTTTTTTATCCTAATATAATAACCAAACCTGAACCTGAATTCTCGATGCTTGAAACTTGAGGTTAAGTTTTTCACAATGAAATGATACATGAATCAAGTAAAAATTGGTGAAACAAGTTCTTATGCTCAATTTGAAGTAAAATAAAAAGCAAATCATCTGACCAATGCTTAACAACAAAATTATGAATTGAATTAAGCATGCTATATTTCAACTTGTGCTCAATATGCAGCTTAAAGTGAATAATTTAATTTGAACACACTAATTACATGACAAATATTCAAGGATAACCTACTTCATCCCTTCATGAGCCAGTACAAACAAAGATAGGCTAGAGGGAATTGCTTGTTTAACTTGTACATTTTGGTGAGACTATAAAAAATTCATCATTATGAGAGTGCAAGTTAGTGATCATTGTATGCCAGAAAAATTAACCAAATCTTACTTGCAAGTATGTGATAGCCCGACGAAGATCACCTTGTGATATAGAGCTTAAGGTTGAAAGAGCCTACAGTGGAAATCATATGTTTTGTATAAGGAAATCAAGCCACTATTAAATTTGCTTATGGGAATAAGACAAGCCTTTAACCAATAGATGTGCATACCTCTGCATCCAGACTAAGGCCTTCCTCTTTGCAAATGCGCAATATGCGACTGCTCACAATTTCTTCTGAAAGTGGCTTGAACCTAAATTTGGCACATCTTGAAGCAAGAGGCTCTATGATCCTATAGAAAATGACAACCACCTTATTTATTAAAATTGAAGTATTGCCTTTAATAACCTGAACATTTAGTACAATGTGAGAAAGTTGAGCCTATTCTCCATACATTGGTCCTACACCATGTGCACACCACTGCAAATTAAATCAAAGAAATTCGCCACAAATAAGAACCTATTGAAGTCCAACCTAGAACCTAGACTAATCAGGTTGCTAATTCAATGATTGGCATCAAGGTTTCTTTTTTTCCTTTTCAAAATTAAATTATTCATAAATTGCAATAATGAAGCTGTAAAATGAAAGAAGATATGAATTAAAGGACTCAATAACATTGTCTACATACACAACATACTGCTGGATAGCATCTAGGCAAACAGAATACAGAGGAATGAAGGTAGAATTTATAAAATGCATTAGGAATTTTAAGGAATGACTGGTGCAATCCAAAAGTATCTTATTAGATAACTGTTGTACTAAATATCCTTCATAAAAAAATAAAAAATAAGTGTCTCAAATCATCATTGAATGTTGTCATGGAAAGATAAATAGGAATAACTTGCAATGATTTAATTTGGCAAAGCAGCACAGAAAGTTGCATAGTATCAAACTATTGATCCAAACAAGAAGAGAGGGAAAGTAGGAACAATAAACTTTAAATCACATTCATCATCACTCCTACAGCACTAACCAAAAAAAAAATGCTGATTATGCAAAATCTTTTAGTACTTCAATAATATGCATCAGAAAATTTTAAGACAACCTCCTATTTATGGCAACTAAGCAAAGTAGGAAAAAGGATCACCTGCTGATATAATTGCATAAGAAAAAGAATCTTGTAACTTTGGAGTAAGTTTCCATCGTGCGTCTCAAAGCATTCTGAGCGTCTTCAGTCATTGAATCTGCCTCATCTAGTATAATGATCTTATATGGTGGACAAGGGTAAGCCCTGAAGGATCAGAGAACAGAAATGATAGTACAAGGCAACTATCACACTCAACAAGCATAAATGATCTAAATCGGAAATAAAGATTATTGCAAGCATTTATACCCTCCATGCTGACCAGAACGTACAGCCACAGCAGCAAAATCCTTGATCTTAGTCCGAACAATATTGATACCACGATCATCACTTGCATTTAGCTCCAGAACCCTGGACTTGTAGAGTTCAGGCCTGTAAAAGATTGCTGTTAACTCAGGACCAATCACATGAAAGACATGTTTCAGAATGGCTTTGACTTCTATCACCTAATCAAAGGCAGCAGAATCCACTATCAAAGATAATAGCAATCATTTCTCAATATGACAGCAAGCATTAAATGACCAAGAGTAATCTCTCCAAGCTTCACTCTATTCCAAACGATTTATATCAGCTAAATGAGACGCCAAAAACATCATAAAGCAATCAAATTAATCCAAACCCACATCTAAGTTTCTATTTAACCACTCAAATTTGAAGCTTCTTTTCTATTGTCTAAAACATTAACAACAAAAACGCACGCAGATACAGAAATTATTGCTACAAGTACCCAAAAAGCTGGTGGGCGATGGCCAATGCGGTGGTGGTTTTCCCGGTACCAGGTGGACCATAAAAGAGCATATGTGGGCACTGCAAAGACAACATGATAACCCAAAACAAAGTAGCATAGCGTTAGACCTAGGGTTTGAAAATCAAACAACAAAATTTATAAATAAAGCAGCAAAAACAACAAAATCAAAAGCTGATAGTGTGAAATGTTGGAGTTGAATGACTCACATTAGTGGTCTCGAGGGTGTTGGTGAGGACACGGACGACCTCGTCCTGCTGAACCACGTCCTTCACTTGCTTCGGCCGACTAACAAAACCAAAATCAGAGTTTCACTTAGCGAAGAGAAATGCATAATGTGTATGTGAGAAACATGAATAAAATGAATAGCGAGGAAAGAGAGTCGTTACTATTTCTCAACCCATGGTTGCGAGCTCTGCAACACTGGCGCCATGGCTCCTCAGCGAGTGGAAACAGCAGTTTCTTTTTCCCGCTATTGTTGAAATAGCGGAGATGGTTTATTGGGCCGTCTTTAAATGACGAGACCCAATGGGCCCAGTATCATCCTGCCTATTCCCATGCCTCGCGCATCCTCTCTATTCCCACGCAATTCATAAATTTCTCCTTGCTATTCAGCCTATTTTAGAACTTAAAAATTAAAAAATTTTAATTTTAAAAGAATTATTTTGAAAAAAAAAGTCAAAATTATATAATTATATAAAAAAATCTATGCAGTTATTTTCTAACATTTTAAGATGTAAGAGACTAAATAAATTCCTCTCTAATTTTTTATTATTTCTTTTTAAAATATTATATATTTTAATAAGTAATATAGATGAGTTACACTAATCATCCAGAATTTATTTTCATAAAAATTCTTATAACTTGCGATATAAGATTTACTGGTTAAAAATGATGAAACAAGCATTTTGCTCCTCTCACAAAAATTAAATCACCATTTTGCCACCCTGTTTCTTTTGTCTTTCTCCTCTCATCTTTATAATTAAATTAATTAATAATTATGTATCAATAAAATTATTAATTATTATTAATCAAAATTTAATTAATTTGACATTATCAATAACATTTCAGACTTTATTTGTTTCGTAAAAATTTATAAAAAATATTTTTCGTTATTTGATTATAATATTAAGGTAATAGTATGCATTTATTTTATATATGTATAATTTTTTTTATATTTTAATAAAATTATCAAAGTATAAAAAATAAAAAATAATTTACTCTTACGAAAAGAAAAAAATATTTTTCTTAAAAATAATTTAATTTTTTTTTTAATTAAAAAATTATTTTTCATTGATCTATTTTTTTAATATCTCAAATGTTAGAAAATGTAGAAAATATTTTTCAATAAAATATTTTCTGTGAAATAAATAGAATCTCAAATTGGTTTACAAAAATTTCTGTTATTTTATTAGTTTATATTATTTTAATTGAAATATATTATAATAATTTACTATTTATATTTTAGTTTTTACTTATTAACTTACTATTCCAGATTATAGAGATTTTTATTAATTTACCCTTTTATGCCCTCTCACCCTCTTCATTTTTGTGCTCATTTTATCTCCTCTCTCTTTAATTTATTCTATCTCTTCCCCTTCTTTCGATTGTCTTGCTCTTCTTTTGTCTATGCTTATATCTCTTGTTCTTCGCGTCTCCAAAACCAAACACATATTCAAATCTCATTTTTATTAAAACAAATAAAATGCAATCTCATAGCACAGAACAAAATTTCAACACATATTCAAATTTCATTTTCTTTTTTTTTTAAATTAATATTCAAATTTCATTTTCATTAAAACCAATAAAATGCAATAACTTTTCAATATTTATAACAACAAAAAATATTATAATCATTATAAAATCTTATAAACAAATATATTTTATTTAGATGAATATTTATTAACTTAATATTTATGCTTAGTAAATTTTATTTACTTTATAATTATTTATATTTTTATAAAATAATGTATAATATTTTTTTCATTCACATGTAATTTTTTCTTTCCTCTTGAACTAACTTTTAGGTGAAAGTTAGACCTAATTTATTTTCTCTGTATAATATTAGAGCCTATCCCGCTTTAATATTGAGTCATCGATAGATGTGCTTGCTTATAAATTTTACATTCTAAATATTTATGTTTAATAGTGAGGAGTGTGTTGTCCCACATTAATTTAGAATAAAGATTTGTGCTAAATATAAAATTTATGAAAGCCTTCTCTTTTGACTTAATGTTTATAGTGAAATTCATCCGATCGATAATCTTTTTATTGGTGGTAGACCGTAAATACTAAATGTAGATTAGATTTATAAATGCACCACGATTAATTTTAAAATTATAAAATTATAGATCTTCGCTATCAATTAAGACCTTAATTAGCATAAAATGAGCCAAATTACCTTAAGCAACCAAATTCTTAACTCACTGATGACTAATCCACTAATCATATGAGCTAATTGTAATTTGCGTAATATAAAAAGTCCAGCACAATTATTCAGAATCGCGTCTCTCTTGCTTACTAGCCTACCACAAAAGACAGATTCAGTGACCGTTTAAATTTCGAATTCAAAACTTCACGCTTCACCTGACAGCTCTGTGACTTTCGAACCAATAACCATCCACTCAAATCAGCCAAAACGAAGGAAACGGAACAAGTTTAGTCCAGGTGGCATTAATTGGTTTGTCAGTCACGCCCGAAACTCTCAACAGAAAGACACGGGTACATGAGAGTGGGCCACACTCCGGTACGCTCCCAACGAATACCGAGCCAGAGTCGACGCTCCCGATCTTCCATCAATTCAAATCAATCCCTTCCCCCGCCTCAAAATCAATAGGCAAATGTTAAATAACAAAACACGCGATCTCTCACTCTCTCTGTCTCTGAAAGGAAAGAAACTCTCTGCAAAAGAACCCCAAATAAAATCATTTAATTTTTGCCTTTCAAAATCCAAACAATTCTCCTTTTAATTACTCTATTTCTCTATCTTCACTATTTTTGAGTTGAGAGGGAGAGAGTTGTTTCTTGGGGGTTTTTCTTAGAAAATGTCTACTCAGACTCGCCGCCCATCGTTTTCTTCCTCAACCACGTCGTCTCTGGCGAAACGACACGCGTCGTCTTCGACGTCGTCGGAGAATGTGGGGAAGGCCATGACGGCCGCAACCCATTTGGCGAGAAAGCGGGCTCCTCTTGGCGATATCACAAATCAAAAGAATGCGCCTCAAAAGGGGTCAAGAACTTCGATTCCATCGTCTACTTTGGTGGGTTTTTGTTCTTTACTTTGTTTGGTTTCTGAGACGTGAAGGAAAAAGGAAATACTTAAGTGGGTCTGAATTTTCGTTTGATTTTTTAATGTACGTGGCTTTATTAGATATTGACCAATTCAAGTTTCAGTGGCGGGGGTTTGAGTATTTTTCTGTGCATGGTTTCATTTTCTCCTCAAGGTTTTGCTGTCTGGTTTATCGGTTTCTGAACATGATAAGCCAAGAATTTGAGAAGGATTTTTTAGCAACTATATGAAGAAATTAAAAGATTAACTATCTTTTATGGGATCCTTCTAATCTTATAGTGCTACGAAAATGCCATGTAGGGATTTTTTTTTGATATCTTGGTAACTAGCGCCTGAGAATTAGTTGTTCCTGACTGAATTTTCATATGTGAAGGCACCATGTTCAAATAAAATTGCTAAGGTGAAAAAGGGACCTCCTGCTTGCACCATCAACACAGGCTTCTCTGGGAGCAATTTACCTTCATCTTCAAATGCGAAACCAAGTGCAATTGGTGTATGTAATTTTACATCTGTGCCAAGAAGTGATGAGGCTCTCTCTGGAATCGCTGTTGATCCTGCTACATGCAGGATGGATGTCTCTCCTACTAAATCAGATGGAATTTCAATCTCCTTGGATGAGACAATGTCAACTTGTGATTCTTTTAAGAGCCCTGAAGTTGAGTATATGGACAACAATGATATTCCAGCAATTGATTTTATCAATAAGAAAACACTCAGCAATCTCTACATCTCAGACCATGTGCAAACAGCAGGTTTAGTTTTTTTCTTTTTTTCTTTTCTAATATCGGTCTGTTGTCTCATTTCCCCAACTCTAAGCATAGGTAAATTGCTTTTCTTGACACACCCTAATTTTGTTTGAATATATGCTTGCAGAAAATGTGTGCTGCAGAGATATACTTGCTGATATGGAAACAGATGATAAAATTGTTAATCTTGATGACAATTATCAGGACCCACAGCTTTGTGCCACAATTGCTTGTGATATTTACAAGCATTTGCGTGCATCAGAGGTTTGTTATTCTTTTTCAGTGTGGATGTTTATGCTTGCAGATTGTTTACGAGACAATGATTATCCCTGTGAAGGGGAACATGTGTTCCATTAGTCATTTTTTGTAGAATGTAATTAAATGCAATCAAATAAAAATTGGGTAGAAAATTTCATGAACTAAAAATTTATTTCATTACATTATATTAATATTTCATTATGTTTTACCCAACATGTACGCAGAGTATTCAAGCTGAAGCACCGAGTACATGTCATCGTCTAGTGATAAATAGTCTCATATATGCTTATAATGAATCACTTTCTTTAATATATAATTAGTCATTTCAGGTTTTTCTTGCTTGATTCTAGCATACCTAATGCATCTCCTAGAATACTATTCAAAATACGACTGATTACTTTCATTGCTCTGACTCAACATTTTTCCTTGGGATTCTAGACGAAGAAAAGGCCTTCCACAGACTTTATGGAAAGAATTCAGAAAGATATAAATTCCAGCATGCGTGCAATACTCATTGATTGGCTGGTGGAGGTAATTCGTCTCTGTTTGTTGCATCACATATTTGTAATATTTAACATATTATCTGGCGAATCTTAAATTTATAAAATTACCTATTACTTAAGAATGGAGTTCCTCAATTCCAGTGTCTACTTGATGTCACCCTATTAATCATGTTTAATTCAAAATGCAGGTGGCTGAAGAGTATAGGCTTGTGCCTGATACATTGTTTTTGACTGTGAACTACATAGATCGGTATCTGTCAGGGAATGTGATGAACAGGCAAAGACTGCAGCTGCTTGGTGTCGCTTGCATGATGATTGCTGCGTAAGAAAACATTCTTTGTTATGTCTTTTCTTCATTCTCATGTACTGCAACACTTTTTCTCTAAAATTTTCACCAAATCATATATTCACAAGGGAAATTGGCTGTGGCAGAAAATATGAGGAAATTTGTGCGCCGCAGGTGGAAGAGTTCTGCTACATTACAGATAACACCTATTTTAGAGAGGAGGTATGGTTTTTACCTTCCCCATGGCAAACTACATTTGCTTGTTGCTTCCTCACATTTTCTTTGTTACCTTGCCAGCACAAACAATAAACATCTTTATGCCTGCAGGTTCTGGAAATGGAATCAGCTGTTTTGAATTACTTGAAGTTTGAAATGACAGCCCCCACAGCCAAATGTTTTCTTAGGTAATGACTAAATTATGACTCTCTCCCCCTTCTCATTTTTGTGTGGTTTGCTGCTTCTTTTGACCTGATCGATTCTTGTGACATGCAGACGATTTGTTCGTGCTGCTCAAGGAATCAATGAGGTATCCATCCTTAGAACTTTGGCTCTGCATATTTGTGTGTCACAAGAAAGTTTTATACGAGAGTCACACCATAACATTATTTATATTCTCATGGTTACATTTTAGCTTATTTCTCTGATTTCTGTCATCTCTATCCCTAAAGAATGGGTTATTGTTTTTGGTGGTGGTATGCTGTTTTCTAGGTTCCATCAATGCATTTGGAGTGCTTGGCCAGCTATCTCACTGAATTATCGCTCCTAGAGTACAGTATGCTTGGTTATGCTCCATCACTCATCGCCGCCTCTTCTATTTTCTTGGCTAAATATATACTTCTTCCTTCGAGAAGACCATGGGTATGTGTGTGATAAGAGACTAAATTTTGTTATGGTACTTTTGCTCTATTGCTGAAGCTAAATCCTAATTGCTTAATCATCCTATTTTGGAACAGAATTCTACTTTGCAGCATTACACACTTTACAAGCCTTCAGATTTGTGTGACTGTGTTAAGGATCTCCTCCGCTTGTGCTGTAACAGCAATAATTCTACCTTACCTGCAATCAGGGAGAAATACAGTCAACATAAGGTAAGCAAAACTTCCATTGTGCTCTTGCTCTTGCTCTTTTTCTATGAAATAGTGTATAAAACACTGGTGAGCAGCAGTAAAATGCATGTCTTCTAATCTAATTTGGGTTGTTTATTTTTGCCTCAGTACAAATTCGTAGCGAAGAAATACTGCCCTCCTTCAATACCTCAAGAATTCTTCCACAACCAAAGCTGCTAATACAGTTGCATTTTCTCTTCCAATGCTCCGTTGGATAAACAAACCTTCAAATGAATCATTTTTAGTAGCTCTATCTGGTTCCAAGCAATGGAATACATGTGTTCTTCTCATTGTATCATTTTTTTTCCCTTTAAAATCTTGTAGTATGTCAGTAGCTTTTCGCTTATTGGTCTAGGTTCTGTTGAGTCCACTCTTTCAGCAAAGATATTGATACTGATATTCTTGTATGATATCCCTTCTTTCTTGTTTCCTAGATCTGTTTAGCATAATTGGTAATCCAATTGTACCAAGCAAGCATTCATACATACACGTACCCACTTGAAAAAAATCTGCAGTCTTCTCATTTGAGAGATGTCCACAGAAGCCAAAGATTGGATTCAACCGAGAATTGGTAGTATTATGGCGATCAACAACCTTGGCAGATTTTGTACATGACATATATCTCAAATACATGCTTAAATTTGAATAAATTAAAATTAATAAATGAGTTTATTCAATCATTTATTGATTAACTCTATTTAAATTTAAAATTCATAGTTTGAAAATAATTTTAATATTATTAAATTACATTTTTTAACATGTAAAATTGTAATAATTTTAATATTTATGTTTTGTTTCTTTTTTTATGTAAAAAAAAAATCATTATTATTCTTATCAATTATAAATCTATTATAAAATATATATACATAAATGCCATTACTTTTATAGATTCCATGGGTAAATTTCACAAACATTTTTTCAATTTATATGATTATTTTATTTCAGACACTTAATTTCAATTTATTAAAATAAAATCTACCAACTTTAATTTTATTTAAAAAAAAAATCATTTTGACCTGCAATAATAAATTTTCGAGTTAAGAAGAATAAAACTACCCTTTTGTCTTATTTTCTTCTTTTTCACTTTTTTACCTTTGTGAAAAAATTAATTAATAATTGTTATCAACAAAATTATTTTATTGTAACTAAAATTTTTAATAAAATTATTAATTATATATATCTTATTTATAATTAATTAAAATTTAATTTGTAATAATCTCGATAAATTTTAAATTTAAAATAATATTTTATTTTTTATATAAAAAATAAACAATAAATAATAATTTATAGATTTATTTGGATTAAATATAAATTTAGTTTTGGTTTAAAAAAAATAACCTGAAAATCTACTACTATAAGTTAAAATTATTTTTTCTGAAATAAAATTAAAATTAAAAAATTTTATTCTAATAAATTAAAATTAAATAATTAAAATAAAATAATACTCAAATTAACATTTGATTAGTACAATTTATCCAAATTTCATTGCATGAAAGCCAAAATATAAGAATTCATCGGACCAAACACATGATTAATAAAATATATTAAATAAATTTTATTAAATGTAAATAATGTGTCAAATAAATTTTATGGCCTATTTGATTCAATTTTATGATAAAATTTATTTTATTTACAAATAATTCATGATAAAATTTATTTATAAATAAATTTTTTTTTATATATTTTATATTAAATGTGAATTCATTTCAAATTAAATGAATTTTATGTTTGGAATAAATAAAATAAAATAAAATAATATATAGTAAGAAGATAATTTACTACTTTAAATATATATAATTTTAATTTTAAAATTTATTAGTACATTTTATCAATTTTGATAAAATTTAAGTTAATTATAATAAGTTCCATGAAATTGACAGTTAAAAATTTTAAATGAATTTTTATTTAAATTAAACACTAAAATTTTATATTTATAAATAAATTTTATAAAATTTTATAAAATATATTTATGTTAAACACTATTTTAATGAAATAAAAAAAAAAAAACAAAAAATGTTAACGAAGGCATATCTTTCACGACTAATCCAAAATTCTAAATGGATCTTTCAAAACATTTACCATATAATCTTTTATTTGTTCCACGTGTAAAAAATATTTTCACATTTTTAGTGTTTAAACATTTAAAAAATAAATTAACGAAAAAATATTTTTTTAATAAAAAATTTATTTTTAAAAGAAATAATTTTATTTTTTCAAAAGAAAAAATTATTTTTTATTTTTTAAATTTTAATAATTTTATTAAAACATAAATATATATATTATATAAATATTTAAACATAAATATATATATATTATATAAATATTTATTATTAATTTAATATTATAATTAAATAATAAAAATATTTTCTTATTTTTTTACCAAGTAAACGAAACTTAAATAAATAAATTTTTATTTAAATTCATCATAAATTCAGTGTTGGTAAAAAAAATCCAAGTAAAAGCCAACATTTTATTTAAAAAAAAAAACCAACATTTTAACTGCCAGTGGACTAGACTTGACAGCCCATTTCACTTTATCTCTCTCTAACAGTGAACCCTACGCGACTACTCTCTCTCTCTCTCTGTGGAAACTTATTCGCTAAGGATCACGTGGTCAAAATATTCCCATTTCACTTCTCTCTCTCTCCCTCTCTCTCCCCTCCCCACCCCAACCCATGAGCTGAAGCTTAGTATCTTGTAGGCTTGTAGTTGTTGTGATATTCCTTAATTTTCTTAAATTCTCGTTTGCTCCAATTTGGCCTCTTTCAGTTCTTCAACACAATGAGTTTTTTGAGACCGTCTGTATTGTATCAGTTCCTTCTAACTTCCATTACTCTAAAATGGATGCCCTGCCAGAGCTGGGGTTTTCTTCGATGGCCTGGTTTTGATGGCTTCTTGAGGCTTCTGGTTTTGCTGCTTTTATGGTCTATGTGTTCCGAGATTCGCTTCATTCCATCCTCTTCCATGTACCCCACTCTTCGCGTTGGTGATCGGGTCCTTGTTGAGAAGGTAAAGATTCTTTCCACATTTAGTCCTTGTTTGATGCCATCTAGTTTGGTAATTGATTCATCTAGATTCTGGGTGGGTATCGAATCGTTGTCAAGATCAGAGTTTCAGAAATTGCATTTGGTATCTTCAGACCCTGTAGCCTAATTATTTAAAGAACTGCTTTTACATTTTTCATTTTCCGTATTTTTACTTTCTCAACTGAATTGCTAGCTAGTCCTGTCTCTATGGAAGTGCTCGTATGTTTTTCCTTGATCTCTATATATTTTCTTTTCTTTCATCATGATTTTCTTTTCTTTATTATGATAATTGGTTTGGATTCTGTTATTCGCCTCCTATCATGGTGAATTTCACTTGGGAGGCTGAAATCCGAGCAAGTAATTTCTAAGTTCTGAAAGTTCCAAAGAGCATTCTTCAGAATGTGGAGGATTTAAATTTTAAAAACAAATGATAAATGGCAATCTTTACTAGAACTGTAGAATCGCAGTCTTCAAGTTGGTGTTGTGCTTAGTCAGGCAGTAAAACGAGCTCTTATATGAATTGAAAGTAAGATTACAAGAGCCAATCAGTTCCATTCTAGTCATAAGTGATTTTGTAAATTAGTTGTGCTATATTCTCCTAATTAGATATGGCTTCTCTCTATGACATGCTGGGGATGTCTTTGGTAGCCCTTATATCAAAGGAGAAATTTATCCCTCATTATTAAACGCCTGAGAGAGGTAGCATTAACTTGCCAAGTGATCAGACAAAATCTGTTGTTCTTTTGGTCTAAAAGCATTTTAGTTAATGATTACCAACGACTTTCTTGGTCCTTGTCATGATTGAACTCTTCTATATGTCTAGTTGTTTGAGGCCCTTGTTCTTGATTGCAACTTGGCAATCTAATCCTCTTTCTATGTGTATATCTTTTCTCTGCACTTCAATTACACTAATCACATAATATTTATGTCAGATGGTCAACATTCAGGACAGAATTTTAAAATGTTTGCATAACTTCCCATTTTGTTTATGATAATCAGATGATGAATTTATTCTGTTGAAGCATGCTAGCAATTGAGAAGAAAATTATGGGACAAGAAAAAACCTTGCAAATTCTGCAAAGCAACATTGTTAAATCTTCTTAGAAAAATACGAAAACTCTGATCTATTTCTTGCATAAGCTAAAAGGGTGATTTCATTTACATCACTTCTGTCAATGACATTAGCTTTGAATTTTAAATAATATTTCTTAACTTCTCAGGCTTCATACTACATCCGATCTCCTGCTATAAATGATATTGTCATATTCCGAGCTCCAAAACAGGTTTGTTGTGGTACTGAATCTGCCAAATTTCTGTCTCTAATGGTGTTCTTTTTTTTCTAGATTTTATTATCCTTTTCTTCGTGGTCTGTGGCAGCCTGGAACCAATGAGGAAGTTGTTTTTATTAAGAGAATTGTTGCAAAAGCTGGAGATTATGTTCAGGTAAAATCATTTCTTTAATTTAAAGCCCCACATGTACGAGCCATAATAATGGATGTCTACTTAAGAATGTGATTTGGGCAACTAATTTATGAACTATAATCCGACAATAAACTGTCGTTTAAACATTTTGCTTCTCAATCTCTTCTTTAAGTGATGTCTTATTGAAAGGTTCTTACATTCTTCAGTTAGCTCTGTAGCTGCCTTGTTTATGATCAATCCATTTCACAAATTAAAAAGGTGGATAAAATTTTGTACATATTGGAGTCACTTGTTAGAATTGAGAACAGGAGCTGTATTAATGCCAAATCCTTGAATGGTTTCCTTTGATAACCTGCAGGTTCATCGTGGATCACTGTATGTCAATGGAAAAGCTCAGACTGAAGACTTCATAGCAGCACGACCAACATACACAACAGAGTTAATTGTGTGCTTCCTCTTTTACCTCTTTACACTTCTATATTGCTGCATTCTTTCAAAGCATTTTTCCAAACCACCAAAAAGTGTTCTTGAACAACATTACAAGGCTGTAAGCTGAGCAAATGGCTTACAAAATAGCACTGTATATATCTTTTCATTCAATGAGGTATGCAAATGTGATTGTGGAGCGGCCCATTGGAATCTACATTGTTGACAATTAAAAGCCCTATGTTACCCAATCATTTGGATTTGTTTAATCATGAGCCATGGATGGTACACCATAGGCTTGATCTACCTGTTATTAATATGTGTTAGTTTCTCTTGGAACTATGGCCCATCATTTTTGCTTCGTATTAACATGACCTTTTACTGGGTTTGCAGTATGTGCCTAAAGATCATATTTATGTCTTGGGAGACAACCGCAATAACAGCTACGATTCGCATGACTGGTAAGATTCTCAAGCCGCTGCTTGCTATGTGAAGATACCTTTTCTCTTTTAATTGTTTCTTTAGATTCCAGTTAATCTTAAGATTCGCTTAACAAGGTAACTTAAAATTTCTATGATGCTCAAATTTAAAGTGAAAATGCCTCTCCTAGGAATTTCTTGATCATTGTTGATGCATAGTGCCCTTGCATTATTTTACCTCAAACTTCTATCTTTTCTTTTCACTTTCTTATATGTTCATTTGATGTTGATGATTAGGGGACCCCTTCCTGTAAAGAACATCATCGGAAGATTTGTCACGTGTTGGCACAGGCCTTCAAGAAGCTGACCCCATGATCATATGGGTTAGATACACCGGAAATCTCCCACGTCTTGATAGATATCATCGCCATATTTCTGTGTCCCCAGCATAATTAGTCATTGATTGATTGTTTCTTTGTTTAGTCATTCGTTGGTGCCAATATGCATGCTTGTAAATTGTGAGTTGAGTTGCAGAGAATAGAATATGATTCTTGGGAATGGAGATCGCATATTGTTGGTAATGTTTAGATATTATTGGATCATGCTTGGATTTAAACTATGGTTAGAATGTAAGTTAAGAAGTCTCTAGCTGCTATTAACTTGATCAACAAGCAAATAGGTGGTGCTAGTTTAGTTCGTAAAGTTCACTTCAGATTGGATTTTGTTCATTTGAACGAGGGGAAAGCTTTACTAAGTGATGGCAATAAAATTTGTTCTCTGCTGGCATCCATCCTAAACGGGCGGAGAATCCCTTTTCCAGATTGGATCCTTGCTAGTCTCGCCCGCGGCCTGGATAGGCCTTCTTGCAAGGAAAGATCCTAACAAGGTTTTCTGGCCTAGTTGTCTTGTACCCCTACGTACTACATATTTGAAAAATAAAAATAAATCCTATGCGATCGGTTAATGCAAATTATTTTTTATCTATTTTGTAGATCATAAATTTTTGAAGGAATAATAAATTGCCAATATTTAAATCTATATTCTCTTATATTATAAAATAAACATTCAAATATTATACTATTAATTTAACAGCAAATTTAATAAATTAATTATATTCTTATTTTATTTGAAAGGTACCATATTGGTGTGTACTATGATACTGTATAAAGTATTTTTTTTACAGAAAATAAGATAATTTTATGAAAATTTATAATTAATCTCATTAAAGTTTTGTAAACAGATACTTTTTTTTTATAAAATAATTAGTACTTTTTTTAATAAATAATTAATTACGTAACTTTTATAATTTTTCACATTAAAAATATATATATATTATTTTTTTTAAATTAATAAATAATTTATGTGTCAAATTTTATTAAAAAATTATAGGAAGAGATCACACATTCATCATAAGATTATTTTTGAAAAATGATATTTTTTATGTAAAGTACATGAGTACATGTAATATTAGTATTATTTTAATTATTTTAGTATTTTCTATAATGAATATGTAACCTACTTTTATAATTTTTTAATAAAATTGGTTTTATATATATAATTATTTATTAGATTTAAAAAAATATATTAATATATGTTTTTTGTATAAAAAATTTTACTTTTTTTTTTTAATTAATAAATTTTTACAATTAACTATTTACAGGAAAAATTATCAATTTATAAAAATTTAATAAGATAAATCGTAAAATTTCATAAAATCATCTTATTTTTCATAACAAAATGGTTTTAATTTATAATAAAATCAAGTAATTATAGAATACCCCTTCATAAATTTAAAAAGTTTTATATTTCACACCCTAACATTTTAATTTTGTAGAGTCAATTTTTATTTACGAGTCTACTCTTTATTATTTTATTATTTTTTATAAATATATGTATATGAAATCCCATTGGTAATATATAATTTTTTTATTAAATTGAGTAAAATTTTCAAATTTTTTATTGTAATTTCAAATGAGAATTGTATTTTTACTCCTTATAAGAGAATAATTCAAGCTCCTAAAATGAAGAATTCCACCTTCAAAATTGGGGATAAGGTACTCTATTATCTAGATTTATAATACCCACAAGCAGTACACTCAAAATGATCAAGTGGGTAACTATAGATGAGAAGTGGATTGATAAGAGTTTGGCATATATCAATAGGAAAATACATTTTATCAAATTGGATGGACAATATAAGCCTACCAACTGGAAGGTATTAAAGTGTTCCAATAAATTCATTCCTTTTTAGATATTTCAAGTAGGTGTCATCTCAAAAATTTTTCCACTTTTTGAAAGGTAAGGTAAGGTTTCAAATTGTCAAGATTCTAATCACAAAATCTTCAAAGATGATAACCTTCACTTGCCAATGCCTCCCTATTCCAAAACATGTCAACTCTAAAATGTTCAAAAAGCCTCATTATAAAAATATCTAGGGAGTGTAAACTAAAAGAGAAATTGAACTTTACACTTTCTAGATTTATCTTAGCAGTTCATCATTTGGTTCTTGATAAGGAAAAAAAAAAATCTTATATGCTTGTTTTGCTTGTGATTTCTTTTTAACAAATCTTTTTCATAAACCAAACCAAGGAAAAAGGTATAGGAATCATTTTTTTTAATTACCTGTTTTTCTATAACTTTCTAATCTAATTAACCCTTTTCAGCCTCCAACCTTAGGAAGAAAGTAGGTTAGAAAATTTTCTTTTCATTGCCTTCTTGCCCTTAAAAATGCTGTGTAATGGGGTTTTAACTTTTTTTTTTTTTTTTTCTATTATTAGGTTGAATGGTTTGCCTCACTTTCTTTCTTATAGTATAATTAGTTCGACTAAAATTTAAATTTGAAATTACATAGTTTTGAAAATAATTCCAATATCATTGATTATGGTTATGGTTATAATTTATTTTAATTTGTGTTATTAGATTTCAAAAAAGGAACACCAAGTGAATATTTTTGAAAACTTTTTTTTTTCTCTATATTAAGCATTTGTTCTTGAAAAATTAGATGGAAATAGTGCAGTCTGCAACTTTTTTTTGGAAGATAAGAACTAATGCAAGGACTTTGGATTCTCTTCGTAATATCAAAAATATCTTCACCCACAAATCCACGACTTACCTTCCCTGTTATCCAAAGATTGTGATGTTTAGTGCTGAAACGTACGAGGTCTTCACATTCTCAAGTGCTCATCGTGACCTATCCAATCCAATGTCTATAACTGAGCTTTCCCCTTTCTAGACTTCTTAGTTCTCAACTACAAAGATCCATTTCTTTATCCATAGATTTCCCTTTTCTTTTTCCTTCCTTAATCATAAGCCCAATAGCTAAAAGCTGAAAATATGAACAAATCCTCCAATACAAATTATTATTATTATTATTATTATTATTATTATTATTGAAAAGGATTTATATAAGAATTATTTTTTTTTCATTATAAGAAATGAGTTTATTTTAAGTTAAATGCTATATTGGTGCATGCATATTATGTTGGTGCGGTAATTGAAATTTTTACAGATTAATTACTTAAATATTTATGAGAAATTATATGTATTTATTAAGTGAAATCTTTTTTACTTAATATGGAGAGTGTTAGAATTTTATTGGAGTAAAATAGATGTAAATTAAGGTATGAATAAAAGTTTTTTAAATTTTTTGTAAATAAAATTATTTTATAGATTAATTAATAAATGATCGGTTTAATAAACATTAAAAATCCGAACATGAGATAAAAATAAATTATTGAGTTTGGTAATTTAAATAATTATGATTGCATAATATGTTATATTTTAAAATATTTACGAGATTACAATATATAACAAAATGATAACTGTATATTTTGTTATTGTTAATTAAGATTGGTTGAAATATTAAAAATTAAATTAAAGAGGATAAATTATATAATTGGATCATACTATAAAAATTTTATAGATACTTAAATATTTGAAGATATTTATACTATATATGTTTTAGCAATTTACTTATTTTCATTTTTATTTTTGTATTTTGTTTTAGTAATTTTATATATCAATAAAAATAAAATTTTATCTTTTTATTTATAATTTTATTGAATTTAAATTTTTTGTAACATTAATTTAAAATTCATATTAAAACTATAAATGGATTAGACTAACTGAAATCGAACTGAACCAGAGCTTAATTAGAACCGTAGCATCACAAACCAAATTTGAAACTACTTCAAAATCATACTAAAATTAGCTCAGAATTGTGACTGAATCAAAATTGGTTCGAACTGATAAAATTTAAGCTGATTTCAATTCATGCCTAGAAGATTCTGGTTGACAATCAGCTCTTGGCCAAGTCTATTCCTAATTATCAAGTATAATACACATTTTTTTTTTAATATTTGGGTATGATTTAAACTCAAACTTAACATCTCATAATTCTAAATATCATTTCAGTATCACTGAGTTAAAATTTATTTATAAATATTTTAATTTATAATTAATATAAAAATAAATAAATAATAACCTAAATTTACATGTTTTTTAAATTATTCAAATATTTTCTTTTAATTTTATGGACATTATTTTTACATTTTTCTACACTAAGAAATAATACTATATCAAATATTGCTTAATCAAAATCTCTAAACAATCAAAGTGATAATTTAATAAAATTGATTTTTAATAAAAAAAATAAAAATAATACCTAAAGAATTAAATAAAATTATACTTAATAATTTTAAAAAAATATATAAATTTCAGATAATTTTCCCATAACAAAATTTTTACTTCTCATTTAAGAATATATTTTCAAAATATAAATATGAATATTAAATAATTAATTTTATTGAAATAAATTAAATAGAATAAATAATATTTTTTCAAAAATATCTGGCATTCGTGTGCTACACACACGGTTGCAATGGTGCCAAACCATTCCCACCACTAGGCAAGTTGCAAAAGTGGGACCCACTTTCAGTCAACCAATGAAAAATCAGAGACAGACGATGGTGATGGGAGTGAGACGCGAAAAATCGAAGCAAATAATAGCGCATGCTTTTTGGACACTTCCCTTTCAGTCCTCGTTCCTGGTGTGGGACCCATTTTGCTTCTGACTCCGGAGCACCCTACGTTGAGTTTCTCTTTACCGTCCAATGTGTACCTTCACTGCGGTTCTTTTTTTTTTATTTTTTATGAATTATTAATTTCTAATTCTATTTTGAAATTTCAGCTAAATTATTTAACAGATCAGATATCCTAAATTAGCATACTGATTTAATCCATAAGGTCAATAATAATTATGGTATGACTATTTATTTATTATTTTGACAGAGACATTAATTATTTAATACAGGATATATACTCTCAAATAATTATTTGATGTTTTGAGGTGTTTTTCAATAGAATTGAATTATAATTAATAAGAAAAGAAAATATTTATTTTTATTAATTAGATTAATTATTTTTATTAAATTATTAAATATGTAATTATAGTTTAATTTATTATTACTATATATAATAAGTTCATCTGATAATAATAGGTTGCTGTTAAAATCATAAAATATAAGATTTGAGTAAATTTCTCTCTTGAGTTAATTTTTGAATAAAGTTTAATTAACTTTTTTTATATAATATTAGAGTCTATCTACCTTCGATAATTAATCACTTACATATGTATTTGCCTATAAGTTTTAGGTGTTGACGAGGCTTTAAATTTTCAATTAAAGGTATAATAAAAAAGGCTTATAATTAATTAATTTGTTAATTATTTATATGGCATATATGCAGTTTCTTCTTTTGATTAATTACTACAAGAATAACAAGATTAGTGCTGTTGTTATTAGTTAATTAACTAATTAATTAATGTTATACAGTTAATTACCTAGACATGTTTTCTTTTATTGAAAAAATAAAAAAAGAAATCTCTTGATGAGAAATGAATTCTTAATTTCGGAATATTAATGTTGGCCTCACGCTAACTATAAAGGGCTTCTTTTTTTTTTTTTTATAAATATTCCACAAAGGGGAACTCCCTAAAGCAAGGAGTTTTAAAAAGCCCCAACTATAGTTTATATAATACACTAAGTGACGCAGTATTTATATTTATAGGAATGAGCATTCGGTTAATCAAATCAAATTTTCAATTCAAATTAAGAAAAATCAAATCAAATTTTCAATTAAAATTAAAAAAAATTGAAACTAATTGAAAATAAAAAAATATTCAATTAATTATCGATTATAATTAAATTAATTAAAAAATAATATATTATTAATAAAATTATAATTAATATATTAAATAATATAAATTCGATTATTTTGATTATTAAATTAAAAGAAAGAATTTTTAAATTATTAATAAAAATTAAATCGAATTGAATTTACTTTTATTAAAATAATCAAATTTTATTGATACAATTTGATTATTCAATTATATTAATCGAATAATGCATACCCATTAATATTGAGTTATGAAAAAAAAAAAAGTGAATGAGTATAAAGCAAGTGGTGACACTATGCTTGGATTATTTTAAGTCCATAACCTCAAGCTCATTTGCTTGTACATGCACTCTTTTGATTTAATGGGAAGGAATTATGAAGGAATCATATTCTCTAACGATAAGGATGGATGGGAATTAATTGAGAAGCATTATTAGAGGTGGGAATTTTGATTCAAAGGTGGTCCTTTAAAGAGATAGATTAGAATAATATTTCAGTAAGCTTTGCATTCTACTATATATGAAGTAAGGAGCTTTGATCCAAGTGAATGCATTACAAGAACTTTCTTTCCTTCTCCCGTGGATTTTGATCCCTTCTTGGTGAAAACAAGAGAAACTTTAAGGGTAGAAAGTGTCATGATTCAAATTATGGGTCAGACCAGTACTAGGATTTGAATCAGTATAAGACCCCTAAAATCCGCAGTAAAACTCACTGTCAAGCCCAAATGACAAGCTCAATTCAAGAAAATAACCGAACAGAGTCCGATCATAACTAGGATCATCCAACGAGAAGTTTTTGATTCACCCGACCTGTAATCACAATATATATAATCATTTGGGGAGCTCAGCTCACCACTACATCCTCAATCAACATAATATGATTACTGGGAGCCCAGCTCCCTCATCCACATAAATAAATAAATTTATAAGTCTACACATACACAATCAATAAGTTAACAAATTTAAATAGTTAATCTTTTACAGACCCAGTTAAATAAAATATCACTAACACATGCGAAATTTTAGATTTTAGATCAACGACAATAATTATAGACAATGCACCAATAGACCTGCGAAGAAGAAGACAGGTCAATCATAAGAAAAACTCTCCTGTAACCTGGGAAAATAGAGTGAACAGAAGTGAGCGTTCGACTCATAGAGTAAGATATTGATTTTACTTACAATTTCTATAACTATCTATGTATAGTGCATCCTATGAGTGAAATGCATCGTTTTCACATATTTCAAATAAAAGCAAGCCATAATCACATCAAAGGCTGTAACACCCTCACTGTAGCAACTACGTACATTCTACTGTTCTGGTGACCGGTGTTGGTCCGGACAGTTAGAACATCTAGAAAAATATTTAAACTAAAGTGAGGAACCATAATTAACTCAAATATTAATAAGAAAAATTTAGAAATAATTTTAGCAATAAAATACAACCGAGTTAAATGAGCCAATGCCGTAGCGATGGGTAACCCAGTGGGAATTGCGATCCTCGCAACTAGGAGCCCTAGACCCGGGAGAAAATTCATAAATTAATTTTTGGGACTCTAGAGAAGAGTCATTGAGGTTTCTACGGCATTAGAATGCCAAGAAAATGCTTAGAAAAATTTTTCAATCGGTACAGATAATTTTGGTCTGTTAAACCAAACGGAGGGCATTTTGGTCATTTCGCCTTCAGAGGTGATTTTTGGCCGACTTGTCCAGTTAAGTAAATAATTATCATGACACAAAATGTGAATAAATATTACTAAAAATTAAATTAAAAATGAGTAGAAAAGAAAAGAAGAGAAAATGAGTTAAATGTGAATTTTTACCTAATGCTTTTGTCATTTAAACCCTTCCCACCAATCACAATTAAGCTAACTTATTAAAAAGGGATAATTGAGACCAAAGTAACCAAAAGCAATCAGATTTCATCTCCTTCAACAAACTTGCCGTTTCCCTTCAACCCACCCAAAATCACCATTAAAGCTTATACAAGCTTTCCAACTCACCAAATCTCACTTGAAACCCTAAGTCCACTTCAATAAAATTTGTCTATACAACTTGGCAAGGTGATTGGCTGTCAAGAAAAGCCAAGAAAACTGAAGTTGTAAAGGGAGAAAATTCTGCTCACTTGTGGTAAATGACTAAACTCTTGCTCTTTTTAGTTTAATTCATGTTTAATTGCATGATATGTGTAGGAAATGTAAGAAAATGAAACAAACAAGTGTGTGTGTGCACCCTACAAGTTTAGGCAGCTAGGGTTAGTTAGGGTTAGTGATTTTTCTTGATAGCAAAGTATTGAAGAGCAGCACTTAGTGCTAAATGCATGATTGAACTTAGTTGTGTAGGTGAAATGCAAGGATTAGGTATGTATGAATATGGAAAAATATGGACACTTAACAATATTAGGGTTTGCTCATGTAATGGTTCATTAACCTTGTAATGGTCAATTAGTGACCATTTGAATGTGTATAATGAGGAAATGAAGTGAGTTGAGGCTTGGCATTTGTGTATGGGTGAGCTGCCTTGGTTGACCTGCAGGACTGAGCATCAGCAGGTTTGGGTAGTTATAAATGGAGTTGTAGTGGTTCAATTAGTGCAAGACTAATTGGACATGAAACTAGATATATAATGGCACAACTTTGGTATAAAAACCCTGCCCAGAAAACCAAATCAAGTTGACCTAAAAATTGCCCTAATCTGAGTGACTTGCATTCTACTTGGGCAAAATGACCAAATGAATAGTGTCTATTCATTTGGTCATAACTCAGTGTAGAAAGGTCCAATTGACCTGAAATTTTACCAGCAGAAAGTTGAGATATAGACCTACAACTTTCATGAGTCTAGTAGGTTTGGGCAGTTATAAATGGAATTGTAGTGGTTCAATTAGTGCAAGACTAATTGGACATGAAACTAGATATATAATGGCACAACTTTGTTATAGAAACCCTGCCCAGAAAACCAAACCAAGTTGACCTAAAAATTGCCCTAATCCGGTTGACTTGCATTCTACCTGGGCAAAATGACCAAATGAATAGTGTCTATTCATTTGGTCATAACTCAGTATAGAAAGGTCCAATTGACCTAAAATGTTACCAGCAGAAAGTTGAGATATAGATCTACAACTTTCATGAAGAAACATAACTCAAATTTTGACCATAACATATTTAAAAAGTGACCTGCAGTCACTGCACAAAACACTGTAGATTTGGTCAGTCTAAAAAATCTGGAAAGTTTACAATCCTGTCAGTTATGGTGTTTAGGCCATAACTTGAGCTACAAAACTCCAAATAGAGTGATTCAAAAAAGAAATGTAACTAGACACAATAAGAAACAACTTTCATGTTGACAACTTTGCCAAATTCCTACTGTAAAAATGACTAATGGAATAGTAAACACAAGGCTTAAAATCTGAAAATTTTGAACAACTAGCACTAAGTTTAGAAATGGTATTGGCAACCAATACCAACAACTTTAGAATGCAAAATATGGTATGTTGAGAGTATTAAAACCAATGTACCTATTGCCTATACAAAAGTCAACATTTTAGTTGACTAATGAAATGAATAGTAATACCTAAACTTAAATTTCAAGAATTGTACAATTTAAAAATGTAACATACCCTAGTATACCTAGCAAGATTGGTTTGGATAGGTTGGTATGCCAATAGGGTTCAGTTAGCAGTAGTGCACATGGCATTATGCCATTCTGTGATTTCATGGCTTTTAGCCATTCTGACATTGTGTTGATACTTGGCCTTGTGCCTAATGTTATTACAGCTTATTAGCTATTCTGTTGCACACCGGGAGATACATATGTGACCAATAGTGTGACGGCCCGAGGTACTTGATACCCAGTGCTAGTTTACCCGTTTATCCAGTCCAGTCATCCAGTATAGATTACTTGGGCAACTAAAAATGAAAGTGGATAAATTTAATGAAATTATGAATATAACAAGTACAAAATAAATAAGATTACCAATAATAATCGAAAAATTATCTGCATAAGACATCAGGATATGCACTGCATATTTATTTTCTGTTATTTCTTTTTATTTTATTATTGGCACCACTAAGCATTATTGCTTAGCGCGTTGGTTTTGCCACGCGTAGGTTCTGGAGAGACCGACCGAGAGCCCAGTAGACCGCAAACTGGGTGAGATCTTCTGCAGCTCTGCATAGTATCCGTGTCACCTCACCGTCATTAGTGCATTGGTAGGACACTAGGTTTTATTTTGATATTTTGTAATTAACTTTTACTTTCTCATGTGAAATTGAAACTCATGTAATGTATTTTGTTATGAATGTAAATAGTGAAAATTATGTTTATGAATGAAAAAAGTGAATATTTATTGATGACTTTTACATGAATATCATATGAAATGAATGATTGAGAAATAGAAATGTTGTTGAAAAATATTAAGATTTTGATGATGAAATGGAGTTTGGGATTGATTGAGAATTTTGGAAGTGTTTTTCTCAAGTTCCGAAGAACTGTTTTCTCCATTCTTAGCCGGAACTCTGCTGGATTTTCTATAAAATTTGCGGAACTTCAAATAAATTTATGATTTCAATAAATGACTTAAATGAATGATATTTCACGAATTATACTTCATAACTAAAAAATAAATAAATTAGGAAGAATAAAAATGATTGAAATAAAATAGAGTGTTCCGGTACACTGTGTGACATATCTTACTCGGCTATACTGTAGACGGGTAAGGGAGGTCACAAAGGCAATCTAGAGTACTCACACACCCGTGTGTCACATCCATACTTATATATATATATATATATATATATATGGGAGTTGATTCCCTATACAACTCTCTTAGTTCCAATCTCTGCAGCGAGATCAACTCAAAGTCGGATTTTATCTTAATATCCAAATTCGGGGGCCAGCGAGATCAACTCAAAGTCGTGCCTATCCCAATTTATCCATAATAAGAATCGGGTCCCAGCGAGTTAAGCTCCAGCCGCGTCTACTCGTCTTACCCATATCCATATACACACCACATATACACCTACTCACACACACAGCTCCAGATGGTCATAAGACAACAATCACAGTAATATCATCAAGAACAAATGCAATATAAAATGTGCATAATACTTACTACATACATATATGTATAAGTGATGCATGAACATGCTTTAAATATAATAATATTGAAATTATAAATAAAATTAATATTTATTCACAAATTAATCCAAAGTCATTGCGGCGGCTGGGCGGAGGAGGAAGACTGACCCGGCTCATCTAAATATTATATCAAAAATTTTATCAATATTTACTTAAAATAAAATTTTAAAGAATTAAGGGACAATTCTAAATTTTGCCAAAAATCTTGCAGAATTTTCCTATATTTGTAACCTATCCAATTTATAAAAAGATTCAAATAACACTTCTAAATCTCAAATTCCTATAATCACATCTCATCAATATTATATGACTCCTCCTAGGCCCTCAAAAATAATAAAAAATTATATATTTACACATAAAATAATTATTTAAAAATTTAAAGTGTTACAAAAAGGAGAGTGTAGACATAATAATGGTAAGAATTTGAAGCATTTCTCAATTTCTCATTTAGCTCTATAGGCATTTTAAGCATTTTGATATAATTGCATTTTATTACTAAAAAATACATTAAAATTTTTTTAAAAATTGAACGATTATTGCAATTTTGGTATGTTTCTTAAGTGTTGTTTGGTTGAGTTTTATTTAGTTGGTATTTTATCTCTACTTCTTAAGAAGTTAAATGTTTAAATAAAACGAAATTATCAATATTAAAAAGAAGGAAGTGATATTGTGATATTTTTTAGAATTATAATATCTTAATTTTGGATATTAATAAAAAAACAAGTTAATGAGACATAAAAGAAATCTTGCATGTCCAAATCTTACAGGACTGTTACTGTAGCAGCAACCAAAATGGACAGAAGAGTTACGTATTCTTGCTGACCACTAAAAGATTAAGAGAGCGGTGAGAAAGTGGTCGTTGCTTAACTATGGCACTGCTTGTAAGTTAATGGTTGGGAGGGATTTTTAGAATTTTTGTTATTTTTTTAAAATAAAATAATATTTTTAAATTTTTAATTTTTTTTAGTGGGGTCATAGAATCTTAAATATGAGTTGATGTATGAATTGAAGTATCGCTGGGACACACAGACCACTTACAGAGAGAATCCGCGTTCAGCCGCGCCCTTCAGCTATTATTGGTCCTCTTACCACCTCAAATCTATATATACAAACTCTTCTTAGCTTCAATTTGCATTATCCCACAATTCAATCTCTACTCTTTCAGTAGAGCGCTTTCTTTCTCTTCTTCCAAGTATAGGAAAGAACTCACTTCTGTTTCTTTTTTTTGTTCTGTGAAAAACGATGGTCGAGAATTCTGCAGCAAAGAGCCATTCCCATCAAGTTTTTGATGTCTCCATTGACATCCATGCACAAACTGGCACCGAGTGGCTAGATGATGATGGTCGCCTTAAGCGAACTGGTAATCCTACTTAACATAATCTTAATCACGATTATATTCCAGGGATGTGGTTGATGTGATACTGATTATGATGATGATTGTTGTTAATTAATTATGATTCAGGGACTCTGTGGACTGCTAGTGCCCATATCATAACAGCTGTGATTGGGTCTGGGGTTCTGTCCCTGGCCTGGGCCATAGCTCAGCTTGGATGGATTGCTGGTCCTACTGTGATGTTCTTGTTCTCTTTGATCACTTACTATACTTCTATTCTGCTCTCTGCCTGCTACCGTTCTGGTGATCCTCTCACTGGCAAGAGAAACTACACTTACATGGACGCTGTTCGCTCCAATCTTGGTAACTTCTGCTGCTTGTTTCTGATATAAATCTTAATCTTCTCAAAATTCTGAACTTAATCCTTACATTACTGTGGAAAAATTTCTCAGGTGGTGCTAAGGTCAAGATATGTGGATTGGTTCAGTACCTTAACCTCTTTGGAGTTGCCATTGGTTACACAATAGCATCATCCATAAGCATGATGTGAGTTCAGACTTGAAATTGAAAATCAAATAATTTTTTAACAGTTTTTAATCTTTGGTTTCATGTTTCAGTGGCTAATGAGATTTCTGGTTTATGATGAAACAGGGCTATTAAGAGGTCTAATTGTTTCCACAAGAGTGGGGGCAAGAATCCTTGCCGCATGAATGCTAATCCTTACATGATTGCTTTTGGGATCACAGAAATTATTTTCTCGCAAATTCCTGACTTTGATCAGCTATGGTGGCTCTCCATTGTTGCAGCTGTTATGTCCTTCACTTACTCAACTATCGGTCTCGGACTTGGCATTGCTAAAGTTGCAGAGAATGGAAAATTTATGGGAAGCTTAACTGGAATAAGCATTGACACTGTGAGCCAAACCCAGAAGATATGGAGGAGCTTCCAAGCACTTGGAGACATTGCTTTTGCCTATTCCTACTCCTTCATCCTCATTGAAATTCAGGTATACTTGAAGCCAAAAACTTGAATATATTCCCTTAATTATGATTTGCATATTAATCTGAGTTCTATATGACATGTTCTGTAACAGGACACAATCAAATCCCCACCATCAGAAGCCAAGACGATGAAGAAAGCAACTCTAGTAAGTGTTGCAGTGACAACCCTTTTCTACATGCTCTGTGGCTGCTTTGGCTACGCTGCCTTTGGAGATATGTCCCCTGGAAATCTCCTCACAGGTTTTGGCTTTTATAACCCATATTGGCTACTAGACATTGCCAATGTTGCCATAGTAATCCACCTTGTTGGTGCATATCAAGTCTACTGCCAACCCCTCTTTGCTTTCATTGAAAAAGAAGCAGCACAAAGATTCCCAGATGGCTACTTCATTACCAAGGAAATCAAAATCCCAATTCCTGGTTCCCGTCCCTATAATCTTAACCTCTTTAGATTGGTTTGGAGGACAGCTTTTGTGATCTTGACCACTGTGATTTCAATGCTCCTTCCCTTCTTCAATGACATAGTTGGCCTCCTGGGAGCTTTAGGATTTTGGCCATTAACTGTTTACTACCCAGTTGAGATGTACATAGCACAAAAGAGGATACCAAAATGGAGTACAAGATGGCTCTGCCTCCAAATCCTGAGTTTTGCTTGCCTTATAATTACCATAGCAGCAGCGGCTGGCTCCATTGCTGGAGTCGTTGGTGATCTGAAATCAATCAAGCCCTTCCAGACCTTTTACTGAATCAGTAGATTTGGCTATCACTCATCCACATTGGGACAAAGATCAAGAATACAAATCAAGGAGTAAGCAAATTAAGGAGAACAACCTGAAGTTGCAGCCTATTTACGTTTCCTGATGCAAATGCAAATTTAGGAAAATTTCTTTTTTTAATCTTCAAGAACCTGCAAGTGTAACATGTGCGCATATTCACATGCAAATGTTAAATGTTTCATATTCTTAGCGTAAGTTTCACCGTGTAATAGAGTCCAGTCTTATTGAACAAATTGACATTAGCTTTAGCAGATTAGGATCGAATTCTTGAAAATGACCGTTAATTTATGAATTCGAATTTTAATTAGATTCTAATTAATCAATTAATTAAAACAATAACTATTAATTTTATAGTAAAGAAATTTATTATTACTATTATTTTTTTAAAATTAAATTAGGCAATAGAATTAATCTCCATCTTGTGTATAATAAATAAGTGAAAATAAAATATTAAAAAAATCACTTTAATCCCTTTAAAAGTAATCGCTGATTCCGTCATTGCCCATTAGTGTACGATATTTGATTATCTCACAAATATAGATTTATAAGATTATTATTGTTTAATTTACTCTAAAATCCTAATCAATTAGCATTAACATGAATAAAATTTTCTTAACATTAAATATATCTCTTAATTGTCATACACGTGATTCTGAGTTGGGTGTCACATTCTCCATGATCATCCTCTTTGTGTTGCTGCGATCGGATATGCAAGGTGTGGGGCTGTCTAGAGCTGTTCTTTGTAGCCAGGGAGCTTGTTCTTCTTGGGTCCTCCCTTCTCTGAATAAAAAAAAATTTTAATAAATAAAAATAGCTAGAATACATATTTAATTTGACTCACGTAGATTCGTATGACAAAAGAAAAGAGTTTTTATTTTTTTATTTAATATTTAATAATTGGTAATTGGTAATAGTTTTTCCTCTTATCCATTTCTACAGGTTCAAAAAACTATAAAGCCCACAACGTGTATTCTGCTTACCATGACCAACGAATCCATAACATCTCTTCATGCCCGTTGTGTTTTTATTTATTTATTTATTTTTTTATAAAATATGTAAGGGAAGCTAAACTTATACAGTTACTACTGGACTATGTAAAAATACCCACAAATCCGTAAATCCATGTAAGATAATTTATGTAGAGTAACGAATTGACTATTAAGTGTGTGGCGGGAAAAATAGCCCTTTCTAATGAGAGAAAAAGGCAGTCATCTATCATTCGCGGTTAAATGAATTAAATTTTATGGGTATTTTTATTAAAAATTATTAAATTTTAATTTTTTTATAAAATTTTAATTTAATTTTATAATAATTATTATAATAAAAAATTAAAAATTTTAGAATAACCTGTTAATTATTTTATAAATAAAATTACATAATTAATAATTATTAATATATAAAAAATAAAGAAAATAGAAGAGTTTAATGGCAAGAATATAATTGGATGTATTTTATATATTTTATTTTTTTAAATAATAAAATAAAATAATTTTATTTATAAAATAAAATAATTTTATTTATAAAATAAAATAATTTTATTTATAAAATAATTAATAAATAAATATATTGACTTATAAATTTTTAATTTTAAATCACTATAATTTTTATAAAAGTAAATTAAAATTTAATAATTTAAAAAAAAATTAAAATTTAATAATTTTTATAAAAACACTCCAATCATATCACGTGTGATATTAATGCGATATTTACCCATTAACACGTCAAATTTGCTTCAATCGCTAAGAAAAATAACAGTGAACACTGACCTTAATAGTTTCCCTGCTTTGTCCTCTCGCCAACGCTGACCAAATGTAGGAAACAACACGAGAAGTCGAGAAACATGGGTCATAGGTCTTCTCCTTCCACTCTCCAAGCCAAGCCGAATCGCCGCGCCAATAAGTGAGTCAACCCCGAGTCACCACCACACACGAACAGGGCAGTTATAGTCTCTTCGGAAAATAAAATTACGAGGTAAATTTCAATAATTATTTCTGAATTTATATGATTATAATATTATAATTCTTAAATTTTAAAATGTAACGTAAAATTCTCTAAACTTTCAAATTTTATACAGTAAAATTCCTCTAACTTTCAATTACTAATTTTTCAATTAAAAACTCATATGAACAGCTCTTATATGACTCTTAGTTAATATTTTTTTCTCTTTTCTTATTCAAATTGTAAAATTATTCTCTCTACACTTAAAAATTTATTTTATTTATATTGATAAAAAGAATTTAATTTATACATAATTTAATAAAAAAAATAAATATTAACTAAACTCCATATTAAAATTATTTAAGTCAGCATCTATTTGAAAAATTAATAATTAGAAATTAAAAAAATTTTATTATATAAATTTTAAAAGTTGAAAGAGTTATATATTATATTTTAAATTGAGAGATTATAATATTATATTAATTAAATTTAAAAATAATTATCAAAATTTATCATAAAATTATCACACGACAGAGATTAAAAACAAAAAAAAAAGGGGACATCCTTTTACCAATTTCAAATGAAGTGGGGTAATCAATCAACGCAAGATCATGAATTGATAGGTTTCTGTGAAGACGCCCATAGTGGACCGGCGTATCGCGTGATCAGCCTACTCCCACTACTACTCTAACTTTTTATGCGGGACCCACTCTCGCCAAACCTCTCCTCTCTCTCGTTGACTTTATCCGTGCCATTTAGGATTAGGATGGTAATCGATTAAATTTTTATAAATATTCGATCTGATCTAATGTTAATAAAATGAATTTAGGTATTATGTAATTAAATTATGAATAAATTTAAATTTAAAAAATAATATTTACGATAAAATTAGATTATATTTAAATTTTATATATTAAATATTTATTATTTAAATTTATTTATATAAATATTTAATTAAATATAAAATATATATTTTTATAATAATTTTTATAAATTTTTATATATTTTATTTTATATAAAATAAAATTTAAATATTTTATAAAATTATTAAATTTTTAAAATATAAATTATTAATTAAAATAATATTTTATATAAAATATTAATTAAAATATATAAAATTAAATAAATTTCTATTTTTTTAATAATAATAATCAAATTTGAGACGAGTTCGAATAGTTAAGAATAAATTTCAAATGAATTTAGAACAAATTCAAATTTTGATAATATTAATCTAATTCAAATTTAAATAGAATGATTTTCATATATACTTTATCTATTGTCATCTTTGGTGCCATTCAATGAGCTCCAATTTCAAACCATCTCCTCCCCTAGCCACCTGCTTTCCATTTTTTTTTTCTTTTATATAATTTAAATCAGATAACACGAGAAAACAAATTTTATATTGAAATATCATTTTAATATTTTAAAAAATAATTAATAGTTGATTTGGTGTTACGGATGTGCAAAATTTTCTCTGGGTGGCTTGTGGATGAGAAAGAATTAGAATAATTAATATTAATAATACTACAAATTGGTTGCTATTTTCCTTGTCAAATGTCTGTTCTGTGTCACCAAAATCAAAACCTTTGATTTTCTTCAACTTCAATAACCATTCTTATCCCTTGCTTATTTTATTTTTATTTTCCTACCAAACATATATAAAAATGTTTCATATTAATTTATGAAAGGGATCTCTTGTTTACCTTCATTAATTATTAATGATTTTTATTTGCCAAAATATAAATTCGTCAATAATTCATTCTTCATTGTCTTCTTCAATAAATCTATACTACTTAGTTTATATATAATATCATCTTAATTTAGTATATTACTATTGCCTATATGATTTTTTTTTTCTTTTTATTTCGGGCACAATAATCCACCACCTAAATATAAAATAATTATAATATATCTAATATAAATTTAATTTCATATGAAAATAATTTTACTAATTATTAAATAAAATATTTATATTAAAAAATTTATATAAACTTAATTAAAATATATATAATAAATATATAATTTTATATATAAATATTTAATCTAATAATTATTAAACTTGTACTCACGTTCTAAAATGATATCATCAACGTACTTTTTGGCTTAAGGGTCAACATACTTCTAGACAAGAGTTCTTAAAGTCTACCATGGCCAAATGAATTATAGAGTTCAATGGGCCCTTGATCAAAGGACTTTGAAATAAAATTCAAAATTACACTATCAATTAGCTAAAATGATTGTAGCCCAATAGAAAATTAATTAAAAATATTCTTTAATAGAAGTAATGTAATCAATTTATAATTAATTTTGATTTAATAATATTGATTATTTTATATATAATTCCTCTAGTCATATGTAAAGACATCTTTTTTTTTTTAATTGCAAAAAATAAAGAGCTCTCTGAACGAAACGGTCATTGTCCTATAGACCAGGGTCTACAGTTAAAAGGTTTCATTAGTCTCTGATTAATCCCCTCATAGGGAGATCTACCACCGAGTCATAGTGGGTCCCTAAAGAGTCACAATAATTAATTACTTACAGTTGACCCATTCACTATAAGTGAGACAATTTTTAATCTTCAACGCTAATGTGGAGAGTCGATTTGGGATCGAACGCCTCCAACTCCCAAGGCTTATCACTGAGTCACCATAATCAGTGATATATATAACGACATCATGCATTGTCGATTTTGGCATAAGGGAATTATAAGTGAATTACTTGACCCAAACGTCATTATAATTAAATGAGAGTCGGTCCTCTATAGTTCCTTTTTTTCTTGTATTCTATTTGATTTGATAACAACTTTGTCTTTGAAGTATGCATATCATCTTGTTCCTTTCACACCTGATTTTTCAACATCAAATTAAAATACGAGGACTTTCATAATTAGGACACATGATTCTGATTTATTAACTTTAGGCTAAGTATAAACAATTAAAAAAATTTATAATTTTAACTTTATTTGAAATTTAAATAGCCAATCAATCAAAACTTGTATAAAACCTTTCCCCACCTTTTCTTTTCTTTTTTCTTAGTAGCTGTTAACTATTTTAGTAGCTGTCAATTATTTTACTGACTGTTAGCTGTCAGATATTAGTTGTTTATATAACTATTAAAATAAAAATGTTCGGTAAAAATAGTTATTGGATTAGCTATTAAATGTAAAAATAGTGATATAATCTTGTTAATTTTAGTAAAAATACTTTATTAACATCTAAAAGTTATGAGGCATGACTTTTCATGAATCACTCCCTCAACCTCTAAACATTAATATAAATACTATGCTACCGAACAATATAAATAAAAGAGAGGGTTAAAACACTAAATATTATTTTAAAAGTTATTATCAGACAAAGTCTTAAAGATTACAGTAAAATTTACAGATTATCTATTAAGAGGGACAATTAGTAATGCTCAAACTCTCAATTTAATAAGAGCGTTAAATAAGTCTTATTAACTAAATCAACTTTTTAATAGCACTCAATTGTAATATATATATATTTTGTCTATAATTATCTTGAAGTATATATATGGATATGGTTTTGATTGGAAACTATAGGATTAATAGTGGAGATTTCCTAATTCATATAATTGTTGGAAGCCTGAAAAGAGCATAGCATGTGGCTTGACTATATAGAATTATGGGGTGGACATTGTCAGGGGAGGACACCTTGTGGATATATGCATTTTACATCATCCCATCTCCATATCCCATGTGTCCTGTTCAGATAAAGAAGAATATTTTTTGTTCATGACTCTCAAGTTATCCATTAAAGATTTTTCTTATTTTTAATTATTTTTTTGGTACAAATCCAATAAAGATTTTTGATAATGCTTGAAGGTTTATTTTTCATTGAATAATCTAATAAGGACAGCATGTTCAAATGCCAAGCGCATAATCAATCTTTGTGTTGTAAAGCTGAAAGAAATCTTCAATTCTTCCTTCCTTTATATATATATATAGAGAGAGAGAATAAAAATATTGGCTGGAAATATCTTCTTGATTTGCTATTATATATAATTTCTGAAAAGTAAACTTTGTTTATATGAGAATAAATAGCTCTCACATTAATGTATAATTATCAAATTATTTGTGTATGTAAAGTTGTTTAGTACTCTCAATTCCATCCATTTCATTTTGGCAAACAATTGTAGGCTAATTATTATCCATACAAATAAAAATTCTCCCAAATTGCAACTAGGAATGGAATTAACTAAACATATATATACAATGGTTTTTTTTTTTTTTGCTTTTTTATGTTGTGATATTGTTTATTAATTTATTATAATGTAATTAATTTTGATTAGAATGCAAATTTGAAATTTAACAGTTTTTTAAAAAAGTCTCATACCGCTAAATTCATCCAATATATTAATATAGGCACAATGTTCAATTTAACTGCTATATTTATTGAAAAAAATTCGATTTAGCATATTTTTTTTTATTTAAATTAGTTTAAAATTTTTAATTTTTAAACTCAATTTATCTCAAAAATTAAAAATTATAAGCTAAATTTCTTAATTTAAATAAAAAATTTAAAAGTTTAATTTCTTAATTTTATTGTTAAATTTTTTTTTATTTAAACCTAAAAACTAAGAAACTCAATTTTTTAATTTTTTTATTTTTAAATTAATTGAGTTTAAATTAAAATTTTTTAGTTAAATTAAATAAAAAATAAAAATAAATTAAATTAACAATTGAATTTTAAACTTAATAATATATATAGCGACTAGGAATTAATTTCTTTAATTGAAAAATAGAATCTGGACACAAGTGGGTGGAGTAACATTGCAGGCTGTAAAGGCAAAATATAAATTAAAGTTGTAATTTTATACCAAAAAGCATAAGAGCATATATATATATATATATATATATATATATATATATATATATATATATATATATATATATATATATTCTTTTTGGGAGATCTATCAACTTCAGTCAGAGCTAAGTTTCAGAATTCAGCCTTAAGCAGCTGAGTCAAAAAAATTCAGCTGAGGCAATACAAAAGAACATTTCTAAAATGATGTCATGTTTGGTATGCTACTTTTGATTTTTTTCTCTCATGTGTGCATCATCACCCCCTCTCCTTGCTTGTTTTTTATGTAATTTACAGGAAACTGCCCTTTTCTCTTTATAATTAGCAATTTTATTAATAAATATTTTTAATTGATTAAAGAGATCGAATTGAATATTAATAACATGTAAACCACTCGACTCAGAGTTTAGATATAATTTATTAAATTTTCTTGAATTTAATTTTATTTCAACCTTAATTACTCATGTCGAGTTTAAATCAAATATTTATAAATTTAAGTTTAGTTCGTTTAAAAAAATAAACTCTAAAGGAACCCAGCCAAACCAAGTTTTTTATTGAATTGAATCATGACCAACTCGTAAATAGTTTGACTCATTTATATAGTTAATTTTAAATTTAGAAATATAAAATTTAAACTATTTAATTTTAATTAATTCTCATATAAAAAAACTTAATATTCATAAAAAATTAAATTTAAATTACAAATAATTATATTTAATGAATATATTTTATGTAATGATTTAATTTTAAATAATATATTATTTTTAAAATATTTATAAATAAAATAATAAATATTTATAATATAATATAATAAAATAACTAATATAAATATTTTATAAATGAGTCTGTTCATGAGCCTATTAGCTCAATTTATCTTTTAAATGAGTCGAATCGAACTGAAATTTTGCCGAATCAGATCTTGAATGACTTGCAAACAGCTTGTTTCATTTAGGACCTAAGCAAATATAATTTCCCTAAACCATTTTGCATCTGCATGCATGTCTTGCTGCTTTGTTACACTTACACACGGTAGCTAGTTGCACTACTTTCTCCAGACAGGAAAATTTTTTCCCATTTTAAGTCATTGATATACTAGTAGGATAAAGGGTGAGAAAGGACAGGATCAGAACCACAATGACATGGAGAAAATTTTCAAATAACTTGTAAATTCTGATAAATTTTTATTTAGACTCGATTTATTATGTATTTAAAATGTATGAAATTCATATATTTAATAGATAAATCTCAATTATATCTTGATTTTATGGTAAATTTATATATTTTATGTATATATTTTAATTAATTTTGTACATATCTTTATATAAATAATTTATTAATGATAATTGAATTCATTTTTATATAAGTTTGAATTTGAGTTTATATTATATGTATTAAAAAAAAATTATAAATTTATCAAAAAAAAAAGGTTCGAAATGAGAAAATTAAAGGGGAGAATTAATTGAGAGAGATGGTCAAAAGCATAAAATTTGATTAAATATGAGTAGTGGTGTAAGTATTGCATCTACTGATTGCTACAAATTAAGACAACCAATACAATACGACGTCTCAAAATGGAATAACTATGAAGCCTTTTGGGATTAAAAGTAAATAATTATATGAACAAAGAATATGCCTTTGAACTTGAATTGAAAAAGGCTATTATAATGGGTTTTATTTTCTTACCATTATAATCAAATCCCCAATTCAAGGGACTCACAACAATGACCAACGTGTGCATATCTTCATTTGCCACGTGTTGGGACCAAATGAATTCTATTCCTTACCCTATAATTCAGCCAATTAATTCCAACCCTTGTTGTTGTTGGGGGCAATAATTAGATTCCTCATTTTATTTTATTATTATTAGGTTTGTTTTGTACTTAATAGTCAACGTTATAGAACTAATTATTCATTAATATAGTGATTAGTGATGAGATAAATTTAAGAGAAATCCTAGGTTTAAGCTTGAGATTATAAGTATGTTGTTCGCTATCTAATTTATGTGATTCTTAGCTTATTGTTATTGCAAGGCCTAGAAGGTGATTAGTCTTATTGGTTAATAACTAGAATACACCTTTTAATGATAAAAAAAAAATCCGCTATTGGTGGTTTTTGGTTTGTTAAGGCTATATTTATTTTACATAAAATAATTTATAAATAAAAAATATTTCCTGTAAAAATTATATTTTAAAAAATATTTTCTATACTAATATTTTTTATTATTTAATTATAAAGTTAAATTAATGAGATGTGTTTATATCATACATATATAAATATTTTTATATTCTAATAAAATTATCAAAATATAAAAAATGATTTTTTTAGAGAAAGTTATTTTTATTAAAAATGATTTAGTTTTTTTTATTAGGAAAATATTTTTTACTGACTAATTTTTCAAGTGCTCCAGATACTAAAAAATATGAAAAATATTTTCAGAAAAATATGTCCCGCAAAATAAATAGAGTCTAAATTTTTAATTTTATATTAAATAAAGTAAATAATTTGATATAAATTTATAAAATAAATAGCCAAATTATGAAGTATATATATTATATTGTAGTAAGTCAAGTGTTTAAAATTAATAATTTTAATTTTTTATTAATATTAATAATACTATTATTAATAAAAGGCCACCCTAACTAAAAATAATAGTGATGCTCAATAAAATTTTGGTTTTATTTTAAATGAATTGGCTAAATATCTAGATTTATTTCTCCTCATTATTCTACTTGACTTTGATTCATATTTATATATATAGAATAGTATAATTAATGTTGTTACCATTACTATGTAATGTATGTATAAAATTCAATGTGTCAATGATATTAACTAGAGATATTAAAATTTATTTTTAGGCAATTGTTTAATAAGAATTAATTATTTATATTTTTTAATATAAATAATCAAATAACACACTTAAATTTTTAGTACAATTATAGATAATTTGATATAAACAGTAATACAAGTAGACCCACCATATATATTATATCTAAAGCCTATAATTAATTAGGTTTAATAAAATTTTTTAAATAAAAATATCTAGTATTGGAAAAAAAAATCCAAAAGCATCAAACATGAAAGTATGGAAGTGGAATTCCAATATGCATTAGCTGTTCTAAGGTACAGAAGGAAAAGATATATATGCTATACCTTTCCACAGAAAGAGAGGTGCACTACTAAATGCCAATATATATATATTTAATTTGAAATTAAGAAAATATTTGTCTTAAATTATAAAATAGTCAAATCAATTTATAAACTCTAAAAATAATTTTGAGCTTATAAATTAAACTTATAAGCTTAAAAATAATAAGTAAGGAAATCAAAATTTTATTTTGGTGCTTACAAGTTAGTTTAATTAAGTATTTTATTATACTATTTTTATTTAATTTTTAAAATTTTATAATAAATCTTATTTAATTTTTTTAATCATTTTAATAAATATGTTTATAAGTTATTTTTTTTATCAAATACCTCAATTATTTATCAGTTACTTATAAATATTTTAATTAAAAATATAATTATTTAAAGTTTTAAATACTTATAAGCTTATATTAACTTATAACCTGACTTTCATAAATTAAATTAGATGCCGTTAAAAATGGGATCTATAGTGAAGTGTGTGTAAGAGTGTCTTTACATAATAACCTTTCTTTCCACATTCATGGGGAACTAAAGATGGGAGAATTAGATACTATTGTCCACCCATCAATGGTAATAATGATTCATTTTTATTTCTCTTGCATAATTATATACATCTAAGTGCTTAAATCATGTCTGGATTATTTTAAGAGCATACCCAAAAAAAAAAAAATTAATAATTTGAAAGCATTAAAATTTGACTGATAAATATATACCCATCTCTTTTAATGGAATGAATCATTATCATAGAGGCCAAGAACCTTATTCCCAAACAATAAGGATGGATGAGAAGCTCCACACGTGAGATTTTTCCATTCAAAGAGTTCTTATCAATTTTAAATTCTTCTTCCTTCTACTATATAAACAACCTTTGCATCTTCTTCTAACTCACACATACCAACTTTCTTATCTCTTCCTCCATTTCTTGCTTTGATAGAGGAGAGTAACAAGGAAGAAGCTAAACTAGTGCCCACATCATGAAGGTAACTAATTAAGAGACTAAGTATTTCTTTTTCTTTATTCAGCATCTCTTTAATTTGTTTGTCTAATTCTGTTTTGCCAAAAATCATGTAGGAAACTTGTTTTATAGCTTTCTATCATGATTATTAGATCATTATTGAGTTTAAGTTTTAGTTTCTTAAACATTTTACTGTTTATTAATTACTCTTTATTTCATTTAATTACTCTAATATCAATAATTATTTATCCGTTAATATATTACTAAATGTGAAAAATAGTAAAAATAGTTATTATAACAGAGCGGGGATAAAGATGATAAGATAAATTTTCAAAATTATAAGCATAATTATTATATTTAGTATAAATAAAAGTAAAATTAAAAATAAATTAATTAATATTCCTTAATTATTTTTTCAAAATGATGCATAATTTTAAATAAAATAACTTTTAAAAAAGATAAAGGGGATGAAGGGAATAATGCATAATAAATTATTATATTATATAATAAACATTTTTTTTCAATTAATTAATTCAATATTTATGCATTATATTATATATATTTCACTACAGCTGAGAATAGTTATAAAGATGACGAGAGAATCTCTCTCTCTCTATATATATATATATATATATATTACCCTTTTTACTTTTACTTTTTAGAATGCTTTATATAATATTTATTGCCTGGAAAAAAAAAAAGGCATCGCTTCTCAAGTGGTTAAAGAATTTTTCTCATGAGAGTGCATTCTCTCTCAGTAAAAAATAACAAATATATAAAATTCACTTTTTATAATTAAAAAAATTAAATATTTATGTATAAGAAAACAGCACTTTTAAAACGCTTCTAATATATTTAATATTTTATTTTAAAAAAATTAGAAAATTCCTCACACAACATATCATTTACATTATTTATTATTATTTATTTATGTTTTAAAAATAATAATAGAATCATACTTAAAAGGCCTATTGCATAAAAATTTAAAATTTTTATGATATTTACTATTGTAGTCAAAACATTTCAAATATTACACTGCAATAAATTAAAAGAATAGCTATGAAAATTATTGGCTAAATATATTTATGTTTCGTTGATAATCAGTAATTATCGATGAAACTTTTTTGTTCACAAGTACTATAGTAGATAATTTTTAACAATGAAAAAAATATTATCGTTAAATTTATCCACGACTTATTTCATAGGTAAATTAAAATTTTTTGAAGGTAATTTCATAGCAGATTTTATTTTTATAAATTATCAATTATTTATCAATAATATTTTTAGTTTGTAATTATCGACAACAATAAATTTTTATAGGTACTTACCAACGCCAACTTTTCATAACTAATTTTTATTTCATATTTTTTAATTTTATTTTTTAACTTTTAAATTTAATTTAAAATTTTAATTTAAATTAACTTTTAAATTTAATTTAATTTTTAATTTAATTTAATTTAAAATTTTATTTTAATTTAATTTTTAATTTTTAAAATTTATATTATTTTTAAAATTAAATATTAATTATTTTAATTTAAATATAAAATTAATTTTAATTTAAATATAAAATTAATTTTAATTTTTTAATATTTAATTGACTTAAAAAAAAATTAGTGGGGCTCAAAGTGGGTCTTATATAGTGGCTATGACATAATTACTTTACGCGGAGAAGTGACTTTTTTTTTTATAGAAAAACTTACTATTCTCTTCTTTATTTATAAACGATGTGGGAGTTTCACACTTTTTGTGATTTACTAACGAATTACTAACTAAATATGATTCGTTGATAATTACCAATAAAAAAATTTCACAGATATTTATTTTAAAATTTTATATTTTATTATCTTCTTATTATTACTTACAAAGTAATATCGTTGATAGTTACCAATAAAAACTTTTCGTAGGTAAAATTTTTTAAAATTTTTTAATTTTTTTCTATTTTCTTTTTAGTATTATTGACTAAATATAATTTGTTGGTAATTAATGACGAAAAATTTTTATAAATATTTATTTTAAAATTTTATTTTTTATTTTCTTCTTATTATTACCTATGAAATATTATTACCTATGAAAAACAATTTCATTGATAATTATCGACGAAAACTTTTCATAGATAAAATTTTTTAAACTTTTTAAAATTATTCTTTTCTATTTTCTTCTTAGTATTACAGACTAAGTATCGTTTGTTAGCAATTACTGATAAAAAATTTTCATAAGTATTTATTTTAAAATTTTATTTTTTATTTTCTTTTTATTATTACCTATAAAAAGTGATTTCATTAATAATTGCCAAGGAAAATTTTTCATAGATAAAATTTGTTAAGCTTTTTAAAATGTTCTTTTCTATTTTCTTATTATTATTACCGACTAAATATGATTTATTGGTAAGTATTGACAAAAAATTTTTGTAGGTATTTATTTTAAAATTTTATCTTTTATTTTCTTTTTATTATTACCTATAAAAAGTAATTTCGTTGGTAATTACTGACGAAAACTTTTCAAAGGTAAAATTTTTTAATTTTTTTTTTTTTTTTAATATTACCGACAAATAGAAGTTAGGTGGTGTCACTTTTACCTATGAAATTAGTCATCGGTAAAGAGTTTGTCGATAATCAGTCGGTAATTTCATCAATACAAATTAGTTTAAATTTTATTTCTCTTTTTCGTTGATAAAACGTCGGTAAATTACCAATAAAATTTTATGGTTGGTAATTTTCATAGTTATTTTTAAAATTTATTGTAGTATTAATTAGTTATCACAATTATAATAAAAATTATATTTAATTTTAAAAAATTAACGAAAAATTATAATATACTTCTTAAAGTTTTATTTGATTAAAACATAGTTGATTGATTTAAATTGTATATTTAAATTTATTTATTTAATATAATATATTTAAAATATAAAATATATTTTGTATTTATTTTTAATTGAAATTTTATACTAAAAATTTATTTTATTAATTAAAATATGTTTAATATAATAAATTATTTAAAAATTATATAATAATAAAGTAATTACAAATTAATCACACCATAAAATTTTTTTTCCTAGTTGACAATTTCATGAAGTAATCATATTATAATAAAACATCTATTAAAATTACAGATTGAATATATGCCATACATTAAATCACCAAAATCATCTATAAATTTGTAAATAAAAATAACAGCTAATTTTTTTAAATTCATATTAATTGCTCCTAAATTTAGAAAGAGTAATTGGCTTGAAAATAAATTTACGTAATTGATAATTGCAAAAAACATTTATAGTGTAAATCAGTAAACTTTATTATTATATAAAAATTATTATTTTATTATAATATAATTACTTTACGTAATTATTTTATGATTATTTTAATATTATTAAGTTTTCGAATAGCTTATTGTATTAAATATATTTTAATTAATAAAAATAATTTTTTAATATAAAATTTAAATGAAGAATAACTATAAAATATATTTTATATAATAAATAAAAAAATATTCAAATATACCATTTAAATCAATGAATTATTTTATTAATCAAATAAAATTTTAAGAATTATATTATAATTTATTATTAATTTTTAATTTAAGTCTTTAACTATAACTGTAATAATTAATTAAGATTTATTTATAAAATATATAAAATAAAATTTTAACTATAATTATGAATACTGTAAAAATTTTAGATTTTTTTTTATCAATAAATCTATTTAAAATTATGAAATTTGAAATTTAAATTTTATTGAAAAACGAAAATTAAAAAAAAAATTAAATATGTGATAAAATAATAGTCACATAATAATTCAGGAGCAATAACGTGGTGCTAAGAAAGAAGAGAGCAAGTGGCGTTGTGGGGTAGAGTCACAAGGACTGTGAGTGATAGAAATCAAAGAGAGACCGACTGACTGTGCCTTTGAGTCATGGCAGCGGCTTAATGCGGTCGGTCGTTGACAATCCAGGTTTCGTACCCACGTGGCCTGCAACTTGTTTCGCCTCTCTGCTCTTATATAAACCAACGTTCAATTCCTCTCACTGCATCCCTCAATTTATTTCACTGCCATCCAAGAGAAGAGCGTCTGTGATTTATAAGCAGACTCTTCTTATCTCTTCCTTTCTTGAAGGACAAAAGAAAAAAATAAGGATCTGAATCCATTTGGTTTTGGTGATTCTTGGGAGAAGGTGTAGTTCTCTGCAGGCTTAACACCACACTAGCCCTTGATCCCTTTAGACAAGAAGACCCATCATTTTCTTTCAATATATATTATTCTTTCCAGAATATAATTCATATACAGTGTACAGAATTTCATATTTCTTACGCTCGTTTGTGTTTGGAATCTTTCTTTAAATGCCCTGTTCGAAGATGGCTGAGAACGCTGCTACAAAGAACCATTTTCCTCCCCAGGTTTTCAGTGTCTCTGTTGACATGCCTTCTCAAGGTGGCTCCAAGTGGTTTGATGATGATGGACGCGTCAGGCGCACTGGTAAATATCTTAAAGTTTGTTACGATTCACTTCTTGTTTTGTCGAAGTGGGTTCTGATTCTTTTTCTGTCGCTGTTTCTTTCTTTCTATTTTTTTGACCAGGAACTGTTTGGACTGCGAGCGCTCACATTATAACAGCTGTGATTGGGTCTGGTGTTCTGTCCTTGGCTTGGGCCGTAGCTCAGCTTGGATGGATTGCCGGTCCTGCTGTTATGTTCTTGTTCTCTTTGGTCACTTACTTTACTTCTTCTCTGCTCGCTGTCTGCTACCGAACTGGGGATCCTGTCAATGGCAAGAGGAACTATACTTACATGGACGCTGTTCGCTCCAATCTGGGTATAATTTTGTTTTTCTAAAATTTGGGTTCTTTTCAGAATTCCTTGGCATTTGCACTGATTTTTTTAATCATTTTCAGGTGGTGGTATGGTTAAGATATGCGGATATGTTCAGTACCTGAACCTTTTCGGAGTCGCCATAGGTTACACAATAGCAGCTTCTATAAGCATGATGTGAGTTCTGTTTCTTTTCTTTTCTTTTGGGTTCTATTTTTTGTCTTCTTGGGGTGTTGTTAATTTTCTGGGTTATTATGAAACAGGGCTGTCAAAAGGTCGAATTGTTTCCACAAGACTGGAGGCAAAGATCCATGCCATATGAATGCCAATCCTTACATGATCGCATTCGGAATTGCGGAAATTATTTTCTCCCAAATTCCCGACTTTGAAAAGCTGTGGTGGCTTTCCATTGTTGCTGCAGTCATGTCCTTCACTTACTCGTCAATTGGTCTTGGACTTGGAATTGCTAAAGTTGCAGAAACTGGAAATATTCAGGGAAGTCTAACTGGAATAAGCATCGGCACCGTGACTGAAACCCAGAAGATATGGAGGAGCTTCCAAGCACTTGGCGACATTGCCTTTGCCTATTCTTTCTCCATTATTCTCATCGAAATTCAGGTATAATTTTAAGCAAACAACTTAAACATATTCCGTTTTCACATTTACATAATGATTTTGAATTTTAAACTGATGTCTGTATACTTGTTCTGTGACAGGACACTGTCAAATCCCCACCAACAGAAGCTAAGACAATGAAGAAAGCATCTTTAATAAGTGTTTCAGTGACAACCCTTTTCTACATGCTCTGTGGCTGCTTTGGCTACGCTGCCTTTGGAGACATGTCCCCTGGAAATCTCCTCACAGGCTTTGGCTTTTACAACCCATATTGGTTACTAGACATTGCCAATGTTGCCATAGTAATCCACCTTGTTGGTGCATACCAAGTCTTCTGCCAACCCCTCTTTGCCTTCATTGAAAAAACAGCAGCACAAAGATTCCCAGACAGTGAATTCATTACCAAAGAAATCAAAATCCCAATTCCTGGTTCCCGCTCCTACAACCTCAACCTCTTTAGATTGGTATTTAGGACTATTTTTGTGATCTTGACCACTTTAATTTCCATGCTCCTTCCTTTCTTTAACGACATAGTTGGTCTTCTCGGAGCTTTAGGATTTTGGCCATTAACTGTATACTTCCCAGTTGAGATGTACATAGCACAAAAGAAGATACCAAAGTGGAGTACAAGATGGCTCTGCCTCCAAATCCTAAATGCTACTTGCCTTATAATTACCATAGCTGCTGCTACTGGCTCCGTTGCTGGGGTTGTTGGTGATCTGAAGACAGTCAAGCCCTTCCAAACCAGTTATTAGATCAAATACATGTTGATTGGTACCACCACCATTAATGAACATTTCAAAAACAAGAGAGAGAATCAACACTAGTTTTAGTTTTTGTCCATGTTCATATGAAGCCCCTCAAGGGTTCTGTCAATTTCCATGTAGTTTTCTGATCTTTGTTCTCACTGCTTCTTCCCAGAAAAATGAAGTGGGACCATGTCTGTAACAAAAGCCTATTCCAATGCAAATTTGAAGAATTACTGCATAGGCTAAGTGTTTAATAATCTTGGGTTTCATTTCCACTCTGCATTATTCAAGTCCTGCCAAATAATAATAATGGTTGGTACTTGTGATGCAATAATTGTTCAAGCTGTTTCAATCAAGAGCAACTCAAGATTCCTCTATTTTAACTATTTCTTCAATTTATTTTTTGTTTTTATTTTCAATGGTCTTTGCTTGAATAATATGGCAAATATGGCATCTTCATTTTCACCATCGAAAGTGCACATTTCAAATCAATGTTGAAAAAAAATGGAAAAAGAAAAAAAGAAGAAATAAATGAAAGGACTAGTTAGGACCATACAGTGAGGTTCTGCAGAACCACAGCCGATCATATTCAATCTGTCAGAAAGCTGTGTGTTCATAAATCTGACCTAGTAGTTATCAATGGTGGGGAGATTTTTTTTTTCTTTTTAACTGTTCATTGTTAGCATTAGTAAAAGTTTTATGAATTTATTTGTAAATAAATTAGATTAGCATTCCATATTTTCTCTGGTTATTTAGCAGAATATCTTAATTAATTAATGGTGGAGATATAGTAGCTACCCAGTGACCAATAAGTGCTTTCCTTTTCTCTAGAGGGACCAGAATATGCTAGATATCAGTCTTATTTGAAGTATCAACAATGGAAATTTCTCCTTTGGAACTTGCCACTGAAACAGCAAGCCATCCATATATATATATGCACATCTGTATATGTATCCCCGCCATTAATACAGAGAAAGAATATTGGAAAAAGGAACACTGATTTATGGGTCATAGTGACGGGAAAAGCAGAAGCAATCTCAGTGAATTAAGTCAGTCTACCCTAGAATAACGAAAGCAATGGATTCCTAAATTTGCACTTTGAGATTAGACTCTTAAAAAGATCGTCAAGTCTTGCTGTTTTCTAGCACATCCATTGGAATTTAATGTGAAGGTGCCAGTGGAATTGCAGTTGTTCAACAGTATTTTTACTCAGGAGGATTAGTTGAAGTGACATTTAAGTGCCTGAGGATTTGAGGGCTAAAACTATTTAAAAACAAAAAATCTTTTGAAATACAATTAAAAAATTATTTCACAAATATTTTTAATTTAATGGACTAAAATTAGTTCTGTTCATACCAAGTCAATAGATTAACACCAGCCTTTAAAGTATTCTTTGGACAAAGTTCACTTGAGTTAAATGAATAATAAATGTAGATTTTAATAAGCATATGTTTTCAATGAGAACATAAAATAATTTAATTACATGTGATTTTTACCTCGACACCTAAATGATTGATGCTATGATATATAAAATTAAAATGCATGTGCAATTTATTTATTTAATTTTTTTAATTATGGTATTTAAAATACTCTAATTGGTGGTGAAATTAAGTGGCAAGAGTTTGGTGGGGAAGGCGGCCACGATCGCCGGCGGCAGGTGGAGGGGCCCCTCCGTCGCTATCATCGGACACCGCTACAAGATTCCCTTTAGTAATTCTTTTTCCAAGGCTTGCTTTTTATTAGTGGGTTGTTGCAGTGATTAATTTCCATTAGCATTTGTCTTTCCCATTTTAATTTTTCCCACTTAACAATACAATAAAATATTTAATTTAATTAAAAAAAAATTACTTCTCTTTCCCTTTTGCATAATTGGGTTTGGTAATTGTAGAATTTGAGAAGATTCTCCGAGAAACGAGGAGATTTCATGGCAGAACGAGAACCACCATCATTAGTCCTAGTGTCCACCCAATAATAATAATAATAATAATAATAATAATAATAATAATAATAATTCCTAGTGTTAGTTAAATATGTTCTTTAAGTTTTTATTTGGACTTTATTTTTGCAGTTGACACCCATGAAATAATTTTTAGTTTTAGCCTCTTGTTTACGAAAATATATTTTTTTTAAATATATTTTTATATTTTTTAGTGTTTGAATATTAAAAAAAAAATAAGTGTAAAATAACTTCTAAATACATAAATCAAGTGTAAAAGTACAAATAGGGAACTCTAAACTTGTCTACAAAATTGAATTAATCAATATATGCATCAAATTGACTCCAAACATTACTTGATTGTAAACATAGTTGAAAAAATTAAGAGAGAAAACAGCAATGATGATGATTTAGTGGAGCAATATTGACTTGGGTTGTTTCATTCTGTAAATTACTAATAATCAAGTGAGATTGTGAATGATGAAATTGAATTTATAGAGATAATTCAAGTGAATCCAGTTGAATAAGTTCAAGATTCAGTGAATCACTTATCAGTTTTTATTATCATGGAACTGGCGGTTGTGGTATGAACAGGTGGAGAAGCAATTAGAGATAAACAAAGAGCATTTGTATTATCATTCTTATTATTATTTAAAACCTAATTATTTTAGTCAGTCCATTATTTGCTAGTCCATTTGAATGGTTTATTTGTTCTTCTTTTTTATTTGATTTATTGTATTTTGATTTTTTTAAGTTTTTTCACTTAACACTGGAGGTCCTAGATTGTGTGTAAGTGAAGAGTCTGATAACCGAGTTAGAGCGGATCTTCTCTATTAAGTTTTTCCTGAATTTATTTAATAAAATTATATTTTAAAAAAAAACCTAACTATTTTAGGGTTTGACTTTCACTTGTGGGCAAGGAAAATTAAGAGTTGAAATCATAATAATTTCATCGCTTCTAAGAATTTTCAAAATAAAAGAAAATTTGATCATAGGATTAATTATTGACAAATTTAATTCTGATTTAAATAAATCATGGTATTTTATTTGGAGATGGTATAAGTACTTGTATTAATTATAAAGTAGTAGCGAACCCACATTATAAAGAAGAGGGCAATTGCCCATTCTATTTTTTTTTTTCTTATAAAAAATTTGTTTTATTTTTTTTATAGGTTTTATAATTGAAACTCAACATTTGTCCTTTTTTTAAAAATATTTTTAAAGGACTTGTTGTGTAACACCCCAAAAGTTTAAACTTTATTATTTTATGAGTATTATTGATATTTTAATTTTATTAAATTTTAACAAATTATTTGAGATTTTTCGGATTTTAAAAATAGGGTTGATTTTCCAAAAATATAAACTTTGATGATTTTTAAAAATTTATTTAAAGACCACGTGGTAAAACCAATAATATATTTGGAGTCTATCAATTTTTCTGAGTTTTCTGAAATTTTTTCGGAATTTTTGGACCTCATTTTCGGTCCCGAGGCAGAGTAAAAATTTAAAATTTTGTATTTTGAATCGAACCGGCCGAATCGAACAGGATCGGACAGATCGAATCGGACCGACTCCCTCCCCTTCTTCTTTTTCTCCTGCGCGCGTCTCCTCCTCCTTCTCTCTTTCTCCCGTTTTCTCTCTCCTCCCACCCACCGCCACCCACCTCCGCCACCCGGCTCATCGCGCGCCACCTCTTTCCGTGGCCGCCCCAAAAGGCGGAAAACGCGCGCGAACACCCCTTCCTTGCGCATGCGACTTTTCGACTTCCAGGCCAAAATCCGGCCACCGATTCGGCCGGATCTTGTGTCTAAACTCATCTACTCATCGAGAGCTTTCCATAGACACCAAGAATACCGAAATCTATCGAGCGGTTTGTCCAATTTTTGTCCGGGAAGTTTTAGCCCATTTTGACTTTCGGGCTAGATTTCTTGCAAACCGTGAATCCCACGAGAAAACCGAGAGTACCAGAGCGCTCCACTAGTCGAGAGCTTTGCGGGGATATAAATTTCAAAATTTTCCGATACCGTTTTTCGGTGGGTCCCATGGAACTTCGCATTGTCTTTCCGAGCATTAAATGAGCTTAGAAAATTCTGAAAAATTTATGTACTAACCCCCGTGTTATGAGCTTCGTGTAGGTATCCTCAATTCGCGGAAATTCGACAGTTGACTAGGTTTGTGAATTTCCGGCCAGACAGACCCGTTACCGGAAAAGTCTCCGAATTGGACCGAGATTTTGGCTACCCCCTCATTGTCAGACGTCCCGAGCGCGTCTCCAAAGTCAGAATCGGCAAAGGTAAACCCGAACATTACTTTTTCGTAATTTTCTAGTGCTTAAATAGGATTAAAAATTCATAAAATATTCGTGGTAGCTCAGAAAATTATGATTCTTTTTGCAATAGCCTAGTAATATTATTAAGGACTGCGGGGTAAAGTTTTAGAATTTTTAGAGCTTATTTGGGTAGTTTTTGTAAAAATGATCAATTATAAGGACTAAATTGAAATTTTACATATTGTGATGGATGACTGATTTGATGGGCCCAGGAGGGGCTATGTGATGTGATTGAGTTGCGGATATATGGGTTGTGAATATAGAAGTGTGTTTTGAGCCCTTTTGCAGGTTGGGTAGATCCTAGGTATAAGGGAGACTCTGCCGGATTTTCGGCACGACTTAGGACGTATTTGGTCTTTTCTTTATTTATATTGAGCCATTTGTATTAAATAATTGTAATGTAATTGTCAGGTGAGCCGGGACAGCCTTCTTCCTCCGCCCAGCCGCCCCAGTGACCGTTGTCAAGTCTGTGAGTAAAATATTAATTTTAATTGTAATTTTACTATTATTATATGTTCAAGCATGTCCATGCATCACTTATATGTATTTATCTATGTAGATAAACTCTAGGTATGTTTTATGTTGCATTTATAACTGTTAAAGTGCCATGGATGTTGTTATGGTAATTTGGAGTAGTGTGCGTGCGTTGGCGTGCGTGTGATGTGGTGTGGACTATGGATAGGACGGGTAGACACAGCTTGAGATCTTCGCTGGGACCCGGTCCTTCGGGGTAGTCATGGCTTGAGTTCTTCGCTGGGACCCCGATTTGGTTTATTAAGTGAAAGTCCGGCTTGAATTCTTCGCTGGCACCAGGTTGGATTTAAGAGAGCTGTATAGGGAATCAACTCCCATATATTATGACTGATATTACTGGGTGTGTGAGTGCTCCAAATTACCTTTTTGATGTTATGATGTGAAATTATTGCTGTTGTTGCATTTCACTCTACAGGATGCATTAGTTTTAGATAGTTATAGAGATTATGGTTAAAATTGATATTTTACTCTCTGAGTCGAATGCTCACTCCTGTTCAATATTTTTCCAGGCCACAGGAGGATATTTTTGAGGTTAACCTGCTTTCTCCCTCGCATGTTATTTATTCATGCTTGTGTAATTTTATAAATTTCTAGAATTTCCTCATGTGTTAGAAATGTTTATTTGATATGGGTCTGTAAACTAAATTATTATTTTGGACCTGTAAACTTAATATTCTATGCATGTTTGATGGATTGGATGAGGGAGCTGAGCTCCCATTTATTTTTATGCTGATGAGTATGTGGAGGGTGAGCTGAGCTCCCCAATTGAGTAGTTATTGTGTTTACAGGTCGGGTGAGTCAAAAACTCTCCATTGAAAGGTCCATTTTATGGCCGGACTCTGTCCGGTAGATTTCTTGAAATTGGGCCCAAATGGGCCTTAGAGTTGGGTTAAGTGAATAGTTAGACTTACTACGGGCCTCGGGGGCTTTAGGCTGGCCCAGGTCCTAGTGTCGGTCCGGCCCATAGGTTGGGTCGTGACATATTGACTTTTAATTTATTATTTTTATAATCAATTATAGACATATATTATTGATGTGAAGTTCAATTGTAAGCTTTCAAATGTAATCGATCTTATTTAGAAAATAATAAAAATAAAGAAAAAATTTGGTATCAACTAGTTTATAAGCTTATAACTTTGGCTCTCTAATTTTATCCATTGTATTTGCATTTATTAAAAATGTATTTTCTACTATCAAAATTATGAATAAATAAATGGTCAATTATTTAATCAGATATTGAGAAAGATAATTTTTTATAAGATTGACAATAAAATTATTATGTAACGTTATTAATACATGAAAATTCATGGAAGACATTCTAATTTTTTTTATTTACATTAATTAAAAGATATTGAAGATATTTATATTAACTAGTTATTTTATATATGTATTTTATGCTATAAATCCTTTTATTTTTATAAAAAAAAAAGGTTTACCCCTCTTGATTGAAAATCCTAACTTTGCCCCTACACACAAGGGGATAGTATGGTATCTAGAAACTTCTTAAACTCCGATCAAAATTGTTTCTTAACGATGTGAAATCTGCCCTTGCTTGGAGGAGGACCAATGTCCTTAACATGAGGAATAAACCATTACGTAAACATTATCCTATGCTTGGAGAATGGACATCTTTGTCAGTCAAGGCTATGTTGATCACAAAATAGAGTGACTTCGTTAGTCAGGCCACATTGATCATAAGATAGGGTTAACTCTAATATCATTTAATATAGGTTGAACTACATGGAAAATAAGTCATTTAGATAGAATTCACCTTACAAACCAGCTTATTATAATTGAAGAGTACCTAAGAGCTTGTTAAACTCTCATCAAGATTACCTAACAATGTAGGATCCTTAACATAAATATGTGATTTGTATTTAAGGTTAATAATTGTGATAAGGTTAATATTTAGAATGTGCTTTGTAAAATGTTTAAAAATCAAGAGTTAAATATTATTTTTATAAGTTTTAATCTTTAAAATTTAACCCTTAAAAGATATATAAATATTAATAAGATAAAAAATTTACTGAAATCCAAATAGGTATAAAACTTCAAACGCCGCCCCGTAGTAAATGTATGAATCTGCTAAAGAAAGATAATTAAAGAAAACCCAAACCTGCATTTCACTATTGATGTAAAACCATAAATTTAACCGATAACGACTGTAGCAGTATCATTGGAAAATACTTGAAACCTAATTTTAATACCGGGCGTCCTCAATAAGCCCTAAGTAACCAGCCATCTTCTCAACAGCGTGGAGTATATCTCATAAGCAAGAAAAGCTTCAGTAGTTAGGTACGTTTCTTTCCTTTCTGTACTTTCTTCAGCTAATAAAATGACTGATGAAAACCTATTCCGACATGGAATTGGCTAGAGTAAAATACAAGGTAAAATCAATCATCTGTAAACCGGTTATGATCTTACTGTGTTAAAAATGGAGTTATAAAAAAAAAAAATTTCTTGAAAAAAAAGACGAACGACAGACAACCACCATCAAAAACCAAACATTTCATTGGTTGGTCATCATTCACTACTACTCAAATCACAGAATGTGACCGTTGTGCTCAAGACATCAATTGGGAGATGCTCAGAGAACCATTATTACAAATAAAAAAGAACATCACGCAAACTCCCACCTCCCTCTTAAAAAATTTAAAAACAAAATATCACAATGAGAATCCTGACCACCAACATAAAATGCATGGGCCGTTTGAACTTACTCTGGGAGCGGTTCTATGATTGTTGTAACACGTAATGTTTATAGAAACAGCATTAATATACAAAACCATACACGAACACGAAAGTTCTTTCCCAAGCATCGAATAATAATGGATTTCATGTCGTAATGCACGCACATTGCACCCAAAGCTGCAGAACAGAACTGCACAAGTTTCATTTGCCCCAAATTGAGAGTTCTGAGATTGCCAAATTGCGCAAAAATAGTCAACAGGATGAATCATCAAAAGTTTTTAAGAAAGTTCCTCCCTATTGAACTTGTTCCAAGCTTCCTGTTTTAATGCAAAACACAGTAGAATATGAGAAAAAGCAACCAGAAACAAGGTGTAGCCTTAAAAAAGTTGAAGTTCCAAAGCATATTGAAATAATGAGAGGAAAGAATCCATCACGTGTTTCTTTGTAAAGTAAACACAGTAGAATATGAAATGCATTTTAGCCCCATATACATGAAAATTGAAGGTGTACCTTGAGGATATCAAAAACCTTCTCGGCAGTATATTTTTGTTCAACAGTAGCACCTTTCTGCTGAACCTTATCAGGATGGACACATAATGTTGCCTTTCTATATACTTTTTTCACCGAGGCAGAAGTAATCAAATCTGTCAATGAAACTGGCTCCCATCCACAGTCAGGCCAAAGCACCTGTTAATAATAGCTCAATTAAAAAATATCCGTTGGTATAAACAGTATCAAACATTATGCAATTAAAGAAGCTTAAATTCTTCAATGTTCAAGACCAGTTTCAAAACTAAGAAGACACTTCATTTTAACACAAACTGCAAATAATTCAACATATTTCAACTGATTGAATTTAATGAAGAACTTAGGGTGGAGCATTAGAAAATCCCACTATATATAGAAATAATGTTTGTAGCAAGGACACATTCTCTCTCTCTACAGACACAAAAGAGCGCGTGTACATACACCTAATTTTTCAGTAAAGGGTACATTCATTGCTCACAAGACTCAGAATACACTCATTTGGATTCTTCTAGGGAAAAGTGATCTCAGTCACGAAGAGTGATGAAGACATAAAGAACTTTGTAAAAATAGGATTAGTAGAAAGAAAAGCAAAATTCTTCTCAGTATCTGTGGATTGCAAATATCACAATGCCCAAAATTTATTAGGTTCTGTATCATTTATGCAAGTAAAATTTGTAAAAGCACATGCCATGCATTGAACCTTAGGACGCTTTCAGCCTGAATCAGTTAACGTATATTAAACCCAAGCACACTTATTTACTGAGTGCTAACCATCAATTGCATTTGAATATATTATTTTTTATCTCAGGCACAGACACAGAAGCAGACAAATACAACCATCTTACCCAACTAAAGGGTCAAGCTAACACCACTTTTCAATAGGAGGCCAAGACAAATTAGTTCTTCAAAATAACATTATTACCCAAACTACTAAAAGGAAAGTTTGGAGAGCACTCATAATTTAATGGCATGATGAATCCTATGTCTTCTTCAAACCCGTTCGAGAATAACAAAGTTTTCATAGGACTTTAGCACTGTCATTAGACTCCATCCACAGCATACGAGACCAATGATTCACCAAGAAGAGAAGCAGAATTAGTCATGTTAGCAAAGCTTCATATGCTTTAAAACAAGACCTCACTTCATTGTGGAAAATAGCTAACTGACATGTTTTCTTGCACACTAACATTCCAAAAATCAGTACAACTCAACTCAATCCAAGTTAATTTAGGTCTACCCATTTTTTTTTCTATCCTCTAACCTAATAATGTGCTCTTGTCTCAGTAAAGGAAACAAATTTCAGAAGACACTGATATATGACTCACATGTTGCAATGATGATAACAATGCGCGCATGTTGCCTTCTTTCCCTGCCGCCCAGCGCTTTATCTCAGCATCCATTTTGTCAGCAATCCTCTGCAAATTAAGCTTAAAATGTTACTACTAGTCCACCATATAAATTAAAGAGTTATTGTTTTAAAGAAAAAACATGTGGCAAATGATAGACAAATATGGATAATATACCACCCATCCTGTAGCCTAGACCGGGCCAAGGGCATGTTCAAGCCCTGAACCAGACTGGGACAGGCCTGGATCAATGGTTCAAAGGCCTGAACCCTATATAGTGGGCCAGTTTTAGTCCCTCCAAACACTGAACCAGGACCAACGGTCTGATTCCAGTTTGAACCTCTTTTTGTTTAAAAAAAGACATGGAAGACGTAGGAGTGCACAATGTAGATCAAACTGCCTAAAAACCGGAACCGGAATCACCATTGAACCGAACCGGAACCAGCCGGTAACAGGCTGTAACCGCCTAGGACCGGTCTGGTTTCGGTCCATTCCCTTTCTCAGCCCTAAGTCGCCAGTTCCGACCTAGCCGGACCAGTTCCTAGGTCTACTGTATCCCTTCATCAACAAGAACAAGTAAAGAAATAACAAATGCACATTCTTAAATTACCTGGACAAAAATATGATGGCATGTATACATAAAAGCCATGACTCTCAACTCATCTTTAACTGAGACACATATGCACATGCACAGGCTCATTTATATGTTACATGTGTGTTAGAAACAAATCCATTAATATTTCAAAGAATCAGACCACAAAAATCCTACTACATGCGTCACAATATCAGTGCAACACTTACACGCCTCTCTTCTTGCTCGTGCTGAGTTTGAACATCACGCTGGTTCATATCAGCAACTGCTTTCGCCTGTATAAGCAAAAATCCAGATGTGAATCCCAGCAACAGAATACAAACATGAAACTTTGGTTATATATTATAAACCCAAACAACTAAACCGCAGTATCCAAAAGGCAATCTTAGTGTACACTCTGCTAATTAAATGGAAGTTATAGCAGATGAAGCAGATCAAACATGGTTTTAAATCGCGGCCGCAGTCACAATCGCAGTCGCGGTCGCTAGTAACGGAAACGGGCCCATAATGGCCGTAACGTAATGGTAACGGCCCAGCGCTAAGCAAAATTTTTTGAAAATTTTGTAAAGTTCATGAAGCAAGTTAAAAAAACGCCCCCGGCCTGTAACACCCCTTAAACCCCCCCCCCCCCCCCCCCCCCCCCCCCCCCAATTTTTTTTTTCGCCTTTAAATAACAGCCATATCGGTAACGGTAATTGAAAATTCCTGTAAATAACGTTATTTCATTCCATGAGATCAAATTTATGATTCATGGTGACTGAATTATTGAGCATATATGCTGAAAAAAAAATTTCTTTGAGGACATTGGAAAATTTTGTTTCACCTTTAAATCAATGAACCTTAGCAACCAGATGGCTTTCAGATAATGCAAAAGCCAAAAATAGCATCATCCAAGAACATAAGTCTGGTCACTTCTAAGGAAAAAAGAGTGAAAAGAGGGAAAACACACACCACACGATCCTGGGTCCTCTGATGTCGGCCCAATCTGGCTCTTCGTCTTTCTTCACTTTCCCCTTCAACTTCCTCAAATTCTCCAAAAAATGAAGCATCTTTGAAAAAATAGTCAAACATTAGTGTAAAGAGAGATGCATCATTAGGTAATCTGCACTGCTAGAAATGAAAGTCAATTCAAAACCAACCTCCAAATATTGAAGAAAAATCATCAACCATATTTGTTGTAGAAGAAGCCTTCCTTATGCTAGATGAGGCACCACTAGATGTCCTCTGGGCCACTGCAGCCTTTCCTTTGTTGTTTGTCATTGCATCAAATACAGGATCCTAACAATTGGAGCAGGAATCAAATATAATATCTGCTGGTTTTGCATAAACCATTTATTTATATCAACTGTTCTCACCGAAGTTGTAGTCCTTGACCTTGGTACGCTGCTGGACCGAGAACCCACGCTAAAAAAGGATTCTATATCATCAACACTCTTTTCCTGATTCTCCCATGCAGCATCTTCAGCTTCTTTATATTTACCTGCTTTTGCTGTTTGTCTCTCACTTGCTTCCTTAGCATGGTGAACATTTCCATTAGCATTATTTTGCACCCTGCCCATAGCAAAATCTTCAAGTTCATCTATGGAAGACACATTTGAACTTTTAACTGCATCATGAAGCATTGCATTGTTATTAAGGTTATGACAAGAACAAGAAAAGGACGACTTTCATATTGACCCATTATTTCCACTTTAAAAAATGCGGAATAACCTTTATTACTCTTCAAAACTTGTCCCGGTTTTGGAGGGGGCCTTAGTGCTGAAACATTTGATGAACCAGGGGGCCTTGTGCTTCCCAAATGATTGAACTTACTGAATTCTTCCAATGGGTCTATGAATGTCGATTTCGTTGTGGTTGAAGTTGATTCTAATACTACAAAAGGGTCATCTGTTGAGGTGAAAGCTGATTTTTTCATTGCCGTAGTTTCCCTGTGCCAAAAAAGTAACAAAAAGAATAAAGGCATGATTTTTCACACTCATGATTGTGCCATAACAATGCAGAAAATGGATCACACAGATATATTTAAAAGTGAATGTTATATTGACTGGTTAACTCACTAATACGTTTTGGAAATGTAAGGTAAAGGAAATCAATTGACCAGTTACAAACATACTCCAAACCTTGCTCTGGATCAAGGTTTAGGGAATTTTACTATCACCTCAGAGTTTTTGAGTGAAGTGACACCTTAAGTTACTTGCAATGCTGATATGAGACAGTGATTGAATATGAAAAATTCAAAATATGGGCCATGAATATGAACAAGACAAACACAGAGTGTTTGAAGGATTACCCAATTAAATTCTGCATCTCTCTTACTAATTTATCTAAGTCCAAATGAATCATGCATTCTAACTTGATGAGTTCAACTTCAACACACAAGCAAAACATGCAAGGAGAAACAACCAGAGATTTCTCATTTGGTATACATTTGGAGGTATATTTAGGTGAACATCATGACCTCAACACCAAGGGAAAAATCTCCAAGAACCAAAATAGCACATAAAATCACAAACATATTCAGAGAGATTCATAAATAATGCTCCAAAAGACAAAAGGCAGGCCACAAAATACAAGATTCATAAAGTATCCAATAAATATGTTCTGCTTTAGACTTAAACATTTTATCTCTCACGCTATCATATATAAACTCACTCCAATGCAAAATGCAAAGAGTGGCTGCCTTCAGCAAATGGATGTAATGTCATAGAAATAAGGATGATACTACTACAACAAGGCATGGAGAAGACCACAATATATACTCCATAATATTATATAATGATGACATAATAGGCCAGCTACTCAGTCAAGAGAACTTTCGCAGAAAGCTATCAACCTTAACATCTTTATCCATGAAATAAAAGGAACTTGATACACAGCAGATTCATAAATAAGAAATTTGGTTAGAATAAAATGGCATACATTTGCTTAGATACAATCTACAGAACAATGCACAGCATCACATTTCTCGTATGTAATTAAATTTGATCCAAAACTCTCTCTTCAAGTAATTAAATTCCTAGATAATACAACAGCTAATCCTTCTCTAGGGAAAAAACAAATAAATAAACTCGAGCATTGGCATTTTAAAAAATAAAACAAATTGATCAAGCAACTAATCAGTGAAATAAAACTTTCATAGAAAACACAACACATTCACATACCCCTTCTTCGATGAGCTGCTTGAACCAAACCCAGGTATCAAATCATCAAAACCTACAGATCCATTCTGGCTAGGGGTCTTCGTTTTTCCACCAAAGGTACCAAACAAGTCATCAATCGGTGCAGTTTGCTTTGGCTTTGAACCAAAGGACCCAAAAATATCATCCGTGCTAATGGAGTTCAAACTGTTTAACCCACTCAATATATCGCCATCCAATGACGATTTAGCATTCAAGTAATTAGAATTTGAGAAGATGGAATCGTAATCGAAAGAAGACCCAGTACCATTATCAGTTGTTTGCCTTGAGTTCTTTTGGAAACCACCAAAAATGTCAAAACCATAATCTAAACCACCAAAACTCTGGGGTTTTTGACTGCTAAAAAGAGCTTCATGATCATCGAAAAAAGACCCATTAAGGGAATTGGAATTATGGGGAGATTTCGAAGCATATGATGATGAATTTTGGTTTGAAGCTGAATTCGAAGCGAAACTTCGGGTTTGAGCACTGGAAGTGTTATCGGGTCGTTTCGAAGAGGCCATCGGAGCCGATTTGCCTTGCGGTTTTAACCCAAAACTCTCCGTCAAGACACCAAACTCATCCATATTAAGAAACCAAACAAAAGAAGCTATATATTTGAGCTACAAGCCGAAGACTTTAAAATGAAAGAAGTGCTTACAAGATAATTTTCAGAAAAAAAAAAGCCTGCGTTTGATCTACAAACAGAACATAACAATGTACAGAATCTAATGAAACTTGAATGAATTGAAGCAAAGAAAAGGAGATCTGAAACAGAGAGTTGTTGACTTCTTTTTTCTCCAAATAGTTTTGTTTGTTTGAAATGAAAATGAGAAGGAAAGTAAATGGCGGGAATTGGATGATAAAGAAAAATGAAGAGAGAATTTTCCGGGATCGTGTAAGAGAAAATTTTGATTTCAACGGAGACTCTGTTCCTCTCTATGTCTCTCGCTCTCTCTCTCTGTTTGTGCGTGAGAGAGAGGGAAGCGATGGTGGGTGATTGCGGAAGCAAAGCCTTTTTAGTGGTGGACCATAAGTCTTCACCTCTAACATTTGCTGTACGCAAATTAAAGTAATAATATATTGCAACAAAGTTATAATTTTTTTTCCAATAATTATAAATTATTTATTAAAAAAGAGAGCTTTTGGTAAAAAAAAAAAAGATTTAATATTTTATCAATATTATTTTTTAATTTTTAATTTATATTATAAAAATACCTGAATTTTACTTAGATGAATTATTTGAGAATCAAATTTCATACTTGCGTCCAACACAAGAAAAGCAAGTAAATCGTCTTGGAAGATCATGAAGACGAAGCATCGAATCCACGAAGTCTATCCCTCCATTTTGAAGGAAGAACACTATCAAAGTAAACCAAAAGCCTGGTGGTGGTTTGGCTGGAGAATTTTCTTCACGATGGACATTATATGATGTAGTATGAGAAATATAATCGCCTTCATCATATATATTTTCACTGGAGCTAGCAGAAGTAACCATTAGCAAATTCGTAATGTTTGCTATCTCCTTATTAGAGTCAGAATAAAAAGAAGCTCTTCGTTAGTAGAAAAGTTCACTGCTACACTATTATAGGTGGAAAACCATTGGCTACTAAGGTAAATTTGATGGGGACATGGGTTGTTTGTCTTTGGTAATTTTTGATGGGGGAGAAGGTTGAGGTCGTTCTTCTTCCATGGAATCAGTGGAAGAAATGCTCATGGTTGATTGAGTTGGACCAGGTGGCTATAGCGTTTGATGGGAATTTGAGTCTTTGTTTTGGAACAACTCATGCTCCTTTTTAAATTGGTTTGCATGCGTCGATGGCGAAGTAGACGGCGGTTCGCGTGAAAGATTAAGTAGAAGAGAACGTCTTGCAAGGTATTGATAAAAAGGCTTTCTTGTAGATGGGTAAAGATAGAGGTATGCAAACGGTCGGTTTGATCCGATTCAAATCAAAAATAAAAAATAAAAAATTTTAAAAATCAAACTAAATTGATTAATAAGAGAAAATCAAATAAAATCAAATCGATAAATATCGGTTCAATTCAGTTTTAAATCGATCAAACCGAATTTTATAAAATTTTATATTTTTAACATTAAATCTAAATAACAAAAACATAAAAATAAAAAAAATTAGAAATCAAAACTTAAAAATCTTAGGGTTCGGTTCGATTTTCTCTGATTTTTCTTTATATATATATTAATAATTTCGATTCGGTTCAATTTTTTTTATTTTTTATGAAAATAACTGAACCGAATTAATTAATTAAAATTATTAAAAATTATAAATTGAACCAATTAAACCAAATTAACTTGATTCAATTTATTTTTTCAATTTAAACCGAATTATATTCTCGTCTGGGTAAAGATTCCTTTTGTGACCCACATAATTTTTAATAAAAATATATTTATTTTTTAAAAAATAAAAAATAAAAAAAATATTTTATTATTTTTTAATTTCACATAACGACAATTAAAGAGTGAGCTTAATTAAAATAAAATTAAAATTTATAATTAATAAATATTAATATTTAAATTCTAGAGAAGACGTTATTCAGAAGGGGGTCACAAATTTCGAAAATATTAATTTTTTTTTTGTAAATTATAAGACAAATATATAGAATGCTTTAATATAAAAAAAATTGAAACACAATTAATCTTTTATTAAAATTAAGGGGAAAAATAATAAACATTAGTAATTTTTTTATATAATTAATTTTGATTTCGTTGAAAATAATTTCAGTATTATAGATAATTTTCTAAAATAATAATAATAATAATACTAATAATAATAATAATAAAAGGCGAGATTCCGCGGACAAGATAAGGGTAGAGAGGGGCCAGAAAAAAGATTTAACTATTAACTTCGCTCGCCATCAATTAATTAAGAATAGTGTTGCAGATGATGACGAGATGAAGCCACTGATAATATGTTCTTCAAAGCCCCATCTCTATCTGCCTTCTACTCTTTCGTAATCATATCAATATTTTCAATTTAATGCAATCATATAATCGTTGATTTTTCTCCTGTTCTTTTTATTGATTTAATTTCACTTATTATTTAAATTTAATTAATCCTTAAGTCATATTTCAATTTTTATTAAAGACATTAAAAAATATAAGTGTCACAACCCAACCTATGGGTCGGACCGGTACTAGGACCTAGGTCAGCTTAAAGCCCCTGAGGCCCGTAGTAAGCCTAACTATTCCTCAACACAACTCTAAGGCCCATTTGGGCCCAATTTCAAAAATTCAATCGGACAAAGTTCGGCCATAAAATAGACCTTTCAACGGAGAATTTTTGACTCGACCTGTAAACATAATATATAATCAATTGGGGAGCTCAGCTCACCCTCCACATACTCAATGCCATAAAAATAAATGGGAGTTCAGCTCTCTCATCCAGTCCATCAAACATGCATATAATAATACGTTTACAGGTCCAACATGATAATTATATTACAAACCCAAATCAAATAAATAATTCTAACACATGCGAAAATTTTAAGAGTTAATAAAATTACACAAACATTAATAAACAACCTGTGAAGGAGAAAAGTAGGTTAAACATAACAAAAATCCTCCTGTAGCCTGAAAAATAATGAACAGGAGTGAGCATTCGACTAAGAGAGTAAAATATCAATTTTAACCATAATCTCTATAACTATCTAAAGCTAATGCACCCTGTAGAGTGAAATGCAACATCGGCAATATTTTCACATCATAACAGCAAAAGGTAATTTGGAGCACTCACACACCCGATAATGTCAAATAATACATATATGGGAGCTGATTCCCTATACAGCTCTCTTATTCCAACCTGTGTCAGCGAAGAACTTAACTCGGACTTCCACTTAATAAACCAAATCGGGGTCCCAGCGAAGAACTCAAGCCGTGTCTACCCCGAAGGACCGGGTCCCAGCGAAGATCTCAAGCCGTGTCTACCCGTCCTATCCATAGCCAACACCACATCACACGCACGCCAATGCACGCATACTGCTCTAAATTACCACAACAACATCCATGGCACTTTAACAGTTGTGAATGCAACATAAAACGTGCCTAGAGTTTAACTACATAGATATTTACATATAAGTGATGCATGGGCATGCTTAAACATATAATAATATGGAAATTACAATTAAAATTAATATTTTACTCACAGACTTGACAGCAGTCACTATGGCGGCTGGGCGGAGAAAGAAGGCTGTCCCGGCTCACCTGACAATTTTATTACAATTATTTAATACAATTGACTCAATACAAACTAAGAAAAGACCAAAACGTCCTAAGTCGTGCCAAAAATCCGACAGAGTCTCCCCTATACCTAGAACCTACACAACCTGCAAAAGGGCTCAAAACACACTTCTATATTCACAAATCATACACTCACAACTCAATCATATCACACAGCCCCTCCTGGGCCATCCAAACAGTCATGAATCACAATATGTAAATTTACAGTTTAGTCCTTATAATTGACTCTTTTTGCAAAAACTACCCAAATAAACTCTAAAAATTCTAAAACTTTGCCCCGCGATCCTTAGCAATATTATTAGGCTAATGCAAAAAGAATCATAAATTTTTTGAGCTACCACAAATATTTTATGGATTTTTAATCCCATTTAAGCACTAGAAAATTATGAAAAAGCAAGGTTCGGGTTTACCTATGCCGATTCCGATCTCTGGAATGCGCTCAGGGCGTCTGACAACGGTGGGGTAGCCAAAATCTCGATCCAATTCTAAGACTTTTTCAGTAGCAGGTCTATCTGGCCGGAAATTCACAGACCCTGACAACTGTCGAATTTCCGCGAATTGAAGGTACCTACACGAAGCCCACAATACGGGGGTTAGTATAAAATTTTCACAGAATTTTCTAAGCTCATTTAATGCTCGGAAAAACACTACGAAGTTCCGTGGGACCCACCGAAAAACGGTGTCAGAAAATTTTGAAATTTATATTGTCGCGAAGCTCTCGACGAGTGGAGCGCTCTGGTACTCTCGGTTTTCTCGTGGGGTTCACGATTTGCAAGAAATCTAGCCCAAAAATCAAAATGGGCTAAAACTTCCCGGACAAAAATTGGACAAACCGCTCGATGGATTTTAGTGTTCTTGGTGTCTATGGAAAGCTCTCGAGGTATAGATGGTGTTTGACACAAGACCCGGCCCAATCGGTGGCCGAATTTCGGCTGGGAAGCCGAAACGGCACGCTCGCGCAGGTGGGTCTTCGCGCGTCGTTTCCGGTCGCTTGGAAGGCCGGCCGGCGATGGGGAGGCGTCGAGGCAGTGCGCCGGCGAGGTGGGGAGGCTGGGGAGGCGGCGGCGCAGCCTGGGGGTGAGGGAGGAGAGAGAAAACGAGAGAGAGAGGAGGAGGGACGGGACGCGCGGGGGAAGGGAAGAAAAGAAGAAGAAGGCCGGTTCGATTCGATCGGTACGATCCGATCCGGTTTGATTCAGTCGGTCCGATTCAAGATACAAAATTTTGAATTTTTACTCTGCCTTGGGACCGAAAACGAGGCCCAAAATTCCGAAAAAATTCTAAAAAACTCAGAAAAATTCGTAAACTCCAAATATTTTTAGTTTTGCCACGTGGTCTTTAAATTAATTTTTAAAAATATCAAAGTTTTATATTTTCGGAAAATCAAACCCGATTTCGAAAATCAGAAAATTTCAAATAATTTCCTAAAATTTAAATAAAATAAAAATATTAATATTACTCACAAAATAATACATTGAAAATTTGGGGTGTTACATTCTTCCCCCCTTACAGAAAATACGTCCTCGAATTTTTACACAAGGCAGAATAAAGTACAAAAATACACATTGAATAGATAAAGGTACTTGCTACACATATCCCGCTCTGACTCCCAAGTGCACTCTTCCACTGACTGGCTCCTCCACAAGACCTTAGCCATAGGGATCTGTTTTGATCTTAACTGCCTCACTTGATAGTCCATTATGGCTACAGGTTGCTCCTTAAACGTCAAGTTTTCTTTCAGCTCTATTACATTCGGCTGTAGCACATGAGAAGGATCAGGAATGTATTTCCTAAGCATGGAGATATGAAATACAGGATGAACATGAGAAAGGTTTGGTGGTAACTCCAACCGGTAGGCAACTACTCCAACTCTATCCGTAACCTTAAAAGGTCCAATATACCGAGGTGCCAACTTGCCCTTCTTTCCAAATTTCATGACTCCCTTCACCGGAGAAACCTTCAAGAATACATAGTTGCCTACTGTAAACTCTACATCCCTCCGTCTAGGGTCTACATAACTCTTCTGCCTACTGAAAGCTGTTTTCAATCGTTTCCTGATTAAAGGAACTATATCTAAAGTGTATTGCACTAGGTCTACATCATGCACCTTCGCTTCTCCTATTTCCGTCCAACACAGAGGAGACCTACACTTTCTTCCATATAGTGCCTCATAGGGTGCCATCCCTATGCTAGAATGATAACTGTTGTTGTAGGCAAACTCCATCAAAGGTAGCTGATCATCCCATTGACCTCCAAAATCCAAAACACACATGCGGAGCATGTCTTCTAGTGTTTGGATTATCCTTTTGGACTGCCTGTCTGTCTGAGGGTGAAAAGCGGTACTAAAGTTCAACTGCGTGCCAAGTGCCTCCTGCAACTTTCTCCAAAATCGAAAAGTGAACTGGGGCCCTCTGTCAGATATTATAGAAGCAGGAACTCCATGCAATCTGACAATTTCTCGAATATAGAGTAGGGCGTACTGTGCCACAGAATATGTAGTCTTCACAGGCAAGAAATGAGCTGATTTAATTAGGCGGTCTATAATTACCCATATCGAATCATATCCTCGCGTGGTACGAGGTAACCCAGTCACAAAATCCATAGTAATCATTTCCCACTTCCATTCTGGGATAGGGAGCTCTTGCAGCTTCCCTGACGGCCTCTGGTGTTCAAACTTCACCTTCTGACAAGTCAAGCACTTGGACACGAAGTCTGCTATGTCTTTCTTCATGCCATTCCACCAATAGCTATCTTTCACATCATGGTACATCTTGGTGGAGCCTGGGTGGATATTGTACAGTGTATAGTGTGCCTCTTGCATGATTTCATTTCTGAGATTGTCCACATTGGGCACACATATCCTAGAACCTTGCACTAGAGTGCCATCATTGGCAAATCCAAACTCACCACCTTCGCCCTACTGTACTCTTTCTATGATCTTCATCAATTGTTGGTCTCTATGCTGGGAAACTCTAACCCTGTCTTGCAGGTCTGGTCTCACTGAAAAATGAGCCAATAATACCCCCTCATCTGAAAGATCTAGGATTAGGTCTTGATCCATCAACTCATGTACTTCCTGAATCAACGGTCTCTTCTTCGCTGATATGTGTGCCAAACTGTCAGAAGATTTTCTGCTCAAAGCATCTGCTAATACATTGGCCTTCCCAGGGAGGTATTGGATGGTGCAATTATAGTCCTTCAGAAGCTCCATCCATCTCCTCTGTCTCAAGTTTAAATCCCTTTATTAGAAGATGTACTTCAAACTCTTGTGGTCGGTGTATATCTTGCACACTTCACCATACAGGTAGTGTCTCCAGATCTTTAGTGCAAAGACTACAGCCGCCATTTCTAAATCATGGGTGGGGTAGTTCTGCTCATGCCTCTTCAGCTGCCTTGAAGCATAAGCCACCACTTTTTCACTCTGCATTAAAACACACCTTAAGTCAACTCTGGAGGTGTCACAGTACACGGTATATCCTTCACCACTTATCGGTAGTGTCAACACCGGGGCGGTGGTTAGACACTCCTTAAGCTTCTGGAAACTCTCCTCACAATCATCTGTTCAAATGAATGGAACATTCTTCAGAGTTAACTTAGTTAGGGGAGCCGCTATCCTGAAAAAATCCTGCACAAAACGCCTATAGTAGCCAGCTAGACCCAGGAAACTTCGCATCTCAGTGACTGTTGTAGGCCTAAGCCAATCAGTTACAGCTTTAATTTTCTTGGGATCCACTTGAATACCGTCACTACAAACCACATGTCCCAAGAATGAGATGCTTTCTAGCCAAAATTCACATTTTGAAAATTTGGCATATAGCTAGTGCTCCCTCAAAGTCTGCAACACCATCCTCAAGTGCCACACGTGTTCTTCCTCGGTCCGAGAGTATACCATGTCATCTATGAATACGAAGACAAAACGGTCCAGGAATGGCCTGAACACCCTGTTCATTAGGTCCATGAAGGCTGCTGGTGCATTAGTAAGTCCAAAAGACATCACCAAAAACTCATAATGACCATATCTTGTCCTGAATGCTGTTTTGGACACATCTTCATTCCTGATTCTCAACTGATGGTAGCCTGATCGCAGGTCTATCTTGGAAAAGAATCTAGTCCCTTGGAGCTGATCAAACAGATCATCGATCCGAGGAAGTGGATACTTGTTCTTCACAGTCACCTTGTTCAGCTTTCTGTAGTCAATAAACAACCTCAATGACCCATCTTTCTTTCTCACAAATAGAACAGGAGTACCCCAGGGTGAAGTGCTCGGACGTATAAAACCGTTATTTAAAAGCTCCTGTAGTTGAATCATATTTAAATCTGAATTTTTAAAATTGATTGAATAAAATTCAGATCTGATTTTTTAAAAAATGTTTGAATGTGATTCAAATCTGATTTTTTAAAAAATGTTTGAATGTGATTCAAATCTGAATTTTTGAAGTTGTTTGAATGTGATTCAAATCTGAATTTTTAAATTTGTTTGAATGAGATTCAAATCTGAATTTTTAAATTGATTTGAATCATATTCAAATCTGGATTTTTAAGTTGAATATGAGATATTCAATTTAATTTAAGTATGTATGTTTTATTTAATTGTTAAATAGTGATATGCATGATGGATGATCATGGACTATAAAAGACCAATGTGATTGGATTTATTTCTTTTATGTTTCTTTGGGATTGTAAATTAATTAATTTATTTTAATTTATTTTGGGCATGTATTATTAAATTTGTAATAATTTTTGGGTTGTAATTTCATTTATTTAAGTTCTTGTAAATTCGCCTTGGTATGCCAAGGATTACTATGTAATATTGGATTGCAAGAAGTTCAAGGAGGTCAAGAGCATTGGTGGGACCAGTGGGAGGAATTCAAGATCAAGTGTTGATTATGTACTCCTTCAAAGAACTCTTGTAAAATGAATGAATGAAATGCATCTAGGAATGCCCCGATTCAATTCTTGGTGGCTCGAATTGAATCCCTTAGAAAGTCCATGATCATACCATATTTATCGCTTATCCATTAATGCATGAGATGTATGGGAATGTATGCAATTATATGATATATGCATGCTAAATGGATAATGTGCAAAGTGAGACCTTAATAGTAAATAGAATGACCATAAAATCTTCCAAACAAATGATTAAGTTGGAAATGCTATAATTAAAGTAATTATAACATAGGCCCTCCATTGGGACAATTATTTTAAGAAATTTTAAATAGTTGCATAAGATGCAATTTATTTAAGAGATTTTCTTAAGAATAATTGTTAAGCATGAGATGTTGTAAATATGTAAATGGTTTAGTGGCCAATATTGGATGTACCTGAGGACATTAAAATTATTTGAATAATTATCGCTCAATGGGATCAACTTAACTAATGCAAGATAAGTCAATAATGGATGTACCTGAGATTTTGAGCATTAGGGGCTAGGTAAAGGATTGAACCTCACATGAGATGTGATGGGCAAAGAGTTGCTCACTTATAGTTTATTGTAATTCCAATAATGGATGTACCTGAGGATGATCAATAGAATTATAAGAATTCAATCACCCACTAGAAATCCATCCAACTAGGATTTCCGTTTTCTCCTTTGGAAGTGTAGGATTCGCTAAGTTAGTGGGAGGACCAATTTGATTAAAAGACCATAATCATTTTGGTTAATTACATGATACATTTACTAATTAATCTGGTTATTTTCTGCAGTTAATTTTTTGATAAAAATGAGCACAAAACAACCACCACCATCCAATATCCTTGCAAGCATACTTGATCACAATAGGTTGACATGACCTAATTTGTCTGATTGGCTAAGAAATTTGAAACTTGTCCTGAACCTTGAACATATAGGATATGTTCTAGATTCAAATGTTCCTGGTCCCTTACCTCCAAAGGCCACACAAGAGGAACATGAAACTTTGGATAAGTGGAAGGAGCATGATATGAGAGCTAAGTGTTACATGCTTGCTTCCATGAGTAATGAGTTACAAAAGCAGCATGAGAATATGTTGAGTGCGAGTGAGATCCTCCTTCACCTACAAGAGTTGTATGGTGAGCACAGCAGGAATGCTAGGTATGAGATATCTAGACATCTATTCCGTATGAGGATGTCTGAGGGACAGAATGTTGGGGATCATGTCCACAAAATGATTCGGCTGATTGAGTAGTTGGAACATCTTGACTTCAACATGGATTTCCAACTACAGACGGATTTGATCCTTCAGTCCCTTCCTGAGTCTTTTTGGGAATTTTGTGACAAATTTCCATATGACTAAACAGGAATGCACCTTAGCTGGTTTACTCAACATGCTGGTTATTGCCCAAAAGAATATGCCGGGCAATAAAGGAAAAGAGGTAGCTGTGATTGCGTCTTCTTCACTGGAAAGTCCAACAAGAAGAAGGGCAATAAGAAAAGAAATCTCGATTCTGGTCCTTCTAAGAAAATAGCTAAACAGAAAAGAAAACCAAAGTGACAAAGGCAAAGGAAAGTGTTTCCACCGCCAACAGAGTGTTTCCATTGCCAACAGGAAAGTGTTTCCATTGCCAGTAAGAAAGTGTTTCCAATGGCCAGAGTATAGCAATCTAAATGAATGCAATGCCATGGTGAAAACCAACTCAAGTTCAAAATATATTTGGCACTTAAGGTTATGTCATGTTGTAGAAGATAGGATTACAAAATTGGAGAAAATGGGTATTCTATCCTCATTGGGCTCTGAGCCTACTCCAACTTGTGAATCTTGCCTTGTGGCAAAATGACTAGATCACACTTTGTTGGACAAGGGTTAGGAGCTAAAAATATTTTGGAGCTAATACATAGTGATGTATGTGGTCCATTTAAAGAAATGGCTAGAGGGGGTTTTCATTATTACCTTTACTGATGATAAATCAAGGTTTGGGTATTTGTATTTGATGAAATACAAACATGAATCCTTTGAAAAGTTCAAAGAATTTAAATCTGAAGTAGAAAATCAAACAGGAAATAATATTAAAGCTCTTCGATCAGATCGTGGAGGTGAATATTTGAGTACTGAATTTGATGAATACTTGAGAGAGCATGGCATTGTTTCTCACCGACTCTCCAGAACGCCACACCAATGGTGTATCTGAAGGAGAAATCGCACTTATTGGATATGGTACGTAGTATGATGAGCTATACCGATATGCCAATCTCCTTTGGGGATTTGCATTAGAATCACTTTGTATATTCGAATAGGATTCCATCAAAATCGCTTTCTTCCACACCTTATGAGATATGGCATGGAAGAAAACCAAGTCTTAAGCATGTTAAGATTTAGGGTTGTCTAGCTTATATCAAAAAGCTGAACACTGATAAATTGGAGACCAGATCAGAAAAAGGTCAATTTGTTAGATATCCAAAAGATAGTTTTGGATATTATTTTATTTGCCTACTTCACAAAAGGTTGTGATAAGTAGAGATGCCACATTTCTTGAACAGCTTTGTTCAAGAAGGAGGCAAAGGAAGGCAAATAGAGTTAGAATTGGAGAATTCGACCAACCAATGCATCGATGGATATAGATCCATCTAGTCAACCAATACCCGTTGATGAAACATCTACACTGCTCCTCGTAGAACAACCAGTATCTCACCCACCTGAGATATGGTTTTCTTCATGAAGAAGAACAAGAGTTGTCTACTCATGAAGAAGTAGATCATGGAGATGATCCACTTACCTATGAAGAAGCTATATCAGATATAGACTCTTCAAAATGGATTGATGCTATGAAATCCGAGATTGATTCCATGTATAAGAATCAAGTTTGGGATCTTGTTGACCCACCTGAAGGTATTATACCTATAGGGAACAAATGGGTTTTCAAGAAGAAAATTGGTTCTGATGGAAAGGTAGAGACCTATAAGGCAAGGCTAGTAGCGAAAGGGTTTCGCCAAAGGCAAGGAATCGACTATGAGGAGACTTTCTCACCTGTTGCCATGCTTAAATCAATTAGGATTTTATTAGCAATAGCTGCGTACTATGATTATGAGATTTGGCAGATGGATGTCAAAACAGCTTTTCTCAATGGATACATTGAAGAAAACATTTTCATGGGATTTGAATCCCAAGATGGTTCCAAGGTATGCAAGCTAAAGCGATCCATTTATGGGTTGAAACAAGCTTCGAGGAGTTGGAACATTCATTTTGATGAAACCATTAAATCCTTTGGTTTTATCAAAAATGAGGATGAGCCATGTGTATATAAGAAGGTTAGTGACAGTGCTATCACTTTCCTTGTCTTATATGTGAATGACATACTGTTGATGGGTAATGACACAGGTATGTTGACGACTATAAAGGTATGATTGTCAAATACATTCTCCATGAAAGACTTAGGGGAGGCAACCTATATTCTTGAGATTCGCATCTATAGAGATAGAGCGAAAAGAATAATTGGTTTATCCCAAAGTCTATACTTGGAAAAGGTGTTAAAGAGGTTTAACATGCTTGATTCCAAAAGAGGATTGTTACCAGTGAGACATGGTATCCATCTTTCTAAAGAGATGTCTCCAAAGACACCTGAAGAAAGAAATAAGATGGCCAGGATTCCATATGCTTCGGCTATTGGAAGTTTAATGTATGCAATGTTGTGTACTAGGCCGGATATCGCATATGCTGTTAGTTTGACTAGCAGATATCAATCCAATCCAGGTTTGGAACATCGATAGTCACAAGAATATCCTTAAGTACTTGAGAAGAACTAAGGATTTATTCTTGATTTATGGAGGTGGAGACTTGCAATTGGATGGTTATACTAATTCTAATTTCCAATCAGATATCGATGATAGAAAGTCTACCTCTGGATATGTGTTCATTTGTAATGGAGGTGCAGTCAGTTGGAAGAGTTCCAAACAGAGCACGACTGCAGATTCCACTATAGAAGCTGAGTATATTCTTTGCATCGAGATCTTTAAGGAAGTCGCTTGGATAAAGAAGTTCGTGATGAACTTACAGTAGTTCCTTCCATTGAGTTAGCGGTTCCACTACACCGTGACAATAATGGAGCGATCATACAAAGCAAGAACCAAGGTCTCACCGTAAATCCAAACACATAGAAAGCGCTACCACATTATCGGATAAATAGTTGGGCGGCGATGTAGCCATGCAGAAAATAGCATCGGTGAAAATCCAGCTGATCCATTCACTAAGCCTATGTCACAGACTCAGTTAGACCGACATCTTGAGAAGATAGGTCTAAGATATTGTAATGAATGGCTCTAGTGCTAGTGGGAGATTATTAGTAGTATGCCCTAGAGCATATCATTTAGTATGTATCTTGTACATATTTTTATTAATAAAAGGCATTTCCACTTTTCCGTTTACATAATATATTTATGTGTAATAGAAAAGGTCCATTGATATTTTGTTAGAAATATTATTCTTAAGTTGTTAAGAATATGAGTGACAATATTTCTAGCACGAAGTATCATAAATAGGTTCACAATCGAGGATACTTCATAATAAGGACATGACTTATCTAGAAAGATAATATGTTTGTTCCCAAGTTATTTATATGAGATATAAATAAGATGGAATGGTGAGTCTCATGCCATATAACAAACATGATAGGCACTTATAAATGATAAGTAGGTCAACCAGTGACACTTATGACAAGCACATGGAGTTTATTCTTGTCAATGTTTTGTCATAAATCATATCAAGGCATATAATCTTTAGACTGAGATAGCACAGTTATTTTGTATATAGGTAGTTTGAGTTTGATACTGCTTTCATACTTGTACTGTGTATGGGTATATGGGCATGTGTTGGCTCCTACTAGTTATATATGGAGGTAGGTGTTGATCAAGATGGAATCTGTTCCTCTAAGTAAATAGAGATAAAATCCTATGTTCATTTAATTGTTCTTGATGTTTCAAGTTCCTGGCCAGACAGATAGATTTATTCAAAAGAGTTTCGATGAGAAAATCTTTTAATCAAGAACTGGAATTAAAAGAGAACATAATATTCATAGCAAATGGAGTTTGACATAAACCATGACTCGGCTTGAGTTGGGATTTTGTAACAAAGAGATTCTAGTGCATGGTAACATATGATTATAGGTTCATTTAAGGTAAACCTTATTACTAATTGGGTGGCTATGGCATGCTATGCTAGGTGTTAACCATGGTCTATGAGGTTCATAAAATGATTTAGAGAAATCATTTATGGTAAGAAAGAGTTCCGATGATATTAAGAGTTGATATCATGTCTCATTGCCAATTAGTGATGAGCCTAGTAAGTCACACACATACACAAGTTATCACCTAATTAAATATGATTTAATTAATTAATTAAAGAGTTTAAATTGATTAATTAAATAGGTTTGGTTTGCAATTAGATTGCAAAGTCCCTAGCATGACTTGAAATCAAATCTAGATTATTGGATGTATAATATAAGTTAAATTTATATTTAAAGTGTTTAAATATGAATTTAATTAATGAGAAATTAATTAATAGAGATTAATTAATTAATTTATATTTGATATAAATTGATTAGAAGAAGAAAATAATTATTTTGGGTTAAGAACTCAAAATTAAGACACAGGGGCATTTTGGTCATTTTGCAGTGTGACACGTGGCACCATGAGATGGTGACACATGGCATAACACATAAGCTTGTCAAATGTTTTTTAATCATGTAAGATGATTAAAATCAAGATTAAATATAGGTTTGACACTTGGCACAATGTGATTGGGTCACTTAAACCTAGAGCTAATCAAAGGGTGATATGTGGCAAGGGTTTAATGTGTTAACCTAGCTATTTAAGTGTTGTTATGAGAAAATAAAACACAACCAGCAGCCACACTCCTTTGTCACGCCACTTTGAGGGTTTTTATCTCTTCTTCTTCATCTCTTATCAATTCAAAGAGATTAGCCATCAATCTCTTGAATTAAGAACACTAGGAATTGTTTCTAGTGTCTTGTTTACATGTTTAATCTCTTAAAAGGCAGAACTTGATTTTCTAATTAATAGAAAAAGCTTTAGAAGCTCTTCAAGGGCTGCCATAGGTGTTCTTGGTGTGGACAAGCTAGAGGGACAACATCCGTGTCCAAGATGAATCTCAAAGCGCAGACATATGCATCAAGAGGTTAGTGTAATCGTTCTTGATTTAATCTAGGGTTCTAAAATTAATCTGATTAATTTTAAAATCTTAAATGGAAAATACAGATCCAAAAGCATATTAAAAGAGTTTTAATATGTTGTTTATCATTGAAATCAAATAGATAAAAAATAAATCTTGCATGATGCATGTGACCCTAGGTGAAAATTTTTGAATTCAATGGTATAAACTTGTGTTTTTCATGCTTCCGTTCCTTCAGGGAACACCTGAAGAACCCTCTGCTCTATTTTTCTTTGCCCTTCCGCTATCATCCACAGCATAGCTAATCTCAATCTGTCTGGCTCGATCAACTATCACATCAAAAGACTGATCAGACATCATGGCCAGGTTTGCATACCTCCTGTCAAGCCCCTTTAGGAATCTCTTCACCTTCATAGTTTATGTAGCTACTGCTGTAGGGGCATACCTGCTCAGTTCCAGAAATTCTGTAGCATATTCATCTACAGACCTGCCATTCTGTCTTAAGGCCTCAAAGGCCCACTGCTTTTGATCTCTGAAACTTTCTGGTACAAATCGGTTGATGAACAGTTCCACAAACTGAGTCCACGACAAACCCTCCATCCGAGGTAATATGTAGTCATTCATCCATTGTCTAGGCATAGGCCCCATGACATGCTGCATACACTCTATAAGTCTTCTATCATTCAACTGCAACTCTGTTCTTGCCTGTCTGCAGGAATCCAAAAACTGATATGCATCGTCTGACACATCATAAGTACTAGGCACCAACTTTTTAAAATTGATTATCTGTTTGTAAGGTTCCCCTCTTGGTGCGGTGGACTGCTGCTGCTGTGGAGGGTGGACCATATACTATGCCATCATATCGATGGTTCTCTGCAACCCAGCTAGAGTAGCTGCCATTGGGTCCATGGGACCCTGTGCCATAAAAGACTGATCCTGAACTGGTGGCAGCTGCTCTTCTACTTGAGCAGCTCTAGGCCTCCTACCCCGCCTCCTCGGGGCAGGCGCCTCATCCTGTGCCGACACCTCGTCAGGCACATCTCTCCTGCTTCTACGCATTTTCCTGAAATTCAGCAGCATTAGCCCACAAAATTCAAAACAGCATGTTACACAGCTCTATAGACTCATATTTATACATAATTATATGAAGCAGAAACTAGAAGCAAAGATGACAATGCAAGATGAATGTGGACCCTATTTTCCGCATGTGACTCCTAGTAGACTCTTCCCAACACTTTAGACAATTATTCCCTATGAATCTGGAGCCTAAGCTCTGATACCACATTTGTCACGACCCAACCTATGGGCCGGACCGGCACTAGGACCTGGGCTAGCCTAAAGCCCCCGAGGCCCATAGTAAGCCTAACGATTCCTCAACCCAACTCTAAGGCCCATTTGGGCCCAATTTCAAGAATTCAACCGGACAGAGTCCGGCCATAAAATGGACCTTTCAACGGGGAGTTTTTGACTCATCCGACCTGTAAACATAACATATAATCAATTGGGGAGCTCAGCTCACCCTCCACATACTCAATGCCATAAAAATAAATGGGTCCATCAAACATGCATATAATAATACGTTTACAGGTCCAACATGATAATTATATTACAGACCCAAATCAAATAAATACTTCTAACACATGCAGAAATTCTAGGAGTTAATAAAATTACACAAACATTAATAAACAACCTGCGAAGGAGAAAAGCAGGTTAACCATAACAAAAATCCTCCTGTAGCCTGAAAAATAATGAACAGGAGTGAGCGTTCGACTCAGAGAGTAAAATATCAATTTTAACCATAATCTCTATAACTATCTAAAGCTAATGCACTATGTAGAGTGAAATGCAACATCGGTAATATTTTCACATCATAATAGCAAAAGGTAATTTGGAGCACTCACACACCCGATAATGTCAAATAATACATATATGGGAGCTGATCCCCTATACAGCTCTCTTATTCCAACCTGTGCCAGCGAAGAACTCAGCTCGGACTTCCACTTAATAAACCAAATCGGGATCCCAGCGAAGAACTCAAGCCGTGTCTACCCCAAAGGACTGGGTCCCAGCGAAGATCTCAAGCCGTGTCTACCCGTCCTATCCATAGCCAACACCACATCACATGCACGCCAACGCACGTACACTGCTCCAAATTACCACAACAACATCCATGGCACTTTAACAGTTGTGAATGCAACATAAAACATGCTTAGAGTTTAACTACATAGATATTTACATATAAGTGATGCATGGGCATGCTTGAACATATAATAATATCGAAATTACAATTAAAATTAATATTTTACTCACAGACTTGACAGCAGTCACTGTGGCGGCTGGGCGGAGGAAGAAGGCTGTCCCGGCTCACCTGACAATTTTATTACAATTATTTAATATAATTGACTCAATACAAACCAAGAAAAGACCAAATACGTCCTAAGTCGTGTAAAAAATCTGGTAGAGTCTCCCCTATACCTAGGACCTACCCAACCTGCAAAAGGGCTCAAAACGCACTTCTATATTCACAAATCATACACTCACAACTCAATCATATCACACAGCCCCACCTGGGCCCATCCAAACAGTCATTAATCACAATATGTAAATTTACAGTTTAATCCTTATAATTGACCCTTTTTGCAAAAACTACCCAAATAAACTCTAAAAATTCTAAAACTCTAAAAATTCTAAAACTTTGCCCCGCGGTCCTTAGCAATATTATTAGGCTAATGCAAAAAGAATCATAAATTTTCTGAGCTACCACAAATATTTTATGAATTTTTAATCCCATTTAAGCACTAGAAAATTACGAAAAAGCAAGGTTCGGGTTTACCTATGCTGATTCCGATCTCGGGAACACGCTCGGGGCGTTTGACAACGGTGGGGTAGCCAAAATCCTGATCCAATTCCAAGACTTTTTCAGTAGCTGGTCTGTCTGGCCAGAAATTCACATACCCGGACAACTGTCGAATTTCCGTGAATTGAAGGTACCTACACGAAGCCCACAATACGGGGGTTAGTATAAAATTTTTACGAAATTTTCTAAGCTCATTTAATGCTCGGAAAAACACTACGAAGTTCCGTGGGACCCACCGAAAAACGGTGTCGGAAAATTTTGAAATTTATATTGCCGCGAAGCTCTCGACGAGTGGAGTGCTCTGGTACTCTCGGTTTTCTCGTGGGGTTCACGGTTTGCAAGAAATCTAGCCCAAAATTCAAAATGGGCTAAAACTTCCCGGACAAAAATTGGACAAACCGCTCTATGGATTTTGGTGTTCTTGGTGTTTATGGAAAGCTCTCGAGGTGTAGATAGTGTTTGACACAAGACCCGGCCCAATCGATGGCCGGATCGGCCAGATTTTGATCGAGAAGTCGAAACGGCGTGCGTGCGGAGGTGGGTCTTCGCGCATCGTTTTCGGCCGCTTGGAAGGCCAGCTGACGATGGGGAGGAGTCGGGGCTGTGCGTCGGCGAGGTGGGGAGGCTGGGGAGGCGGCGGCGCAGCCTGGGGGTGAGGGAGGAGAGAGAAAAAGGGAGAGAGAGGAGGAGGGACGGGACGCGGGAGGGAAGGGAAGAAAAGAAAGAGAAGGCCGGTCCTATCCGGTCCGATTCGATTCAGCCGGTCCGATTCAAGATACAAAATTTTAAATTTTTACTCTGCATTAGGACAAAAAACGAGGCCCAAAAATTCTGAAAAAATTCTAAAAAACTCAGAAAAATTCGTAAACTCCAAATATATTTTTAGTTTTGCTACGTGGTCTTTAAATTAATTTTTAAAAATCATCAAAGTTTTATATTTTCGGGAAATCAAACCCAATTTCGAAAATCCGAAAAATTTCAAATAATTTCCTAAAATTTAAATAAAATAAAAATATTAATATTACTCACAAAATAATACATTTAAAATTTGGGGTGTTACAATAAGAGTAATGGCCATGAATACTAACATCCCAATTATTCTAAAAATTTTTAAAAACTTGTCGCTGAAATTAAAAAAATAAAATTAACAAATTTATAATTTGATAATGAACACAAAAGTTTTTGCAGACATTTAGAATTTTTTAAAATTAAAAAACCACTTGGGTGGCTGTAGTCAATTTCAATTCCAGGTTAATGAAATCCAGTCACGGTCCAAGAAGACGCCAGGAAATCACATGGAAACTTCCTAGTTTTGGTTCTCTCCCATCACAATGGCCTGCCTTATATATGACCTCCAACGAATTTAACAATTACGTATCTAACGCATATCCAAAACGTGCCTTTTGACTACAAGAAGCCTGCCATTGTTGATAATTCCTGCTCATCAACAAGCCAATTTATGCGCTACTTTATGCTTCTGCTCCGTTACTTGGCCACCAGGACAAATGAACTGAAATGGGCAACAATCTTTTCTCTTCCTTCTTCTTCTTCTTCTTTACCATTTCCTCCATTGATTCCAGTTCAGCCTCTTCGTCCTGTCCCATAGATCTCAGTTATGTTCAAACCACCCCATGGGATTCATCTGGGTGTCGCAAGCCTGATGAGGGACATTGCTGCGTGACTCTTCTCAGCCTCTTTGGCATGGGAATAGCCCAGCATCTTAGAGAGACCTCCATGTTTCAACTGCCTAATGCTAATGCTTCCTCTTCTTGCCTCTCTGATTTTCAAGCCAAGCTTTCTGCTATGACCATTGACCCATCATTAGTCCCTTTCTGCTTCAACAACTCTAATCAATTTGTTGCTAACGCTTCTAGTTGTGTTGGAATTTTCACTACCCAAGATTGGACAGAGAAGGTAGGTCCAATCACCCCTTTGCAGACTTCTTGTAAAGGAGATGTATCAGGACTAACCCAGTGCAGCTCCTGTCTTGATGCTGGCCAAAAAGTGACTTCCCAGTTAACTGGTTTAGATCCAAATGCCAATTCAAAATGCTTTTATTTCACTTGTTTGTATGCTGCTGCAATTGTTAATGAGTTTGGTCCAATGGATCCCAGAACAGCTGGTTGTATGCTAGGCTTGCCATTGACAGGCTCAGCAACTAACAAGACGTCCAAAAGTTCCAGCAAAGATAGGCCTTTGAAATTGGTTTTCGGATTCACAGGTGCTGTTATTGGTGCTTTACTTGCTATTGGACTAATTCTTTGGTACAGGAGATGGCATAAGAAGAGGAAGCTTAATGCTTCACATGAGCTATATGTGAGCAGTTTCAGGACCAGTGTGTTGCCTAACTCAGGTGCAAAATGGTTCAACTTATCAGAACTTGAACGAGCTACTCATGGATTTTCGCAGAGGAATTTCATTGGACAAGGCACTTATGGAGTTGTGTACAAAGGGATTCTAGCAGATGGAACTACGGTTGCAGTGAAGCAAATGCATGACTTGGATTCACAGGGAGATGACGAATTCTCCAATGAGGTTGAGATCATAAGCAAAATTAGGCACAGGAATCTTCTTTCTCTTCGAGGGTGCTGCGTTACAAGCGATATCTTGAAAGGTAAAAGGAGATATCTTGTTTATGATTTCATGTCTAACGGTAGCCTCAGTGACCATTTGTTCAGCGACCATAGCAGGAAGCAATTGACTTGGCCTCATAGAAAGAACATTGTCCTGGACGTGGCCAAAGGACTTGCTTACTTGCACTATGGTCTCAAACCTGCCATTTATCACCGAGACATCAAGACAACAAACATACTATTGGACCTCGAAATGAAAGCAAAAGTTGCAGATTTCGGGTTGGCTAAGCAAAGCTTGGAAGGTCAGTCACACCTCACAACAAGGGTAGCAGGCACACATGGCTATTTAGCACCAGAGTATGCTCTTTATGGTCAATTAACAGAGAAAAGCGATGTCTACAGCTTTGGAATTGTGATTCTTGAAATCATGAGCGGAAGGAAGGTGCTTGATACATCAAATTCTTCGTATCTTTTGATTACTGATTGGGCATGGACGCTAGCAAAATCTGGAAATATAGAGCAAATCTTTGATGAATCTATTAGGGAGGAAGGACCAAAAGGGGTAATGGAGAGATTTGTTCTTGTTGGGATTCTTTGTGCACATGTAATGGTGGCATTTAGACCCACCATTGCTGATGCTCTTAGAATGCTAGAGGGTGATATTGACATCCCAAAATTGCCTGACAGGCCAATGCCACTCGGCCATGAAGCGTTTAGATCCTCTACCTCTTTCTGGTGTAGTAGCAGTTCAACAGCAAGTCAAAGATCAAGAACGACCAGCGGTTCCGGCATAAGCTTAGTGTAGATTATAGATAAAGATGATATTAATTAGATGATAAGACTTCTTGGATTTGTTCAATCATTGTCTGGTCAGAAAATTCAAAATCCCTTCTGCCAGCCAACCTTTGATTTGAAGTTTCAATTTTCAAAGCATACATTCAAAGATGGGCTAGTCTACGTCTTTCAAATTTTTTTTTTTTTACCTTATTATTTTTGTTTATTTTCATACTGTAGATATTAGACACAGATGGAAGATAATGTTATTGGAGAAGAGATTAAATAATCATACTTGCTATGAATGTTCTTTTATTTGTAATTAGCTTAATTTTCACCTTCGGGTTTTGGCATCAATATTATGAAATTTTAATATTAATTTTTTTTTATGAGAATTGAATTGTACATCGACTTCTAAGTATAATATTTAGAAAATTTTATTTTAATTTTTTTTATCAAAATTTATATAGTTTTAACTATTCATAATATTTAGTCCATATATTTTTAATTATTTATATCCATATTATTTAGTTCCCTCATCAAAGGCTGAGATAATAAGTTAACTAATATTTTTTTTACGGCAATCTAATAAAAGGGTAAAGATTTTGATTTTCTAATATATGAGAGTATTTTAATTGAATTTTAAAGGAATAAAATCTAAGTAGTTAATTCCTACAAATTGTAAAGATTTAATAGTAATTTATTTTTTTTCTTTTTCAATTTTCAAAAGAGAATTCAAAAGACTTGTTAATTTCAATTTCCAGCCACAAAAGGAGAAGAGTCTTGTGAATCATAGATACATGATTTACTTCTTTTATCAAAGTCTCATGGGCTGCTTTGCTGATAAGGCAAAGATCAAAGATCAGCTTTAAACATATTCAATTCAAACAGAAATCGAGTTTTATGAATTCATTTTCTCCTTTTTCTTTGATTTTTACTTTTGAACTTCCTAATTAAATTGAGGCTAATGTTCTTCCCAAGGAAAAAAAAATGCTAATAATGGTAAGGAAAAAAATTATGCAAAATTAGTCTCGTAAATATATTTTTTTTAATTAAAAAGAGAAAATTATATTAAAAAAAAACACTTAATTTATACATATGTTTTCAATTAAAACCAACCTAATTTTTCTAACAAAGCTAAGCTTGCATTATAGAAAGCATTATAATATGAGGAATCTGCTAGATTCCACCCAATTTCGTTAATAAAAAAAGTTACATCACGTGTTAATTTTTTTCATTAGTTAAAAATTAAATATTTATTTATTTATTTTATAAAAAGTAAAACAAATTAAACGCAAATCTAGAAAGGTGAAATCTTCACATGGTAAAATGTTCCACCCTATGAATCCAAAGATCCACCTGTTCATTCAAGAAGTTGAGTTATTTGAAAATTCATAAAATTTCTCTGTAGAACTCTTGCTTAAATCAATGCTATAAGGTTACCATATAAAAAAACCCCCTTGCACACAAACTGAACAGCAGAAGCAGAAATTGTTTCAGCAGCAAAAGCATTATAACAAAAGATTACCTTTTTTTGGAAAATAAGTTTCATCTATCTTATGGGTACCCTACAAGTGACTAGTTTCAAAGTTGGATCCAATAAATCTCACAATCACTTGACAAAGCATGATAAGAGGATAATACTTGAGATGAGCAGGTCATCACATTAGAAAGCAATTATGGCATCCCCAATCCCCCTAGTGTCGCCTTGTTTTAGATTCACTTTTAGAAAGTATCATCCCAGAAAGCTTGTTGACCTCATACAATAGTCCCACTGAGAACAAGAAACTGCACCAAATATAAAAAGTTGAACATGGTCAATTTCATATATTTGCACTTGCAGGACATTTAAATTTCAGTTTGCCATTTACCATATTGATTAGATGATGCCCCTTATGATTTTTTTTTCCCCAGTATGATGATAGTTATACTCCATAGGCTAATATCTCTATGGGATAATATCATGATGCCATAGATACCTGCAGTAAAGTCTAAATGAAAGGGAATTGAGACTAGTGTCATCAAGTTGGAATCCCTAAAGTTAAAACTACTTGGTATTACCATGTCCAAACATAAACACACACCTAAAAGAATATGATAACCAAGCCAATTCAGAAACATTGATGGGTTATGCAGTACAAAAAAGTTACGCTTTCTTTCAATATTTCAACTCCGAGAAAAAGGTTTCAAGCTCACTGGCTCAATTAATTGCATCAACACTGATCTTTTGATGCAAAATTTTTTAGTGAATCAAAACAGATTATTCCTATAAATGCTCAATGTTGAACACACTAGGACACATTGTTCAACTAACAAACTTAACTGCTTTTTTTTTTTTTTTTTTTTCTCTCTCTATTAGGTTTGAGTCCAGTAAACCTCCAAGTTTAGTGGACGTCCACCACCCTTGTACTGCAATGGGTAGTAAGACCACCAAACCCAAGACTAAGGGATTAAGTATTTTCTGCCAAGCATCAATTAACAAGAATATATAGTGAGACATAAAACAATTTATAAGATCTTAATATTACCATGTTGTGATGCAAACTCGATGAACAGTGCCAGCTGCAATCAGAGCAACAGCTTCTGCCAATACAACTGCAACAGGAAAGGAGAAAGTTAAGAAAATATAGAAAAAAAAAATGTGGTTCAACAGATGCTGCAACTCAAAAACAGGTGTGTCCCAATAACGCTTGTGCATGACAGTCCTAATTAAGAGAAAGTTAGATATCCGATGTGCCATTATATTCTTCTCTTCAGCCAGCTACTCAAAGTTAATGTTGAACAAATTAAAGAAGGCAACGAAAAATACCCCAAGAAAATAGAATGGGGGGGGTGGGGAGGGTACAACTGGTGACCTGGCCTGTGGTCTCCAACCCCACACTTGTTCCCTCCAAATAATTATATTTGAATGTCACTAAGCACTAAGGAGAAGAGATTAGTTTGCCAGTGAGATGGAAAAGGTAGCTGACAACATTGGACTTCCAGCTCCTTTACTCATGTATTAATAAACATTTTTTTCCCCGAATAGTCATCTTTTCCTTTTCCTTTGAGTCGGGTCAAAATTGAACAAAATCTCTGCACTACCAACTAATAATTTTGTGCTACAATAATTGTGTCACTTTGAAATTTATAGCTACCTATGATTTAAGCTTAGCTAAGTTGAGTTGAAAGTCTATGAAAAATAAGGGTAAAAAGGACAACTAATGCACGTTACTGATGACAATTACACAGGCAAGAACCTGGCATTAGAATCCTAAGTGTGAAAATGGTGAAAGAGGTTGGGTTTGGGACAGAGATGCAAGCAAGCATAACACAAGTAGATTTATTGACAGTGGCCCATAACATGCACAGTACAAGTGTCAGGTGGGTATAAATGGATCAAATAGTGAACTTCTTGATGGTAGCTAATATTTAATGATCCAGGAGTTGCAGGTAAGCACACAGGCAAAAGATCATTACTTCACCAAATGCCAGGTGCATAAAAGTGTTCTTGATTGCACAAAAGATGGAGAAATGTGTTTCTTATTGTATAAGATACCTTTTAAATTTATTCTGTAGTACTTGATCAATAGCAACTCCATTAACCAAAAACAGGTAACTAAAAAAAGAAGGTGAGGAAAAAATTATGTGGACAAAATGCCATACCTGTACCCCACCCAGTCTTCATGCCACATGTTTCTTGGAAATTCCCAATGAACTACAAAAAGTAACCCAGTAAACGCACAATCACAATATCACATACAATTTTTATTGTGAAAGTAACATTTACAAATGATCAATTCATAAGCAGAACTGACTTGTTGGTTTGTGGTAGAGTATTACAATATTGAAATAAGCATGACTGATATTTGTTGGGATTGACAAACATTTGTCTGATCAGAAATGCATTCCCATATTAAAAATAAAAAAAATTGAACAAAAAGGAAGCGAAATACTGTCATTTTTAAGACCTGAAAGCAAGCTCACTAGTACAGTTTGAAGAAACAGAAAACCATGTAGGATTGAGCCAAATTGAGAAGAAAGAGAATTTATGATATTACTTTTTTTTTAGGGAAAAAACATACAAGGAAAAAGTAGGAATGAAACAAAAAAAAATTAGAGAAGAAATCTCATAACCAAACAAATGAAACTACGAGAATTTCAATTACGAGAATTTCAACTGCAAGAAGAATATCTGCCCAAAAATATGCACCTTCAAAAGCCCTAGACTGTGCATGCACATACTGCTTCCACACATAACATTCAAGCAGACATAACATGAAAAACATACAATATTTATTACAAGCATACATTGATATATGAACAGACAAAAGGTAAGCTAGAATGGAAAAAAGTACACAAGCACAACAAAAAAAAGGGCTATCAATTAGGAGCTCCAAACTCACTGTTAGCAGCACAAGAAATAGGAGAGAGCTAATGAAGCCTCCAAGTATGGTAAATAACTCTGTTGACGCTAGCTTTCCCCGATACATCTCTTGAAGGGAAAGAATGACAGTGAACAAAAGGAAGGAATAAAGCATGGAACTTCCAGGTCCTGCCATTATCTTCATATTGCATAATATCACGAGAAAAAAAGGAATAAGTATAAGGTACATGATCATGATCAGAATACTATCAAGGAAATGGTTAAAGCATAGCTCAGCCAATTCAACCAAAGGATAAGAATAAGACACTAGAGAATTCTCATCTACGAAAATCAGAAGGCCAAATTACAATTAAAACACAGAGCCAGAAGCTCTTCAGGCTTCAATTACAAAATCTTTAGCAAATACACTTATTTTGAAGTTGACGAGGAGAAATCTAACGGATCTAGCAGACTCAGAAACTTAAAATAGAGAAACCCACCATTGAACCTATGATATATAAATCACGCATACAATCAACAGATCATAAACGCTAATGAAAATTAGAATAGTCAGATCAACAATGCAAATCGAAATATTATAAAGTTTTCAACTTTGCTTCTAAGTTCTACTACATTTTCTCGGAAACCAAACGGAAATCTGCTATAGGAAACACTAATAGCTATATCAAGAAAAACGGAGAACAGGGAAGCCGAAGCCATACCTTAGACACGAAACCCTCCCCTGCTTATGCGCGGAGCTAAAACCAACTAAAATATGGACTAGGTAACTGATTGTCCACTAAGAAACGCTGTCGTCTATGTGTTCCTTCTTTCCTTTTTTTTTTTTTTTCTTTTTCCTTTTTCTTAATTACTTTCACCCAATCCCAATGGGTGAAAATACCAATAGTGGCTTATTATAAAATATTTTATATTTTATTTTTATTAATCAAGTCATTCTATTAAAAAATATATTTTTATCGTTATTTATTATGAATAATTAAGATGTCTTTTAAATTACATTACAAATCATAACTAATATTATTATTTATTTATTTTAAATTTTTTAAGAACATTTAATACTGAAAATAACACAAAAATAGAAAATTAAAATTGTTTATTTTAATTAAATAAATATTACATTAAATATGCTATACTAAATATATGTTAGTTAAAAATTTATTTAATTAAAAAAATAAATCAAAAGTGTTGAAAATATTTCTGCCAAAATGTATTTATTTTTAATATTTTTTAAAATTATTTTAAAATTATAAAATTAATCATGCATTTTGATCCCTTTATTATTTATTAATTAATAATAAAATTAAATTAAAATTTAATAATAATTTTAACCTAATGGGAAATAAATTCACCCTTTTTTTTATTTCCTATAACCCCTCGTATCATGAATGAAAAATCTTGATTTCACAGTTTAGCTCGTTTGGAGACAAAGGATAATGTTTTATTAAAATTTACTATATTCGCATTTTATTTATCATATTTAATTTTTTTATAAATTATTTATCACATTTAAAAAGAATTAATAATACTACTTTTTTTTAATTTTATCTTTTTAACTTTATTTTTTTTATCTTATTTCAATAGTTTTTTAAGATTTTTTGTAATAATTAGAGAAATAATTTGATAGTATCAACTCTATAAAAAATATATATTAATAATATCATTAAAATATAGAAAGGTGTTGAGAAAAAATAAATATAATGAAAATAATAAAAGACAATGATAAAGTTAGGAAAAATAATTAATATTTTAAAATTTTTAAACTTGCAAATAAAGTGAGACGGAAATTTTTTTTCTAAATCATCTACTACAACAGGGAATATTAAATATAATAAATATTTATATAATTTTTTAAATAATATAAAGAGTAATTTAATTAATTTTTAGTATATTTTTATAAAAATAAAATTATTTAAATACAACAAATAAAATTAGAGGAAGTAGTAAAATTTTTTGTGTCCCAATTCATGAACCCTTTTCCCTAATGAAACTAATGAAGGAGGTGAAATTTATCTCTCTCTTATTTTTCTCCTTTTTGTGGGAAAATGGAAGCTGGAAGGAATAAAAATGATAAAATATTATTTTATTAATATAAAATTAAAAAGAAAATTCTATTATTTTTATGCATGAACAAATAAGTAATTTTTTCTATTTTTTCCCTATTTCTTCCTCTTTATTTTTCTAATTTTATAATCTCGCTTTTCTTTCTCTCACTTACATCTATGTCCAAGTAGAAGATTTTTTTTTTTCAAAGTTTTCTTTCCTCTTCACAACCATTTATTTTCAGGTGAAATTATTATATAGTCTCAATACACTAAATTAAAAACATAATTTGATATATTAGACTAAATAAATAATAATATATCAATTATCAAAAGTGAGTTAAAAATTTATTATAAAAATAAAATAATTTTTTATTAAATAATATATATAATATGTCATATTATTATTAGCTAAGTGCCCTATATTAACAGTGATATGATATACTGAGATTATTAGATAATTTTCTTTATTTTAAGTTTTTTATATGGAAAAAATGGATAGAAAAGTAAGTTAATAAATAAATAAATTAAAAAATAAATAAAAAATTTACAATAAATATAATAAAAATAATTGAATAAATATAAAATATATAAAAATTTTATTTTTCAGTAGAAATAAAGAGAATAAAAATTCTGAGTCTATCAATAATTATCCGTCTTTAATTATTAAATATATTTTTATAATTTAATATAAAAAGTAAAATAATATAAAAATAAAAAAATTATAATATTTTAATTTTTAATATATTATATGCCCACCAAAATGCAGGCGGCACCTAATATAACCTCTATAATTTAGCAGTACGGATACGAAAGGCTTTAAGAATAAGATACTGTCGTAGACTCAGGAGCGAGTCACCTGTCGTCGTCTCCACCTTAACTTCCTCTGCAGCACAGTAAACCAAACATGTGATATTTTCATGCACACGGAGTCAAGGACGAAGAACCAGAGCAACGTAGCTTCAGCCTATCAAAGAACGCGCGCAGACACAGAGAACAGAAGAAAAATAAACGAATACCTAATGGCCACAGTTCCTGCTCTCTTAAACCGCTCCTTTTTGGCTCCAAAACCACCTAATAGACACTCCATTTGCTACACCAAACCCATCTTCATTTTCCCTACATCTTTGGCTCATTCGCCGCTTTCTTTGTCTCGGTTCCAACGATGTTATTTTAGCGTCAACACGGCTATTACTGCTTCTTTGAAGGTTCTTTTGTTTTGCCCATCACGTGTTTGATGATATGCGTATTCAGGTTGGTTTAATCACTTTTTGAGTTTGTTTTGTCTTTTTAGGAGAATTTGGGTAATTTGAGAAAGAGGGCGACTGATTTTACGAGCTTGAACTACTGGGTTGTAAGAGACTACTATCGTCTAGTGGAGTCAGTTAATGCCATTGAGCCGCAGATTCAGAAGCTCTCTGATGAGCAGGTTTGTGGGTTTTAATTGGTTTGCTTCAAGTTGGAGTGTTAAGGATTCAAATGGGCGTTCTTTGGTGGGTTGGATAATTCTTTTATGTTTGTTTCTTTAGTTGAGCGCTAAAACTGTGGAGTTCAGAAGAAGATTAAGACAAGGAGAGACACTAGCGGATATTCAAGCTGGTTTGCAGCTAATAACTGTTCTATCTTGATAAATTTTGTAGAATATCACATGGGAGTTACCACTTGTTCCATTTTTTCCTCTGCCATTTACTTTTCAGAGGCCTTCGCTGTTGTTCGTGAAGCTGCAAGAAGGAAACTTGGAATGCGCCATTTTGATGTGCAGGTTTCTATCACAATTTATTAACATAGTTATCAAAATATATATTAAAAATAAAAAAAATTATAATTATTTATCATACCTCAAGTAACATAAAACTATATAATAATAACTAACAAATATGCAAGTAATAATTAGTTTATAATCCAAAAGAGATAAAAATAAACTATTAAAAATTAAAGTTTAATAAACTAAAAAACTACTAAATGTTCAATCCACATCAATAGAAATATCAAAATCCTCTTCATCTTCTTCGTTATCCTCCTCATACTCATATTTTCACATATTAACAATAAAGGTCAAGTCTCAACATATTTTCAAATATTCACAATAAACAATATGTCAAAATCACAAATTTATACTAAAAAGAAAAGGAAAAGAAAGGACTAAGGAGAGAGCATGAAAAGAAGAAAATGAAAAATTGCAGCTGCTGTAACAGTGTAGAAACCAGAGAGCATGGCATTGGCAGCAAAAAAAAAAAAATTCAGAAAATAATGTGCAGTGCAGAAAAACTACAGGAGAGAGAGAGAGAGAGAGAGAGAGAGAGAGAGAGAGAGAGCATGGCAGTCCCAAAAAAAAAAAAGAGAAGCAGAAAAAGAATATCCAGTACAGAAAAGGGAGAGAGAAAGAGAAAGTATGGCATTGGCAGAGAGCAAAAAGAAGAATAAGAAAAAAAGTACCAGGTTGTTTTTGATCTCTCTTCTCTCTCTCTTCTCTTCTTCTCTTCTTCTTCTTCTTCTTCTTCTTCCGAGGTGGTGAGCCTAAGCTGTCCCGAGAGTGATAACAGTGTTTATTACATGTGCATTATACTCAAACTCATGTATACCATGGAGTTATTTTACAGAGAATATTATATTTACTTGAAGTAGGTCATCATGTTTATTTATGCTGCAAATTGTTAGATTATTGGTGGTGCAGTGCTCCATGATGGATCAATTGCTGAGATGAAAACAGGTGAGGGAAAAGCATTGGTTTCAACATTGGCTGCATATCTTAATGCACTGACCAGTGAGGGTGTCCATGGTATGTTTCCTATCCTTAACTTCCAAAATATGTTATTTCTTTCAAGCAAATTGGCTAGATATGATTACGAATCTTGCATATACAATAGTAGATGTGAACTAGTGGAGATATGATTGAGATTTTAGTTTGATTAAATGCTAAACTGCAATCCAAATATAAATAAAAAAAATGTTTATGCTGATGTTTAGAATGTGTGCTTTTCTAAGCTTTTTTCTTCTTAGGCTTCTCAAGTTTCCTAGGAAGCTCATTGTAGGTTTTGTTGCCTATGAAGAGAAGCTGATTATGTCCACTGGATGGCATCTTAGGCTTCTTTCATTAGACATTGTTGCATAAAAATCATTTATGTGGAAGTTAGTTGCAGTGCTTTGGTAGCTCTAACAACTGCAATATAATGATGCATGCACTTGTCCTCATATTACCAAGTTGCCATAAAGATTCAGAAGAAAAACTTTCTTTGCACAGTTATGGAGTGAGACGAGTTTAAATTGATGAGCTTTCTGGAAACTAATTGTTATTAATTATTCCATCAATCAGACTTAAGTTTCCTGAAAAAAAGGATAGATTGATTTGGTTCCTCCTAAAGAGAAGCACTTTGTACCAGGAAATTTGGAATTTGCTGGTGTAAATTTGGTTATGCTTTTATTAGCATGATATTGATTGCAAGGATGACAACCTCATTAATTTAGTTTCGAAGAATAACTCTTGGGAGCCAAGCCATAATATTTAAATGTCTTTCCTGTGGAATGTCTAGACCTCTTAAATAACGGTTGCCAAATATTTGTGGTAGTGCTATGCAATTTGCTTCATTTTAGTTAGATTTGAAGGTGATGCTTTCTTTGGCAGTGGTAACTGTGAATGATTACCTAGCTCAGCGTGATGCTGAGTGGATGGGCCGTGTTCATCGCTGTTTAGGTCTTTCAGTTGGTCTTATTCAGGTATAAATTCATGGGTATGCACAAACTTGTATCCTAAAACTGGTTCCAAAATTTATAGACTAATATTTATTATAACTTTACGCACTTACTGCTTGGATGTGCAGAAAGGCATGACAGCTAAAGAGAGGCGATCCAATTACCGATGTGATATAACATACACCAATAATTCAGTAAGTACATATAATTTATGGCTATACCTTGATACATATTACCCATATTGCATTTATTTTCTTTTATTAATGGTGGTTGCTTGAATTTTTTCTTGATATTTTCTTGGTTGAGCTGAATATTGACTAATGATTCATCTAAATTTTCTCTCCTTTAGTCCTTTCTGATGGTGTTTTGATTCTGAATGCCTCAGGAACTTGGTTTTGATTATTTACGAGATAATCTTGCTGGAAACAGTGAACAACTTGTGATGAGATGGTATATTTTAACATGTCATTAAAAGTTCATCCCTCGTTTTGTGTCTTGTTTTTTTTTTTGGTTACTAATATTGGATATGAATAAATAGGCCAAAGCCATTTCATTTTGCAATAGTTGATGAAGTTGATTCAGTTCTCATTGACGAAGGGAGAAATCCATTGTTGATAAGTGGTGAGGTAATGTAAACTTCGATCTTTAAGAATTGCAAATTTTAAATGTAAGTATACCTAATAAGTCTTAAATCAGCAGTGAAAATAGCTTAAGTTAATATCAATGAGGGAAAATCTCTACTATGGTATAAATTACTTGCTAATATGATATTGCCAATTCTCTTTCTTGCTTAGGCTAATAAAGATGCTGCAAGATATCCAGTGGCTGCAAAAGTAGCTGAACTACTTGTTCGAGGCCTTGTGAGTCTAGTCTGCTTCCTTGCTGATGTAGCTTGTACATAGTTATGTCACGGTTATTTTTTAAGTTAACTGTCAGTTTTAGTTATATTAATGCTTTACACATTAATCTTGTAACAGCATTACAATGTAGAGTTGAAAGATAATTCAGTGGAGTTGACTGAGGAAGGAATAGCACTTGCTGAAATGGCCCTTGAAACAAATGATCTGTGGGATGAGAATGATCCCTGGGCAAGGTGAACTATTTTTTGCACTAGGCACTCTGTTATCTATTTTTATTTCTCTCCAAAAGTATCTGTCCCCGTTTGAGGTGTTTTCTCAATTTTACAAACCCATACTGCAGCTTTTCAGAGAGACTTGTTTGAGCTATTCCAAGCTGCTTTCTTGTTTACTTCATTAATCAAAAGTTCAGTGAATGTGTATGTCATCTAGGCTTTAATTTAATTTATGCTCTTACCTTGGGAATGACATCCCAGGTCAATGCTATTTATTTTCCACTATCAATTTACTGGTCATCGAAATATTGCAGATTTGTTGTGAATGCTTTGAAAGCTAAAGAGTTCTATCGGCGAGATGTTCAATACATAGTTAGAAATGGAAAGGCTCTCATAATAAATGAGGTATTTCAGTGTCAAGCTATATCTTCTATTTTTTTGTTTTTTCTATGTGGCAGGACTAGCGCTTCAAATGTTCATGTGAGTGCAAGTTGATAAAGTATATATATTATTTGCAGTTGACAGGAAGAGTTGAAGAGAAAAGAAGATGGTCTGAGGGAATTCATCAGGCTGTAGAGGCTAAAGAAGGTCTGCAGATTCAGGTATAACTTGATGATTGAATAATGTTTCCAGAAGTTTATTTTGCAATAATGAAACTAAACATTAGTTCTGTTTATCCAATTTAAAATTGTTGATTTTGGTCCACTAGGCTGATTCGGTTGTTGTGGCACAAATCACATACCAATCGTTGTTTAAGCTCTATCCAAAGTTGTCTGGAATGACAGGGACTGCAAAAACCGAAGTAAGGATGATCATTTGGGTTTTTCTTTGCATTTACTATTTCTCATACATTATGGTTGGCTACATTATTTTTTTATTAATATATGACTGTAGGAAAAGGAGTTTCTGAAAATGTTCCAAATGCCAGTTATTGAAGTGCCTACAAATTTACCAAATATCCGTGAAGATTTACCTATACAAGCTTTTGCGGTAGGGCATTTACAAGTTCCTTTTTTCTGATACATAAATTGTTCATTTTTTATTTCATTTTTATGAATCTATAGACTGCTCGGGGGAAATGGGAGTATGTCCGACAAGAAATTGAATACATGTTTAGACAGGGCCGTCCTGTTTTAGTTGGAACCACCAGGTAAATCTCTGGCAATTCCTTTTCTATTTTTTTCTGGTTATAGGCTTTGAATCCAAGATCCTTAGTCCCCACATTTCCTGTTGCTGTCCCTATCATTCTGCTATGTCATTATTGGCAATTGTTTATAGTCATGCTATACTATTATTTGAAATTTTGGTCCAAGAATAGTGTGAGACTATTTTTATTATGCTGCTATGTTCTTAATGTTAGAGATAGAAAACCTATCACTGGGTTTTTAGCCTTAATTTTAAGCTCTTAGGTTCCTTATATATATCTATGTGTGTGTGTGTGTGTGTGTGTGTACTATCACTGGGTTTTGAGCCTTAATTTTAAGCTCTTAGGTTCCTTATATATCTATATGTGTGTGCAGGTGCAGAGCTAGAAACTCAAATTTGGAGGGGCCAAAAAAAAATATTAAAAGGAAAATAAATGAAATTTTGTTAAAAATATAGGGACTAAAATAAAAATATAAAATATTAAGAGGTCAAAATTAAATAATATAAAAATATGAATAAAATTTACACAAAGATAAAAATATTGAAGGGGAAATAGTAATTATTCAAAAAATACACTAAAATTTATAGGTAGGGGGGCAAATGGCATTTTTTCGAAAAAAAATACATTAAAATTAGGGATAAAATTTTAATTTTCAAAACCCATGCGCTATGTAGTTTCGCCCATGTGTGTGTACATGGCTCTCAACCATGGTTTTAAAATTGCGGTCGTAGATAACGGAAATAGGCTTGTAATGGCCGTGATGTAACAGTAATGCTAACAGCATGTTGCTATGCGAAATTTTTCTGAAAATTTACAAAGTTCATGCAATGAATAGATATTTAAAAATATAATTAAAACTAAGATACACAATTAAATAATAAGCATAAATACGTCAAATAAATACATTAAATCCATTTGATGATCTAAGCTCAAGAGCTCAAGTTCGTGAAATGAATAGATATTTAAAGATTTAATTAAAACTAAAATACATAATTAAGTGTTGATTTGCTTTGCTTCACTTCAAATAAACCTTGTCTACTTTATGATCTAAGCTCAGGAACTCAAGAATGCCTAAAGAAAGGAAGTTTCACCTGAGAAAATTGAGTGGCTAGAGAAAGTTTAGAAAACTGAATGAATAAAGTCAGCACTGTCTCTACCCAAAAAAAACCTCCAGCTGCTGCCTTACCTGAAGACTGCCCAAAAAAAGCATCCAGATGCTGCCTTACGAGAATAACGGCCGTTAATAGTTGGTAATGGCCGTTACTGTTATATAATGGCTGTGACGCATCAAATTCAAAAATGCTGTTATTTCAAGGGTGTAATGGTAACAGTGGGCTAAAATACCTGTAAATGATAGCCATTTTTTAAAACCATGGTCTCAACTATAAGTTTGAACTTTCAGTTTGATGGTTCTTTAATTATTATTGTTTAACATCTGAGATTTGATTAATTATTAGTGTGCATTGGTTTTGATCCCAGGTATACAAAATCAATTCGAATGTTTTATAGTAATGCATGCATTACACACAAAGAGATGAATAGACAGAATATACTAACCTATAAATACTATCTTAAAATAAGCTTTTTTTTGAAAGTGGAATTTTGTTTTCTGCACTTTAAGTGAATGTATGGAAGGTAGGTCCATACTCCTTAACCATGGGATAATGGTGCTAAAATGAGCCAAAAGGTCACATCACATTGTGGACTTCAATACTTTGAAGCATAATTGAAGCAGTAGAAGGCAAGATGGAGGGAACAAAAACATGGCATTCAATGTCCCATTCCCAATCCATAGTTTCCTTGTAGAAAAAAAGGAAATTTTCTTTTGCAAATGATGGATTTTTTTTCTTAAATCTGGCAAGCTTGGGGAATATTCTGTCATTTTATGTTATCAGTTTGCCGGATTTTCATTTTACATATCCTTATTGTTAGAAAATACATTCTTTATGAATTTTGATATATTTTCACTTTCATATGCTTTGCTAATGCAGAACGACTATACGTTACTAAATTTCGTCTTCTTGTTAGTGTTAAACAAGCAGATATATGACATCCTTCTCATCTTGTTGTAGTGTTGAGAATTCTGAATATCTGTCAGATCTGCTTAAGCATTGGGAAATCCCTCACAATGTCCTGAATGCACGACCCAAGGTTGACAAAATTTACCAACAATGTTACAGTTAGTGTGCATTTTTCTAGTTAGCTATTCACATAAATTGTTTTCGGTATTTAGCAGTCTTTTTTTTTTCCTGTCAGTATGCTGCAAGGGAAGCTGAAATTATTGCCCAAGCAGGGCGAAAATATGCCATTACTATTTCTACGAATATGGCTGGCAGAGGCACCGATATAATTCTGGGAGGAAACCCAAAAGTATGTGTGCTTGATAGATCCTCAGTTTTTGCTCAATGCTATTTAGTTAAAATATTTCCTGGCCCCTTTCTTATAGGATGGTAAATTTTGTTCCTTACTGTGTCATTATGTCTTAACATTGTGTGTTTTTGATTGGGTATTCCTTTGATATGGGGGAGGAAGTAACTTCATTTATCATATCTGAACTGATAGATGCTCGCCAAAGAAATTGTAGATGACAGCTTGCTTTCTTTTTTAACGCGAGAAGCTCCTGATGTTGAAGTTGATGGCCAAAAAAACTTTCAAAAGGTGATTGGTTGTGATTACTATAGGGCAGTGAATCAATATTTTCAAAATTTAATCAATCTCTTTTTATGTAGGTAATGTCAAAGATAAAGGTTGGGTCAACATCATTAGCTCTGCTAGCAAAGACTGCACTAATGGGTTTGTGACTCTGCTTGAAAGCTTTTAAAACTCTTTGTTTTAGATGGTACATGTTCTTTTGAGATGTATGCTGAGTCTTGTGGCTTTATCTTTTGAATGTGAACTTCCCAGCTAAATATGTTGGTAAAAGTGAGGGTAAAAGCTGGACTTTTCAGGATGCAAAATCAATGATTTCAGAGTCTGTGGAAATGAGCCAGTCAATGAATCTTAAAGAGCTGGAGAAACTTGCTAATGAGGAGTCTGAAATGTACCCTCTTGGCCCAACTATTGCACTCACTTATCTATCAGTTTTGAAGGATTGTGAAGTGCATTGTTTGCATGAAGGATCTGAAGTCAAAAGGCTTGGGGGGCTCCACGTCATTGGCACATCTTTACACGAGTCTCGGAGAATAGATAACCAGGTGAGTCTTCAAGTATGACAGTTTCAGTAAAATCAAGCACTGCTATACAAATTTAAGGCATAATCCTATTAGCATATTGGAGGTACCTTTCTGGCTTCTGGGAGAATATTGCTCGAAATGAGGCCAATAATGCATGAAATGTAGTTCCATGATAGCAATGTTGACTTTGCTATATGTCTTAATGCTGTATATATTTTTTAAAATATGCTGCCCTTGTTCATGAATCAACAATTTCATCTTTGTTAGCAAAAACTAAAACATTAATCTATTTTGGTTGCATTTGGTGGTCTTACTAATATTATTTTGTCAATAAAATTGATCTCAGTAATCTAGAAACAACTTCTTTGTTATGGATAATATATATGTTTCTTTTCTATTTTATTCCTACCATTTCAAAGCATGGTTATAAGTATAAGGAACTCTCTTTTTCCCTAAAAAATAGCTCTGTGGAAGAGCAGGAAGGCAGGGGGATCCTGGATCTACTCGATTTATGGTGAGGTAGTATATTCTGTACTGTTATATGATCTTTTATTCTTATTATTTTCTAATGTCTTGCACTATTGCTGGCAAATTATTTTTAATTGACTAATCTAATACTGGAATAATGCCTTTGTAACATGATCTATAAGTGCTTTGGTAATTAAGTGTAGCACAGGGAGCCATCCAACTGATTCGGGTTTTATTGCATGAACTGTTTCCTTGACATGATAACCAAGCGATCTCCAAATTAATATGAAATCACATTATAAGTTTAGAATGAAAATCTTTGCAAAATGAAAGGGATTCTGGAGTATATAAACCTGTATCCGACCTCTACTACTGAATCTTCATTTTTTAGTGCTTTTGCCTTGCTTTATTGGCCCACATCTCTCATGGTGTTCTCTCCCATCATGGTTCTTTCAATTGGATGAAACTAATTTACTACAATTCTTGTGTAATTAAAGGCCCATCTTGCATTTTTTTTTCCATCCCATACCTTATTGAAGTGAAAGTAAAAAAAGGGGGGAGAAAGGTCCCTTAGGCAAATCTCACATCGACAAAGCACGGGGAGATCCTAAACTTAAATTGGGTGGTCTTGGAACACTGGTTAGTGTGTTTTTGTCCTTCAGACCTTACGGGAATACAAGCTATTTGCCAAGTTCTCAAAATGTGAGTTCTGGTTAGATAGTGTGGCTTTCCTAGGCCATACAGTATCTAAGGATGGGGTGTGTGTTGATAAGAAGAAAGTTGAGATAGTGCTTCATTGGCCTAGACCCACAACTGTGTCAGATATTCGTAGTTTCTTGGGTTTAGCAGGGTATTATAGACGGTTTGTTCAAGACTTCTCTCGTATTGCAGCACATTTAACTAAGTTGATATGGAAGAATGTAAAATTTCAGAATTCAAACCATTTTGATGAATAAGGTAACAAAGCCAAAAACCAGAATCTAAGAATTGTGAATTACAAGAACTAGACATGTAAAATCACAAGCCTTTTGTTTGGTGCTCATGTATTGGGAAGACAAGTAGATTATGGTTTTCAAAGCTGTGTCTACTGGTATTGGTTTAGATAAAGATATCACCAAGTGAAAAATTGTCTTCTAATCATTGATTGGTTGGCTGAAAGGCTTTGTCAAAAGAAGCCATGGCACATGTAATCATCAATTCTCTTATCCTCTTTGGTTAATTATTTACTCTCGTTCAAGGAAAATATGTTGTAATGTTTTCCAAACAAGATTACATGGCATATTCAGTTGTTCACGTTCAAGTTTAGTAACATCTATCTTTGTCATAGTATAGTTTTGGATGTTAAAAGGCTTTATAGATGATGCCTGTAATATGAAACAGTTTACAGGATGAAATGTTTCAAAAGTTCAATTTTGATACTGAGTGGGCAGTGAAACTTATCTCAAGGATTACTAATGATGAAGATATACCAATTGAAGGTGATGCGATTGTAAAACAGGTGATTCACTGGTTTCTGGCTCATGTGCATAGCCATCCATCGATTTTTATTTTTCAATTATTTGTTTTGTCTTTGTATCTAATTACTACTTGAACAGTTTATCATTAACTTGAACTGTCATAACTTTTAGCTTTTAGCACTGCAAATAAATGCGGAGAAGTACTTCTTTGGCATAAGAAAAAGCCTGGTTGAGTTTGATGAAGTATTAGAGGTATGCATGTGAGATAACTAATGTTTTCCTTCGATTTTCTGCGTCTGTTGCTGACACAATCACTTGATTGATTGATATTGATTGCACTTGTTTTTAATTGTTTGCCTTCCTAATAGCTCATATTTCAACTTCCTTTTTTTTAAGTTTAGTACATTATTTTCCTAATAGCTCATATTTCAACTTCCTTTTTTTTAAGTTTAGTACATTATTTTCCCACTTTCTTCCTGGCAAAACTGTTTTATATGATGTTGGATGCAACACATTTTTTTTAACTATTTGTATCAATGCAAAAATGCGAACCATTTTGAATTTCTTATCCTGTGAAGCACAAATATTTGATTTAATCTGAACGTGATAATTGCAAACTAAGAAAAATCATGTAATTTAAAGTGAAAATATTGCATATTGAAATAAAACACAACACAGCTCCTATTGTTGGAGTTGATCAAAATATTTGATTTGCTTGTATCAGGTACAAAGGAAACATGTGTATGACCTTAGGCAATTGATTTTAACAGGAGACAATGAAAGTTGTTCCCAACACACATCACAGTGAGTACACTTCAGTGACTATCTTTGGTTATTATCTTTTTATTATGTGTTAAAGCTTCTTAGTTTATTTTATAGATATAAAACATGCATTTATATATATATATATTAAACTTCCAGTGATATTGAAATAATTGAAAGTTTTGTAAATTTGAGATACACTTTACTTGGGTGTGCACTTTTTTTGCGCCTTGCTCCTTAGGCGAGTGCACATTTAGCCTTTGATTACTGTGGCTCACACTGTTGGCATACCAGTGCAATCATGTAGACTCGGTATTCCATGGTGAAATATGAGAGGAAATGGATGTGAGAGTAATTTCCCGTCATATCCCCTCTTCAAATACTACATTATACTGAGGTAAGCAAGTTAATTATTTTGCGTAGAAAGACCGTGAACAACGGAAAATTTTACAGAAATGAAGAAATAATGAGAACAATGCATTTTGTGTTATTTTATTGTCAAGGGTTCTAGCATTTGTAATGTTAGATTTGGGATTGGGAAGTCTGATGCCACATTGAGTAATGTTACCTGAATTAAATAATATAGATAAATGGTATGAAAACATCAATAAGCGTCTTTGTTTCAGTTATGCACTTTCTGTTTTCTGTTATCATATGATGTTAAATTCTGCATAAAGTTTATATATTCTTGTGTATTTTCCTCATTTTGTGTAAAATGCTGTTTTCTAGTTTTGGAATTTTTTATTGGCATTTAGCATTGAAAGAAAGCTGCCTCTTAGGTACATGCAAGCAGTAGTAGATGAAATAGTCTTTGGCAATGCTGATCCCCTTAAGGTAGAAAATGCCCTGGACAATATTGTGCACTTACAATCATAATTTTCTATTACTTATTGCTTTTATTCTCACTAATAGCATCCAAGGAGCTGGAGCTTGGACAAACTCTTGAGGGAGTTCATCGCTATTGGGGGAAAGCTGTTGGATGGTTAGTTCATTTGAGATTCTTGCTTGGTTCTGTGATGTATTTCCTCTTATTTTGTTAGTTATTGTACTTAATTTTTTTTTTTACCTGTTATTGATATTGAATGATGGCCTCATATTTTCAAGATGACTAAATGGAAACTTTTTCAGGCTCATTTGCAGGAGTCACTGAGGAGGCCTTGCTGAAGTCTCTTCTACAACTGCATGAATCAAGCTCTGTAGATATTAATAATTTTTACCTTCCAAACTTGCCAAAGCCTCCCAATGTTTTTCGAGGAATCCGTAGGAAATGTCATTCGTTAAAGCGTTGGCTTGTTATATGCTCTGATGAATTGACTAAGTGGGTGCAATCCTAATGATCTGTGTAACTTCAGCATTCTATTGCTTTATGTTCCATGTCAGTAGTTTGAGTTTTATGATTTTACTTGTATAATGTAGGAATGGTGGATAGCGGACAACTACTAATCTTCTTCGCAAGTACCTTGGAGATCTCCTAATCGCTTCATATTGGAATGTTGTACAGGAATCCGGTTATGATGATGCATACGTCAAGGAAATTGAGGTGAGCTTCTCGCTTGAGCTCTTCTCTCATTAGAAAATCCATTTGGTTAACTGTGTCTGGGGACATTTAATGCCACAGCTTAAAAACAAGCCTGTTACTGAAAATTGGAAAATGAAATTTCTGAAATTTCAAGAAGTTTTTAAAATATTGTCTGCGATAATAATTGTGATAAAAACAATATGAAAATAGTTTCTTCTTTCATTTTTGGGGAAAAAAAATCTGCAGGGAAAATGAGTAGAAATATTGACCAGAGTGGCTGTTTATACTTTATATCCAATTAAAAATGGGCACCAAAAAAGTTTTTATTATTAACTAGTCACTCTAGACCCAGCAGAGTTACATATAGGGCGCAGGGATTACTTATGTATATATTGCATGCCTGCATTATCTGACTTTTAGAGGATCATTGGTTGATAGCCCTGTAGATAGAGATGTCAAATTATGCAATAAAACAATGCTGAACAGGTGTTTAATTCAGTTAGCAAGTTTGGAATCACGGGAATAAAGTGGATACTCAGGATTATTTACTTAGTTTTTTAGGATCTTCAGCAGTGCTGTTTGCTCTCTTGGAAGAATTGCTAGTTTTTTGTTTTCTTGATCTTTTTTTCACCCTTTCGAATACAGAGGGCAGTTCTTCTGAAGACTCTAGACTGTTTCTGGAGGGATCATCTCATAAATATGAACAGGCTCAGTTCAGCGGTATTTAGTAAGACTTTGTTGATTTGGTTCTCTTTAGTTTTCCAATTGGCGTGAACTCACACAGAATATATGGCAGGTAAATGTTAGAAGTTTTGGGCACAGGAATCCTCTCGAAGAATACAAAATTGATGGGTGTCGATTTTTTATTTCAATGTTGAGTGTAACGCGAAGACTAACTGTTGAAACCCTCTTACAGTATTGGTCATCCCCTACAGAGTCCCATGAACTCTTTGTATCATAAATGCAGTTTGGTCATCATGTAGAAGGTTTGTATCATTCTTCTCCGATAGATGTCTACTCCTGTTGAGAACTAAATGATTTAGAATTTTGTTAATTCTATGCTTTTGCGGATTTTCTATAATGGGAATCACAATTAGAATGGGTACTTAATACAAAAAATTCGAATAGATATTATTTTTAAAATTTGAATTTATCTAAAATTTAATTATATATTATCTAAATTGATCTTAATAAAATTTGATTGAATAGAATATCTAAAAATATTCGTTCTGTTGTCACTCCTATTCAAATAAGTCTGTTTTTTTAAAAGAAAATAATAATAATAATAATAATAATATTATTATTATTATTTTTTTGATAAACTTTCAATAATAAAAATATCATTTTTATTTTTTATACAATTAAGTAAATTAAAAACAAAAAACTCAAGAGTAGTGTATTTGTTCATCTTTCTTTTCGTTCTCTACAAATCCGTCTCCCGTCGGCCGCTTCTTATAATTCTTCATTTAATTTTGACTTAAGTTCGGAATTTTTTTATTTTAAAATTTTTATAATTAAAATATATTAAAATAAATAAAAATTTTAAGGTAATATATATGATTTTATAATGTTTCAAGCATAGAAAACAATGTGATTATCTGAAAAGAAAAAAAGAAAACGATGTGATTTTGACCTGTAAATTGTAAAGCCCAATGAGTTAATGGGACTTTCGTGTTGACTTAGCTAAACGTATTAGATTTAATTTACTAATTTTAAATTAATTTGCTAAGCGGTCTTAAAAGTATTAGATTTAATTTTAAATTAATATATCTAAACAATATTTTTTGAATAGCATGGCTACTCAAAATACTCATGGCCCTAGTCAGTGTGGTGTGAGAGTCCTCCGTGCTCTTCCAGAAAAGGAAGAGCTCGAAGAAAATAAAAATATTTTTTGAATAGCAAAGTTAATCATACTGACCACACAACATTCTTCCAAATACAATCTAGCCATCCGTTCTGGTTGTGTCGGAAGAATCTTGTCCCATACAGAGATTTTCTTCAGTATATTTCTTTTCTATTAAAAGACAATTAAGGATTGGAGGAAGAGAAACATGTATTTAAATTGAGGGCTGCTGACGTAATAGATGACACAAATACTCAGTTTACCTCTTAAGGTTAAAAATTAAGATATCCTACCTAATTAACTGACTGATAAGCTATATACCTGAAGAGAATAGTTCAAATAAATAAACAAATCTCCAGTTTGATGATGACAATAATTTAATTAAATCCAACTTTAATTAGAATGAGACTTGTTAATTCATCAATACTTAGATCAATCAAGAGAAGGTTCACATGTTCTCGATTGTATATTTCTTTTTATAAGCAAAGAGATTATTTTATTGAAAAAATTCGCATGCCAAATATTATTTTCCTAGTTTAAATATTTTGTAGAGTCATTGTATATGCTTCTTAATTAATGTTTACTTGTAGTCAAGGAATGCTGATATGGACAATAACATAATTCGTGCGTGGTCATAGTTTAGCCTCTTTGCTTTACTTTACTCTGATGCCAAATTTGGCTTTTTAATGCTAGTCTTTGCAAGTTAAAAAAAAAAAAAGTACCCTCGCGTGTGGACAATTTCACAATATAGCAGACAGCAAACTATCCACCCTTTGAAACCAACAGGCAAGGGCAATTAAAAAAGTCATGTCTTTTGCAAAGTTAAAAAGAGCTACATTCTTGGTGGATATTATATACAATATCAAACATATTAGTCTCATCTCACATCTCCACTCTCTCCCTTTGTCTCTCCTACTCTAGCCCTCCAAATCAAGTCACTCTTAACTCTTGCAAATGGATCCAATCGTATCGTACCATCTCTTCACCCGCTCACTCAGTTTAAGGGACCTCAATGGTCCATTGAACTTTCCTAATCGTTCTCTTCGGGCTTTTCATTTTCCTCAAGGCGTTCATTCCATAGTTTTTGAAGCACTAGACGTTCACAATCAGCCATTTCATTTTCGCTTATCCAAACGTCGAGTTGGTCCATACCCAAAACCGGTTATCTGCCAAGCCCTTTGGGGTCAGTACGTGATGCAAAAAAATCTCCGAGAGCACGATAGAGTTAGTCTCAGCATGGAGATAAACTCAGTTACTGGCCTCGTGATGTATAGAGTTATTGCCCATAGGAAAATCTTTGCCTTATTTGGTGAGGATATATGGGTTAATGTGGAACAATTGCAGGAGCCTCATTAGCTACCATACATTCTGTTAGTTTGGGTGTTTTGGCTCATGTTTCTTTTATTTTGGGCGTGTTGTAGTTTGATTTGGCGTCACGAGAAATTTTAAAATACAATCATTATACGTATAATGATTGAATATGGTGAGTATCCATAATAGTTAATGGTCAAAATCTGTATGTTTAGTTCTTGCACGTGGTCCTTCGATCTGGTTGTGTTTGTTTAGTTATTGCAGTTTTTTCAGTTTGTAGCAAGGTTGCTCTGGTTCTTAGGGCCCCTTTTGGATGGTTTTGTTCTGTTGCTTTTTGTATGTCTAATATCTTTAATTTTAATAAAATAGTCCGCTTATTAAAAAAAAGAGGTTGATGAAAAATCTGTACAACAATTACATAAACCTATTTCTTTTGTTTCTTTTGCTTCTTGTAATGCATTTTACATGTTCGTTTGTGCTTAATGAAATCCTCATGGCTTAATCGTAAAAGAAAAAATGGCATGAATTTGGGTCTTACAAAATAAGTGCTTTTCCATATATCAATTCCCGGGATATATATGATGAGAAGTACAAGGGATGAAACCACCCAACAGCTGTGCTTAATTTAAAATAAATTCTAGTCAGAATTCATTTAAAGAAAAATTATTATTTTGTATAACACAATTTAAAATGCAGAATTCAATTAAATTCTATATAATTTATATTTGATATACTTTCAAATATAAATCAATTAACAATATTTATGGAAGGTCTACTTGACAATATAAACAATGTCATCATTTAAATGCGTAATGGTAGAAAAGATAGGAGAAAGATATGAAAAGAAAGGTGTGAGAGAGAGAGAGAGAAATGCAGGAGAGAGGGGGGGAGAGTTTGTAAGAAAAGATGGGTGCTTTAGTTTTTCCTAAAAAAATTATTGTCTTAAATTTGTGGAATTAAAAGTAGGAGAAAGATATGAAAAGAAAGGTGAGAGAGAGAAAGAAGCGTAGGAGAGAGAAGGGGAGAGAAATGTTTAAAGAGAGGAGTGTGTTCCAAAGAATACATGGGTATTTTAGGTTTTTTTCTTTTTTTAAATTATTGTCTTAGAGAAATATATGAAAAGAAACCTGAGAGAGAGAGAGAAATGTAGGAGAGAGAGGGGGAGAGAAAGGGTCAGAGAGAGGGGTGTGGGTGTTTTAGTTTTGTTTTTTTGAGAAAATATTGTCTTGAATTTGTGGAATTAAAGGTAGGAGAAAGATATGAAAAGAAAGGAGAGAGAGAGAGAGAGAAATGTATGAGAGAGAGGGGGAGAGAAAGGGTTAGAGAGAGGGGTGTGCTTGTAAGAATACATGGGTGTTTTAGTTGTTTTGAAAAAAAAAATTATCGTCTTGAATTTATGGAATTAAAGGTAGAAAGATATAAAAAGAAAGGTGAGAGAGAGAGAAATGTAAAAGAGAGAGGGGAGAAAAAGGGTTAGAGAGAGGGATGTGTTTGTAAGACTACATGAGTGTATTAGTTTTAGAAAAAAAATTATTATCTTAAATTTGTGGAGTTAAAGGCAGAAGAAAGATATGAAAAAAAAGGTGTGAGAGAGAGAAATGTAGGAGAGAGAGCGGGAGAGAAACGTATAGAGATAGAGGAGTGTGTTCCTAAGAATACATGGGTGTTTTAGTTTTTTTTTTTTTTTTAATAAAAGAAAAATTATTGTCTTAAGACAAAGATACGAGAAGAAAGAGGAGAGAGAGAGAGAAATGTAGGAGAGAGAGAAATGTAGGAGAGAGAGGGTTAGAGAGAGGGGTGTGTTTGTAAGAATACATGGATGTTTTAGTTAAAAAAAAAAATAATTATCGTCTTGAATTTGTGGAATTAAAGGTGGGAGAAAGATATGAAAAGAAAGGTGTGGGGAAGAGAGAGAGAAGTGTAGGAGAGAGAGGGGGAGAAAGCAATAATTATATATTTTACGTACTGGCCAAATACGCAACGTGATTTGGACGTTTCACTTGAAGGAGAAGAACACTGAGGTTTGGGGGTTAATTAGGGTTTTGCACACACACAAACAGAGGAGGAAGCCATGAGCAGGAGCTTAGGGATAACAGTGAAGCTGCTACATGAGGCGTCGGGCCACATCGTGACGGTGGAGCTGAAAAGCGGCGAGCTTTACAGAGGGAGCATGGTGGGGTGCGAAGAAAATTGGAATTGTCAACTTGAGAATCACTTACACTGCTAAGGATGGAAAGGTGTCACAGCCTGAGCATGTTTTATTAGAGGCAGCAAAGTCAGGTTTATGGTAATACCAGATATGCTGAAGAATGCTCCTATGTTCAAGCTCCTGGATGCTAGAATCAAGGCTAAGAGCACATCTCTAGGAGTTGGCAGGGGTAGATCCATTGCAATGCGAGCTAAAGCGCAAGCTGCTGGGCTTGCAGTACCTGGGAGAGGTGCTGTGTTTCCTGTTAGGAGGTGATACCTAACTATGATTTGATCTAGAGCTTCTTTCTCTCATTTCGCCTGCCCACTTAAATTAGGGTCCCTGCTCTCAATATCCCTCGAATTTGGTGTAATTTTTGTAATGAGGAGAAATGGAATCGTAATGCTTGGTCTGTAGATGACTGCTCTTTGCTTGTACGCATGTATTTCAATTGGAATATCAGATAGTTTCTGCTCCAAAAAAAAAAAATACTTGGACGTTTCCCTTTTCTTGAAAAATTTTTACATAAACCCATCATATATCTATGAGTGGATGATTCATGAAAGCAAGATTGTGACTAATATAAGAAATAGATAATTCAACACTGGTGAAGAATAACGTCCTGCTTATGATTTTGGTCAATATGTATAAACTGGATAAGAGGGTGAAGAGATGGTGCGATTCTATTGGATCCATTTGCAAGTACTTGCTCGAGGTTGATGAAACAACGGAGAGACAGAGAGAGAGAAAGGGATATAAAGGGTGAAAGTGTATAGAAAAAGAAACGAGGGAGTTGATGAAACAAGGGATAAAGAGAGAGAGAAAGAAAGGGACATAAAGGGAGAGAGTACAGAGAAAAAGAAATAAGGGATTGTTCCCTCGTTTTTTATATTAGTCACGTTCATGGAGACAGAGAGAGAGAGAGAGAGAGAAAGGGATACAAAGGGAGAGAGTGTAGAGAAAAAGAAATAAGGGATTGTGCCCCTGTTTCTTATATTAGTCACGTTCATAAACAATTTCATAAGCAGGACGTTATTCTTCACCAGTGTTGAATTATCTATTTCTTATATTAGTCACGTTCATGGACATCTCCAATTACATTGATTTAAATCAAAGGATTTTAAAGGTTTTTTTTTAATTATTATTTTTGAAGGGTCATTGTATCGTAGTTGGAAAGTTGCATATATATTGACCAAAATCATAAGCAGGACGTCATTCTTCACCAGTGTTGTATTCTCTATTTCTTGTATTTTAAAATCTTGCGTTCATGGACATCTCCAATCACTTCTTCTCCCTTATTTCTTTTTCTCTACACTCTCTCCCTTTATCTGCCTTACTCTCTCTCTCTCTCTCTCTCTCTCCTTTGTTTCATCAACCTCGAACAAGTACTTGCAAATGGATCCAATAGAATCGCACCATGTCTTCACCCTCTCACTCAGTTTAAACAATCTCCATGGTCCAGTTAACTTTGCTAGTGGTTCTCTTTGGGCATTTCATTTTCCTCAAGATGTCCATTCCATAGTCTTTGAGGCCCTAGACGTTGATTATCAGCCATGTCGATTTCGCTTATCCAAACGCCGAGTTGGTCCATATCCAAAACCAGTTCGCTGCCAAGCCCTTTGGCGTCAGTATGTGGAGCAGAAAAATCTGTACAGCAATTACATAAACCTATTGCTTTTGTTTCTTTTGCTTCTTGGAATGCATTTTACATCTCGGTTTGTGCTTAATGAAATCCTCATGGCTTAATCATAACATAAAAAATGATATGAATTTGGGTCTTACAGAATAAGTGCTTTTCCATATATCAATTCACGGGACGTATATAATATGAGAAGTACAAGGGATGAAACCACCCAACAGCTGTGCTTAATTGAAAATAAATTCTAGCTAGAATTCATTTTAAAAAAATTTCATTATTTTGTATAATAAAATTTAAAGTGTAGAATTTTATTAAATTCTATAAAATTTATATTTAGTATAATTTCACGTATAAATCAATTTTAAAGAAAGGGGTGTGTTTGTAAGAGTACATGGGTGTTTTATTTTATTAGTCTTAAATTTGTGGAGTTAAAGGTATGACGTAGGAGAAAGATATGAAAAGAAAAGTGAGAGAGAGAGAGAGAGATGCAGGAGAGAGAGGGGCAGAGAGGATTAAAGAAAGGGGTGTGCTTATAAGAATAGTGTTTTAGTTTTTTATTTTTATAAAAATTAGTCTTAAATTTGTGGAATTTAAGGTAGGAGAAAGATATGAAAAAAAGGTGAGAGAGAGAGAAATGTAGGAGAGAGAGAAATGTAGGAGAGAGAGGGTTAGAAAAAGGGGTGTGTTTGTAAGAATGCATGGGTGTTTTAGTTTAACAAAAAAAAATTATTATCTTAAATTTGTGGAATCCATTTCAGATTTCATTAAATTTGATAGGAATTTATTTTAATTATAATCAATCTCATGAGGTTTAATTCTAAAATTTTTACAAACCAAAAGTATAATATATTAAATTCAATCAAATTTTATAAAATTTTATAACATTCTTTTAAACTAGACAACCCCTAATCACCTCAGCAAGTGATGCCTTCCAGGAAATTATAATATAAATTGATAACCATATATGGAATATTGACAAATCAATTATAGAATAACAACTTATAAGATTGAAATGGATTAAGTATTTATCGATATCTAATTTAATCGAATTCTAATAGAATAAATTTAATTGAATTTGAGATATATTCGAGTTTGAAGAATAATTATAGCTGCACATATCATAATTATTATGTGAAAATTAAGCAAATTAACTCATGCATCACATATCGAAATTTTGATTCAAAAAATAAATACATAAATAAATTTAATTTTTTTTTACAAAAATATTTTAATATAAGCTATAGAATAATCTCTAGGCTTGGAATATCCGGTGCAAGACATACGTATGCAAATAAAATGGCTAAGTGGCAATATAATTAGCTAGACGACCCACTTGTCTCTTCTTCATTGTCATGTTTTTCTGATTCCACGCGTTTTCAATATTCGTTAGCCATTGTGCATACCAAAGAACATGTCTGTTGCTTTGAAGAAAAAGAAAAAAAAGCAACAGTTAGGTATTTGTTCGAATACAGAAATAATTCACATTTATGATCCCCATAATAAATGCCCAAGTTTCTTTTGGGTCCCACTGATCACTTAATAATCTCATACTTAAAAATACATGATTTTTATTTAAAAAAAATGATTTACATTGTGGATCTGCATTTATGCATACAATTATTCAATTATTCTAACCTTGCCAAAAAAGTACAGGTGGTTAGTTGCAAAATTTTAATAATTCAATTATTAATGGTTCACTGCCGGATAATATATTTATTACACATGTAATTAAACAAATTAATTTACACTTTAAACTTCTTTAAAATTTTTCGTGGGGTTTATAAATCCTAATTTATATTTATTCATAATTTGTCATGTATTTGTGTATTAGTTAGACTATATATATATATATATATATATATATATATATATATATATATATATATGGAATTTCCTGTATACGGAGCTAATAATAATTTTAATATATGTAAATAAAATAATGTTTTAAATTTAATAATTGTCTATTACTCTATATTTTATTTTATTACTTTTTATGTAAATTAAACATTTTTCTCTTATTTTTTTTTAATGAAGATTTCATATAAAAATAATAAAAATTAATGTACCAATATAATAGAAATATTGATATTTTAAATTGATTAAATCATATTTAAATTATTTTTAAATATCAAAATTTTTTTACATCCTTTTAATATATTAAAGAAATATAATATATTTAAATATTATATTTATTTAATAATATTCTAAAAACAATATTAATAATCTAAAAAGCAAATAGGTAATGCAAAAGGAAAAAAATTATATGTATGTAATATATAAAATTATATGTATAGATAATAAATAAATGTTAATATATTGTAACTTATTCAATAATAATAAGAAATAGATAAACAATAGACTAAAGACCGGTTCACCATGAACCAATAGACAAAAGACCAAATTGAATCAAGATTGAAAAAAGATTAAAACTGCATTTCCAGTAATAAAAGACATACCCAAGAGGATAAACATTTCCAGCGACGGGAAGAACAAGAGAGGAAACAAAACTAGTAGCAACCGCCGGCTTGGTTTACCTTTTCTTGGTGGGTTTTTGACTAGCCGCTGAGCAAGAACCCTGAAAATTAGCAGCCAATACAATAAAGAATATGGCCGACAATGAAGATAACAGTAACACAAATCTTCTTTTGCTTTTCTTTTCCATACGTGCGAGCCTTTAAAAAATCAATCGAGCTGTTTTCCAAAAGGGTTTCAAGATTTCAGGACAGAAAAGGAAAAAGAATCCCCCGACACAAAAAGAGCAGGAATCTATAAAGAGAGAGAGAGAGAGAGAGAGAGAGAGAGAGAGAGAGCGCTGAAGAGTGAAGTGCAAAGGGGAAAGAATTACTGCAGTCAAATGTGTGCATTCGATTAATTTATAAATTTTATATTTTATAAAATTATGATTTATTTTTTATTAATTAAATATATTTACATCTGAATACATATAAAAATTTTTTACTTCTAAAGATCGAAATAGAATCTATTGGCTTGATTTGAAATCCTATCTGATGAAAATCAAACTCCTACCAAAATCATTTTGGAGGAGAGTCTATCTCAGTTCTTTTCTGTAACTTTAAATCAATAGTCCGTGAATCTCCTTTTCTTTAAGAAAGAAAAACCAATTGATCGATTTAATTCAAATCGAACCGAAAATAAGTAGAAATTAAAATTATTCCCAAACTGAAATCAAAATTAAACCCCTATGATCCGATTCTGAATCTCTTCCACGAATGTAAACCAACTTGCGGCCCTTTCGACGGGTCGAGCTTGGTTTCCCCCTTAATTAAAGTGTAAATTGAATCGAAACCAATGATTCGGTCAAACCATTTGTAACACCCCTAATTTTTAAATTTATTATTTTTGAGTAAATATTAATATTTTATTTTATTTAAATTTTAGAAAATTATTTAAAATTTCAGGTTTTAGAAATCGGGTTCGATTTTTCAAAAACTTTGATGATTTTTAAAAATTAATTTAAAAATCACGTGGTAAAACTAAAAATATATTTGGAGTCTACGAATTTTTCTGAGTTTTCTAGAATTTTTTCGAAATTTTTGGGCCTTGTTTTCGGTCTCAAGGTAGAGTAAAAATTTAAAATTTTGTATCTTGAATCGGACCAACCGAATCAAATCAAATCGAATCGGACCGGCTTTTCTTTTCTTCTTCTTTCCTTCTCTCTCTCTCTCTCTCTCCCGTTTTCTCTCTCCTCCCTCACCCCCAAGCCATGCCGCCACCACCCAGCCTTCCCCACCTCGCCGGGGCACCGCCCCAACGCCTCCCTATGGCCGGCCGACGTCCCAGGCGGTCGGAAAACGTGCGCGAACTTCTCCCCTGCGTGCTTGCAATGCTTCAGCTTCCCGGCCGAAATTCGGTAGATCCGGCTACCGATTGGGCCGGGTCTTGTGTCAAACACCATCTACACCTCAAGAGCTTTCCATAGACACAAAGAACACCAAAATCCATCGAGCGATTTGTCCAATTTTTGTCTGGTAAGTTTTAGCCCATTTCGACTTTTAGGCTAGATTTCTGGCAAACCGTAAACTCCACGAGAAAACCGAGAGTACCAGAGCGCTACACTCGTTGAGAGCTTCGCGACTATATAAATTTCAAAATTTTTCGACACCGTTTTTCGATAGGTCCTACAAAACTTCATAGTGTTTTTCTGAGCTTTAAATGAGCTTAGAAAATTCTGTAAAAATTTTGTACTAACCCCCGTATTGTGGGCTTCGTGTAGGTACCTTCAATTCGCGGAAATTCGACAGTTGTCCGGGTCTGTGAATTTCCGGCCAAACAGACCGGCTACCGAAAAAGTCTCTAAATTAGATCGAGATTTTGGCTACCCCACCATTGTCGAACATCCCGAGTGCGTCCATGGAGTCGGAATCGGCATAGGTAAACCCGAACCTTGCTTTTTCGTAATTTTCTAGTGCTTAAATGGGATTAAAAATCCATAAAATATTCGTGGTAGCTCAGAAAATTATGATTCTTTTTGCATTAACCTAGTAATATTGTTAAGGACTGCGGGGCAAAGTTTTAGAATTTTTAGAGTTTATTTGGGTAGTTTTTACAAAAAGGGTCAATTATAAGGACTAAACTGTAATTTTACATATGTGATTGATGACTGTTTGGATGGACCCAGGAGGGGCTGTGTGATATAATTGAGTTGTGGGTGTATGGTTTGTGGATATAGAAGTGTGTTTTAAGCCTTTTTGCAGGTTGGGTAGGTCCTAGGTATAGGGAAGATTCTGCCAGATTTTCGGCACGACTTCGGACATCTTTGGTCTTTTTCTTAGTTTGTATTGAGTCAAATTTATTAAATGATTGTAATAAAATTATCAGGTAAGCCGGTACAGCCTTCTTCCTCCGCCAAATGAAAGGATGTTGCTTCATTAAGTGCATGAGTAAAATATTAATTTTAATTGTAATTTCGATATTATTATATATTCAAGCATTCTCATGCATCACTTATATGTATATATCTATGTAATTAAACTCTAGGCACGTTTTTTGTTGTATTTATAACTGTTAAAGTGCCATGGATGTTGTTGTAGTAATTTGGAGCTGTGTGCATGCGTTAGCGTGCGTGTGATGTGGTGTTGACTATGGATAGGACGGGTAGACACGGCTTGAGATATTCGCTGGGACTCGGTCCTTCGGGGTAGACACGGCTTGAGTTCTTTGGTGGGACCCCAATTTGGTTATTTAAGTGGAAGTCCGAGCTGAGTTCTTCGCTGGCACGGGTTGGATTAAAAGAGCTGTATAGGGGATCAGCTCCCATATATGTATTGTTTGACATTATCGGGTGTGTGAGTGCTCCAAATTACTTTTTTACTGTTATGATGTGAAAATGTTGCCAATATTGCATTTCACTCTACAGGATACATTAGCTTTAGATAGTTATAGAGATTATGGTTAAAATTGATATTTTACTCTCTGAGTCGAACGCTCACTCCTGTTCAATATTTTTCCAGGCTACAGGAGGATTATTGTTGTGGTTAACTTGCTTTTCTCCCTCATAGGTCGTCTATTCATGTTTGTATAATTCTGTTAATTTCTAGAATTTTCGCATGTGTTATAAATATTTATTTGATTTTGGTCTATAATATAATTTGCCATGTTGGACCTGTAAACTTATTATATGCATGTATGTTGAATTGGATGAGAGAGCTGAGCTCCCATTTATTTTTATGTTGTTATGAGTATATGGAGGGTGATCTGAGCTCCAAAATTGATTATATATCATGTTTACAGGTCGGGTGAGTCAAAAACTCCCCGTTGAAAGGTTCACTTTATGGCCGGACTTTGTCCGATTGAATTCCTGAAATTAGGCCCAAATGGGCCTTAGAGTTGGATTGAGGAATAATTAGGCTTACTAAGGGTCTCGGGGGCTTTAGGCTGGCACAGGTCCTAATGCAGGTCTGGCCCATAGGTTGGATCGTGACACCATCTAATTTGATTTGATTCAAATTAGAAAAAAAAAAGAAAAAAAAAGTGACACATGGCCATATAAGAGAGGACAACCTACGCAACTTGCAGCAATGATCTTAAGACGGTTGTTGCTTTAATTTTCTTTTTCATATTTACAAAATTGATTTATGATTATATTTTAATATTTTTTAAAAAAATTAAAATTAAAATTAAAATTATCTATAAATATTTTGTGAATTCTTTTTTTTAAACTTATTAAATTTAACTCTCCTACATTGTTAAACTCTTAATTATATTCTCCTATTCTTAAAAAAAAAATTCTCAATTTGTATTGGTTCATACTTTTAAATATCTTAATTATTCCTGAATTTTACTTCATATTTATTTTAAACTCATATATTTTATATTGTATATTTTAAAACCTTAAATTTTTAAATTTATTGACATTATATTTTTTTAACTATTCATTTTTGTGTGTAGTTCATTTGTGGTGTGCAGTGAGTTAATTTATTATTACTATCACTATCACTTAACTATCACTAATACTCAATTATCGATTATTATAACTATTATCATTTATTATTAGTATTATAAATAATAAATATAAAAATAAAAATTATTATTATATTATATTATTTATTTTAAAATTTAATATAATAATTATATTATATTATTATTTATTATTATATTAATTTTATTATATAATTAATTACATTTATATTATGTTTTACCAAACGTAATCTTATGTCTTATGTCTTGCTTTTGAAAATTCATTATTTCACTAAAGTGGATTATCCACGTGTTGATTAGAAGAATGACAAATTGCTCCAGAAATCAAGAGATTTGTCCAATAATGCACATATTGGAGTCGACTTTAATTTTCATGGCACAAATTCTCACATCATCCACTGTGGGATGAACATCACCTCAATAACAGGATTCTATTGTCAGGTTGCAAATGAGTGCTTTTTGTTAAAATGAAATACTACATTTAAACCAGGCAGGCAGGTTGGGCACAAAAATATAAATATATATAAAATTATAAATAAAGAAGAATTTATAAACAAATAAAAATATTTTTATATATTTATATTATTTATAAAAAAATTAATTAATACAACTAAAATAAATTAAAATTTTAATTATATTTTAACAGTATTTTTATTTCATTACAACCAAGAATTAGTAATAAAAATTTTATAATTACATATTTTATTACTATAAAACTTACTTATAATCATAATATAAATAATTACTGTTAATATAATATAAAAAAATTACTGTAAAAATTATAATTTATTGTTACCATTGATAAACTTTTAGAAATAATAATTATCATTATTAATAATTATTTTTTGTGACAATCATAATTTTATTATAAAATACATATATTCACAATGCAGCAATTCAAATTTTACTGTAATAAATTTATAGTACTAAATTTTATATTTTTAGCAATAAAAATTTGTGCTGTTAAATTTAACATTTCTTATAGTGAAATTATATTAAAAACTCAATTTTACAATTCTCTAATCTTAAAACTAAAAAATACATAATTAATTTTTTATATTTATAAAAATACTTAAAATTATAAAATTTATGACTATTTTTTTCTTTCACATGTCCTTTGTTATATTTAATTTAATTGTGTCTTTAAGTTTATTTCCTCATTCATATTTTCTATTTATATTGCATTCTTAAATTGTATCTCGATAATCATATCTATTTTAATTATATTTTCATTTATATTTTATCAACGCGCTATAAAAATAGCTTTAGTCAATTGTATTTGTGTATTAGTTAGACTATATATATATATATATATATATATATATATGGAATTACCTGTACACGGAGCCAATAATAATTTTAATATATGTAAATAAAATAATGTTTTAAATTTAATAATTGTCTATTACTCTATATTTTATTTTATTACTTTTTATGTAAATTAAACATTTTTCTTTTCACTTTTTTAATGAAGATTTCATATAAAAATAATAAAAATTAATACCAATATAACAGAAATATTGATATTTTAAATTGATTAAATCATATTTAAATTAATTATTTTTAAATATCAAATTTTTTTTTGCATTCTTTTAATATATATAAGAAATATAATATATTTAAATATCATATTTATTTAATAGTGTTCTAAAAACAATATTAATAATCTAAAAAGCAAATGGGTAATGCAAAAGGGAAAAAAATTATATGCATGTAATATATAAAATTATATGTATATAGAATAAATAAATGTTAATATATTGTAACATACTCAATAATAATGACTAACTATTATAATATTAAGAGAGTAATTATCAAAATAATTCTATGTAGCAATTTATTTAAAATAAAAGAGAGAGAAAAGAAAATAATATTAAGAGAGTAATTATTAAAATAATTCTATGTAGCAATTTATTTAAAATAAAAGAGAGGGAGAAGAATTTTAATACATGCTTAGCATATATTCATAATCTTATAATCTCTTCATAAATATGTGGCATCAACTTAAAAAACTTATCTATTTTATATAGATGGATAGATATGATACGCTGTTATAGATATGATACGATATTGTTGCATATTATGAGTGCTATTTTATTAAATTTAGAATTATAATTTTTTTTATTACAAAGTATTGTGGTCCATAGAAATTTCTTATGAGTATCGTCCTGTAAAATAAAAAATAAATGGGTCACAGATTACTAGGTGTGGACCCGATGAGAACTCTTCAATACTCAAGTTAGAGCTAGTATGAGAAAATAGTATATTAAATTAATTAAAGAGAAAAAACATGCATCCATAGATGATTTAATCTCTTTATATATGATATAGATAATGGTTGATTATGATGATTTAATCACTTTATATAGGATATAGACAATGGTTGATTATGGTAAGTCAACTATGTAATTATATGGATATTATTAGTTAACATAATAAAAAAATAAAAATTTATGAGTTAAATTTTTTATTTTTTTATTTAAATAAAAAAATTAAGAAATTTAAAACTTGCTATTTAAGGTTAAAGTTTTTGATTTTTTGATAACTCAAAAATTAAGAAATTTAATTTTTTAATTTTTTTAATTTTTAAACTAACTAAAATGTAAATTGAAATTTCTAAATTAATTTAGATAAAATATTAAAAATTGGCTAAAATTAACTTCCGCATTAAATATTAATATAAGGGTCAAATTAAACAAGAAAATAAGAGAAAGACCTTAAAAAAACAAAGGTAAATCCCTGAATAAAAAGAGAAGTCCCTAATCACCGACCCCCTGAAAGCCTCCAGATATGACCAATTAAACAAAAATCTTATAAAGAAAACATTGAATATGAAGTAGCATCATCTTCTATTAATTAAACAAACAAAATTGCTAATCAAGATCCCAACACTGTAAACTATATGAGGTGTATCCATGGAGATACCAAGATCAAGTAATATGAAGTCTTTTGCTACATAAGCATGTCAAAATTCGGGCTGATTTTCTCCAATTAGGGGAAAATATTGTGGCCAGGAAAAATGGATTTTGGAGTTTTTTTTCTTTAAAAAAAAAAAAATTATCTTGGCAATCTGACTTTGTTTGGAATTGTAATTAGGATATTAAAAAAGAAATTTGTAAGATAAACGGATTCAGTCTTTTTGGATTTTCCTGGCCTAAAATAATGTGTTATGCTTGCTTCCAATACAGACACAATTGATCGCATAGGAAACGTTGTGATTTGAGCTGCGGGCACAATTGCAAATTAATTTGAAATTAATTAATGAGTTAATCGTACTTTTCGTTTGGCTTAGCCAAATGACATTTTCCAATTTAGCAACCTTAGCGTTGATATTTTTATTCATTTAGCATTTAGATTTAGGATTAAAAAATATAATTTTTTAAATAATACTTTTTTAAGTACGAATTTTAATAATAGAGACGGTAAAAAGGATCTAAGAAGTATTAGTGAATCACTTCAGCATCACCAAAAAGATTCCTCCAAATCCAATCTAAAAATCACTTGTGGGATGGGATTCAGATGTTGATAGATTCATTGTCGAGGATTTTTCTTTATGTACCTTAAATATATAAAATATATAATAAAATTTATTTATTAAATATATAAATTTTATATATTGAATTGGCTATTTCTTCTATTAGTCACGGGTCGCTTCTAAAATCACAATGATAGTTGGAATTTTTGCTTACCACATCCCTGACGTTGCCTAACTCGTGTGTTTCGCAAATTCCTGACGTCGACCTCCACGTGCGTTTCGCAAATTCCTGACGTTGACCTCCACGTGCTCATTCATCCATATTGCTGCTGCCTTTCATTAGGGTTGAAACGGTGAGATACTTTCTCTCTCTTTTTTCTTTTTTTTTTTCTTTTTTTTCAATAAAGATGAGATACTTTCTCTTTATAATGTTCTCTTACCCCACTCATCACCTAATCTCATTCATTGAACTATATTTTTTCGATTATTCTAGCCTTACCACAAAGTCTAGTCGGCGAGCTGGCTAGAAAATTTTAATATAATTCAATTATTAGCGGTATTTTGTTGGATTAAATAGTTATTACAAATGTAATTTAAAAAAAAAAAAGTTCATTTACATTTTCTATTATTGACATGTTATCACGTTTTTTTTTATGTTTTATCTTATTATTCAAAAAAAAAATTAATTAAAAAAAAAACTATTTTTCACAAATAAGCCGGGCTTAGATTCTCAATATCACCCTCCCTATTACCGTTCCCAAGCTTCTTCATTCCTCTCATTTTCTTCCTTGCAAAAAAGCTTATCCCAAAATTAACAAAAATCATAGCATAAAGGAGCCCATCACCTTAAATATTAATTAAATGCCATTCCTCTTGTTAATTTTCTTCATATATATTTTTCAATATGTTTATCCCAAAATCACAAATCCTAGCAAAAATTACTAAACGTAGCCTTGAGATCATGTTGAAATTATCATAAAATTTCATATATACGCTACAATAAATATAAATTTTAAGACCATGCCTTATATGCTATTAAAAAATTTTAAATATATTATTAATAAGAATTATTAGCAAATACCTAATGATGTACATAAACTCCGTAACTTGAAATTTTTAACATTACTTTCACACTAATTCATAATGCTATTATATTTGATATTATATATATTATTTATTACTTTATAGATTATCTTAGTGTCAAAATATATTATTTTGATATTATTTATTACTTATGTCACGACCTGATTTTTGGGCTAGACTGACATTAGGACTTGGATCAGTATAAAGCCTTCAAAACTTTTAGTAAGTCTAATTATTTCTAATTCATTCATAAAGCCCAATAAGGTAGCCTAATTTTAAGAAAATAAATGAGCAGAAGTAGGCCATAAATTGGACTATCCAACGAGGAGCATTAATTCACCCGAAAGGAATTAGATGATGAGGATCCCTTGACAAAAGAGATAAGACAAAATTAATAAAATTAAAAAAAGGAAGGTAGATGAGAAATAGAATGAGAGAATAGTCAAAATGAGACTTATTACTGAATATGCTCGAATGTGAAAAATAAGAGAGAAGGGCTTGGGAGATTCATATATTCAATTCACCTTATCACGCTCTTACATCAATAACCAATGACAAATTCTATTGGCGTTTATAAAGGCATTTACAAATATTTAAACCTCTTGCGTCGAGCTATTGTTCTCTTGTTTTTTGAAAGTCATGAAGTAAGCACTTCTCAGTAAGTCTTTTGATTGCACTAATTACTCACTATTTTTAGTTTGGGTGAATTATTTTAAGGTCCTTAAGATTTGTTATTATTATTTTTTTTCTTTCGAAAGATATTAATTCATTAATATGCAAGAACCAGTACATGGGCCAACGCCCAAAAATAATAGGTTGCAATGATAGTTGACCAACAAGCCAAGGAAACAAGGAAGTCCACAATACTTTCCCAATCCAGGGTTCAATGCAAAGAAATTAACTGCCCATCCTAGAAAGGCCCACCCAAAAGCAACCCTAACTAGGCACAGCTATAGAGACAATAGCAAGAATAGGGATGGTAACTTATCGGTATTTACGAAAATCATAGCAATGAATTTCAACTTGATTAATATTTTTAAAATTTAAATTTATTTTAAACTCAATTATTATTATTTAATAAATATTAAAATTTATTTAATTTTATATATTTAAGTTAACAATCTATGTAAAAAATAATTTTTATTAATAATTTATATTTTAAAAATTTAATAATTCTATAAAATATTTTAATTTTATTTTATATAAAATAAAATATATAAAAATTTATAAATATTATTATAAAAAACATTTTATATTTAAATTAATAATCTATATAAAAATTTAATTTTTATTAATAATTTATATTTTAAAATTTTAATAATTCCATAAAATATTTTAATTTTATTTTATATAAAATAAATATATAAAAATTTATAAATATTATTATAAAAAATATATATTTTATATTTAATTAAATATTTATATAAACAGGTTCAGGTAATTGATACTTAACATGTAAAACTTGAATCTGTGTATTAAGTTTCAAATCTCGACCTATCCCAAACCCAATTATATATTATTCAAACATGTCCTATCAAGGTTCGATCGAATTAGATACCTATACAAACCCGACCTATTGCTATCCCTAAGCAAGAGAGCACCATTGCCACTATAGTTAAGAAGCCAATCAACTAGAGAATGTATCATCAACAATGAGAATCGAAAGGGTCATGCAAGGTTAAGACCAACACACAAACACCAAGAATAACCATCCTTAGAGCTGAAACTATAGGTGGGTCGATCTAGGATCCAACCAACCAAAGAGATGCAAACAAAGCCATAGGGCTGCCAAGGACATGCAAAGAAAGGAGACGATGCATATACAGACCGTTTAGATTCGACCATTATAAGGTGGGAAAGGACTCTAAGATGCTGGATGCTCGAAGTCACAGAAGAAAAGAGAAACACCCTTGAACACCAAAAGAGAGCTTTTGCAGGCTGCAACATTTCCTTTACCATAAGCAACACCACCTACAAGCAACAACAAAACCCAAACCATATATATACAGCCCCACCTGGAGGAGGAGAAGGAAAACCCAAGTATGGGTAGGAGACGACCGCAAATACTAAAAGAGAAAGATACCTTCTGCCTCAGATACTAAACCTAACCCAGAGAGAAACTTCTCTCTCTATCAACCAAAGAGGGATTGGGAGAGAGCAATAAGGTTTGCCATTATTCTCCAATTCGTCCCTTTATTTTGATATTTAAATTAAAAAGTTACTAAATTTTAATTATATTTATATGGGAACAGAAATATTGGCTTATAAAAAATGTCATTCATTTTTCCAATTAATTATAATTATACTTTTATTATTTAAATTAATTTAAAAATTTTAATTCTACTTATATTATAACTTTAATTAAATATAAAATTTTATTAGAAGTAATTAATTTAAATAAAAACTTAATAAGTGAATAATAAAAAATGCAAATAACATATATGTGTGGGGGACATTGAGATTTTTAAAATACTCTTCATTATTTTTAGTATCGTCATATTCTTCATAATAACAATTCTTACCTATACTATATTGTCATTTTAGCGATTTATGTCATTAAATACCTAATAATTTTCACTTCTAATATTATAATAATTAAAAAAATTAAAATTTAATATTATTTTAATAATAATTCTATTTATACTAGAAAAATATATTATTATTATTCTTAATATAGTAATTCTATAATTTTAATCCTATATGTACTAGTAATTTATTAAAAATTATTTAATTTATTTTAATAAAATTAATAAAAAAATAAACGCTGAATATTATTTTTACTAATTTATTTTTTATTTATTTTAAAATATTTACAAATTTATAGTATTAAATTTTATTTTAATTCAAAATTTAATACTAAAAAATTATATATATATATATATATATATATATTAAATATTAATTAAATCAAATTTACATTTATACCAATAAATATAAATACTAGTAACGGATAAGTTTTAACTAAACATTAAAATTAAAAATTTAAATTTTTAATCCAATTCAAGTAGAATAACCACTTTAATAGTCACAAATTTATAGCTTTTTCTTAAAAAAAATTAAAATTGATAAAAATATAGTTATAACCAAATTTAGAATTTATTTTCATACATAAATAAAATTTATTTTATTTTATTTTCATTAAAAATAAAAATAAAAATAAAATATTTTTATATTCTCAAATTATTTTTTAATATAAAAAATAAAAAAATAATTTTTATTGAAAACTTTAATAAAATTATTATAATTGCATTTGAATTTTCACTATAAAACTAACACTAATTTTTCAAGTTTAATAAAATTAATTAAAATTTTAAATAAATGGATTTTTTTTATTAATTAATCATATTTCAAATAAATTTTATGTTTTATGACAATAAAACATTATAATTTATAAATTTATTACAAATTTTTTAAAAAATTCTATTAATAAAAATTATTTATACTTTATTTAGATAATTAATCATTTGAAATAAAAAATAAATTGTGATTTTGTATTAAAATATAATAAAAAATTATAATATCAAATTCAAATACTCATTCATTTCAAATTTTTATATATTTAAAAAATTTTTATATTGTTATTTAATAGTTAAATAACTAAAAAAATGAAAATCTTTATACAATTTTTCAATTTTAACTAAACCTTTTAATTTTATCAATTTAATCTCAAACTTTCATAATAATTTCAATTTTAGCAACTACCCTAATTGGATTACTTAATTGACAAAAATAATTCAAATACTAGCTTATATTATTAATATTAGCTAATCTTTTTATTTTCATATCAATATTAAAAATTACTCTCAAATAGATAAAAATATTTCTTTAATTAATTTATCTATCATTTTGAAAATTATAATTATATTTATTTTAATTTGATTATGTTATTTATTCATATTTTATATTTAAATATTTGATTTTTTTTTCTTTAGATTTGAAATAAAGTGATAAAAAGATATAAATTAAAAGTATAAGTAAAAAAAAATAGAGAAAACAAATTAAAATTTAAGATAATAGTATTAGATATATTATTCATTTATTATTTTTTAACAAAAAAATTTTTAAAATTAATAAAAATACTAAAATTATTGAATGGATTGATAAAATTAAAAGGAGTAGCTAAAATTAATAAAAAATGAAAATTTTTATTAATTTTTGTCATTTGATGAGTTCATTTATTACTAAAATTGAAAACAATTGAAAAGGTTTATCATCAAATTGATAAAATTAAAGTTTCAAATAAAATTTATAATTGACATAAAAATTTTAATTTTTTTATGCCACTTAACCTTATTTTTATGTAAATATATGAATATTTAAAGCTGCATTAAAGAATAAAATTAATATATAATATAAAATTATAATAATATATTTTTAAATTATATAATTTAAATTTTCATCAATATATTTATCCCCATATATATATATATGAACTGATTAAATTATTTTTATAATTTTTAATTTACAATAAATAAGCATTTTTTGAAATTTGATTTATAATAACACTAATAATATGTGGTTTGACAGCTTAATACTAATTTTTTAAAAAAATTTTATAATTATAACTATTTTTTTTATAATTTTACCATGATTTTATAAGTTTTTTAATGTATAGTCAAAAATTGACTTAAATTAGTAAACGTGATGTAATTTTGATTGTTGATTTCTTTTATAGTCAATTAACATATTATAATTTCGGCCATTAATTTATTTTAATTTTAACTACTCACTAAAAATAAAAAATATTTAAAATTAAGTTAAAATTTTTAAAAATTAAAGAGTTAGCTATAGTTGGAAAAACATTTAAAAAGTGTGAAGGGGGAAAATTAGGAGTTCAAAAAATATTTTTCATTATTTTTGTTATTTATGAAAATACCAATTTAAAACGTAATTATAAAAAATTATTAGTTTTAAAATTCTTATTTCATTAGGATATAGTTAAACAAGCAAACTTATAATCTCTATTCTTAATGGACTATAATAATTTTATTGAAAAAATTAAAAATATTTTAAAAATAACTTTTAATAAGTAATAAATTTGAATTTATAAAATTAAAATATTTTAATTGATTAAAGTAATTTAATTTATTAATTTTATTATCATATAATTTTTTAAATTAATTTTAATTAGAAGTAAAAATGAATAATTAAATTTAATTATTTATTAAAAATAATATACTAATAATATTATATCATATGAAAAAAATTAAAAAAAGTATACAAATAAATTTAAATCAAAAGTTTGTATAACTAAGTAAATCAACGTGGTAAAAATTAGTTTATTAAAAAGTCTTTCTGTCAAAATTTTAATATTTTTACTGTTAATTTACTACAAGAAGACCAATTTACCCTAAATGAAATTTTTTACCTCTCTCTGCTATCTCCAACCCTCCTCCCTTGTCTTACTCCTTCCCCATCCATGTATCTGGTCTTCGGGTCTTCGATCTAATTAAATCCCAATGTCATCAAAGGAATTTGGACTTCAACAATCACAGTATTATCAAGTATGAATGCCTTTGATGAATCATTGAGATCGCTGCGAGGAATAAGCTTTGAGAAACCCACACATTTGGCAGCAGAGATGATGAAGGAGAAAGAGGAGAAGCAGAAAAAAAAAAAAAAAGGCAATTTTGTAAAAGTCCTTTTCTTGGTAACATTTTTTATTTGGATAACTAAACCTTCCAATATTCATTTTCATGCATTTCACTTATTGCGAATTACTTTCTTTATTTGTGAAGTGAATATATAATTAATTTTACCGATGATGAGTAATTGTTAACTCCATCGAAATACTTTCTGAGAGATTGCGATGAAATTATATTAAATGTCTTATACAAAGCAAGTATGTGAATTTATCTGAAGTAGTGTCCTTTTTTTTTTCTTTTTAATTTGTAATTGTGGATTTGGTTTATGATTTATGGGTCATATCTTGTGATTTTTTATTCCGTATAAAGCTTGACTTGTTTTTATTTCAATTTAGTTTATTTTTAATTTTTGGTCCAATTTAATTTTAAAGTTTTAATTTATATTTAATTTAACTCAATCTCCCTCATTTCTATTACACACGTCATTTTCTAAATATTAATTAATTATTTTTTATTTTTTTAATTTTAAAATGTTATTTTTATATTTTATAATTAATTAAATTAAAATTTAAAAATGTTATTTTTTATTTAATATTATTAATTAAAATGAAAATATAAAAATATTATTTTATATTTTCATATAATTAATTAAAAATAAAATTCATGATTATAATTAATTTTCATTATTTAAATCAAAGAAATATTATTTTTCATATTTTTAATTAAAATTAGAGAATTATAATTAAATAAAATTAAAAATATAAAATATTATTTTTATATTTCCATATTATTAATTAATAATAAAAAGTAAAATATAAAAAAATTAACCAGTCATAATTATTGATTTAATATTAAAAATAATTAATTAAATAATTAACATTAAAAATATTTAAAAAATATATTAAAAAAAACTCACCTTGGTGAACCAGTTACACATTCATTAATTATGGGTTAAATTGGATATAAATTAAAAAATTTAGACTAAATTAAATAAAAAATTAAAAATAAATTAAATTAAAAATTCTCGATAAATACGAAAATAAATTAAGTCTTATTAATATATTGTATCATATTGTATTGTATAATATGATTTTTATTGTTAATTGTTTGAAAAAATGATATTGTATAAGATGATATAAGATGTTTCAATAACTTTTTATTGTTTGATTAAATATAATAAAATAAATATAAAAATTATTAAAATATCTTTATTATTATTTTAAATATATAAATAATTATTATATAAAATAAAAATATAAAAATTCAATACCATCTCAAATCTCAAACTACCACTTTAGTGATTTAAAAACCAATGGTAAAATGATGGCTACTAAATCATTATAAACCACCATCCAAGTAAGGGGTTAAAGCTATTGCTCTTGTTATTTTGGTTGAAATTTTGAATTTTCAGCAAGATGAAAGGGGGGGAGAGAGAGAACATGGAGAGATTTAGGCTGTGAGAGAGAGGAAGGAGAGAGAAGAAGGGAGAGATTTAGGGCGATATACTAAAGAGACCAAATTCTCTCAAACTGAAAATAGAAATGCACAAAAAGGCTACACGTATTGGGTGTATCCAGTCTAGGTGTTGCAGTTGATGCTGAAACTGAAATTTGGGATTAATCCTAATCCCAATTTTAGCTGAACATTTAGTAGCCTAGCCACCAATTCGTTAATTCTTTTAGCAGTGAACAAAAAGGTCAAGTATCTCCATGCTGCCCATCAATATTTCTTACAAGACCCTTGAACCATTTCCTTGCATCCAAGACCCACCAAAGCATTATCAGGCTCAAACATACCCCAAGGGCAACTGGTGCATAGTTGAAAGTTTTCCATCGGATAGGGTAGATTGTTGGCAATAAGAAAGCTGAAAAGGTATAGCATATCCACAGGAAGGCTACCAAGCAAATTGGCCTCCTAGCTCTACCCAAATATAAGGGTCCAGGTTTGAAGTTCTTCTCATCCATCAATAGCCTTGCCAGTATTGGTACAGCATACCCTCCAACCCATCCAATTGTACTTATTGATATGATGGCTGTGAAAATTACATCAAGCTTCAAGATGGTAGTCCAAGAATAATGCCGATGGCTGTACAGAGCCACACCGCATTTCTGGGAACCTTGTATTTGGGGTGTATTTTTCTCCACACAGGTGAAAATGGGATTCCATTGTCTCTTGGTAAAGCATAAACCTTCAAATTAAGGAAAAGCAAGTCATTGCTCTTTTTTTTCTTTCTTTTTTTTTTTTTTTTTAAGCAAGACAACTTTATCAATGAAAAAAATATCCAGGAACGTCTTAGACCCGGTCTTGGAGAGAGATTAAATGAAGAAGAAGCAAATTATATGGATTAATTTCTCTTACAACTCTGCCAGCACTATTGGTCACTGAAAGTCCACAAACGAAGAAAGATTCCCAGATGATACTGAGGAAAACTACAGCTCCGGCAGAATTATGATACCTCCCAAGAAATGCATCATCAATGACCTGTGCTGGTACCAGTGCACCACCAGTTTCATTGTTCCCATTGTATAAATAGCTAGGATCCTGAAATGAAATCAAATTTTCATGGCAATGGGAAGATTCCTAATTGAATTCAAAACAAAATTCATGTTCCCTGTCAAGGCAGGGCAAAATTTCAATCTCTATACACTCCAGAGTCCTGCAAGAAAAGCATGCATAGATACTAAAAGTAAGAGCTAAATTATAAGTCCATCCAAAAACTGAGATGATGCCAATGCTAGAAAGAATGGCAATAGGTCCAGTCCTGTCAGCACCTTTTGTTTCCTCAGTTAAATGAGCTGCAGCGTCGTAGCCGTACAGGCAGTAGTTGCTGAGGAGAAAAGACATAATTACTGCATAATGTTTACTGCTAATTCCAGTTGACTAGGGTGATGTTTCAAAATGAGTGAACACATAAGAAGCTGGCTGTGTGGGTCTTGCTACCAAAGGAAGCATTATTATCACAACTAAACCCCCAATCACCCGCAAGATCAATGACACTGCTTTGAAATTCCAGATAAAGGAGAGCTGCTTTGCTATATGAGGCAAATTATTGTGATTTGTTCCTTGGAAAACATAATATAGCTAATAAGCAAATTGGGTTCAATGTATATAAAGGCAAGCAATAGGGGAGGCTAGACAATGCAAAGCAGGGATAAGACTTTGCAAATCGAATCTCTCCAGAATTCACAAGTTTGGGATGTTTCATGAGATAGGTCAATAAAGGAAGAAAATTGAGTAGAAAAATATAAATTATAGAGAAAACCTGCCACCATATGGAGATAATGTCAAGGAATGCAATGACTTCCAAAGCGAAAGTGTTCAGAACTGCCTACACACACACAAGAATAACTCCTTGAAGCAAAATAGCCTCCCCCCTTGTTTGTTCCAGTGGAAAGGAGAATTATAATCTGTAACGCCTGTGATCCTGAATATGCCTGCAAGAATAAACATAAATTTTCCACTCGCATCTATTCTTTGTTTCATTTTTGTCCATCTCGTCATCATGATAGATAGATTGATAGACAAGTCGATGTATATATACCTGAGCACCATTTCCAGAAATTACGCCAATGGTCTTGAGCCATGCACAACACCAAGATGCACAACACTGATCTTTTGATGCAAAATTATTTAGTGAATCAAAACAGATTATTCCTATAAATGCTCAATGTTGAACACGCTAGGACACATTGTTTAACTAGCAAACTTAAAAAATTTTTTTTCCACTATTTAAGGGTTTGAGTCCAGTAAACCTCCAAGTTTGGTGGATGTCTACCACCCTTGTACTGCAATGGGTAGCAAGACCACCAAACCCAAGACTAAGGGATTAAGTATTTTCTGCCAAGCATCAATTGACAAGAATATACAGTGAAACATAAAACAATTTATAAGATTTTAATATTACCATGCTGTGATGCAAACTCGATGAACAGTGCCAGCTGCAATCAGAGCAACAGCTTCTGCCAATACAACTGCAAAAGGAAAGGAGAAAAAGTAAAGAAAATATAGAAAAAAAAAAGTGGTTCAACAGATGCTGCAACTTAAAAACAGGTGTGTCCCTATAATGCTTGTGCATGACAGCCCTAATTAAGAGAAAGTTAGATATCTGATGCCATTTTATTCTTCTCTTCAGCCAGCTACCCATAGTTAATGTTGAATAAATTAAAAAAGGCAATGAAAAATACCCCAAGAAAATAGAAAGGGGGTTGGGGAGGGAACAACTGATGACCTGGCCTGTGGTTTCCAACCCCACCCTTGTTCCCTCCAAATAATTATATTTGAATGTCACCATGCATTAAGGAATAGAGATTAGTTTGCTAACGAGATGGAAAAGGTAGCTGACAATATTGGACTTCCAGCTCCTTTACTCATGTATCAAAAAAATATTTTTTCCCCGATTAGCCATCTTTTCCTTTTCCTTTGAGTCAGGTCAAAATTGAACAAAATCTGTGCACTACCAACTGATAATTTTGTGCTCCATTAATTGTGTTACTTTGAAATTTATAGCTACCTGTGATTTAAGCTTAGCAAAGTTGAGTTCAAAGGCTTTGACAAATAAGGGGAAAAAGGTCAACTAATGCACGGTACTGATGACAATTAGACGGGCAAGGACCTGGCATTAGAATCCTAAGTGTGAACATGGTGAAAGAGGTTGGGTTCGGGACATAGATACAAGCAAGTTTTACTGACAATGGCCCATAAAATGCACAGTACAAGTGTTAGATGGGTATAATTGGATCAAATAGTGAACTTCCTGATGCTAGTTAATATTTAATAATCCAGGATCTGCGGGTAAGCATACAGGCAAAAGATCATTACTTGACTAACGCCAGTTGCATAAAAGTGTTCTGGATTGCACAAAAGACGTAGAAATGTGTTCCGCATTGTTTAAGGTACCTTTTAAAATTATTCTGTGGTACTTGATCAATAGCAACTCCATTAACCAAAAACAGGTAACTAAAAAAGAAGGTAAGGAAAAAATTATGTAGAAAAAATGCCATACCTGTACCCCACCCAGTCTTCATCCCACATGTTTCTTGGAGATTCCCAATGAACTACTAAAAGTAACCCGGTAAACGTATAATCATGTGCAATTTTTATTGTGAAAGTAACATTTACAAATGATCAATTCATAAGCCGAACTCAACTTGTTGGTTTGTGATGGGGTATCATAGAATATAGAGTACTAAAATACTGAAATAAGAACACGACTGATATTTGCTGGGATTGACAAACATTTGTCTGATCAGAAATGCATTCCCAAATTAAAAAAAGTAAAATAAATAAATTGAACAAGGAAGCAAAATAATGTCATTTTTAAGACCTAAAAGCAAGCTCACTACTGAAGTTTCAAGAAAACAGAAAACCATGTAGGATTGAGCCAAACAGGGAAGAAAGAGAATTTACGGTATTGCCTTTTTTTTTTAAAGAAAGAAAAACAAACAAGGAAAAAGTAGGAATGACAAAAAAAAAAAATTAGAGAAGAAATCTCATAACCAAACAAATGAAATTATGAGAATTTCAACAGCAAGAACAATATCTGGCCAAAAATATGCACCTTCGAAAGCCCTAGACTGTGCATGCACATACTGCTCCCGCACATAACATTCAAGCAGACATAACATGAAAAACACGCAATACTTATTAGCAGCATACGTGGATATATGAACAGACAAAAGGTAAGCTAGAATGGAAAAAGTACGCAAGCATAACAAAAAATTAATCATGCATTTTGATCCCTTTATTATTTGCTAATTAATAATAAAATTAAATTAAAATTTAATAATAATTTTAACCTAATGGAAAATAAATTCACTTATTTTTTATTTCCTTTGTACTTGTAAATTATAAAGTCAATACTAGACTTATGTACTGATAACCACCTCGTATTATGAATGAAAAATCTTGATTTCACGGTTTAGCTTGTTTGAAGATAAAGGATAATGTTTTATTAAAATTTACTACATCCCTTCATTTAATCAGTGCATTTTATTTATCATATTTTATTTTTTTTATAAATTATTTATCACATTTAAAAGGAATTAATAATACTACTTTTTTTTAATTTTATCTTTTTAACTTTATTTTTTTTATCTTATTTCAATAGTTTTTTAAGATTTTTTATAATAATTAGAGAAATAATTTGATAGTATCAACTCTATAAAAAAATATATTGATAATATCATTGAAATATAGAAAGGTGTTGAAAGAAAATAAATATATTGAAAATAATAAAAGATAATAATAAGGTTAGAAAAAATAATTAATATTTTTTTTAATTTTTAAAATAACAAATAAAGTGAGATGAAAATTTTTTTTCTAAATTATTTACTATAATGAGATCACACTACAATTCATGACCCCTTTATCCTACTGAAACTAATGAAAGGAGATGAAATTTATCTTTCACTAATTTTTCTCCTCTTTGTAGGAAAATGGAAGATGGAAGGAATAAAATATTATTTTATTAATGTAAAATTAAAAAGAAAATTTTATTATTTTTATGCATGAACAAATAAGTAATTTTCTTCCATTTTCATCCTATTTCTCTCTCTTCATTTTTCCAATTTTATAATTTCACTTTTCTTTCTCTCACTTAAATCCATGTCCAAGTAAAAGATATTGATTTTTTTATTTCAAAGTTTTCTTTCCTCTTCACAACCTTTTATTTTCAGTTTTTTATATGCAAAAAATGGTTAAAAAGTGAGTCAATAAATAAATAAATTGAAAAATTAATAAAAAATTTATATTAAATATAATTAAATAATTAAATAAATAAATAATATATAGAACTTTTATTTTTAACTTGAGTATATAGACAATTATATCCCTTTAACAATTAAATATATTTTTATAATTTAATATAAAAAATAAAAAATTATAAAATATTTTAATTTTTAATATATTATATACCGCTCTGTAATTTAGAAATACGGATACGAAAGGCGTTAAGAATAAGATACTGTCATAGATTCGGGTGTAAGTCGCTTGTCGTCGTCGCCACCTTAGCTTCCTCTGCAGCATAGCAAACCAAACATGTGATAATTTCATGCACACGGAGTCACGGACGAAGAACCAGAGCAACCTAGCTTCAGCCTATCAAAGAACGCGTACAGACACAGAGAACAGAAGAAAAATAAACGAATACCTAATGGCCACAGTTCCTGCTCTCTTAAACCCCTCCTTTTTGGCTCCAAAACCACCTAATAGACACTCCATTTGCTACACCAAACCCATCTTCATTTTCCCTACGTCTTCGGCTCATTCGCCGCTTTCTTTGTCTCGGTTCCAACGATGTTATTTTAGCGTCAACATGGCTATTACTGCTTCTTTGAAGGTTCTTTTGTTTTGCCCATCATGTGTTTGATGATATGCATATTCAGGTTGGTTTAATCACTTTTTGGGTTTGTTTTGTCTTTTTAGGAGAATTTGGGTAATTTGAGAAAGAGGGCGACTGATTTTACGAGCATGAACTACTGGGTTGTAAGAGACTACTATCGTCTAGTGGAGTCAGTTAATGCCATTGAGCCGCAGATTCAGAAGCTCTCTGATGAGCAGGTTTGTGGGTTTTAATTGGTTTGCTTCAAGTTGGAGTGTTAAGGATTCAAATGGGCGTTCTTTGGTGGGTTGGATAATTCTTTTATGTTTGTTTCTTTAGTTGAGCGCTAAAACTGTGGAGTTCAGAAGAAGATTAAGACAAGGAGAGACACTAGCGGATATTCAAGCTGGTTTGCAGCCAATAACTGTTCTATTTTGATAAATTTTGTAGAATATCACATGGGAGTTACCAGTTCTTCCTTTTTTTCCTCTGCCATTTACTTTTCAGAGGCCTTCACTGTTGTTCGTGAAGCTGCAAGAAGGAAACTTGGAATGCGCCATTTTGATGTGCAGGTTTCTATCACAATTTATTACATGTGCATTATACTCAAACTCATGTTTACCATGGAGTTATTTTACAGAGTATATTATATTGACTTGAAGTAGGTCATCATGTTTATTTATGCTGCAAATTGTTAGATTATTGGTGGTGCAGTGCTCCATGATGGATCAATTGCTGAGATGAAAACAGGGGAGGGAAAAACATTGGTTTCAACATTGGCTGCATATCTTAATGCACTGACCGGTGAGGGTGTCCATGGTATGTTTCCTATCCTTAACTTCCAAAATATGTTATTTCTTTCAAGCAAATTGCTTGAGTCCAGTAAACCTCCAAGTTTGGTGGATGTCTACCACCCTTGTACTGCAATGGGTAGCAAGACCACCAAACCCAAGACTAAGGGATTAAGTATTTTCTGCCAAGCATCAATTGACAAGAATATACAGTGAAACATAAAACAATTTATAAGATTTTAATATTACCATGCTGTGATGCAAACTCGATGAACAGTGCCAGCTGCAATCAGAGCAACAGCTTCTGCCAATACAACTGCAAAAGGAAAGGAGAAAAAGTAAAGAAAATATAGAAAAAAAAAGTGGTTCAACAGATGCTGCAACTTAAAAACAGGTGTGTCCCTATAATGCTTGTGCATGACAGCCCTAATTAAGAGAAAGTTAGATATCTGATGCCATTTTATTCTTCTCTTCAGCCAGCTACCCATAGTTAATGTTGAATAAATTAAAAAAGGCAATGAAAAATACCCCAAGAAAATAGAAAGGGGGTTGGGGAGGGAACAACTGATGACCTGGCCTGTGGTTTCCAACCCCACCCTTGTTCCCTCCAAATAATTATATTTGAATGTCACCATGCATTAAGGAATAGAGATTAGTTTGCTAACGAGATGGAAAAGGTAGCTGACAATATTGGACTTCCAGCTCCTTTACTCATGTATCAAAAAAATATTTTTTCCCCGATTAGCCATCTTTTCCTTTTCCTTTGAGTCAGGTCAAAATTGAACAAAATCTGTGCACTACCAACTGATAATTTTGTGCTCCATTAATTGTGTTACTTTGAAATTTATAGCTACCTGTGATTTAAGCTTAGCAAAGTTGAGTTGAAAGGCTATGACAAATAAGGGGAAAAAGGTCAACTAATGCACGGTACTGATGACAATTAGACAGGCAAGGACCTGGCATTAGAATCCTAAGTGTGAACATGGTGAAAGAGGTTGGGTTTGGGACATAGATACAAGCAAGTTTTACTGACAATGGCCCATAAAATGCACAGTATAAGTGTTAGATGGGTATAATTGGATCAAATAGTGAACTTCCTGATGGTAGTTAATATTTAATAATCCAGGATCTGCGGGTAAGCATACAGGCAAAAGATCATTACTTGATTAACACCAGTTGCATAAAAGTGTTCTGGATTGCACAAAAGACGTAGAAATGTGTTCCGCATTGTTTAAGATACCTTTTAAAATTATTCTGCGGTACTTGATCAACAGCAACTCCATTAACCAAAAACAGGTAACTAAAAAAGAAGGTAAGGAAAAAATTATGTAGAAAAAATGCCATACCTGTACCCCACCCAGTCTTCATCCCACATGTTTCTTGGAGATTCCCAATGAACTACTAAAAGTAACCCGGTAAACGTATAATCATGTGCAATTTTTATTGTGAAAGTAACATTGACAAATGATCAATTCATAAGCCGAACTCAACTTGTTGGTTTGTGATGGGGTATTATAGAATATAGAGTACTAAAATACTGAAATAAGAACATGACTGATATTTGCTGGGATTGACAAACATTTGTCTGATCAGAAATGCATTCCCAAATTAAAAAAAAAAAAATCAATTGAACAAGGAAGCAAAATAATGTCATTTTTAAGACCTAAAAGCAAGCTCACTACTACAGTTTGAAGAAAACAGAAAACCATGTAGGATTGAGCCAAACAGGGAAGAAAGAGAATTTATGGTATTGCCTTTTTTTTTTTTTAAAGAAAGAAAAACAAACAAGGAAAAAGTAGGAATGACAAAAAAAAAAATTAGAGAAGAAATCTCATAACCAAACAAATGAAACTATGAGAATTTCAACAGCAAGAACAATATCTGGGCAAAAATATGCACCTTCGAAAGCCCTAGACTGTGCATGCACATACTGCTCCCGCACATAACTTTCAAGCAGACATAACATGAAAAACATGCAATACTTATTAGCAGCATACGTGGATATATGAACAGACAAAAGGTAAGCTAGAATGGAAAAAGTACACAAGCATAACAAAAAATTAATCATGCATTTTGATCCCTTTATTATTTATTAATTACTAATAAAATTAAATTAAAATAAATTCACCCTTTTTTTTATTTCCTTTGTACTTGATAAATTATAAAGTCAATACTAGACTTATGTACTGATAACCACTTCATATCATGAATGAAAAATCTTGATTTCACGGTTTAGCTCTTTTGCAGACAAAAGATAATGTTTTATTAAAATTTACTACATTCGTTCATTTAATCTGTGCATTTTATTTATCATATTTAATTTTTTTTTATAAATTATTTATCACATTTAAAAAGAATTAATAATACTACTTCTTTTTAATTTCATCTTTTTAACTTTATTTTTTTTTATCTTATTTCAATAGTTTTTAAGATTTTTTGTAATAATTAGAGAAATAATTTGATAGTATCAACTCTATAAAAAAATATATTAATAATATCATTGAAATATAGAAAGGTGTTGAAAGAAAATACATATATTGAAAATAATAAAAGATAACAATAAGGTTAGAAAAAATAATTAATATTTTTTTAATTTTTAAAATAACAATAAAGTGAGATGAAAATTTTTTTTCTAAATTATCTACTATAATGAGACGGAGGGAACACTACACATAATAAATATTTATATAATTTTTAAGTGATTTTTATTAATATATTTTTATAAAAATAAAATTATTTAAATACAAGAAATAAAAATAGAGGAAGGGTAAAATTTTTTGGCGCCCCAATTCATGACCCCTTTATCCTACTGAAACTAATGAAAGGAGATGAAATTTATCTTTCACTAATTTTTCTCCTCTTTGTAGGAAAATGGAAGATGGAAGGAATAAAAATGATAAAATATTATTTTATTAATGTAAAATTAAAAAGAAAATTTTATTATTTTTATGCATGAACAAATAAGTAATTTTCTTCCATTTTCATCCTATTTCTCTCTCTTCATTTTTTCAATTTTATAATTTCACTTTTCTTTCTCTCACTTAAATCCATGTCCAAGTAAAAGATATTGATTTTTTTATTTCAAAGTTTTCTTTCCTCTTCACAACCTTTTATTTTCAGTTTTTTATATGCAAAAATTGGTTAGAAAAGTGAGTCAATAAATAAATAAATTAAAAAATTAATAAAAAATTTATATTAAATATAATTAAATAAATAAATAATATATAGAACTTTTATTTTTAACTTGAGTATATAGACAATTATATCCCTTTAACAATTAAATATATTTTTATAATTTAATATAAAAAATTATAAAATATTTTAATTTTTAATATATTATATACCCCTCTGTAATTTAGAAATACGGATACGAAAGGCGTTAAGAATAAGATACTGTCATAGATTCGGGAGTAAGTCGCTTGTCGTCGTCGCCACCACCTTAACTTCCTCTGCAGCATAGCAAACCAAACATGTGATAATTTCATGCACACGGAGTCACGGACGAAGAACCAGAGCAACCTAGATTCAGCCTATCAAAGAACGCGTACAGACACAGAGAACGGAAGAAAAATAAACGAATACCTAATGGCCACCGTTCCTGCTCCCTTAAACCCCTCTTTTTTCGCTCCAAAACCACCTAATAGACACTCCGTTTGCTACACCAAACCCATCTTCATTTTCCCTACGTCTTTGGCTCATTCGCCGCTTTCTTTGTCTCGGTTCCAACGATGTTATTTTAGCGTCAACACGGCTATTACTGCTTCTTTGAAGGTTCTTTTGTTTTGCCCATCATGTGTTTGATGATATGCGTATTCAGGTTGGTTTAATCACTTTTTGGGTTTGTTTTGTCTTTTTAGGAGAATTTGGGAAATTTGAGAAAGAGGGCGACTGATTTTACGAGCTTGAACTACTGGGTTGTAAGAGACTACTATCGTCTAGTGGAGTCAGTTAATGCCGTTGAGCCGCAGATTCAGAAGCTCTCTGATGAGCAGGTTTGTGGGTTTTAATGGGTTTGCTTCAAGTTGGAGTGTTAAGGATTCAAATGGGCGTTCTTTGGTGGGTTGGATAATTCTTTTATGTTTGTTTCTTTAGTTGAGCGCTAAAACTGTGGAGTTCAGAAGAAGATTAAGACAAGGAGAGACACTAGCGGATATTCAAGCTGGTTTGCAGCTAATAACTCTTCTATTTTGATAAATTTTGTAGAATATCACATGGGAGTTACCACTTCTTCCTTTTTTTCCTCTGCCATTTACTTTTCAGAGGCCTTCACTGTTGTTCGTGAAGCTGCAAGAAGGAAACTTGGAATGCGCCATTTTGATGTGCAGGTTTCTATCACAATTTATTACATGTGCATTATACTCAAACTCATGTATACCATGGAGTTATTTTACAGAGTATATTATATTTACTTGAAGTAGGTCATCATGTTTATTTATGCTGCAAATTGTTAGATTATTGGTGGTGCAGTGCTCCATGATGGATCAATTGCTGAGATGAAAACAGGGGAGGGAAAAACATTGGTTTCAACATTGGCTGCATATCTTAATGCACTGACCAGTGAGGGTGTCCATGGTATGTTTCCTATCCTTAACTTCCAAAATATGTTATTTCTTTCAAGCAAATTGGCTAGATATAATTAGGAATCTTGCATATACAATAGTAGATGTGAACTAGTGGAGATATGATTGAGATTTTCGTTTGATTAAATGCTAAACTGCAATCCAAATATAAATAAAAAAAATGTTTATGCTGATGTTTAGAATATGTGCTTTTCTAAGCTTTTTTCTTCTTAGGCTTCTCAAGTTTCCTAGGAAGCTCATTGTAGGTTTTGTTGCCTATGAAGAGAAGCTGATTATGTCCACTGGAAGGCAGCTTGTGCTTCTTTCATTCGACATTGTTGCATAAAAATCATTTATGTGGAAGTTAGTTGCAGTGCTTTGGTAGCTCTAACAACTGCAATATACTGATGCATGCACTTGTCCTCATATTACCAAGTTGCCATAAAGATTCAGAAGAAAAACTTTATTTGCACAGTTATGGAGTGAGACGAGTTTAAATTGATGAGCTTTCTGGAAAATAATTGTTATTAATTATTCCATCAATCAGACTTAAGTTTCCTGAAAAAAAGGATAGATTGATTTGGTTCCTCCTAAAGAGAAGCACTTTGTACCAGGAAATTTGGAATTTGCTGGTGTAAATTTGGTTATGCTTTTATTAGGATGATATTGATTGCAAGGATGACAACCTTGTTAATTTAGTTTTGAAGAATAACTCTTGGGAGCCAAGCCATAATATTTAAATGTCTTTCCTGTGGAATGTCTAGACCTCTTAAATAACTGTTGCCAAATATTTATGGTAGTGCTATGCAATTTGCTTCATTTTAGTTATATTTGAAGGTGATGCTTTCTTTGGCAGTGGTAACAGTGAATGATTACCTAGCTCAGCGTGATGCTGAGTGGATGGGCCGTGTTCATCGCTGTTTAGGTCTTTCAGTTGGTCTTATTCAGGTATAAATTCATGGGTATGCACAAACTTGTATCCTAAAACTGGTTCCAAAATTTATAGACTTCTATTTATTATAACTTTACGCACTTGCTGCTTGGATGTGCAGAAGGGCATGACAGCTAAAGAGAGGAGATCCAATTACCGATGTGATATAACATACACCAATAATTCAGTAAGTACATATAATTTATGGCTATACCTTGATACATATTACCCATATTGCATTTATTTTCTTTTATTAATGGTGGTTGCTTGAATTTTTTCTTGATATTTTCTTGGTTGAGCTGAATATTGACTAATGATTCATCTAAATTTTCTCTCCTTTAGTCCTTTCTGATGGTATTTTGATTCTGAATGCCTCAGGAACTTGGTTTTGATTATTTACGAGATAATCTTGCTGGAAACAGTGAACAACTTGTGATGAGATGGTATATTTCAACATGTCATTAAAAGTTCATCCCTCGTTTTGTGTCTTGTTTTTTTTTTTTTTTTTTTGGTTACTAATATTAGATATGAATAAATAGGCCAAAGCCATTTCATTTTGCAATAGTTGATGAAGTTGATTCAGTTCTCATTGACGAAGGGAGAAATCCATTGTTGATAAGTGGTGAGGTAATGTAAACTTCGATCTTTAAGAATTGCAAATTTTAAATGTAACTATTCCTAATAAGTCTTAAATCACCAGTGAAGCAATAGCTTCTCTACTATGATATAAATTACTTGCTAATATGACATTGCCAATTCTCTTTCTTGCTTAGGCTAATAAAGATGCTGCAAGATATCCAGTGGCTGCAAAAGTAGCTGAACTACTTGTTCGAGGCCTTGTGAGTCTAGTCTGCTTCCTTGCTGATGTAGCTTGTATATAGTTATGTCACGGTTATTTTTTAAGTTTACTGTCAGTTTTAGTTATATTAATGTTTTACACATTAATCTTGTAACAGCATTACAATGTAGAGTTGAAAGATAATTCAGTGGAGTTGACTGAGGAAGGAATAGCACTTGCTGAAATGGCCCTTGAAACAAATGATCTGTGGGATGAGAATGATCCCTGGGCAAGGTGAACTATTTTTTGTACTAGGCACTCTGTTATCTATTTTTATTTCTCTCCAAAAGTATCTGTCCCCGTTTGAGGTGTTTTCTCAATTTTACAAACCCATACTGCAGCTTTTCAGAGAGACTTGTTTGAGCTAGTCCAAGCTGCTTTCTTGTTTACTTCATTAATCAAAAGTTCAGTGAATGTGTATGTCATCCAGGCATTAATTTAATTCATGCTCTTACCTTGGAAATGACATCCCAGGTCAATGCTATTTATTTTCCACTATCAATTTACTGTTCATCGAAATTTTGCAGATTTGTTGTGAATGCTTTGAAAGCTAAAGAGTTCTATCGGCGAGATGTTCAATACATAGTTAGAAATGGAAAGGCTCTCATTATAAATGAGGTATTTCAGTGTCAAGCTATATCTTCTATTTTTTTGTTATTTCTATGTAGCAGGACTAGTCGCTTCAAATGTTCATGTGAGTGCAAGTTGATAAAGTATATATATTATTTGCAGTTGACAGGAAGAGTTGAAGAGAAAAGAAGATGGTCTGAGGGAATTCATCAGGCTGTAGAGGCTAAAGAAGGTCTGCAGATTCAGGTATAACTTGATGATTGAATAATGTTTCCAGAAGTTTATTTTGCGATAATGACACTAAACATTAGTTCTGTTTATCCAATTTAAAATTGTTGATTTTTGTCCACTAGGCTGATTCGGTTGTTGTGGCGCAAATCACATACCAATCGTTGTTTAAGCTCTATCCAAAGTTGTCTGGAATGACAGGGACTGCAAAAACTGAAGTAAGGATGATCATTTGGGTTTTTCTTTGCATTTACTATTTCTCATACATTATGGTTGGCTACATTATTTTTTTATTAATATATGACTATAGGAAAAGGAGTTTCTGAAAATGTTCCAAATGCCAGTTATCGAAGTGCCCACAAATTTACCAAATATCCGTAAAGATTTACCCATACAAGCTTTTGCGGTAGGGAATTTGCAAGTTCCTTTTTTCTGATACATAAATTGTTCATTTTTTATTTCATTTTTATGAATCTATAGACTGCTCGGGGGAAATGGGAGTATGTCCGACAAGAAATTGAATACATGTTTAGACAGGGCCGTCCTGTTTTAGTTGGAACCACCAGGTAAATCTCTGGCAATTCTTTTTCTATTTTTTTTGGTTATAGGCTTTGAATCCAAGATCCTTAGTTCCCCATTTGAAACTTTGGTCCAAGAATAGTGTGAGACTATTTTTATTATGCTGCTATGTTATTAATGTTAGAGATAGAAAACCTATCACTGGGTTTTTAGCCTTAATTTTAAGCTCTTAGGTTCCTTATATATATCTCTGTGTGTGTGTGTGTGTGTGTGTGTACTATCACTGGGTTTTGAGCCTTAATTTTAAGCTCTTAGGTTCCTTATATATCTATATGTGTGCAGGTGCGGAGCTAGAAACTCAAATTTGGAGGGGCCAAAAAAAAATATTAAAGGAAATTAAATGAAATTTTGTTAAAAATATAAGGACTAAAATAAAAATATAAAATATTAAGAGATCAAAATTAAATAATATAAAAATATGAATAAAATTTACACAAATATAAAAATATTGAAGGGGAAATAGTAATTTTTCAAAAAATACACTAAAATTTATAGGTAGGGGGGCAAATGGCATTTTTTCTAAAAAAAAATACATTAAAATTAGGGATAAAATTTTAATTTTCAAAACCCATGCACTATGTAGTTTCGCCCATATGTGTGTGTACATGGCTCTCAACCATGGTTTTAAAATTGCGGTCGCAGATAACGGAAACAGGCTTGTAATGGCCGTGATGTAACAGTAATGCTAACAGCATGTCGCTATGCAAAATTTTTCTGAAAATTTACAAAGTTTATGCAATGAATAGATATTTAAAAATAAAATTAAAACTAAGATACACAATTAAATAATAAGCATAAATATGTCAAATAAATACATTAAATCCATTTGATGATCTAAGCTCAAGAGCTCAAGTTCGTGAAATGAATAGATTTTTAAAGATTTAATTAAAACTAAAATGCATAATTAAGTATTGATTTGCTTTGCTTCACTTCAAATAAACCTTGTCTACTTTATGTTCTAAGCTCAAGAACTCAAGAATGCCTAAAGAAAGGAAGATTCACATGAGAAAATTGAGTGGCCAGAGAAAGTTTAGAAAACAGAATGAATAAAGTCAGCATTGTCTCTGCCCAAAAAAAAAAACCTCCACTTTGCCTTACCAAGATCGCCCAAAAAAGCATCCAGATGCTGCCTTACGAGAATAACGGCCGTTAATAGTTGGTAATGGCCGTTATTGTTATATAATGGCTGTGACGCATCAACTTCAAAAATGCTGTTATTTCAAGGGTGTAATGGTAACAGTAGGCTAAAATACCTGTAAATAATAGCCATTTTTTAAAGCCATGGTCTCTACTATAAGTTTGAACTTTCAGTTTGATGGTTCTTTAATTATTATTGTTTTAAGATTTGATTAATTATTAGCGTGCATTGGTTTTGATCCCAGGTATACAAAATCAATTTGAACGTTTTACAGTAATGCATGCATTACACACAGAGATGAATAGACAGAATATACTAACCTATAAATAATAACTTAAAATAAGCATTTTTTTGAAAGTGGAATTTTGTTTTCTGCACTTTAAGTGAATGTATGGAAGGTAGGTCCATACTCCTTAACCATGGGATAATGGTGCTAAAATGAGCCAAAAGGTCACATCACATTGTGGACTTCAATACTTTGAAGCATAATTGAAGCAGCAGAAGGCAAGATGGAGGGAACAAAAGCATGGCATTCCATGTCCCATTCCCAATCCATAGTTTCCTTGTAGAAAAAAGGAAAATTTCTTTTGCAAATAATGGGTTTTTTTTTTTTTAAATCTTGCAAGCTTGGGGAATATTCTGTCATTTTATGTTATCAGTTTGCCGGATTTTCATTTTACATATCTTTATTGTTAGAAAATAGATTCTTTATGAATTTTGATATATTTTCACTTTCATATACTTTGCTAATGCAGAACGACTATATGTTACTAAATTTCATCTTCTTGTTAGTGTTAAACAAGCAGATATATGACATCCTTCTCATCTTGTTGCAGTGTTGAGAATTCGAATATCTCACGATCTGCTTAAGCGGGGAAATCCTCACAATGTCCCGAATGCACGACCAAGGTTGACAAAATTTACAAAAATTTTTACAGTTGGTTTTCATTTTTCTAGTTAGCTATTCACATAAATTGTTTTCAGTATTTAGCAGTGTTTTTTTTTTTTTTTTTTCTCACAAGATGTCGCAAGGGAAGCTGAAATTATTGCCCAAGCAGGGCGAAAATATGCCATTACTATTTCTACGAATATGGCTGGCAGAGGAACTGATATAATTCTGGGAGGAAACCCAAAAGTATGTGTGCTTGATAGATCCTCAGTTTTTGCTCAATGCTCTTTAGTTAAAATATTTCCTGGCCCCTTTCTTACAGGATGATAAACTTTGTTCCTTACTGTGTCATTATGGGTCTTAACATCGTGTGTTTTTTATTGGGTATTCCTTTGATATGGGGGAGGAAGTAACTTCTTTTATCATATCTGAACTGATAGATGCTCGCCAAAGAAATTGTAGATGACAGCTTGCTTTCTTTTTTAACGCGAGAAGCTCCTGATGTTGAAGTTGATGGCCAAAAAAACTTTCAAAAGGTGATTGGTTGTGATTACTATAGGGCAGTGAATCAATATTTTCAAAATTTAATCAATCTCTTTTTATGTAGGTAATGTCAAAGATAAAGGTTGGGTCAACATCATTAGCTCTGCTAGCAAAGACTGCACTAATGGGTTTGTGACTCTGCTTGAAAGCTTTTAAAACTCTTTGTTTTAGATGGTACATGTTCTTTTGAGATGTATGCTGAGTCTTGTGGCTTTATCTTTTGAATGTGAACTTCCCAGCTAAATATGTTGGTAAAAGTGAGGGTAAAAGCTGGACTTTTCAGGATGCAAAATCAATGATTTCAGAGTCTGTGGAAATGAGCCAGTCAATGAATCTTAAAGAGCTGGAGAAACTTGCTAATGAGGAGTCTGAAATGTACCCTCTTGGCCCAACTATTGCACTCACTTATCTATCAGTTTTGAAGGATTGTGAAGTGCATTGTTTGCATGAAGGGTCTGAAGTCAAAAGGCTTGGGGGGCTCCACGTCATTGGCACATCTTTACATGAGTCTCGGAGAATAGATAACCAGGTGAGTCTTCAAGTATGACAGTTTCAGTAAAATCAAGCACTGCTATACAAATTTAAGGCATAATCCTATTAGCATATTGGAGGCACCTTTCTGGCTTCTGGGAGAATATTGCTCGAAATGAGGCCAATAATGCATGAAATGTAGTTCCATGATAGCAATGTTGACTTTGCTATATGTCTTAATGCTGTATATATTTTTTAAAATATGCTGCCCCTTGGTCATGAATCAACAATTTCATCTTTGTTAGCAAAAACTAAAACATTAATCTATTTTGGTTAATCTTACTAATATTATTTTGTCAATAAAATTGATCTCAGTAATCTAGAAACAACTTCTTTGTTATGGATAATATACATGTTTGTTTTCTATTTTATTCCTACCATTTCAAAGCATGGTTATAAGTATAAGGAACTCTCTTTTTCCCTAAAAAATAGCTCCGTGGAAGAGCAGGAAGGCAGGGGGATCCTGGATCTACACGATTTATGGTGAGGTAGTATATTCTGTACTGTTATATGATCTTTTATTCTTATTATTTTCTAATGTCTTGCACTGGTACTGGCAAATTATTTTTAATTGACTAATCTAATACTTGAATGATACCTTTGTAACATGAACTATAAGTACTTTGGCAATTAAGTGTAGCACAGGGAGCCATCCAACTGATTCGGGTTTTATTGCATGAACTGTTTCCTTGACATGATAACCAAGCGATCTCCAAATTAATATGAAATCACATTATAAGTTTAGAATGAAAATCTTTGCAAAATGAAAGGGATTCTGGAGTATATAATCCTGTATCCGACCTCTACTACTGAATCTTCATTTTTTAGTGTTTTTGCCTTACTTTATTGGCCCAGATCTCTCATGGTGTTCTCTCCCATCATGGTTCTTTCAATTGGATTTAACTAATTTACTGCAATTCCTGTGTATTTAAAGGCCCATCTTGCATTTTTTTTTTCCATCCCATACCTTATTGAAGTGAAAGTATAATTCAAACCATTTTGATGAATAATGTAACAAAGCCAAAAACCAGAATCTAAGAATTGTGAATTAGAAGAAGTAGACATGTAAAATCACAAGCCTTTTGTTGGGTGCTCATTTATTGGGAAGACAAGTAGATGATGGTTTTCAAAGCTGTGTCTACTGCTATCGGTTTAGATAAAGATATCACCAAGTGAAAGATTGTCTCCCAATCATTGGTTATTTGGCTGAAAGGCTTTGTCAAAAGAAGCCATGGCACATGTAATAATCAATTCTCTTATCCTCTTTGGTTAATTATTTACTCTCGTTCAAGGAAAATATGTTGGAATGTGTTCCAAACAAGATTACATGGCATATTCAGTTGTTCACGTTCAAGTTTGGTAACATCTATCTTTGTCATAGTATATTTTTGGATGTTAAAAGGCTTTATAGATGATGCCTGTAATATGAAACAGTTTACAGGATGAAATGTTTCAAAAGTTCAATTTTGATACTGAGTGGGCAGTGAAACTTATCTCAAGGATTACTAATGATGAGGATATACCAATTGAAGGTGATGCGATTGTAAAACAGGTGATTCACTGGATTCTGGCTCATGTGCATATCCATCCATCGATTTTTATTTTTCAATTATTTGTTTTGTCTTTGTATCTCATTACTACTTGAACAGTTTATCATTAACTTGAACTGTCATAACTTTTAGCTTTTAGCACTGCAAATAAATGCGGAGAAGTTCTTCTTTGGCATAAGAAAAAGCCTGGTTGAGTTTGATGAAGTATTAGAGGTATGCATGTGAGATAACTAATGTTTTCCTTCGATTTTCTGCGTCTGTTGCTGACACAATCACTTGATTGATTGATATTGATTGCACTTGTTTTTAATTGTTTGCCTTCCTAATAGCTCATATTTCAACTTCCCTTTTTTTTAAGTTTAGTACATTATTTTCCCGCTTTCTTCCTGGCAAACTGTTTTATATGATATTGGATGCAACACATTCTTTTTAACTATTTGTATCAATGCAAAAATGAGAACCATTTTGAATTTCTTATCCTGTGAAGCACAAATATTTGATTTAATCTGAATGTGACAATTGCAAACTAAGAAAAATCATGTAATTTAAAGTGAAAATATTGCATTTTGAAATAAAACACAACACAGCTCCTATTGTTGGAGTTGATCAAAATATTTGATTTCCTTGTATCAGGTACAAAGGAAACATGTGTATGACCTTAGGCAATTGATTTTAACAGGTGACAATGAAAGTTGTTCCCAACACATATCACAGTGAGTACACTTCAGTGACTATCTTTGGTTATTATCTTTTTATTATGTGTTAAAGCTTCTTAGTTTATTTTATAGATATAAAACATGCATTTGTATCTATTATATATATATATATATATATATATATATATATATATATATATATATATATATATATATATATATATTTGATTGTATTAAACTTCTAGCAATATTGAAATAATTGAATGTTTTGTAAATTTGAGTTACACTTTACTTGGGTGTGCACTTTTTTTGCGCCTTGCTCCTTAGGCGAGTGCACATTTAGCCTTTGATTACTGTGGCTCACACTGTTGGCATACCAGTGCAATCATGTAGACTCGGTATTCCATGGTGAAATATGAGAGGAAATGGATGTGAGAGTAATTTCCCATCATATCCCCTCTTCAAATAGTATATTATACTGAGGTAAGAAAGTTAATTATTTTGCGTAGAAAGACTCTGAACAATGGAAAATTTTACAGAAATGAAGAAATAACGAGAACAATGCATTTTGTGTTATTTTATTGTCAAGGGTTCTAGCATTTGTAATGTTAGATTTGGAATTGGGAAGTCTGATGCCACATTGAGTAATGTTACCTGAATTAAATAATATAGATAAATGGTATGAAAACATCAATAAGCGTCTTTGTTTCAGTTATGCACTTTCTGTTTTCTGTTATCATATGATGTTAAATTCAGCATAAAGTTTATATATTCTTGTGTATTTTCCTCATTTTGTGTAAAATGCTGTTTTCTAGTTTTGGAATTTTTTATTAGCATTTAGCATTTAAAGAAAGCTGCCTCTTAGGTACATGCAAGCAGTAGTAGATGAAATCGTCTTTGGCAATGCTGATCCCCTTAAGGTAGAAAATGCCTTGGACAACATTGTGCACTTACAATCATAATTTTCTATTACTTATGGCTTTAATTCTCACTGATAGCATCCAAGGAGCTGGAGCTTGGACAAACTCTTGAGGGAGTTCATCATTATTGGGGGAAAGCTGTTGGATGGTTAGTTCATTTGAGATTCTTGCTTGGTTCTGTGATGTATTTCCTCTTATTTTGTTAGTTATTGTACTGATTTTTTTTAACCTGTTGTTGATATTGAATGATGGCCTCATATTTTCAAGATGACTAAATGGAAACCTTTTCAGGCTCATTTGCAGGAGTCACTGAGGAGGCCTTGCTGAAGTCTCTTCTACAACTGCATGAATCAAGCTCTGTAGATATTAATAATTTTTACCTTCCAAACTTGCCAAAGCCTCCCAATGTTTTTCGAGGAATCCGTAGGAAATGTCATTCACTAAAGCGTTGGCTTGTTATATGCTCTGATGAATTGACTAAGTGGGTGCAATCCTAATGATCTGTGTAACTTCAGCATTCTATTGCTTTATGTTCCATATCAGTAGTTTGAGTTTTATGATTTTACTTGTATAATGTAGGAATGGTGGATACCGGACAACTACTAATCTTCTTCGCAAGTACCTTGGAGATCTCCTAATTGCTTCGTATTGGAATGTTGTACAGGAATCCGGTTATGATGATGCATACGTCAAGGAAATTGAGGTGAGCTTCTCACTTGAGCTCTTCTTTCATTAGAAAATCCATATGGTTAACTGTTTCTGGGGACATTTAATGCCACAGCTTAAAAACAAGCCTGTTACTGAAAATTGGAAAAAGAAATTTCTGAAATTTCAAGAAGTTTTTAAAAGATTGTCTGTGATAATAATTGTCATAAAAACAGTATGAAAATAGTTTCTTCTTTCATTTTTGGGGAAAAAAATCTGCAGGGAAACTGAGTAGAAATATTGACCAGAGTGGCTGTTTGTACTTTATATCCAATTAAAAATGGGCACCAAGAAATTTTTATTATTAACTAACCACTCTAGACCCAGCAGAGTTACATATAGGGCGCAGGGATTACTTATGCATATATTGCATCCCTGCATTATCTGACTTTTAAAGAATCATTGGTTAATAGTCCTGTAGAGAGAGATGTCAAATTATGCAATAAAACAATGCTGAACAGGTGTTTAATTCAGTTAGCAAGTTTGGAATCACGGGAATAAAGGGGATGCTCAGGATTATTTACTTAGTTTTTTAGGATCTTTAGCAGTGCTGTTTGCTCTCTTGGAAGAATTGCTAGTTTTTTGTTTTCTTGATCTTTTTTTCACCCTTTTGAATACAGAGGGCAGTTCTTCTGAAGACTCTAGACTGTTTCTGGAGGGATCATCTCATAAATATGAACAGGCTCAGTTCAGCGGTATTTAGTAAGACTTTGTTGATTTGGTTCTCTTTAGTTTTCCAATTGGCATGAACTCACACAGAATATATGGCAGGTAAATGTTAGAAGTTTTGGGCACAGGAATCCTCTTGAAGAATACAAAATTGATGGGTGTCGATTTTTTATTTCAATGTTGAGTGCAACACGAAGACTAACAGTTGAAACCCTCTTACAGTATTGGTCATCCCCTACAGAGTCCCATGAACTTTTTGTATCATAAATGCATTTTGGTCAACATGTGGAAGGTTTGTATCATTCTTCTTCTGTAGATGTCTACTCCTGTTGAGATCTAAATGACTTAGAATCTTGTTAATTCTATGCTTTTGTGGAGTTTCTGTGATGATGGAGGACTAGGAATCAGAATTAGAATAGGGTACTCAATACATAAATATGACACAAATATTATTTTCTAAATTCGAATTCGTTGTAAATTTAATTATATATTATCAAAACTCGTTAGTTCTTCTATCACTCTATTTGAATATCACTCTATTTGAATAGATTTTTTTTTTAATTTTAATAATAAAAGACCATTTTTATATTTTATAGAATTAAGTAAAATAAAAAACAAAAAACTCAGGAACAAAACCCCTAAGCAGTGTATTTGTTCATCTCTCCTCGTTCTCTCTCCAAATCCGTCGCCCGTCGGCTGCTGCTTCTTGTTCTTCATTTAATTTTTACTTAAGTTTGGATTTTTTTTTATTTTAAAATTTTTATAATTAAAAAAATGATAAAATAAAATTTAAAAATTAACTAAATATTTTTGAGATCATATATATATATATATATATATATACATGACAGTTTAAATGGCAATGACACCAATGATAAGCAAGTAGAGAAAATTCAGCATGAAGTGGGTACACTAGAAATTTGTTGGAGAAATGGATTTATCGAGTTTGATTTTGGATTTTCCAATGCTTCAAGCATAGAAAACGATGTGATTTGACCTGTCGGCATGCATGGGAGAATTGTAAAGCCTTTATTTTAAGTCATTTATTAATGAGTTTAATAGTACTTTTGGGTTGGCTTATTTAAATGGCAACCTCTAATTAACAAAGGCGATTTGACATTATTATTGAAATGACTGATAAAAAATTTGACATTATTATTAAAATTATTATTAAAATATTATTTTTTATAATATATTAATTGAAATATATTAAAAAAATTTAAAATTATAAAATAATATTTTTAAAATTATTTTTTAATAACATTTAAAATAATATTTTTGTTAAAAAAGCAATTTCAACTGGGCACAAACTTAACGGTGATTATACATTTTCAAAGCTCCGTTTAATATTGAAATTCAGGATAAAAAAATATTTCTAAAAATATTTTTTTAAATATCATTACCAAAAACGGTTAAAAAATTCTTTTATTATTGTTATATTCTCATAATTAAGTATATTAATTTAATTTTAAATTAATTTTAATATTTTTAAATTATATATTTAAATAATATTTTTTAAATTATATATTTAAATAATATTTTTTAAATAGCAATTTTAATTAGCTGTTAAATTCAGACAGAAATGATCGGTTGGAGCAGTGAGCTGAATTGCAAATAGAACATAGTTTATAATTGAATCAATATCAAAGAAAGTGATCTAGTTTGAACAAATGATTCAACCAGTGAATCAGAGTAAACCTTTTTTGGTTTGGTATTGACAAAGAAATTAGACATAAGACCTCTCTTTAAAATCAAAACCAACGAAATAAGATTATTATATGTATACTTATTATTTTAAAATATAAAATATTATTAAACATATACTTAATATTATATAAATATATAAAAAAATTACACATTGAAAATTTTTTATGTATTATATTACAACAATACTTTTATATAAAATTTAAAACCACAATTAAAATTTTTGTAAATAAAACTTAACAAATAATAAAAGTTTAATGTTAAATAATAAAAATTTAATTATTTATATTTATTTATTTATATTAAGAGGGGTTACAATTAATTAATTTTAGTTAATTTATATATAATTAATTAAGTTTTTAACAATCTATTTATTGACCCATTAACTTATTATAGTTGAATAACTGATCTATCAACTTAGTCACTTTGCCGAGTTAATCTTAAGCGGAATTTAATAATTATTTAACTATTTCAAGTAAAACGTAAAAGGGATTCAAAAATTAATAGCAAAAAACTTGATTTCGTTGCATCACCCACAAGATTGCATCACCCACAAGTTCTGGTTGTGCAGGAAGAATCCTTGTCAAATAGATTAATTTTTATTCTTTAAATATATGTATTTTTTTCGTTGTTAATATTAGTACAATATATACCGAGCATAATAGTTTGTCCCATGCAGAAATTTTATTCAGGATATATATTTCTTTTTGATTAAATGAAAATTAAGAATTGGAGGAAGAAAAACGACATGTATTTAAATTAAAGGCTAGAGATAAAGTTATTGATCTGAAACGATACATATCTTCAGATTTCAGATAAATCACTGTATAAATAATGAGCTAAAATATAATATTCTGCTCCATTTTCTGTATCTCTACAAGTTCTTATCAACAACCGTAATCCGTTCTGCGTTGGCTCACCTACTACTCCCACTAAAAAAGCCATGTAAGTAGGGGTGAGTCAGAAAATTAAATTAGTGGGTCAAAAAATTTTATTTTATTAGAAAAATTATTGTGTATAATAATAAATTATCTAATAAAAAAAAATATATATATATATATATATATATATATATGTAAATTTTCGATATATAATAATATAGTAGAAAAAGAAAATATTTTTATAAAATAATAAATTCTCACTATAATATTAAATTCATAATTATACTGAATGAGTTTAGATTTTCTAGAAGTACTACATGATTATTTCGTTGTTAATGTTATCAAAGATTTTTTTTTCTATATATATAATAAAAAAAATATTTAACAATTGATTTTTCATTTAATTCTACAATTGGGTCTTTGCAAAATCTCCTTTTAATATAGTAATAGAATATGAATTATGAAATAAAAATAAAAATAAAAAATTTACTTTATGAAATTAAATTTGTTCAATAATTTTATTGAGAAAAAAAAAGTCAGTCGTTAAATAAGTTTTAAATATATTTAAATTTATGGAATATAATAATATTTTAAAACATTTTAAGGGGTAAAAATTATTTTTAACGAGTCATAAAAAATTTATATGATAATATATATGAAAATTTTCATTAGAGAGAAATGAGTGGGGTAAATTGACCCCCACTACTCAGCACTTGACTCCTCCCATGCATGCATGCATGGCCGAGACAAATACATCCCTTTCTAGCGGAAGATTCAGCAGAATTAGTGCCTGTCAACTCACCTCATAAGCTCACCTAAACTTATGCTATCCTACCTAATTAGCTTAATAAGATACCCCGTAGAGAATTCAAATAAATAACCTAATCTCCAATTTGATTGAAATTTTTTTAATTTAATCCAACCTTAATTTGAATGAGACTTGTTAGTTAATTATATTTGGGGGTTAGACATAGATCAATCTTGAGAATGTTCACATGTCCTCAATTAATTATGTAACATTTTGGGTGTATTGAATGATTACTTGGTTTTATTACAAAGTAAAATTATTTTTGTTATAAAAAATAAAATATTTTAATAAAATTTTAAAATTTATTTACTTAATAAAAAAAATTAAAATTTCCACATTAAAAAAACACATATAATATTGTTTTATGTGGTAAATTTTATTAAAAATTTATTGGAATAGATTTAGGATTTATTAAATATTATCCATTAAATTTTTTAGATAATATTATATGTATTTTTTTATGAGGAAACTTTATTATTTTCACTAAGTTACTAAATATTTTTGCAATTAACTCCTTTACGGAAAAAAGAATAATTTTCAAAAAAAATCTCATGAGATTAATTATAAATTTATATTAAATCACTTTATTTTTACTTTATATTTAACCAAATAATCATAAAATACATTATAATTGGGAGTTTTCACTTCTTATTTGATGGTGTAGTCACATGGGTAGTGAAAAATTGAGGGGAGTATCAAGCTAAGAAAGAGAAAAAAGAGCTAAAAAATTGTAGCAGAGAAGTTAGTTGAATTAATTTAACTTCACTAATGTAAATTATTTAGTTAACTAATTTCCGGCTGTCAATTTTTTTTTTTTTTTTTTGTATATAAACTGAAGATTAGTTGTTCAATAAAGCAATTTTTGTACTTTTCATCTCCTTTCTTCCTTGTTGATATGAAAAATTATACAATAAAATCAATATATTTACAATACTTTCATTTTAACCGTTGAATGTAGGGGTGAGCATTATTCGGTTTAAACTGAATAAATCGAACCGAACTATCTTAATTTGATAATTTGATTCGATTTTTAAAATAATTCGGTTCGGTTCGGTTCGATTTTATATTATAAAAATTTCGGTTATTTAGGTTCGGTTCGGTTTTAAAGAGAAAAAATCCATTAAACCGAACTGAACAGAATAGTAATTTTATATATTCAAATTGAATCAAATCAAACCGAACTGATTTTGAAATTGATTTATTTTTCATGGAAATTTTATGAATTATATGTAATTATATATATATAAATTTTTTTAATTTTATTGATTAACGGTTATTAGATTAAAACCAAAGTCAAAATTAGATGAAATAACTTGAAAATCAAGTTTAAATTAAAAAATAGTCAAAAATAAAATCGATTAGGTTGAACCGAATCAAATCGAAATATAACAGTTTGATTCGATTTATTTTTTATCCATTTTAGTTCGGTTCGGTTTGATTTCTAAAATATGTAATTTGATTTTTATAATTTAATTTTGTTCGATTCGGTTTGAATCGAATACTTACCCTTAATTGAATATAATGAGTTTATATGAGTTTTGTCATGATCAGTGATTATGATTAAATCGTTATATGTACAACAGTTACACTGAATAAAAAATTTTGTGATACAGTCTCATCTTCAAATCATCTACATCCATTGTCTCTGCCATAGATCACTTTCACGACAAAACTTATCATAAAAAAATAGAAAAACCTAATTGCAGTTAGGGAGAGTGTAACCATGGTTCCAAAGGAGGTAGAGGGAGAGGGAGACCTCTACATAAGAGGAGATTCTTAAATTACGTTTAAATAACATAATTTAACCTCTTTTAACTAAACAAGCAGAGAAAATTCAGCATGAAGTGGGTAGACTAGAAATTTGTAGGAGAAATGGATTTAATCGAGTTTGATTTTGGATTTTCTAATGCTTCGAGCATAGAAAGCAATGTGATTTGACCTGTCGGCATGCATTCGAGAATTGTAAAGCCTTTATTTTACTTAATTAAAATTAAAAGGCAACAGATGTAACAGTTGAGACAAAGTTAGTATTGATTTGAAACGACACATATCTTCAGATTTCAGATAAATCACTCTACAAATAAAAGAGCTAAAATATAATATTCTGCTCCATTTTCTCCATCCCTACCATTAAGTTCTTATTAACAGCCCTACTCGGGTCGGCATTTGCTCACCTACTACTCCCACTAAAAAAGCCATGCATGGCAGAGACAAATACATCCTTTCTAGTAGAAGATTCAGCAGAATTAAAGATGTCCACTTGCCTCATAAGTTCACCTAAACTTATGCTATCCTACCTAATTAGCTCAACATATAAGATACCCCGTAGAGAATTCAAATAAATAAACTAATCTCCAATTTGATTGACAATATTTAATTTAATTTAATCCAACCTTACTTTGCTTACTTTGAATGAGACTTGTTCGTTAATTATATTAGGGGGTCAGACTTAGAACAATCTTGAGAAGGTTCACATGTTCTCTATTAATTATATAACATTTTGGGTGTATCGTATGATTATTTGATTTTATTATAAAGTAAAATTATTTTATTACAATACCTAAGATAATTTAATAAAATTTTAAAATTTATGTTATAAGAATTTTGAAAACTGATATTTTTTGTAAAATAACTAATTACAAAAAATTTATTAACTTAATAAAAAAAATTTCTCGTTAAAAAAATACATATAATATAGATTTATGTGGTAAATTTTATTAAAAAATTGTTGGAATAGGTTTAGAATTTATTAAATATTACCTATTAGATTTTTTAAATAATATTATACGTATTTGGTAATGAGGAAACTTTATTATTTTCACTGAGTTAATAATTTTTTTTTTGGTAATCAACTCTTTTATAGAAAAAAATAATTTTACAAAAAATCTTATGAGATTAGTTGTAAATTTATATTAAATCACTTTATTTTTATTTTGTATGTAACCAAATAATCATAGAATATACTGTAATTTGAAGTTTTCACTTCTTATTTTATGGTGTAGTCACATAGGCACCGAAAAATTGAGGGGCAGTATAAGCTCAGCAAGAGAAAGAAGAGTTAAAAAATTGCAGCTAAGAAGTTTTTTTTTTTTTTTTTTTTTTTTTTTGCTAAATGATAGATAAAATTTCATTAAGTGCTTGAAAATTACAAATAGGCTAGAAACAAGACAATAATTCAGAGGGCCTAAAAAAAAAGACAAGACAAGCATATATTAAAAAGCCACCCAGCCCGCTAAAGAAAAGGCCTAAGCTTGTAAACAGAACCCCTAGGTAAACTAGATTGCTCCAAACTCGTAGGGTCAACTTGAAGAAAATAGATGAAACCAGTGCCGCATCTGCAGAAACCATACGCCAACTGCAGGAAGGAAAGCAAACCACCATTGAAGCATAAGGGAGGCAAATCTCAACATCTACACAAGGAAGTAACATATGCTTAGAACCAAAGCAGCACACGACTTCAACCCATCACCATTGTTCCCAAACCATCTACGAGGAACCTAGACTAGGATCGAACAAGGGTGGAACGGGTTGCGAAGCAGAGCCCTTTTAAGCTTGAGGGATTGGATGCCATAAGAATAGCATCGGTACCGTCCCCAAGCGGTATCACACCACTAAAACCCAAAACCCGCCCTGTTGTCGAACCCAAGCAGCCTAACAACATCAAAGAACACATAGCACCAAGACTAAACTCAAACCCATCACCAAACAAGCCTAAGTAGAAGAAAGTAGAAATAACACCATAGATCCTCCATGCATGCACCCATTCTTTGAATGACTAGATCTGTGAATCAAAAACCCAAAGAACAAAAGCACTATTTACAACCTCTCCTAGAGAGGGAAGAGTGAAACCCACAAAATCCGGGCAGGGAGGATCCCCCCTGCCCAGAGTTTCTCTCAAGAGACGACTCTACTCTCTCTCTCCTACAAAGGAGACTCTTTTCTTCTTTTGGTTGTATATAAACTGAAGATACGATTAGTCATTCAATAAAATAATTTTTTGCTTTTCACCTCATTTCTTTCTGGATAGGATACATGTAAAATAATTTTATTATAATTAATAATATAATTAAATTATTATATGTATAATAATTATATCACACAAAAATTTAATATAAAAAATTATATAATTAAATCGATATATATCTCATCTTCGGTTAATCTAATTGTGACCGTCAAAGCATCGACATTCGTTGTCTGTGCCATAGATCACTTTCACGACAAAACTTATCATAAAACAATGGAAAAACCTAATCGCAGTTAGGGAGAGTGTAACCCCGGTTCCAAAGAAGGAGGGAGAGGGAGACCTCTAGACGAGAGGAGATTCTTAAATTACTTTTAAATGACATAATTTAACCTGTTTTAACTAAATAATTAAAATTTCAACAATCAAAATATATTTAATTGTTGAAAAATAAAGAGAGTACAATTGTTCTCCCAGCCTTGATGAATCACGTGTGTCATGTCAATTTCTATGAGCCCCAGCAAGCGATAAGTCATAGAGGATTGCAAAGTTGGTCTTATACGCATATGCAAATGACTTGGACCTTATTTCTCCTTCACCATTTCACACTTAAGATTAGGCCCATGATTTGGCCAACTAATGCATTAATTAACTCAATTAATTACTATTTAAGTCAATTTAACGCCATCTTAATTATTCTTACTTCAGTTATTGCATAGAATAATTGTATATCCTACTAAGAAGTCATCTAATGTTTACTTGGGAGTTAAGGAATGCTGATGTCCACAGTAACATATTTTGTGTTCAAGTAGCCTGGCGTGCAGAGAAAATTCAAAATGCTGAAAATATCCACAATAGCAAACCTGCAAAGAAATTCACAACCTACTGTACTCAATTAATGAATACATGGTAGAGATAATTACATGCTTTTTAGGGAATGAGTCAAAGAAGATACATACCTGAAGTTGGCTTTACAGAATGATGTCCACCTACCTTTTCTAATCCTACCTGATTTACTCAGAATACCATGAAGATTATTAATTAATAAATTAATCCCAAATTTTTTGACAAGTATTCTGATTCAACAATAAGAGACTTTTTGTTAATGAGATTTGGTTTAATATTTTTAAAATCATTTACAAAATTATGAAATTTTGGATTTAAATTTCATCAATAAAAGCTAAATATTGAATTCAGATCATAAGCATATATGGCACCATTTGTTAGCGTGTTCTTCACGCTTATATGGACGGTGTGCAATGTTCTCCGTTATTAATCATTCTTGTTTTGAGAGTTAATGGGTATTTTATATAGTAGTAAAGTCACTGGGTTGTTCAATTCAGTTCTCGGAAGAATCTAATAAAAGCTTGCAGAATGCGACATATATATATATATATATATATATATATATATTAGAATTATGACTTAAAATCCTAATGGGATTTAGAGATAGATCTTTTCCTAATTTGAGTGGAAGAAATATTCATCAATAGAATAGAGGAATATTTCCTATAATGAGTATAACTCTTATTTTCGTGTTATTACTAAATTGAGTAGGACTCCTAATCAGATAAGGATTAAGAGAATTAACACTATAAATAGGAGAATGATGAAAAAGGTTATTTGGCTTTTGCCCATTGAAGAGAGTTGCTTTTGTCCATTGAAGAGAATGATTTTCAGCCCATGGAGTGAGGTTGTCACCTATTGTAGAGAGGAGCTTTACCAATTGCTTCGGATTTGACTCTGCCCATTAATGATGGGCTTTTGCCCATTGCAGTAGAGAGAGACTTCGGCTTAAGGTGGAGAAAGAGATAGAATTCAAGAGGAAGGGATTCTTGTCCATTGGTGAGAGGGCTCTTGCCCATATAGTTGAAGGCACCCTTTGTGGTGTAGTGTTATAATAGTAAATATATTGGGTTATGTTTAGAGAAGATTGTGAGGGACTAACTAATATATTTACTATGAGCAGTTTGATATAGTATTGATTCTCTTTGGTGTAATTGGGTTGATGGGTAGTATAGTTATGAGCTTGTAATGATGATTTATTTATTATTGATAGTGGAAGATGACATGCCCGTGGATGTAGCCCTATGTTAAGAGGGTGAACCATGTAAATATTAGTGTTTTGTGTGTTTGTTTTATTTTTTTGTAGTTTACACGCTTCCGCGGTGCACAACAAATTGGTATCAGAGCCTGGGATGATTCTGGTGAATTTGATTGAAGGTAGAGCTATTGCGACATGTAGAAAATCGCACATGTAATAATGGTGGTGGTGGAGAGTTGAAATTGAGGTGGAGCTCTTGATACAAAATCAAGATGGTTGATGACGTGAAAATTTTTTTAAGAATAAAGCAAATTACACCCAAGATGAGATTGAAGAATTGATGATTTTGAAGGGTTCAAGCTCAAGCATGGAGATTTGATGATTTGATGATACCAAGAATTTGAGGTATACAATGGTTAATGAATTTTGAGTCAAGGTAGAGATTGTTAGAATTATGACTCAAAATCCTAATGGGATTTGGAGATAGATCTTTTCCTAATTTGAGTGGGAGAAATATTTCTCAAGAGGATGGAGGAATATTTTCTATAATGGGTAGAACTCTTATTTTAGTGTTATTTTAGTGTTATTCCTAAATTGAATGAAACTCCTAATCAGATAAGGATTTAGAAAATTAACACTATAAATAGGAGAATGATTGAAAATGTTATTTGGCTTTTGCCCATTGAAGAGAGTGGCTTTTGCCCATTGAAGAGAGTTGTTTTCAGCCCATGGAGTGAGGCTGTCACCCATTGTAAAGAGGGGCTTTGCTAATTGTTGCGGATTTGGCTTTGCCTATTGATGAGTGGTTTTTGCTCATTGCAGTAAAGAGAGGCTTCGGCCTAAGGTAGAGAATTCTGAGAGGGACTAACTAATATATTTACTGACAGTTTTATGTAGTATTAATTCTCTTGGGTGTAATTGGGTTGATGGTAGTATAGCTATGAGTTTGCAATGATTTATTTATTATTGATAGTGGAAGATAGCATGCCCGTGGATGTAGCCCTATGTTAAGAAGGAATCATGTAAATATTAGTATTTTGTGTGTTTGGTTTGTTTCTTTACAATTTACATGCTTCTGCGGTGCACAATAATATATATATATATATATATATATATATATATATATATATATATATATATATATATATATATATATTAATCGCATGTTTAATTTGAACTATTGCTGCGGATCACTAATTACAAGAGTAATTAAACAAACAATATATGCCTTTTTTAATTAATCACAATTATTTCCAACATTAATGATAATCACTTGACTACTAAAGATGCATTTTGTATGTGGACTTGTACATCCTATTAATTCCTAATACAATTCAGACCAATTCATTGCAAACTCAAAAATAGAATATGTATAGTTAAAACACATACGTAAAATACATGAAATTGGTATATTTATATTATAAATTTATAATGAACTAGGTCTAAATAAATTTTTTTCCATTTAAAATAATTTAATTAATCCGCATTACATAATTTTGAAGATTAATCATCCAATCCTAATTCCTGGTTAACCAGTGAAGTTTGAAGGGTATGGTAATTTAGGCCTTGAAAATGGACAAAAGAATGTCTCTCTTTAAGATAATTAAGAATATAATTTATTTATGCATGTCATTTTTAATCATTGAAAATTAAAGAGAAAAAAAAATAATTATCTTAATCTCCAGCACCCAAAAAATTAATTAATTTATTTATGTATGTCGTTCACTTAGTGCATGTTGATGTATATCATAGGTCTATTTTTAGAAAAATTATACAATAAAATTGATTTATGTATAATAATTTTATTATAACCACTGATTATGATGGATATCACATAAGTCTCATCATGATAAATAATTATAATTAAAATGTTATATATATATATATATTGTACTAAATAAAAATTCTTTTGTTTTGGTTTGTTTGTGTAGGATTAGTTGCACAATCCAAGTCGCTTTCATAGATGTCACATTTTGAATCAAGAAAAAAGATCCAGGAAAGATGCCACCGCCATTTCAAAGTCTGCATTTTTGCTGGATTAGGTTCTATATAAACCGATTTCTTACTTTGTTACCTGCACAGCTCTCCACCCCCTCTCTCTATCTCTCAGCACATCTCTCCATCCCCTCTCTCGGTTTCTCTCAGGCACATCTCTCCGCCGTCTCTCTTTGTCTCTCCTTCCCTCTACCTCTTCAGATAAGGTCATCGAAGCTCTAGCTCTTGCGATGGATCCAATAGTATTGCACCACCTCTTCACCCGCTCACTCAGTTTAAACAACCTCCATGGTCCAGTGAGCTTTCCCAGTCGTTATCTTGGAGCTTTCCACTTTCCTCGAGGTGTCCATTCCATAACCATTGAAGCATATGATGTTCACGGTCAGCCACATCCATTTCGCTTAGCCATACGTCAAGTTGATCTTTATCCAAAACCGATTATTTGCCAAGCCCTTTGGGCTCAGTACGTGGCACAGAAGAATCTCCGAGAGCACGATCGAGTTACTTTCAGCGTGGAGATAAACCAAGTTAATGGCTTCGTGAGATATAGAGTTATGGCCCATAGGAGAATATTTACCTTATTTGGTCAGGATATATGGCTTAATGTGGAGGATTTGCCCCACTAATTATATATCCTATCTAGAACTCACTAGCTGCTATTAGGGGTGTGCAAACGGGAAGTTCGATTCCGAACCGAATCGAACCAAACTGATAAAACTGAAAACCGAAAATAAAAAATTTTAAAAACCGAACCAAACAGATTAATAAGAGAAAATCGAATCGAACCGATAAATATCGGTTAGGTTCAGTTTTAAACTGATCAAACCGAAGTTTATAAAATTTCATATTTTTAATATTAAATCTAAATAATAAAAACATAAAAACAAAAAAAATTAGAAATCAAAACTCAAAAATCTTAAGGTTCGGTTCGGTTTTCTTTGATTTTAGTTTGGTTTGATTCAGTTTGATTCAATTCGGTTCGATTTTCTTTGATTTCCTATATATATTAATAATTTCGATTCGGTTTGATTTTTTTTTTATGAAAATAACCGACCAAACCGATTAACCGAAATTATTAAAATTATAAACCGAACCGATTGAACTGAATCGAATCGATTCAATTCGGTTTTTCAGTTTAAACCGAAAACTGCTCTCCCTAGCTACTATACAATACATTCTCTTAATTTGGGTGTTTTAGTTCATGCTTTGGGGTCTTGTAGTTTGCTTTGGCATCTCTGGAATCTGGTCTCTTCTTCACTACTACGTGTATTTTTTTTTTCTTATTATCAATAAATTCACTTTGCTCATGGAGGATGGTAGAAGGGCATGGAGATTTTGGGCAATAATCCTCCACCTTTAACATCAATACATACCTTCTTTCACGTATATACAATGATTTTATTATAACTGTTGATTGTGGTGGGTCTCACAATAACGAATATAATGAAACCGTTGTTTGCACTCTCACTCTAAAGACATAGGTATCAACTCCCTATAATTAAGAAAGAATTATTTTATTGCATATAAAGGAGTACTATTTTTTAGTACTCTCCTTATATCTAATAATTAATCAGCAAATTAATCCATGCATCACATATCTAATTTTTTATTTGAAAAATAAAAAAATAAAAATGATTTTTTTTAAAAAACATTTTCGTTTAATTGAAGTGATTTGTTATTTATATACTGACTTATATCTTTTGTAAAAATCTTTTATTTTATTAATTTGATAGACATTTTGAATTGATTTACCACTTAAAATGACTCAATTTAAATTTATTTAAAAAGAGAAATTAATATAATTCACAATTAAAACAACTCGAATTGAATTAAATTTATTCTTTTCAATTTACAGAAATATATCTACTTTATTTTTATACGCTTTATTAATCATATAAGAGCTCTTATTCAAATGACAAATTTAATTAGCTAGAAAACCCACTTGTTTTTTCTTTATTATCATGAAAGTTGACAACTTCTCAAATTCTCCATGTTGACTCAACGCGTCGCTATTCATTCGTCATAAGGCATGCCCTTGGCTTGAAACAGTGAGATATTTTCTCTTTCTACTTCTTTTATCCCCACCTACCCAAGAATAAATCGTGTGTACTTATGTTGTATCTATTGACCAAAAAAAAAAATTTTGAATTATTCTAACCTTGCCAAAATCATTTTCTTCCTTGTGAACAGCTTGTCCCAAAATCAACATAAAAAAAAAAAAAACATAACAGAAACTAGCCCGTTACCTTAAATTAAAAGTCATTACTCTTTATAATATTTTTCAATGGGCTTATCGCAAAATCAACACAATCACAAATCCTAGGAAAAAGGGCTAAAATTAGCCTTGAGATCATGTTGAAAATTATCAGAAAATTTCAGATATAACTAGAAAACCAACTAAATGCCAATTTTCATTTCAGTTTTATAGGTTTAATGATTGTAAAAAGCATCAAGATGAAGTATTATGGGCATATTGCTTTCTCTCTAAATTAAACTTAAAAGGAGTTAGAGGATGAGGATTGTTCGACAAATTAAGGAATAAGAATCAATTAATAAAAAAAAAAAAACGATAGATGAGAAATATAAAGAGAGAATGGTGAAATGACGAGACTTATTAGTGGATATGCATGTGAAAAATAAGAGAGAAGGCGCAGGGAGTATTGGGAAGAAAAATAACTTTTTTTTTTTTCACGTGACATTTTAAAATATAATCATTGTATGTATTATTATTGTGGGATTTCGGACTTGATTTAGTATATTTTCTCATAACACTATTACGATACTTAGATATTAATGTCACAAAGATAGAGAAAATGAGTCGCCATCGAGTAATAATCATGACAAATTTGTGAGAAAGGATACAAGTGACAACTTATCCTTTTCAAAGATCCACTACCCTTCTGAGCCTAATGGCTTGGGTGCGAGAGAGGTTAAACACTCTATCCACCTAGACTTATCTTAAAATAAGGGTCAGCCTCTAAAGTCTGTCTTATTAATATTTTATTAAATTCCTAATAATATATTTATGTAAACTAAGGTTACATACACATTTAAAATTCAACTATTCCATAAAATAACAAATTGGTACATGTACATAAAAAGTCCTATCATGTGATGTTTCTAAATTAGAAGAATTACCTTATGTACCATCATTTCCCTACATACATACAATATTTATTTACATGTCATACATAGCATACAGAAAAAAAAGAGTCCTAAACATTTTAATATAAAGTACATGCATAAGAGGAGGGTTCCAACATATCAAAGTTTATAGGTTATGTACTTAGACTCATTAATTATTGTGTTTTACCTATATGCATCTTTACTAAACTTATTACATGTCAAAAGTCCATTTGAAAATATTCAAAATAATTAAAGTAAAATTAAAGCCCTAAACTTAAAAATATAAAAAAGTAAGTATTTAAGTTAAAATAAAAAAAATTTACAAAATTAATTGAATTAAATAAACAGAAAATAAATAAAGAAAATAGAAAAATAGGATTAACCGAATTAACTAAACTAAATCAAAGTAGGATTAGAATTAATTTTAATCAATTAAAGTCTCCAAATCTAAGCCAATCATTTAATTCTAATTCCAATATATCTAATATGCATAATTATCACTAATTAATTAATAAAAAAAGTGTAAATTAATTAAAAATAAAAAAGAGTTTAATTGTATCTAAAATAACTTAGATATGAAAAATTTCTGTTTTGTACAGATATCTTGTAAGATCTATAAAAAATACAAAATTTATTAGAAAAAATCTACAAAAAATTACTTGAAATCCTAAACATACTCAAATTTAACATGGAAAAACAAGAACACTCTAAATTTGATACTAAAAAAAATGTAAAATTAACTAATACTAACCTACATGCAAAAATCCTAAAATTGGGTGGCAAATTTGTAAAATCAAGAAAAATACTAAAACATCATGAAAAATCATAAAAATTTACTAGAAGCTGTCTAACATATCAAACTAAAATATGGTAAAAAGAAAATAATCATTCCATCCCAAATCAAATAAGAAAAATTAATTAAATTAACCAACACCAAAATTTAGACAGCATTACACTATAATTTTCCAAAAATTACTCACACCAATCTACTAAAAATTTTGCAAATGTAAAAATATGAGAATAAATTAGACATCTTTAATGATTATAAAATAAAGAATGACTGAAAATAAGTAAGATTTGACCCCTAAAAATTTATGCAAATTCGGGTGTGAGTAGATTCAGGTTCATATTGGTCCAAATTTTGAAAAATCATAACTAATTAAAGAAAAATGATTTTGGAATGATTTAAAAACAAAATTACATGGAAACACCCTAATGTATTCATTAAAAATACCACATGCAGATTAATACATTTGCATGGAGAAATAATAAGAATAGATTCGGGTAGAAAAAGAACATGCATACATATGAAGTTATCAAGGACCTTTTCAGATTTTACCTTGTTTAGAGATTGATTCCTTCAAATTAAGGAGATCCAGAGACTCCTTTGGGATCTTAAGATGGATGGTAAGCTACAGAGAAACTTGATTAATTATAGCATACAGTTAAAACCTGAAACAAAACCCAAACCAAACAAGAATGTGGGGTGTGTGCATGTGTAGCCCAAATGGCCTTTATGGCATTAAAGGTTTGAGAGATTTTCTAATTAGCTTAGAACCTCTCTAAACCTCTCCCAATTTGATGTCTTTTGAGTGTTTAATTGCTGCCTTTTGGCCATAAAAATCCCTCTCAGTATTGAAATTTAAAGGGGTTTATATAGCGAAAGGTTGGAGAGGTTAGGTTAGATCAAGCTTAGGAGTTTAAACCTATCTAAACTTCATATTCCCACCCTTATCATTGTAGATTTGGTTGCCAAGGATTATTTATCCCTTTTTTTTTTTAATCTTTTATCTTCTAATTAATTGTTTATTTATTAGTTAACTTAATGGCCCTAGCCTTAATTTTAAAAAACCCAAAGCCTTATTTATTTAATATGGCCTAATAGGCTTTATTATTAACTTAGTGAGCTTGTCACTTCAATCAAGCGTAGAGCAAATCTCTTAGGTCTAATCAAATGACTAAGGGTTTAGCTCAAGTCTAGGTCCAATTAGCCACTAGTTAAGCCTTAAACCTAATTTTTTTTATTCTAAACTCAAATTTTATATTTTTTTACTTTTATTTTTTTATTTTTTATTTTTATTTTTATTACTTTTTTTTGTGCTTTCCGTCTATTCCAAATATCCCTGGAGTGCTCAAGAACTTCTAGAATTCTCTGGCATTTATCATCTTTGGGCTCTTTACTGCCTCTACGTATACAATGCTCCAAAGGGTTAAAAAAAAGGTTTCTACAACTATTGCATTTTAAAATTTCACGTAAAAGGAAATTATTCATAGTCATTATTCATAATGGATTTCAATATAGTTAATGGTAAAAATCTATCCTTTGTATATATAATGATTATATAGAATAATTTCTTTTTAGAAGTATATCTAATATTGTTGACGAAAATTAGGAAAGATGAGAAAAGTTCCCAGAAAAAGAAATGGGTACACTATTACATAAAATACGCTTTGATAATGGCATTAACCTTATAGATGCTTAGTATTCATCATGTCTAGTATTGAGTAGAATATGTATTCACCTTATCAAGCTCCTACATTAACAATCAATGACAAGTTTTATTGGGCATCTAAAAGGCCATTTCAATTGTATTGAACCTTTTGTAGTAACCTATTATTTTCTTGTTTCATGGAGTAGGCACTTCTCAATTAGTCTTTTGATTACACTTATTAGTCAGCTTAACATTTCTGGTGTTTTTATTTGGATAACTTAACCTTCCAATAATCGTTTTCATGCATTTTACTTATTACAAACTTTTTTTTTTCAACTTGTCATTTATTGAGGATGAGTACTTATAACAACATTGAAATACTTTTTCGGGAGATTGCGATTAAATTATATTGATACACTTATTTCATATAGGCATTTTAGGTAGCTTTATGTCTTTTTTGTTTTTTTAATTTAATATTTTTATATTTTTAACTTTTATTTTAGTTAAATTATTGATTTTATTATTTTATAGTTGATTTATGGAATTTCTTTGATTTTGATAGGTAAAAAGGTGTTATGGAAATAAAATGTACAATTAGGAGATTTATGGTGATTTGAAAGCTTAAATGCATGAAAAATATGTATAAATTCTACCAAAGATAGGAGACTTTTCGAGAATGACATGGCCCAGCAACAATGCCCTATATCGTAAGGCATGTGTAGCAAAAAGAGGGAACTGCAGAAAATACTTCGAAAATGACATGCCCTTCTGGCATGGGGCATGTCATGGGTTGTGCAGAATCAGAGCTCTTGGAAACTTTTATTTTGAACTTGGGTATGGCACGGGCATATGCCGTTTTGCGCATAAAAGTGCTAAGCTGGGAGTTTTTTTTTTTTTTTACACGTCACCATTATTTTATCTGTTGTTCTTTTCTCCTTTTAGTCTATTCTAGGACAAATATATGGGCATATAAATACATCATTTTTTCCTTTTAGCCATAAAGAGTGTGAGAGAGAAAACAAGGACAAGAGAATAGAAGAAGAAAAAAGAGAAAGGATACCATAGCTGGATTTCTCTGCTGCAAGTGACATTTCAGCTGTAGAGTTTCAAGGATTTGGGATTTCTCCACCTGGGTTTCTCTACTCTTAGCTCATTTTCATGTTTCTTTCATCAAATTTGTCATTTTTCATTGTACATGATATCATGAGTGAGTAGTTATCCTGAGATTTCAGAGTTGGATTGTAATGTTTTGAATTGAATTATTGATTTGAATTGGTTTCATCTAGATTTACTATATTGATGAATTTTGATTTATTTCATTGTGTGCTTTATTGACTTATCTAGTGTTGGTATCCATTGAGTAATATTCTTAATCTTTTATTGAAAAATCGAGAGGCAAAAAATCATTGATAGATAATTAAGAATTTAAACTTGAATACCTAAATTTAGAGATAAACTAGGGTTTAAGATGATTAATCGGCTAATTAACAAACTTAATAGGTTTTATTAAATTAAATACCACAAGAGTAGGATTTGTTTAATTAAAACCTCTTTAATTGTCTTGAGAAAGAAATTAAAGGAGAATATAATTAGCTACCTTCAAACAATAGATTTTCATAAAATTGGATAAATCAAGCCAAATTCCCATTAGCTTGAAGCATGAACCCCAAACTCTAAAATCACTTTTACCATTGTTAATCTTTGTTCTTGCATACTTCATTAGTAAATTTTGCTTAATTTGAGATTTATTACTTTGTCTATTGCCAATTTTCTCCAATTTCATTTTAATTACTGAATTTTATTATTTTAGGTCGCATATACACTATTATTAGCCCAAATAATTACAACAATTATAGTTTAGTAGTTGAACACAAATCTCTATGGGACGATATCTTTTTTACTACTTGAGCAATCCGTGCATTTGTGGGTTTGCATGCCATCGTATATTAAATGTTAAATGTCTTATATAAAACAAGTATGTATATTTATTTAATTTTTTTCTTCAATTTGTAGTTATGGAATTGTATATGATTTATTGGTTAGGACTTGTGATAATTTGGAACCCTAATTCCCAAAGTACAGAGAATGAGCTTCCAATCCAATGCTCGTTTGCAGGTAGGCAAGATCAATCGTGGTTGGAATAGCGTTGTGAGGTGATGTATGCTTCCCACGCTAATTAAGACAGCCATGACAGGAGAATCAAGGAAGAAGGTTTAATGGATGCAGTTGATTTCAACATCCTGAAATGTGCAATTTTTTTCGATGGGTACATGATGAGAATTGTAGAAGTTGTGAAATTATTATGCTAAGAATGTTTTCCAGAATACAAGAATGTGAACATAAAATTGCTGAAGGTCATGCAAGGGAGGTAGAATTGGTCTATGAAATGAAGAAAATAAAAATAGTGCAACAATAAAATAGAGATGGCATTACATGCATATGCAGAGAAAATTGCTGCTATGAGGAAATTTCAAGCATGTCCAAATATGTGTAATGGATATGAGTAGTGCTTGTGTAAATGGTTTGGGATATCTTGTGTTGTATTAGATGGTTCAGTAATGGCAATTATATTGAATGATCTTTGAATTTAGGAAGTAATAATGACAAGGGCAACTTATATTTGCCATAAACCTCTACTGTGTAAATGAGGTGTGTGGTAGTGCGTGATTGCATTTGTAATAGTCTGTAGCCGTCGAATTGTGTAATGGTTTGTAAAAATGGTTAATATAAAACAATTGTAATGAGTTTTTGGTTATTGAATGAAGAATATTTTGTATAATTCAGAAATTTTACACCACCCGTTAATGACATGGCTCAAAACTTGGCGAAGCACAACTTGTAAACTTTACATAGGGCTGGTGTTACTTCTTGATATGTCTTTACACAGCTAAAAGCACCAGCTGTGTAATTGCTTGTGCTTCTACATGGCTTCTTCTGTTCAAACTAGCATTGGAGGTTACATTGCTGGTGTAAATTTTACGCCCCTGTGTAATGACATGGCTCAGTTGAATCTTCAAAGCTTGGCGAAACACAATTTGTGTAAACTTTACATAAGGCTGGTGTTACTTTTTGATATGCCTTTACATCGCTAAAATCACACTAGTGTAATTACTTGTGCTTCCACATGGCTCCCTTTGTTCAAGCTAGTATTGGAGGTTACATTGCTAGAGTGACTGGGAACACCACTTGTGCTATGACAATTTCCGTATTTACACGACCAAAAGCATGGCCATATTGGTGCTTGTGTAATCTTTTGCTTCACCAGTTTCTACACCACCCGTATTTCCTAACTAATTTTATATTGCACAATGGTGAGCAAGCAATACACAATGGTGAAAATGTAGCATTTTAATATGGAAATACACCTTTGTAAGAACGAAAGATATTGTAAAATTCATTCATAAATATAGCCAAGAAAGCTAAATTAAGCTGTTTACATCAACAAAATTACAAGACCCAAAAAAATCATGTATTATCATAAAATTAAAGCAGTAGAAAGTAAAATTATCCAAATTGCATTAGCATAATCTACGTATTTTCTTCCCTATCGCAGTAGGTTAACTCCAAAATCATCCTTTACATTCATAGCACCAACTTTACAAAAGTCATCCTAAATTCATCCTAAAAATCTACACAAAAGTCATCTGTATATCCAAAAAGCTATGTCCAAAAATATGCAGCAGCAGCAGGTTATCTATTGGCCTACATCCTAAAAACCTTGGCCCTCACAAAAATGGAGCTTGCTTCACTTTCAAATTTATCATTCACTCCACATAAATTTGCCTCAATTCCACTCAACAAGTTTCGCAGCCTATTCTTCAAAACCCAAAAAAAAAACTTCAATTGAAAGTAATCAAGCTATAAACCTCAATTTATTCCAGTGAATTTGGGATTCTTCCCTTATATTTTGGAGAGAATTTGACGCTAGGGTTAAAATGAGAGAGGGAAAAATTTCATCTCTTGTGGATTATTTCATGTAACTTCAGGAGTTCATTTTTTTTTTTCATCAAATTTTGTTCAAATCAATTATTTTATTCCACTTCAGCACCTTTTTGTCCATGTCACCAGCTTTGGACAGAAAATAGATGGAAAGCCGTTTTTTGCTAACAATGCGAAACCTACCACTTTATCAAAACATGAATAACACATCTTGAAATGAAAAACGAGTTAAGTTATAAGGTACTTTTTTATAATTTCCTTTTCTGGCATTCTATTTGTGATTTGACTCAAAGTTATTGCTTGTATTATTTTGATTGAATTTTTGAGTTCCTACCAAGATGAGAGAGAGGGAGGAAGAAAGACTGAGAAAGTAAAGAAGATGGCCAAGTAAGAGAGAGCAGGGACAAATTTTGAGTGAAAGACTAGAAGGGGGCCAAGAGAGAATATTATATGAGAGTATTTTTGTTACTTCATAAGTGGCTCAACTCAAATTGAGTCTAATTTGAATAAAAAGGCCGAGTGGTAAACTTAATCAAACCTTAAGAGACCAAATTCTTTCAAATTGAAAATAGAAATACACAAAAAGGCTTTGTATTGGGTGTATCTAGTCTAGGTTGATGCTGAAACTGAAATTTGGGATTAATCCTAATCCCAAGTGTAGCTGACAATTTAGTAGGCTAGCCACCAATTTTTTAATTCTATTAGCAATGATAAAAAACGTTAAGTATCTCCATGCTGCCCATCAATATTCCTTACAGGACCCTTGAACCATTTCCTTGCATCCAAGACCCACCAAAGCATTATCAGGCTCAAACATACCCCAAGTGCAACTGGTGCATAGTTGAAAGTTTTCCATCGGATAGGGTAGATTGTTGGCAATAGGAAAGCTGAACAGGTATAGCATATCCACAGGAAGGCTACCAAGCAAATTGGCCTCCTTGCTCTACCCAAATAAAAGGGTCCAGGCTTGAAGTTCTTCTCTTCCATCAACAGCCTTGCAAATATTGGTACTGCATACCCTCCAACCCATCCGATTGTACTTATTGATATGATGGCTGTGAAAATTACATCAAGCTTCAAGATGGGTAGTCCAAGAATGATGCTGATGGCTGTACAGAGCCACACAGCATTTCTGGGAACCTTGTATTTGGGGTGTATTTTTCTCCACAATGGTGAAAATGGGATTCCATTGTCTCTTGATAAAGCATAAACCTTCAAATTAAGGAAAAGCAAGTCATTGCTTGCAGAGAGATTAAATGAAGAAGAAGCAAATTATATCGATTGATTTCTCTTACCACTCTGCCAGCACTAGTAGTCACTGAAAGTCCACAAAAGAAGAAAGATCCCCAGATGATACAGAGGAAAACTACAGCTCCTGCTGAATTATGATACCTCCCATGAAATGCATCATAAATTATCTGTGCTGGCACCAGTGCACCGCCAGTCTCATTGTTCCCATCGTATAAATAGCTAGGATCCTGCAATGAAATGAAATTTGCATTGCAGTGGGGAGATTCCTAATTGAATTTCAAAACAAAATTCAAGTTCCTTGTCAAGGCAGGGCAAAATTTCTATCTCTATACGCCCCTGAGTCCTGCAAGAAAAGCATGTATATATACCTTGATACTGAAAGTAAGAGCTAAATTATACCCCCATCCAAAAACTGAGATGATGCCAATGCTAGAAAGAATGGCAATAGGTCCAGTTCTGTCAGCACCTTTTGTTTCCTCGGTTAAATGAGCTGCAGCGTCGTAGCCGTACAGGGAGTAGTTGCTGAGGAGTACAGACATAATTATTGCATAAGGTTTACTACTAATTCCAGTTGACTCGGGTGATGTTTCAAAATGAGTGAACACATAAGAAGCTGGCTGTGTGGGTCTTGCTACCAAAGGAAGCATTATTATCACAACTAAACCCCCAATCACCTGCAAGATAAATGAAACTGCTCTGAAATTCCAGATAAAGGAGAGCTTGCTAGCCACATGAGGTAAATTATTGTGATTTGTAGCTAATAAGCAAATTGGGGTCAATGTAAATAAAGGCAAGCAACAGGGGACGCTAGACAAACAATCGATGAAATCAAAGTAGAATATTTCTCTGCAAAATAAGGCTGCATGCATTGACTCTCTTCAGAGTTCATAAGTGTGGGATGTTCATGAAAAGGGTCACTTATCTTTAGTAGTGGTGCTCGTACAATAAAGCAAGAAAATTGAATAGAAAAGTATAAATTATAGAGCAAACCTGCCACCATATGGAGATAATGTCAAGGAATGCAATGACTTCTAAAGCGAAAGTGTTCAGAACAGCCCATATGATGGTAAAGCCTATATACATACACAAGAATACACTCCTTGAAGCAAAATAGCCTCCACCCTTGTTTGTTCCCGTGGACAGAAGTATGATCATCTGTAGTGCCTGTGATCCTGAATATGCCTGCAGGAACAAACATAAAATTTTCACTCTTGCATTTATTTTTTGTTTTAATTTGATATAATATATCATTTCACACCTAAATTTTACTTAAAAAAGAAAATTTTATGACACTCTAAACTTTTAAAATATTTCATAACACATCTCAATACCTCTATAAGATAAAATTAAGATATTTTTAAAATATTTGTGTGACTCACACTAATATGATAATTTACTGACTATAATATAAAAAATATTTTAATTTCACTTTTATAGAGAAATTTTATAGAGAAATTAAGATGTATTATAAAACTTTTACATAAGTAAAATGTGTCATGGGACGTTCTAATAAAATTCAAGCATTTTTATACATTGCGTCATTACGATAGATTCATAGATGAATGTACACATACCTGGGCACCAATCCCAGAAATTACACCAATGGTCTCGAGCCATGCACAGCACCAGGATGCAAATGGCCCCCACTTGGGTCCAGCCAAATGGGCAGCCCAAAAGTAAAGCGAACCTGTGGTCTGTTTACATTAATTTTTTCAACAAAGCCATATTTATGCATGTATCAGTGAACTTTGACAAACATACAAAGATCGTATTTAGTCTGAACACCCATACCTAATTATAGATAAAGGTCATGAGTTTTTTGTCAAATTCTTCCCTTAAAAAAATTATGAATAAGTTAATATATCGTCGAATAACAACCCGGCCGTCAACATACGCTGCTAATTAGAAAATTAAATAAAATTTGATTTTTACTATTGATCAGACAGAAAAGGATGCACAACTTAAATACACATGTTTTGACCAAGACAGTGCTCAAACAGGATACTCCTGAGACGATTGTTCATCTTCAGAATCTGCACAGGAACTGGTATGACATATAGGCAAGTAAATTTGCATGGAGAAGTAGACAAAGAACTTCTTAATTTGGTTTATTACTCCAAGTAGTTAATTGGTATAAATATTACCAGAAAGGATAAAATTAATTAAGCAGCAGTAAAGCTCAATAGTACTAGCTGGAGTCATCCAGAAAAAAAAAAACTGAAAAGATAAGATACACATACAGGAAAAGAGGAGCAAATTTCAGCCATGGCTATTCCAACAAACCAGGTGAAGAATGTGACCACCAGCCATCCCCAAATCATGCTTGCAGGTCCTGCATAAAGTAGGCTTGGGCCATACAGCGGTGTTCCAGTAAAAACTGCCATGCTCGAGAACGTAATTGCAAGCGTCTTAAACAAGGTCTGCATGAAATTAAATCCAGGTATGAGTTTCAATATCATAAAAATGTTTGAATATTGAGAAAACGAAATATTATCATCAAATAACCATTTCTCTTCTGAGTTCTTGCTTGTATCCAAGCTCATTTAGACGTTTCTCTCCAGAATCAACTTCCAGAGCTGTTTGAGTGGAGCCAGTATGAACCCTCGGAGCCATGAAGAAAACAAGGAAGAACTACCCCTTAATCTCACCAAGAAGATGATGGAGTAGAAATTCTGCAATACCCACTAGATATAAACCTTTCCAAGGTTGTTTAGATGATTTACAGAAGAAGAGAGACTGGTTGTTTGAATGAGTACTTTCACAAGTCAATCAGGCGACCAGAATTGTCGCAATAGTCATGAAGCTGTGTGCTAGAGGCCACATGTTGCTTGAAAGCGAGGATCATTTGTGGATTATTTTAATTATTATGCACTTTCCTCTTGTCTTTATTCGTAAAAGTCCTAGTGCAGTACGAAAATCAAGCCACAAAAGTTGAAAAGTTTATACTTTTTTTGTCATCACAAGCCTCAGCAGTTGGAAACTGTGAACTTAATCAAGTGACCATTTCTATAATCTAATTAAGTCAACATGTTGAGAATGCTTTGTTATATATATATATCACTATCCTTAGCTAGGATGCCCTGGATTTGCATGTTTTAGATTTCTTGTATAAGGACCTTGCAATTAGAAATATAAATAAAGTTCTTGAGTTGTATTGAACACATTGAAAATTAATAAATAACAAGTTTTCACTCTAAATTCTCTCCTTCTCAAGTTCTTTCTTTCTTTCTATTTCTTCCTTTTCTCCTGCTTCTTCTCAATCTCTCCTCTTTTCTTTCTCCTTCTCCCTATTTCTCTATTTGTTGTAAGCAGGTCATAACATTTTTTCTTATAGTTCATCAATATTAATTTATAAATAATTAAAATTTTCAATTAAAAAAGATTCATACTGACAAGAATTAAATAAGTTTTATGCTCACGACAATTTTTTTTTCAGATTTAAATAGACTATACTTTGATAAGCTCACATAGGCAAAGGGAAATGGACTAACCAGCCTAAAAAGTAATAATGTGTTGAGTTTAACCTTATCCATGGAAACCCAAGCTAGTTCCTGGTCTGTCCACTTCTTTTGGGCCAAAAACAATAACATCATCTTCCTTTATATTTAATATCTAAAAAATAGAAAGGTGGAGACTCTACCTAAGTTTATTAGTGATATAAATTTAACCATTAACTAAGCCAAGTTAGGCAAACAAAATCACTAATTAACTATGAAGAAAAGAGTAAAAAAAAAATACATAAGAAAAAGAAAAGTTTAAATTTTCATAATTATATATTTTACTAAACATTGACGAATTAATCACTTGGAATGGGAGAGGGAGAGAGAGAGAGATCATCCACATTTTTATGTTGTTTCCTTACTTTCAAATCTCCCAATAGGCATATAATATGTTTATTTTTATTATAATATAAGTTGAAATTTAAAGCTTCACGTTCATTTTTAAATAATTAATTTTAATAAAAATAAATAATATAATTTGTTAAATAATCATTTAATTTGTTGGGTCTATTAGACATAATTTAAAAAAAATATATATTGTGTCATCTAGATGCAACAATAAATGTACTTTTCCTCTTTACAGAATGGTTACGAAATCCTATTGGGTAGTTATTATTCTCTAACAAAAAGTGGTTGCTGAATTTATATACTTATTATTTAATTAATGAAGCTTCAATCAATCAACTCATTAGTATTAAATTAAATCATTGATGGATGACACAAACATAAATATGAACCTTTAGCCATATTTAATTGGATTAATTTCCCAATGAAATTTGGTTGACAAATATGTATGGACCGAGTGATGCTGAAGAAGACTCTGCAGGCGTAATTATTTAATTAATTAAATATTATATATAAAAAATTAATTAAGCAATGTTAATTAAATCAGAGCAAAAGAAATATAATATTATCATTTGTTGAAGAAAATATATACAAATAATTATAATTGAAAAAAAGAAAAGAGAGAGGAAGACAGAAAGAATAAAGAAAATCAAAGCATAGGCACTCTAGACCAGTTTGCTATGGCCTGTTAGAAACACCATCCATTAGTGAGCATGTGAGGAAGAAGGAGATGGAATAGGGAAGGGAATCAATCACCCCATCCATGTACACAATTTCAGCTGTTTGGATGACAACTTTCTTCCTTCAATTTCATTGTTGTGAGGAGATTTGGGGCAATATATATATATATATATATATATATATATATCAAAAAAAAAAAAAATAATATATAATATATATATATTATATTTATAATTTAATAAAATAAATAATAAAAAAAAAAAAATTTTTTAAAAAAAATTTTTAAAAAAAAAAAAAAAAAAAAAAAAATCAAATTTGAAAATAATAAGACTTTAAATTTGATCTAAAAATTAATAAGCAGCCCTTTTATAAATGAAAATATAATCGCAGACAGTGAAAATTAAACCCTAACAACCCTATCTTTTCTTAAGAATTTTTCAAGTATAAAAAAGAATATATAATTAATTGCCAAATAATATACAATATAATAAGATAAAAATAGAGCAGCAGATCAACAGATGATGGGATCTGGAAACATGCCAATTATGCAGAAACCGACCATTAGACTGGCATTGGAGCAAGATTGCTTTTCTAACATCAGTCTTACAAATACAGCAATTGCTTTGTTTTCTAACATCATCACTTGTTGATCAGACGGCCACTATTGTCTGTTCTCTTCAGAAATGTACCCTAACATTCGGACACAATTAGAACCAATCACAAGGCCAACTAAACACATGCACTAAATTATATAGCATGGTTGAGTTTACAGATCATTTTTCATAATAAAAATGGATAATTAATTGATTGGATTTAATGTTAATTAAGTTAATTAATATGTTTGTTATGTGTAGTTTTAATTAATTATTCATAATTAAATTGAAGTCTAAACCTTAATTTGCCTCTCCTTAGCCCTCCAACTATGACTGCAAATCGTTGTAGTATTAATTCAATATGACGTGACACTTGTCCCTAGAAGAGGGTAGAATTTCCAAGCAAAAGATTTTAGGGTTTACAAGATAATATATTAATTTATAATGGGAGTGGTCAACAAGATTAATGGAGGAGTAGGTAAAGAGTTATCAACGTGAAATACTATATATATATATATATAAAGAAAATTGTTTTTTTTTTTTTTTTGAAAGAAAATATGAGAATATCGCACATGATATCAGAGACATGCCAAGAATTCAGACTCAAATTATCTAGCAAGTCAAAGAGTTAGATCCATCTGAATAGTAGAGAAGAGACGCCATGCTTGCTTTTGTTTAGCATATATGTCACTGCAGGGTAAGCCTGGTAATTAGGTTTTGTTCGGTGCAAGTATTTCTTAATTAAAAGTTAATTAATACTAATCACATTCAATACACAAGATCTGCAGTAGAGACGTCACAGGATGAATTTAATCAAGAATTTTTCATAAAAAAATATTAAAATGATTTCAATTATGGAAAATTAATTAGGTATGCATCACCTGAAAGAATGCTTGCGTTGTCGGTAAGCACTAAGCAGTTGTTAAAGGCTAAGCATTGACCTTAACCTTGTGTTCTTGCATGTTTCTTTATTAAAACTTTAAAAGATAAATTAAAAGAATAAAGGTCATAGTTTGAAGAAATTATTTCATACAATTATTGTGTACATAATAAATAAATTAATCTTAACGATTGATTATGATGAAATTCCCATAGTCATCCACAGTCACTCACACCTCGCCGTAACAGCTAGTTTACATAAAAGGAAGTGAAAGGTAGTCGTAGTTGACGTTCAAGGATGACGATGAATGGCGGCAAATGTTTCTATAAATAGACCTATTCATCCCTCATTTGCATCCATCACTGAAGTAAACATAGCCAAGCATATTCACACTCTTAACAAACTCTCTCTCTCTCTCTCTCTCTCTCTTAATTGTATTCCTTTCCTACAATGGCAATTCCAGTGATTGATTTCTCTAAGGTTAACGGTTCTGGTGAGGAGAGAACCAAGATAATGGCTCAGATCGCTAATGGGTGCGAGGAATGGGGGTTCTTCCAGGTATTTTTTTTACTGTTTCAGGAACTTCCAAGCTTTGATCAGGAATAGATCAATGAGAACAACTTTTCTTTTGCGTAAGAATTCTGTGTTATTCCTATGAAAACTGAAAAGGGTTCTAAGATGTGTATTATACGATTTATGGGTTGCAGCTGGTGAACCATGGAATTCCAGAGGAGCTCCTGGAGAGGGTGAAGAAGGTTTGCTCAGAGTGCTACAAGCTGGAAAGGGAGGAAAATTTCAAGAACTCCAAACCGATGAACTCATTGAAGGATTTGGCAGAGAAGAAAAATGGTGAGAAATTGGAGAATACGGACTGGGAAGATGTCTTCATTCTCCTAGATGACAACCAGTGGCCATCAGAAACCCCTGGATTCAGGTAAGCTCCTATAAATTAGCACCGCAATTTTCAAGAAAATATACAAAGAAAAAGATGACGTATGTGAAATAAATTCTGACATCCATGACAGGGAAACCATGGCTGAATACAGAGGTGAACTGAAGAAATTGGCTGAGAGGGTCATGGAAGTAATGGATGAGAATTTGGGCTTACCCAAAGGATACATCAAGAAGGCATTCAATGGCGGAGAAGGAGACAACTGCTTTTTTGGTACCAAGGTTGGCCACTATCCACCATGTCCTCATCCAGAGCTGATGAACGGCCTTCGAGCTCACACAGATGCCGGAGGTGTCATCTTACTCTTCCAAGATGATGAGGTGGGAGGTCTTCAAATCCTCAAGGATGGAAAATGGATTGATGTCCAGCCACTGAAAAACACTATTATCATAAACACCGGTGATCAGATTGAGGTCCTAAGCAATGGCAGGTACAAAAGTACCTGGCACAGGGTTCTGGTCACTCCTAACGGGAACAGAAGGTCAATTGCTTCATTCTATAACCCATCCCTCAAAGCTACAATAGCTCCTGCACCAAAACTGGTGGAGAGAGCTAACCAGGAGATGAATCGTCAAGAATACCCCAAGTTTGTGTTTGGTGATTACATGTCTGTTTATGCAGAGCAGAAGTTCCTTCCCAAGGAACCAAGGTTCCAAGCTGTGAGGACCGTGTGAATATGCAACTAGGTGCAATTTCAATTTTAGAGGATTACACCTATTAATTCATTTTTTTAATTTCCCATTAATTTCTAGTTTATGGGTCATACTGACAAAGATTTGCCTCAATAATCCTGAAAGCTTCTTTCTCCAAAATAACACAGAAGAAGAGAAAAGAAAGCTGGGTATCTTTGTTTGCTTTACATTGTTTTTCTCTTTTCTTTCTTAATGGCTGGGTTATTCATTGCACGGGCATGCTAAGCTTTTTGCTTTGTGTTCCATTTAATCAAACTTTACTTCTAAGAAACAATTAGTTCTTCATTTTCACCATACCATCTTGAGCTGAGAGGTATGGTAAAACGAGCTTGAAACACTCGATTAAAGCTTCAAGATCTCAAGTTTTCTAATCTAACTACACTATTTGCTCTATTACACCATATTTGACAGGTTGGTTTGTTCATTGGTGGTCGTTATTGTTGACCCAAGCGACGTGTTAAGAGAGACTTCAACAGAAACAATCAAATAGACATGTCTACATAGATACAACGTGAGAGTTCAAACTGCAAAAGTGGCAAGTGATCATAACTCACCTGCCCAAAAAAAAAAAAAGAAAAAATTAAAGGTTCACAGTTCACACCTAACTCACTACAATGAGTCCTTTCTTCCCTTTTTTTCCTACATACACAACCTTCAAATATAAAGTTCTCAGTTTTCATCAAAATCAATAATATATATCTCATAGTTATTAGGCACGCCTCAGGCTCAAGGCTCACCAGGCTCAAACCCTATCACCTTATGCGCCTAAGTGTGCGCCTTTGTTCCAGGCACAAGGTTTTGGAAAGACATGCCTTCTTTATTTTCATTTTTAGCGAGTACTTGCATTGGCAAAATGGATTAACACTTAAACTCAAACCAACAAATCTAATTCAAGATATATGCCAAAGAAAAAAAAAAAGAAAAGCATCACATTTATTTGACTTTTATGAATTTTTAAAATTTTTCACTTTTGCGCCTCACCTCGCTCAGGCACGCGCCTACACATTGCGCCTTGCACTTAGGCTCCAAGACTCCTTGGCGTCTTAGTGCGCCTTGAGCCTTTAATAACTATGATATATCTACGGATATATGATAAATACTTAGCAATTCCTATTTAAAAAAAAATAAAAAAATCTTAGCGTCGTAGATATTCCATGCAGTAAAGAAGCATAACTTTTCTTAAATTAAGAAAGTAAATCCTGAAAATTTATTCAATACAATCATTGCATGTATAATAGTAATATAATAATTTTATAATAATTTTATTGATCATGATAAATTCATGTAAATCTATTATCAACCGTCAATATGTATTCATTACATAAAACAGAACTTGCAAGTTTCTATAATGAACCAAATATTCCTGTGTTTGTGATACTGATCTGGCAAGAAACTCATTGTCAAGGAGGTCAATGTATTCCCCACTGTCATTAGAACGTGTCCAGTTATTAAAAATTTTCTTCAATCCGTGTCCTAGTTTGAAGCTTCTAACCTGCCAACTCCATCCACTTTGGTCTTAAAGACTGATTGGTAAGAAAGATGCGAGATTTGAATCCCCCATTCCTCAAAAAAATAGTATCTAGATAATTTATTTTTCAAATACACACACAATCCCTTTCTGGTAGAACCCATTAGTAATGCTAATCCACTAACAATGCAGACTTCTAAAAACAATGCAGACTTCTAACGGAGCACACCTAACAATAACAGTACAGTTTAAAAAAAAAAAAAGGAAAAAACAACTGACCACTATATATTTTCAGCATTCAACAAGTTCCAGAGGGCCAACCAAGAAAAGCCAGACACAATATCAGTTGTATATATGAGAAAATCAACTTTGTCATGTGTCCTGCTATGCTTTCACGCTCAGTTTTTTCATAGAGGTGGACCCTCCTCCCTCCTAGCATTCCCACATCACAGTTAATTAGAATATCACGTGGAAATAAAATTAACTATAGTACCAAACTAGTACAAGAAACCAAGCATTGATCAATCAAAATTAGATGTTCAAAAGAGCTGTAAGTTTATATTTTATTACCAGTAATTGTTGACCGTATGTAATACAATCTTTAATGCTTTTAATAGAGAAGAGAGAGAGAGAGAAAGAGAGAGAGAAAGATGGCAAAACCTAGCTTCACATGGAAGCCTATGTTGTGATGAATAGTATTAACTCAGCATCAGTAAAATTTTCTGTGGTCATTTTTATTTTCAATCTGTACATTAATTAATTTACACAAACCTCAATCCAGAAATGGAAATGGACTAGGCTCCTCTTCAGTTTCAGAAGCTTCACAGGGCCTTCTGATCTAGCCTCTCATTCCAGTTCAGGCAGCGAATCAAGCTGTGAAACCAATCACCTGTTTGGTCAGATTTGTTGACTGTTGGGAGTGGGTGCTGGCTCATAGATATCTGGACAGAATCCCCTCTTGAAAGTTGCTGCCTTCTCTTCCCATCAAAAGAAACCCATACATTGCTTCGAGCATCATCTGGAATCTGCCCAATTTCAAAAAATGTTTAAATTGTCTGGCTGAAGAATATCTGCAAGGAATATGATCACCAAGACCAGAATTATGACCTTTAATTTACCTTTAATTCCAGCCTAGCAGAATCCGGAAGTATGACCGGCCTAAATGAGAGAGAGTGTGGACAGATTGGGGTAAACAGCATACAAGGAACATTTGGATGCACCTGCATTCAAGTAGTCCATTTCAGTATAAGTTGTTTATCCATCAAAATTAATTAGATGCAACAAGCCTGGAGTATTATTGTTTCAACAAAAATTTAGCGTTTGTTTTCAAAAATGAGATCAGAATAAAATTCAGGCCATTTCTAGGAAGAGAAGATACTTCTATTTTTCAAAATTTTTTTTTCTTATTTCTTTCATTCCATTTTATTTATTTTGGATATACTTATCAAATTTATCAATGACATATGCACATTAAATTTGCTAACTTGTATAAATCAAAATATTAACACTTCAATGCCACATCAAAGGAAGCTTATGAAGCATTGGTTTAATTGCACAATAGAGCCTGTTTTGAAGCTTAACTGAGATGGATTCAGGTCAATCTCATATTTTTATGGTGAGTTAAGGCTTGTAAAAATTGAACAAGGAGGTGCAAGATTCATAGGTTTAGTAGAGAACAGAGTCAACAGACTGATTGATGTTTTAGATAAAAGATGCAGCTTGATTTGCTGGAATCACAAGACCTGGTTAAAGTGTTTTCTGGAAGAAGAAAGACAGGGTTTTAAAGGTTGTTACGGAAATTTAATTGATGGAAGAGCCAGGTATGGATATATGCAGGGGATGTTATCGTTTGAATGATGTTAGGGTGCAGGAAGTGGAGAATTTTAAAATTTTAAGTTAGGACATCCACAGTGAAGTGAATAATACCTAAAAAGAAATCCTTAGGTTTATCCATTCTACCATGTAATAACTAAACTAAAGCTTTTCTCTCCCCGTCTGAGTGTAAGATCACATCAATAGCTCCTAAGCATCTGCATGTCATGCTGATATATTAGTGACAGTTCCAAGACAGCACAATGTACAGAATTTATTTAATGAAGTCATTTACCGAAGACACAAGTACACAACATACTCTTAATGACACTCCCCCAACTATCCTCATAATCCAGGAGCCTCATGCACTGGGAATACCAATTTTATGTCTCCTATCAAGGTGCAATAGTAAGGGGAGAGAGAGAAACAAGTGGAATAAAGAATCCCAGGGGTGGCCACGGTTCGGTTTTGAACCGGAATCGAACTGAAACCGGTTCGGTTAAAACTGGACCAAAACTGGTCAAAATCGAAACCGACTTCGAACCAAACCGAAATAGTCCTTATGCGGTTTGGTTCAGGTTCATATTTTTCAAGAACCGTGAACCGGCGATTCCGAACCGGATTGAACCAATGATTTCGAACCGGACCAAACCTGCAATTTAAATACAAAAAAATTCAATAAATATCTCACCCTACTCCTAATTCATTTATATATATCATTAATTCTCTACACAATTATTTTCTACACTCTCTTTAATTCTTAATATGTTTTTAATCTTTCAAATTTTTTAAATAATTATTTTCTACACTCCTTTTAATTCACAGTACTCTCTCAATTTTTCTACTTTATTATTTTATATACTCACTAAAATTTTTAATACTATCTTATTTACTTTATTGTTATTTTATATTCTCAATAAAATTTTCAATACCCTCTATTTTAATTTTTTTTTCTCTTTTGTACTTTTTTAATTATCAATTATCATATAATTTTTATAAAAAGATAAGCAATAAAACTAGAAATTTTGATTCATCTAAATCCTAAAGGGATACATAGGTAAAATTAAGTTCATACACTTTTACTAATTTCTTTAAAAAAAATTATTTTCATCTCTAGTTTTTTAATCAAGTTCAAGTCTTTACTTATTAAATTTTTCTTAAAGATAAATTATTTTCATTCTCTTTTTTCTTATTTTATTTTGATTGAAAGATTTATAAGAAAAATTAAAATATTTTTATAAATATAACTTAAATTCTGAATCAATAAAATTTTTCTCTAATTTTTTTTGTCTAAGTCACCCTTAAACCACCCCTAAACTGCATCCAAATCGTCCACTAAACCGTCTTGAACTGTCCTTTTTCGAACCGCCCTTCAAACCGTTTTAAATCGGGGCTCGAACCGGAACTGGTGGTTTAGAAACCGTCTTCCAAACCGTCCCTTAGTGGTTTAGTTCAAGTTCATGATTTCATTGAACCTAAACCGACGGTTCCTGAACCGTGGCCACCCCTAAACAATCCCATGTTATTCATTTCAATAGAATTTTATCTCAAAATTCTCAGCTCTAATAATTCTTGAACTACAAACACACATTCATAAAGTTCCCATGAATTGTGATGAAACAAAAATCCCTAAAACTAAGAATGTCATTTGTGTTTAACTAACCCAAAAACCTTTTTTATCCAGCCTGAAATTTTGAGATAAGCTTTATGTGAGTTGACTTTGGTCAAGAAAATTCACGGTGAACCAAATTTGGTCAAATAAAATGAGGCACAATAAAAATTTGGGCCAAGCTTACCTTAGATCTTTTTGACTTTGGCCTGGCTCAAATGTAAAGTACAATGTGTGCTTATGTGTGTGTGCATGTAGATTTCATTTTTTATTTACATACACGTATTAAAATATAAAGAAAACATTTCAAATTTTAAAAGAAACCCAATATGTAAATGTACCATGGAACCTCCTGCAGCTGTAGAATAAGCAGTACTTCCAGTAGGTGTGGCTATTATGATTCCATCACCTTGCACCTAGAAGACAAGTTATTTATCAGCCAAAAACATCACAGAAGATATGAGAATTTCTGTTGTCCTATATTTGATTTTACAAGTGCAAAATACTGCATAAGCAGGCCATTGCTGCAATGAACCAGCTTTCAAGCTAAGTTGTGGTGAGCCACAAAGCTAGGATAATTGTTCCATCAAAGTCAAGGGCATAATAGAAGAATTTTTTAGAATATCTTTTAGGACGTGAAACTTCAGACCTCACCTTGGTTATAAGTCGATCATGTTCATAACATTCAATCTTTGAAATATATGGATTAGAACCCCGGTCAACAACCACCTCATTTAGGACATCAAAAACTTTCCCAGGAACTGCTTTACCATTGCGAAATATTTCACAATGGAGGCGCATTCTGAGGGTTATATAAACACCACCCACTGTCTTATTCCCATGAATGACCTGTCTTAAGTCCTGCTTGTAGTCTTCAAACTATAT